>NW_024870813.1:12232500-12887500 GCF_019054845.1 Dipodomys spectabilis | reverse complement strand
TTCAGTGGTATTAAATACATTCATGTTGTTGTGCAGCCATTACCACCTTCCAGAACTTTCATTTTTCATCTCACAGAACTGAAACTCAGCCTTTCATCTTTCATCTAACCAAACTGAAACTCAGCCACCTGAGTAGCTGAGAGTACAGGCATGCACCACTGCTCTCAGTTATATCATCTTTTTTTTTGTCTGTTTGGGGCTGCTGGGTTGGTCTTGGGGCTGAAACTCGGGGCCTGGGCACTGTCCCTGAGCTTTTTTGCTCAAGGCTAGTGCTCTACCACTTTGAGCTACAGCGCCATATCCAGTTTTCTAGTGGTTAATTGGAGATGAGTCAAATAAAGTTTGAAACCAGTTTAAAACTGGTTTAAGTGCATAGTTATCAAAAATTCAAACAACACAAAAGGGTATAAAATAAAAAGCTTTTTGAACCCCTTTGTGGTATCCCATTACCTCTTGTGAGACAACGTTGCTTTTCATAGATTGGCTTTCCAGAGTTGAGTCCTGAATCATGACTGTGTCAACATCAATGTTTTCCAAATATATCTTTATTGAGATTAAGTGACTACATAAATTTCACAATACTGTGGCATAGTTATCTTAGCTAAAGTCACAAATACCTGTTAATCTTCACAATCAACATCAATTCTTTTTTTGGGGGGGGGGGGGGTCGGGTCGTGGGGCCTGAGCTCTGGGCCTGGGCGCTGTCCCTCAGCTCTTCAGCTCAAGGCTAGCGCTCTACCACTTGAGCCACAGTGCCACTTCTGGCTTTTTTTTTTTTTTCTGTTTATGTGGTGCTGAGGAATGGAACCCAGGGCCTCATGCATGCAAGGCAAGCACTCTACCACTGAGCCACCTTCTCAGCCCTCAACATCAATTCTTTTTTTTTTGGGGGGGGGTCCGGTTGTGGGGTCTGAACTCTGGGCCTGGGCACTGTCCCTCAGCTCTTCAGCTCAAGGCTAGCGCTCTACCACTTGAGTCAAGCGCCACTTCTGGCTTTTTTTTTTCTGCTTATGTGGTGCTGAGGAATGGAGCCCAGGGCCTCAAGCATGCAAGGCAAGCATTCTAGCACTGAGCCACCTTCCAGCCCTCAACATCAATTCTTATTGACAGCAGATTCCTCACTAAGCCCCCTGTCTATGAATATGAATCCTGCACATTACCTCCAGGCAGCCCCTGGCTGGGCAAGGACAGGAAGCCGGGCCTCAGGTGGAGTGTGAGAGGTATAGGAAGTGCTCTCTGTTCTCTGTGGCCTGAGGGATAGCCAAGGCACATCCTGTGGCAGTTACTCTGTTCCCTTCCTGCTGGCTGTCAGCCCTACCATCCACCCGTGGCTCTGGTCCTCTTTCCTCATGGGTGTACGGGTATCTACTTCACTTAGGCGGTGACGTTAGCTGCTTCTACTGTGTCTGTTTTAGCTGAGGTTGAATAAGTTAGAGATCTGTTCATTCTTGGGAGAGAAAGCTAGAACCCCAGGATGCTGGGATGCTGGGATGTTGGAGCAGCATCAGCCAGGCCTCCCTTAACTTCCTGTTCCTTTGTTCCTTCTCTTCTTCCTGTTACTCAATGGGCCACTCTCTCACCTCAGCCAAGACAGAGGCAGCAGAAGCAAAAGCAAAGGTGTGTGTCACCTGAGTGTCAGTGGATGTCCATAGACCCATGAGGGGTGAAGTCCAGAGCAACAAATGGATGATGGGACTGAGATACAGTCTGGTGGGGCAGAACTAGCTTACCATGGTGCTCCCAGTGAGCCAGCCTTGGCCAGGTTACCTCTACTTCTCAATCCTATCAGAAGTAAGGGGGAGGGGCAGGGGCATGTCCTTCCCCCGCATCTCTCCGCACCCTTGGGCCTACCCTGAGCAGGCCACTGGATGGACAGGCCCTTCTCATTTGAAACAGGCCACTCACTATCTGATCAGCTGGTGGTCTGGGGGCTTTCTTCACTCGATTTCTTTCCTGGGCCACAATCGAGGGATTCACACCAAAAAACAAAAACACAAACCAAAAAAAACCCTCCCAAGTGCTGGGGCCGTGGGTCTCCAGCCTCCATGGATGGGCTCAGAACTTTCTGGGGTGGGTATGATGTTGCCACTTCTGCCCACAGATCCTTCTCTCCCCCTTCTCTTGCCCTCCGTCCCTCTTTCTGTGCAGCCTTCCCTCCCCCGCTTGGGAAAGTCTGTGTGCACCAACCTGCAACAGCTGCGCCCTGGCCCCTCTGAGCACTCAGCCCGTGTAGAGAGGAGTGGAGTTTTGTTGCCTGATGCAATGTTTGGCAAGGCGCAGTCTCTTATCAGAGGTCCTTCCCAGCTGCCTTGCTGGGACCCCACTTTCCCAAGGGGGAGGCAGGGCCTGGCTGCAGTCTATTTGGGGCCTCATTGGAAGGGCCTGGCTGGACCCCATCCAAGAAGAAAACCTTCTCAACTGTGGTCCCTTGCCAAGTCATGGAGGGAGGCCTGAGCAGAAAGACCCCCTCAGGGAGAGGGAGCAGGGAGGAAGGGAAGCTGAGCCCTGCTCGGTAGAACTCCCAGTGTACCTCCTTCCTACTGCCTCTGCCTCGGGCAGTTTTCCATCCTCTCTTGGTGTGTAGCTGTGAAGCTTGAACTGCAGTCACCAGATGAACGTGTGAATTCCAGAGACTGAAGTATGTGAATTTTGCCCTTAGTATTCACTCACTGTATGCATCCACAGCAATGCTCTTTTGTTTTATTTTATTTTTGTGGGTTGTGGGGCCTGAACTCTGGGCCTGGGCACTCAGCTCAAGGCTAGTGCTCTATCACTTGAGTCACAGCACCACTTCCAGCTTTTTCTGCTTATGTGGTGCTGAGGAATCGAACCCAGGGCCTGATACATGCAAGGCAAGCACTCTACCACTGAGCCATCTTCCCAGCCCACTTTTTTTTTTTTTCTTTGCTAGTCCTGAGGCTTGAACTCAGGGCCTGGGCACTTTCCCTGAGCCTATGTTCTAGTCTAGCGCTCTACCACTGGAGCCACAGAGCCACCTCCAGCTTTTTCTGAGTAGTTGATTGGAGATAAGAGTCCCATGAACCTTTCTGCCCAGCCTGGCTTCTAACTATGATCCTCAGATCTCAGACTCCTGAGTAGCTAGGATTACAAGTGTGAGCCACTGGCACTGGCAGCAATGCTCTTAATATATGCCTACAGCATACACCAGCATGTAGGCTCACCAAGTGTACACACAATTCATTCGCCTATGGGAATGACTGTTTTATCAACCTAGAGTGATTGGATGTCTAGTACTGGGCTGTACAAGTACTACAGGAAAAGCATCACTTATCCATTTATTCACCATGTTTATTCATTCACTCATTCATTTACTCATCCATCCATTCATTCACTCATTCATTTGCTCACCCATTCCTTCATTCACTCACATTCCCTCATTCATTAAATAAGAACTTATGGATACCTATTCTGTGTGTGGGAAGCATTCAGGTCACTAGGAAGAGCAGGCAGTCATGCTGTTGGTACAGAAAGTTCATTTCATTGAATGAAGAGGCCAGTATGAAAGTTTCCATCCAGAAATAGAGCAGAAGGGAGAGAGAGGGAACCTGATGGATGGGGTCAATATTAGACCCGTGGTCAGGGAAGAATCTGGAGGAAGGGATACAAGCTGAGTCCTGCATGTTAGAAGCCAGTCATAGAAGTTTTAGAGATTCCTGTTGAGGGACTGGCTGCGTAGAACCCCCAGGTGGAGAGTAACTGGTCGGCCCAAGATATAATAAGTGAACAGGGCTAAGGGTGAGCAAGGGGCTGGAGTGACGACAAAGAGGGAGAGGTAACAGGCTCCAATCCTGAGGGCCTTGCAGGGTTTGGGTTCTGCTCTGAGACATGCTCTAGGGGGTCTCATCAGTAAGAGCTGCACTATAGATACAGGCTATGCATTCCAGAAGCTTCCATATGGCTGAGGAGCTGGCTGCCAGTAAGTTGTGATCAGGTGCTTGTAGGTGATGTGTGTTGAGGTAGGAAGAGTGGAGAGAGGAAGGTAGGTGGAGATTGAATGGAAGGATGAAGCTGGACCGACACAGGGCAAGGAAAGCTGTGTGAGATGGCATGGGGAGGGGTGGGGTAAGGGCTGCCACTTGCCTAGGGAACAGACTGACAGAAGAGGGACTTACACAAGATCCCAAATGGAAGGGAGCAAGTGGGTAATATGGCCCCAAGTGATGACATTACACAGGAGAGGGAGGGCCAAGCTAGATGGAGAGCCATGCCAGGCAGGAGGCACTAGAAAATGAAGAGAAGACAGTGCCTTTAACCATATGAGAAGCCTGGCACCGGAGGCTCAAACCTGTAATCCTAGCTACTCAGGAGGCCTCAGCCGCTGAGAATCACAGTTTAAAGCCAGCCAATGGAAGAAAGCCTGTGAGCCTCTTATCTCTAATGAACCAGCAAAAAGGCAGAAGTAGAGCTGTGGCTGAAGTGGTAGAACACCAGCCTTCAGAGAAAAAGCTAAGGGATAGTGCTCTGGCACTGAGTTCAAGCCCCAACACCAGCATAAGAAGGGAAAAGGGAGAAACACATGAGAGTTCTAGGTGGTGAGTGAGAACATGTCAGAGCCTTGCTGGCCCTTAGAGGGCTGAGCTGGGCACTGCTCCCTGAATGACTGCCAGCATCTGCCAGGGCCTGGCTCACAGCACACACACTCCAGATGGCCGCTGCTGTGGAAGAACTTAGCCCTCAACACTTGCCTTCTCTTCTGCCGCTGGTGTTTTCCCCCATCATGCACCTTGCTGGCCCAGCTGGGCCAAGGGAGCTGCCTTACTTCCCATTGTACCAGCAGGCATGTAGTCTGGCAGTCTTTACCACTGGCTTAGGCACCCTGCAAGTATGACCTCCACAGGCACTCAGGCAGAGGGACTGTCATGTTGTTTCTGGGAGCCCTAGGGTGTGAGAGCCATCAAGTATGAGGGTCTGGGTGTGGCCTTGGTCTTTTCAAACCAGGAGAGAGAGGCAGGACTAGCTGGGCACTGGGGAAGGGGTACAGAGGTTCAGTGCCAGATGCGACCATCCACTTCCTACAGAAGGCCTCCTGCAGGCCTGTAACCCCAATCTGGCCCTGCCTCCCTCATGGCCTTGTGGAAGAACTCAGCACTGTGTCCCTTTCCCACCTCCTGGCTCTGGGGTTTGCATGCATCCTCCTGGAAGAATCAAACTTCCCTCTGCTGAGTGGCTACCTGCTCCTTGAGCACCCCAAGCAAAGCAGCAGGCCAGCTAGCCTGCCTCATGCTTGGCTTCTCTTCCTTTTAGGGCAATACTGGGAAGGATCGTAGGAAACCTGCGTTGTTCTAGGGTGAGGAGACTGTATAGCAACTCAAAAATAGAAAGGCCTACAAGAGAGGGGAAGAGAAGTTTCCAGAGCTTGTCACTGAAGCAATGAACTTTCAGATCTTAGCAAAATGCTAGTCAGATGGAAAAAGGTAGCTGGGCCACTCTCCCAACCCCATTACTGCCTTGTCCCCACTCTGCTACCTAACGAGCACTTACTAAGCACCATATGAGCTCCTTCACAACAACCTCATGCAGTAGGGGGCTGACCTTTTCATATTCCAAGGGAAGAAGCTGAGGTCCAGACAGGGTAACCCACTTACATAAGGATGACACAGCATGGTAGACACTCAAGGAAGAAATGGAACCCAACATTTATTTTATTTAATTAATTTATTTTTTTGTGTGCCAGTACCAGGACTCGAACTTGGGGCCTGAGTGCTGTCTCTTAGTATTTTCACTCAAGACTAACACTCTACAACTTGAGTCACAGCTCCACTTTCCAGATTTTTTGTAGTTAATTGGAGATAAGAGTCTCATGGGCTTTCTTGCCGAGGCTGGCTTTAAACTGACCTCCTCAGAATCTGAGTCCTAAGTAGCTAGGATTATAGGCATGAGCCATCAGTGCCCAACCTCCCATCAATTTTTATTGAGGCTGTTGTAGTCTTTCATTATTTATAGATAAGTGCTTCAAGGAACATTCTTTCCCACATGTACTCATGTGGAATTAAATTAAGAATGCATTCTGAGTGGTTGCAAAGCAAATTCATCATTTAGCTTGTACTTACACAAACCTGGATGATTGATGTGTATCAGTTACTTCACTTGTCTTCTTTTATTTTTCCCCTTTAGCAGTGCTGGGAATTGAACCCAGGACCTGGTGCGTGCTAGGGGATGTAGCAGCCATTCCACCATGACTTATAGTCAATCTCTCACCTAAATAACCTGTGTGGTACATGACTGAGATAGGGAAGAGACCAAGGGAAATGAGTGGATGAACAGGTGTATTGACATATTAAGGAGACTTCCAGGACTGGCAGTGTTACTCAAGTAGTAGAGCACCTGCATAGTTTCAAGTTCTGAGTTCTAACCCCAGTACTAGACAGAGACAGACAGATAGACAGACTGACTGACTGGCTTCAAGTTTCTGGAGGCACAGTCTGTCTTGAGATGGGTCTGTGAATCTGACTACTAGAGTTGGCTTAGATCTTCAGAAGTCTAGGGGGCATCTCAGTGTTCTCCATCCACAGACAAGGGTGCCCTGACTGCCTGTCTCTCCACAGGACAAGGGTGTCTCCCACCTGAAGACCACAAGCAAGATCCTGAGTGATGCCCCTAAGCTGAGTGCCCGTGGCCCAAAGAGCCCCATGACTCCCTCTTTCCCCATGGAGAAAAGTTTCGCTTTGCCCCAGGACTGCCGGGACTTCCTGCACGGTCTGAGGATGAGGAGCAAATATGCTCTGTTTTTGGCATTTGTGGTGATAGTTTTTGTCTTCATTGAAAAGGAAAATAAAATCATATCGAGGTGAGTCTCCCTCTGGGGGAACAGATGAGACTGCAAGCTGGATGCTGGTGATGCACGCCTGTAATCCTCGCTACTCTGAAGGCTGAGATGTAAGGATCGTGGTTCAAAGCCAGCCTGGGAAGGAAAGTCCATGAGACTCTTACCTCCAATTAACTACCAGAAAATCAGAAGTGATGTGTGACTCAAAGTGGTAGAGTGCTAGTCTTAAGCAAAAGAGCTCAAGGACAGCACCCAGGCCCCGAGTTCAAGTCCCATGACTGACATCTCCCACCCCCCCAAAAAAGAAAAGTGACTGCAGACATCTCTGTCGACCAGCAAGTACATCCTTTCAACACTTGGATACCACGTCCCTCCTGTGTCTCAAGCCAGTGTTCCTTACACCTCTCATGTCTCCAGTAGTGAGACTCTAGCTCCAGTCTCAGGCAGTCTCAGTGGCACCTCTCTGCTAGGAAAACTTAGGCAAGAGACATCACTTTCCTGAGTCTTTGGTTCCTCTTCTGTAACATGTGACAGATGTCTGTGACCAGCCTTGTCGGAATGATTAAATGAGAAAATAATTATATAAAAATAAAACCAAAACATTTAACCCAGAGCCTAGTCCTTAGTTGATGACTAGTATTTGCTGACTGTGACTGTGAATCATTTCATTACTTTCTGGCTTTATGGCAGCTCCTATTACATATCTGGATGTCATGAGTGAGGGGGAGCCCTAGGGAAGGGAAGGCCATGGAAGAGAGTCTCTGGTGAGTGAGGCCAGGGGCAGCTACCCAGGTTGTGTATTGCTCAGCTTAGGGAATATCCCTTGGGCTACTCTAGGAATGTCCACACACCTTTTGAGTTGGCAACATACATCATGTAGTGAGCCTGCTAGATAAAGTGTTTTGTTTTGTTTCCTCCTTTTCTGTTTCTTCTCAGGGTCTTCCATTCTGTGTCCCCCCCCCCCCCCACTCCTTGAAGGCTGATTCTCTATTACTTGAGTCACATCTCCACTTCCAACTTTTTGCTGGTTAACTGAAGATAAGAGTCTCTTAGATTTGTCTGCCCAGGTTGGCTTTTTTTTTTTTTGTCAATCATGGGGCTTGAACTCAGGGCCTAAGTGCTGTCCCTGAGCTTTTTCACTCAAGGGTCGCGCCCTACCACTTTGAGCCACAGCTCCACTTTTAGTTTTCTGGTGAGTAACTGGAGATAAGAGTCTTATGGACTTTCCTGCCTAGGCTGGTTTTGAACTGCGATTCTCAGATCTTAGCCTCCTGACTAGCTAGGATCACAGGCATGAGCCAACAGTGCCTGGCACGAAAGTTTTCTTAGATTTGTCTTCCCAGGCACAAACCCTGCCTGGAAGCCTCAACCAAGGTTGGTAGGTTAAGGCCCCAGCTGAGGAGTAGTTCTGTTGGTATTCCATATGTGCTACAAAGGCTCATCTTACACCTGCACACTGGCAAGCCAGAAGTATCAAGGAGCATGTGTCTCTGGGTTCCCTAGTGAGCCTGAGCCTCTTGTGACCACGGAGGTGACCTGCTCCTTAATAGCTGCCCTTATGGATTACTTTTCCTCCCTGCCTACCTTCATACCCTATCCTTCCTGCTGTCAGGGTCCCAAATCAACTGCTTGCACTCAAACCCCAGCCGCAGTCAGCTTCCAGGGAGAACCAGCTAGGGCAGCCTCTGAGTGATCAGCCCGGAAGACTTTGCTTTGATGGTCCTCCAATCAGTACTGGTCTCTTTTTGGTCCTCCACAGGGTTGCGAACACACTGAAGCAGATCCCCCAAGCCCTGGCAGATGCCAACAGCACCGACCCAGCCCTGACCTTGGCTGAGAACGCATCCCTGCTGTCACTGAGCGAGCTGGATTCCGCCTTCGCCCAGCTGCGGAGCCGCCTGCACAACCTCAGCCTGCAGCTGGGTGTGGAGCCAGGCGAAGAGGAGGCCACAGGGGAGAAAGAAGAGGAAGAGGAGGAGGAGGAGCGGTCCCCGTCTGCCAGGGCTGGGAATCGGCGCCACGTGCTCCTCATGGCCTCCACCCGCACGGGCTCCTCATTCGTGGGCGAGTTCTTCAATCAGCAGGGCAACATTTTCTACCTCTTCGAGCCGCTGTGGCACATCGAACGCACGGTGTCCTTCGAGCCGGGCGGTGCCAGCGCGGCGGGCTCGGCGCTGGTGTACCGCGATGTGCTCAAACAGCTGTTCCTGTGCGACCTGTACGTGCTGGAGCACTTCATCAGCCCCCTGCCCGAGGACCACCTGACCCAGTTTATGTTCCGCCGGGGCTCCAGCCGGTCCCTGTGCGAGGACCCCGTGTGCACACCCTTCGTCAAGAAGGTCTTCGAGAAGTATCACTGCAAGAACCGGCGCTGCGGGCCCCTGAATGTCACGCTGGCCGCCGAGGCGTGTCGCCGCAAGGAGCACATGGCCCTCAAGGCTGTGCGCATCCGACAGCTGGAATTCCTGCAGCCTCTGGCCGAGGACCCCAGGCTGGACCTGCGCATCATCCAGCTGGTGCGTGACCCCCGGGCCGTGCTGGCCTCACGCATAGTGGCCTTTGCAGGCAAGTATGAGACCTGGAAGAAGTGGCTCACCGACGGGCAGGATGATCGGCTGCGAGAAGACGAGGTGCAACGGCTGCGGGGCAACTGTGAGAGCATCCGGCTGTCCGCCGAGCTGGGACTGCAGCAACCCGCCTGGCTGCGCGGCCGCTACATGCTGGTGCGCTACGAGGACGTGGCGCGCCGGCCTCTGCAGAAGGCGCGGGAGATGTACCGCTTCGCAGGCATCCCCCTGACCCCGCAGGTGGAGGACTGGATCCAGAAGAACACCCAGGCGGCCCGCGACAGCAGCGACGTCTATTCCACGCAGAAGAACTCCTCGGAGCAATTTGAGAAGTGGCGCTTCAGCATGCCCTTCAAGCTGGCCCAGGTGGTGCAGGCCGCCTGCAGCCCCGCCATGCGCCTCTTTGGCTACAAACTGGCCAAGGATGCCGCCTCCCTCACCAACCGCTCCATCAGCCTTCTGGAGGAGCGGGGCACCTTCTGGGTCACGTAGAGGGCCTGGGTCACCATGGACACCCCCTCCCACACATACCCCGAATGGAAGGCCGGGCCTGCCTTTCTCACACCCAGGCTGCTGGTGAGATGCAGCTTCGGCATTGAGCAATGGGAAGCTGTGCCATGCCTGTAGTCATAGGCCCCCAGCCATCCAGCCAGCTTCCCCAGCGCTGCTGTGGCCCTGGGGCTCCTCTGAAATCAGGACAGTGCCCAATCCCCTAGAGGAGCTACAGTTTCCTAAGCAGGCCCCAGCAAACCAAGGCCTACTGGCAATCCTCCTGCCCTCCCCCCACCTCCCCTCTGTCTCCTTCTCCCTTTCCCTCTCTCTCTTGTCTCTCTCTCCCTCCTTTCCTCCCTTCCTCCCTCCTCCCCCTATCTCTCTCCTTCCTTCCCTCTTCCTCTCTCTTTTTCTCTATCTCTCCCCCCCTCCCTCTCTCTTCTCTCCCCTCTCAGGAATACACATGAAATACACAGGAAGGAGGTCTGAAGGCTAACTGGGCCAGAGTCCAAGTATTTAACAGCCCGAAGGGGTGGAGGCCCAGACCAGACATGCAGACCTCCTGCCAGATTCAGTGTTAACCTTTTCGTTTCCTCCCTGTAATATAGAGGCCCCTGCAATCTGGGAAGGTCCTTGGGGAGAGAATAGGGCAGCTCAGAGTGAGGAGGTGGCATTTGATACCCAGTGGGTAGGTGACAATGGCTGTTTTCCAACCAGCACAAAATGATTCATGTTTTAATAAATTGACAGTGCACCGGTGGCTGAGGAATATTGCCAGTGTAGAACAGAGCACACGTGTGTAGAAAGATATACAGATGTGGCTTAGTAGTAGAGCTCTTGCCTAGCATGCTCAAGACCCGGGTTTTTATCCCCAGGACCACAAAACAAACAAAACCATATCTGTGCCAGGTGCCTGTGGCTCTTCTCTGTAATCCTAGCTACTCTGGAGGCTGAGATCTGAGGATCGCACCTTGGGCAGAAAAGTCTGAGAGACTTATCTCCAATTAACCACCAAAAAGCCAGAAGTGGAGCTGTGGCTCAAGTGGTAGAACACTAGCCTTGAGTGAAAAAGCTAAGGGACAGGGCCAAGGCTCTGAGTTCAAGCCCCAGGACCTGCATAAAACAAAACATACAACAACCAACAATAGCAACAAAAATTCATGCCCCACAGATAGAAAAGCACCTTGAAAACATAAATCACAACTCCACAATCATTTCCACAGAATAGCTCCCCATGACTGTATGCCCATGAGGCTTTTCCATATCACACATCTAAAAAGAAGAGCCTTTATTTACATTTTCAGGGTTCTTCAGAAAAGCAGGGACATATTCTAAAACAGTGCCTTCCCTGGCCGGAGTTGGGATTCTCATGGCTACCTCCTCTGACCAGCTTCATCCTAGAGCTGGCAGGCAGGATATTTTGAGGTGATGTGTCCAACCCTCACATATCTCCAGCCCAAAGGGAGCTGCAATCTGATAGTTCAGTGCCCAACTCTGCCTCCCAGGGAGCTTGTCTGTATTTAAAAGCACATAGGGACACACCCCTCTCCTAGCAGCCTTGCCGCCTCCCTCCTGATGGACAGAGGTCAGCAAGTGTGGTAACTATGGTTACTAGGATCTAGAGTTTAGGTACTGCTCAACCCCGGATGGGCAGGCTGTTTTATTTAGGAGTTTGGAAATTGTTTATGGCCTGGTGATGTTCTTGTTTGGTGGCTGTGTTTTAGGTATAATGACTACAGGAACTCACCTCAGAAAAACCAGGGCTTGAGGGCCTGGAGTAAGGTGAGGGTGCTAGGGAGGCCAGCAGGGAGCCTTTCTCAAGAGGATTAGGGCCTAGTTGGCCATGCCACTGGGCTTTGCTTTCTGTCCAGTGTGAAATCCATGTACAGTGACTCCCAGAGACCACCAGCATTCTTGCTGAGCAGTCCACACCAGTCCCACAGAAGAGGTTAGAACATATAGTCTGGGGAGCTAGGGACCTTGTGACCAAGCATCAAGTGAGCCCAGAGTGGAAGCCCTTTCCCACTCCCACCCCACAAGCCCAACAATAGAACTTGGTCCAGACTTAGAGTTTGCTGGAAGCTGTGGCAGATGGCTGGATGGCCCTACTTTGTTTCTGTTCTCCTGGCCTCTGCTACTGTAGGCACTGTTGGTGCTGTAGGGCTGAATTGTCATCTCAGCCATAAGCAACCATAAGCATACCTGGGAGTGCAGCCTGGGAGGGCAATGGGGTTGTGGGGGAGGGTGGTGTATTGGCAGGAAGCTGCTGTTTAGAAAGATGAAGATGCTAACCAGCAGTCTTCCTTCTGATCTGCCTGCTTAAGCTACTGGGTCCCCAGCACTGGGACTACAGCCACTCCAGCAGGCCTCTGCTCTAAGTTTGGCATTCTGAGAACAGGTTGGGCAGGGAGCTGGTGTCCAAATAGACTCCATGTCTGGAAACTTAACTGGGGTGACAATGTTTCAGGTAGGCCTAGGAGTGCTAGCCCCTCTCAACCCCCACCTCGCCTACTGCTCTCTTTCCCGTGTGGGGTGAGGAGGGGGTGGGTTGGGGACAACCACCTTTATGCCATTCCATGGGGTGCCCCCTAGGGAGACAGCGCTTTTTCCTTCCTCCCTGCCTCTGGGGCAGTGGCCTCCATCTCTCAGCTCTCTAAGGACAATATCAAGCATGGGCCTTTGGGACTTCTCAGGACAACGTGTACACTGCAAATTGACTTTATTTATTTATTCTGTGAGAAGAAGAGATAGAGAGTATTGTTTGCAGGGATTCAAAATTATACCTAGAATCAAGACATTTGATTCAATAATACAAGGGAACCATTCATGTGCCTTCTGTTCCAGACACCAGAAGAGGACTGATCCCGAAGCAAGAAGGGGACAAGCAGCCCCAGCCCACAGCAGCCCCAGGGTTGTTCTGTATAAGGAGGGTCCCCAGCTTCTCTCTTGTTGACCTGAAGATGCTATACAAAGTTTGCTCTGGGTCACCAGTGTGTGCTACAGGGCAGATTCAGTGAGTGACTTTGAACCCTATCCGCCTGGCACTGGGCGGTACCTCAGCAGTCTGTGGGTTTGAGGAGGGACAGTATGGGGGTGATGGCTGGATTTCCACTTTGTGGGTATGGTTAGGATCGTGCATTTGGGGTTTTCAGCATGGAGCTAGGATAAAGATGGTCCCAGTTTCTGGAACAGGGCAGCTGCTGACTGAACCCCAAAGAGTCAAGAGTGCCCACCAGTCCATCGCAATGGCATTCTTTCCTACCATCTCTACTGTCAGTCCAGCAGTGGAAGGAGCCCCAAGAGGATGTCTTAGGCTCATCCCAGAGGAGGGACCTGGCCTGGCGGTAGCAAGAAGAGAAGCATCAGGTTTGATCCCAATTCAGTCCTCTCCCATACAAGAGCTTGTTATCGTTGGCTATAGGACCTGTCCCTTAGAGGACTTAGACTTTGGAGGAGGAGAAAGTCTACGAGCCTGTGTCCCCAAAACCAGTCCCCTCCCACCCTCACCCCACCCCCAAAGGCTGACAATGAGAGCAGGTCTCCAAGGGGAAGAGGTACCTGTGAAAGTTAAATGGGTCTTGCTGATCAGTAAAACCAGGGGAAGAAACATGGCTCAAAATCAAGATCCCAAGCCAGTAGGTTTGTTTGTGATGATCAGGTGTCATGGTCCAGCTAGATGGGAGGAAAGAAGCCAGGGTTTCCTGCATGCAGCTATACTGCCTGCAGTTACTCAGAAGCTTGAAGCAGAACTTCCAATGTCCCAAGAGCTCCAGGTCCTGTAACCTTGTGTCCTTTAGCACCCATTACCTTACATGTTTCCCATAATACAGGCATGGCACCATCTTCACAGCCCAGGGTGGGGAACATTCGATCTGTGGGCCATATAAGGTCCAAGAAATCATTTGGTACCTGAAAGAAAAGGCAAATATGCTTCTCCGATGCTTCTTATTGGCTGCTGGCAGCTCTCTGCCTAAACTGATCATCTTCTATGACCTTTGAGTGACATTATCAGTATCCAAATGTCCTTTGGCAGGAAGAAGCTTCCCCACTTCCTTCTAGCGTGGATATGAACTAGACACTCTGTGCTGTATATTCTAGACCCGTTTGGCCTTGCTCCCTCCTGCTTCCTACAGATGTTCTTTTTACCAAGACCTGGTTCCTACATCATGCCTTATGGTCACAGGCACAGGACATGCCTTCCACAGTCCTACTATGTGTACCTGTCATCACAGTGTGCGTTGGGTGCTCTGCACTGCTTCTGGTGCTGCCCTGCATTCCTCCCTGCCCCTTGCCCTTGCTGTCCCAGATGCCCTAACCATGGCCACAGACAATCTTCTGTCCATCTCCTAGAAATGCCAGGACCGCCCTTTCAGAGAGCTGGTGGCCCCTCAAGCTCTTGGGGTCTACTTTGTGGAATAGAATGTGAAACCCATGCCTAGTGGCCTTACTTGACTTATTTAAATAAAAATGAAAATATGCAATGAGCAAATTCAGTGTTTCTTTTGTATTTGTTTTCTGCAGTTGTTGAGTCATAAAAATTAATGGGCTGAGGGTGAAGGTAGGAGCATCCTGAGTTCAAGTCCAACCTAGATTATATACCAAGATAAAAAAAAAAAACCTAAGATGAGGGCTGGGAATGTAGTTCAGTGGTAGAGTGCTTGCCTAGCATGCATGAAGCCCTAGGTTCAATTCCTCAGTACCACATACACAGGAAAAGCCAGAAGTGGTACTGTGGCTCAAGTGGTAGGTGCAATGCTAGCCTTGAACAAAAGAAACTCAGGGACAGTGCCCAGGCCCTGAATTTAAGCCCCAGGACTGGAATAAAAAAAAAAAAACTAAGATGGTAGATAGATAGATAGATAGATAGATAGATAGATAGATAGATAGATAACAGGAAAAAGCATTGGAAGTGGTAGGAAAGATGTGACTTGCAGCAGGAAAGCTTCCTTGCCCATTCCAGAGGGAGACAGACAGGGGAGTATGGGTAAATGTGGGGACATAGAAAATGTTCTTTATGGTCCAGGATGGCAGAGCTGGTGGTAGTGACTGTGCTTGGAGGAGCCAGTTACAAGAAAGAGATGTGAGGGAGACAGACACCAGGTGTCATAGAGCAGGATGCCTAATGCTAGGCATCCTGGGTTCTGGGGACAAGTCTCAACTCTACCACTATCTGGTCTTGTGACTTTGGAGAAGTCACTTCGCTCTTTCTTTCTTTCTTTCTTTCTCTTTCTTTCTTTCTTTCCTTTTTTCTTTTTTTCTTTTTTCGGTTGTGGGGCTTGAACTCTGGGCCTGGACACTGTCCCTGAGCTCTTCAGCTCAAGGAGAGCACGCTACTTGAGCCACTTCCGGTTTTCTGGTGGTTCATTGGAGATAAGTCTCACGGAGAGCTGGGAAGGTGGCTCAGTGGTAGAGTGCTTGCCTTGCATGTATGAGGCCCTGGGTTCGATCCCTCAGCACCACATAAGCAGAAAAGGCCAGAAGTGGCCCTATGGCTCAAGTGGTAGAATGCTTGCCTTGAGCTAAAGAGCTGAGGGATAGCGCCCAGGCCCAAAGTTCAAGCCCCACAACTGGGAAAAAACAAAACAAAACTCATGAGCTGCCTGAGCTGGCTTTGTTTGAACTGCGATCCTCAGCTCTCAGCCTCCTGGGTAGCTAGACTGATAGGCATGAGCCACCGGTGCCCAGCTCACTTCTCTTATCTGGGCCTCACTTTGTTTTGGAATCATATAAGTAGTTGATAACCACTATCTCAAAAGGGTCTCTTAGAGATTCAAGACTCCGCTGAAAGAGTAAACATCCCTCTGTCAAACAACCTCTGTGTGTGTGTGTGTGTGTGTGTGTGTGTGTGTGTGCGCGCGCGCACGCGTGTGTTGATCTGCTTCTCATGCTGAAATACTCAAGATTTCACTCAGCCTTCAGCAGACCCTCAAAAACCACCTATAAAGATTGCTCCAATGGTGCTATTAGCACCCTTTCAGCTAAGAAAACAATTATGATGTTCTATCAGATATAACTTTAGTGTGAATTAAGATTGTAGTCCTGTGTTAGCTTTTTGTTGTAACAAATACCAATTTGAAAAGGGTTTATCCAGGAGCGAATAATCCTAGCTATTCCAGAGGCTGAGATATGACAATTGAGCTTCAAAGCCAACCTGGGCTGGGAAATCCATAAGATTCTTATCTCCAATTAATTAGCAAAAAGCTGGAACTAGAGGCGCAGCTCAAGTGGTAGAGCACCAGTTGTACATGGAAAAGCCAAGTGAGAGTATGAGGCCCTAGAGTTCGTCTCAGGCAGCACAAAACAAAAATATAAAGCATTTCTTTTCTTTTCTTTCTTCCTTTCTTTCTTTCTTTCTTTCTTTCTTTCTTTCTTTCTTTCTCTCTCTCTCTTTCTTTCTTTCTTTCTTTCTTTCTTTCTTTCTTTCTTTCTTTCTTTCTTTCTTTCTTTCTTTCTTTCTTTTTTGCCAGTCCTGGGCACTGTCCCTGAACTTCTTTTGCTCAAGAATAGCACTCTACCACTTGAGCCACAGCACCACTTCTAGCTTTTTTCTGTATATGTGGTACTGAGGAATCGAACCCAGGGCTTCATGCATGCTAGGCAAGCACTCTACCACTAAGCTCCATTCCCAGTCCCGATAAAGCATTTCTTTTGGCTCAGTTTCAGAGATTTCAGTCATGATTGGATAGAACTTTTAGTCCTTTAGTGGTAGGGAGTATGGTGGAGGGGACAGCACATCTTCTTAGGAGTATGTGGTAACTCCAAACCATTCACTTCATGGCTAGGATATAGGGTAGAGGAAAGGGCTGTGCCCCACCGTCCCCCTTCAAGGGCATTCTCCCAGTGACCTGAAAACCTCCCGCTAAGCCCCGCCTCTTTAAGGTTCTACAAATGAGGGAATAAGCCTTCAACACATGGACCTTTGTAGACCATCTAGGTCCAAACTATATAGCACTCCCTGGAGGGAATGAGTATTTCCCAGAGGTGAAGTGGAAGAGTGCATATTGAAATACAGGAAGACACCTGCTGGAGCCTGTGAGTCTGGAGGCTCCTGGAGGCTCTCCTGTGGAGAGGCAGAGGAGAGCTGAGCCCTGGATGCAGTGGTTCCCCAAGAGAGGAAGGATGGCACAGTGAGGTATGATGCGAGGGGTGGACTTCCCCTCCCAAAGCTCAATCGTGAATCTGCCATCTTACCACTCCCCATCTTGGAAAGTCAAACTCTCCACATTTGAGTCTGTGCAGTAACATCCAGACTGAGCCTCCTGTCCCAGTTAATGTCTGTCTCTGTTTCCCCTGATCTAAGAACTGACTCATGGTTAGGTTCCCCGCCCCCCCCCATCCTTTGTCGGTCATGGGGCTTGAACTCTGGGCTTGGGTGCTGTCCCTGCACTCTTCAGCTCAAGGCAAAGCACTCTACCACTTGAGCCACGGTGCCACTTCTGGTTTTTTGGCGGTTTATTGGAGATAAGAGTCTTATGGACTTTCCTGCCTGGGCTGGCTTTGAACAGCGATCCTCAGATCTCAGCCCCCTGAGTAGCTAAGATTACAGGCATGAGCCATCAGCACTCCACTTTCCTCTCTTACACTCCAACTTACCCTACCCTGGCTGAAATCAAGTGCACCATGGGAAATGGAGTCACTTGGAACCCATAGAGGAAGCAGCTTGAGCAATCATGCCCTGGGACCTGGAAGGCCAGCCCAGGCCCAGCCTGGAGCCCGCTGCAGTATATCCCCATGTAGTTTGAGGAGCTGAGGTCACAGCCACTCTTGGAAAGTCACTGTGCTCACTTACTAAAGGCTTTAAAAAGGCTTGCCTGCCTCTCCTCCTCCGTCCTCTTCCTCCTCCTCCTCCTCCTTTCTTCCTCCTCCTCCATTCTTCCTCTTCCTTTTCTTCTTCTTCTTCTTCTTCTTCTTCTTCTTCTTCTTCTTCTTCTTCTTCTTCTTCTTCTTCTTCTTCTTCTTCTTCTTCTTCTTCTTCTTTCTTCTTCTTCTTCTTCTTCTTTTTCTTCTTCTTCTTTCTTCTTCTTCTTTTTCTTCTTCTTCTGCCAGTCCTCAGACTTGAACTCAGCTCCTGGACACTGTCCCTGAGCTTTGCTCAAGGCTAGCACTCTACCACTTGAGCCACAGGGCCACTTCTGACTTTTTTTGTTTATGTGGTACCGAGGAATTGCTAAGCACTCTACCACCAAGCCACATTCCCAGTCCCCTGCCTTTCTTTTGACTTCATTAAAGACTCCTTCACAGGAAGAATCATTTTTATGGGTGAAATCCTTGTAGCAGTATTTTCAACACTCCAGCATCCTACAGAATAGTTTATAGCTACTGGAAGCTTGCGAATAGGAGCATTTAAGACCAAGAGCTATAATCAGCAGAGCAGAAAGCAGGTGAGGTGGCAGGGGAGAAAAAGTCCAGGTGAATTTAAGGATCCCCATTCACCTTCATGCCATTCTTCCCCCCAGGTGCAGTCCAGGAGGCAAGAGGAGGCTGTGACCCACTGTAGCAACTCTGAGTTAGGTCAGGCTCACAAATCCATACTGCCACTAAACCTCCTGAAACCTGCCTTCTTGGCTCATCATCTCAACATGTATTGTGGTGACTGCTACAGAGAGAGAACTCTGTGAACCAGGCAGGTGTAACTATCCAATAAGCAGGGTACTATTTTTCAGAGAAACTGGAATGGAAGACCATCCTCAATAAGCCTTCTCTTGCAGCTTCGTACCAACAACAAATAGGTCCCCTGCAGGGGTGGGGTACTTACCACTGAGCCCTGTGCTGCCTGCTGTGGTGGGATTTGTGGGAAGAATGAATAAGCAGGAGAGGCCTGCCCAAGAAAGGCAGGAGGGGAAAAAGGAAGGGAAGGAAGAAGAATGGAAAGAAGGAAGGGAGAGAGGAAGGAAGCAAGGAAGGAAAGAAGGAGACTTTAAAGGGTACAGTGTATTTATTCCAATGTGAAAGCATACAAGAAAGATGGCCAAGTTGCTGTGAGGAGCTCCAGTGAGGACAGCCACAGCCAATATGCACCTGACTTGGGGAGTCTCAGGGCAATCCCATGTCCAGGTATACACACAACCCTGCACACCACTAATCACAAGGCTAAATCTATCCTCCATGTACACACCACACTATCTGCTTTTGTTTTCAGCCATCAGCATTAGAAACCAACACTTATAAATTAATGGATTTTTTAAATATAAAATCAGATTTCTGCTTCAAAATGGACACGGGACATCCTCATTTGAGTCATACCAGAAGCAACACTGGGGAGGATTTAGTCAAGGGAAGAGAAAAGGAGACAGGAAAGGAAGTGTGTGCTGCTAAGCCAGATGGGAAACTGAAGAATTCTCCAGAAAGAATCTGAAGTCCATGTCCTAGGATGACTCCATCCTAAGGACAAAGCAAGGGAGAATACAGCACTGCCAACACCACTCCTGGCAGACTTGGCTGAAGGTGGCTCTTAGGGAATGTAAATTCCCTAGCACTACTCCCAGCAGAACAGCATTCCACAATTCTGAAAGTGCCATCAGACCCAGGAGCAAAGATACAAGCTGTGGAAGCTTCCAGAGCACAAGGATCGGGCAGAGGCCTGACAGTAACTGCACTGTGGTGACATGGCTGAATCAATGCTCAGCAGCTCCTACGAAAGGAGAAGGGAGGGCCCTCTGTGAGTCGAGGGCTGTCTAGCGTGAGAAAGCCACAGCTGTGGAACCACTGGCTTAGAGTCCTGGTTTGGGGCGGGGGAGGGTGCTCAGGTGTAGACTGCTTTTCTGACAATACCCACAGACTCTTAATGCTTCTCTCAGGTGGAGTTGGTCCATCTGAAGCCTACCTACTCCATCTGAGTAGCTTTTCCCAACACCAAAGAACTCAAGCAGCCCATTGCTGTGCCTCGATACAGACGCTTGGATTCTGTGAGGCTTGGATGCAACTCCTCACACTCTGACTTGGCTTTTTTGCTCAAGGCTACACCGCCATACCTCCACTTTTGGCTTTTTGATGTTAGATAGAGATAAGAATCTCTCAGATGTGTATCAGGAGAAACAGAGTTTTAGCCCTCTCTGTTGGTATAGTGTACTACTTGTGCTCATTTTGTGTGTGTGTGTGTGTGTGTGTGTGTGTGTGTGTGTGTGTGTGTGTGTGTTCATACTGGTCCTGGGCTTAATCTCAGGGTCTGGATGTTGTCCCTGAGACTTTTTTTTTTTTTTTTTTTTGGCTAAAGACTAGTACTCTACCACTTGAGCCAGAGATCTTCTGGGTCTTTAAAGGTAGTTTATTGGAGATGAGTCTCATGGACTTTCTTGCCTGAGCTAGCTTGGAACTGTAATCCTCAGATCTCAGCCTCCTGAGTAGCTAGGATTACTGCTGTGAACCACTAATACCTGGCAATTTTTTTTTCTTTTTCTTTTCTTTTTTTGTCAGTCCTGGGGCTTGAACTCAGGGCCTGGGTACTGTCTTTGAGTTTCTTTTTGCTCAAGGCTAGTATTCTAGCCACAGTGCCACTTCCAGCTTTTTCTGTGTATGTGGTACTGAGGAATTGAACCCAGGGCTTCATGCATGCTAGGCAAGCACTCTACCACTGAGCCACATTCCCAGCCCCTATTTTTATTATGATATAATACACATGCATGAAATTACAATTTGATGATGTTTAATCCATTCACACTGTACAATCATCTGTTCTTTCTGGTTTCAGAACTTGTTTCATTCCCTTACAGCAACCCTCTCTCCCCTAAGATACTAAGGCACTAAGCTAGAAGCAGCAAGAAGCTCCACAAATGTTGGTTGCAAAGACAGAGACAGGAGGGATGTGGTCCCTGGCTTCTGAAGCTCCCAGGGGGCCTCTGCCTGGTGACAGACCACCCATGTCAGATTGCTCCAGATAGACTCAGAACGACATACTTTCACACTTTCCTATAAGGAAATTCATCCGCAGTGTCAATGTAACTTTTTTTTTTATCATCATCTGTACAAACAGATTCCCAAACAGGGAAGAATAAAGCTCCCTATCAGACCCCAGACCGGTTTCTGTGGGCCCCTCCCCTTGCATGATTGACAGGCTGTGTGGTGTGGCATGAGATGCATCTTGCTAGGTCAAGTGCACTCACCAGCTCCATCCTGTCCTTGGCTTTGCAGTCATTCCCATCCCTATCTTCAGCAACAGCCCCTGAAGGCAGCTTTATCAGTCAGTCACCTTGAAGAGGCCCAAGAATGCTACACAGTGACTTTTATCTCAGACATGGATGCTGTGAAATTGCTTGTGCATATGGGACAGTGCTGTATGACCTCCCAGAGGGCAAACTGGGGCAAAATGGGAGAGACTGTGGACATTTTCCCTACATAGCATAGACAAGCCAGCATCTTTCCAAATGCTGCATTTGTGGTGCATGGAAGATGCAAGAGACACCTGCAGCGATCTTCCTGCTTGCAGATCCTGGCCCTGCCCAGTTCCTTATGGTGTGACCTTGGGTCATGTGCCACAGCCTGTCTTTGCCACAGTTTCCTCATCTGCAAATGGGGGTGAGAATGGTGTCAACTTTCCAGGGTCATCATAAGGATGAGGTACAGGCAACGTGGAAATGACCACACAGTAAAAGCTGACATAGGTTAGTTCTACACTGTATACCAGCCTAGCCAGAAGTAAATTAGAGGGGTGGATGAGGGGTGTTCATGGTTTTTCTCCCCAGAAGTACAAGATCAATGCATATGCATGTGCACTCCAAAAAAGCAGACATTTATTATATAGCTCCCCCCTAGTCCAATATGCTTTCTCCGATCCTCTCCACATTGCCGGCCTTCAATGTCTCATGTCTGCAATCCTTGCTATTTAGGAGGATGAGATCTAAGATCTCGGTTCTTGCCGAACAGTCCAAGAGACTCTAATCTCCAATTAATCACCAAAAAGCTGGAATTGGAGCTGTATCTCAAGTGATAAAACACCAGCTTTGGATAAAAAAGCTAAGGGATGGCATACAAACGCTGAGTTCAAGCTCCAGTACTGGCACAAAAAATAATGTAATCATCATAATAATAATAAATAATGAATAACAAGTATCCAATAGATAATAAGCATAAGTAACAATAACAACAAGTTCCCACCTCATAGTAGTTCAGAGCATAGTTTCCAGAGCCAGGTTATTTGGGTTCAAAGCCCAACTCCATATTTGGTGGAGCCAAGGCCTCCCCACGAGACTTTACACACAAATTTCCTGGCACAATGCCTCACACCATAATTGATCTTTCCCATTATTTTTATTATTCTAATTATTGTTGTGTTTATTAGTTTCACATTTAAATAAGAAAGGAGAAAAGCCTGCATCCTTGCCCACATCCCCTGCCCATGCAGAAAGCGGTGCCTGCAAGCTCTGCTCTGCAAGGTTGGCATTGCCCCTCCCTTTCCACAATGTTCAGCCCACACTTGCCTGAACCCCATGTACATCGTCCTCATCTCTGTCTGCAGAGGTTTGGAAGAAACAGCCCAGCAAAACAGGTCTGTTGGCCCCCAGAATGAGACACAAGCACAAGCAAATGCTTGATTTGAGGGGAGAGGCAGAGCAGAGGTTGTCCCAAGAACAAAATGAGGACAAAAAGGGCACATTTTTTTTGGAAGACCTAAGAAACTGTGAATTGCCTCCTTCTTTTCCCAGTTTGTTTCTTCTCTTCCATCCTGACCACCTCGTGTGTTGGGGGAACATCTGCCTCTAATGCAGGGCTGATTTTCATAAATCCAAGACATCTCCTGAGACCAGCAGAATTGGATGAAGCCAAGGACTTTCTCCCATGGCATTGCCAGTAGGGATGCAGACAGCAAAGAGCTGATGGGAAAGGGAGGAAAGCTCATCCCCAAGGGAAGACCAGGGACCACAGTGGAGATGAGAGGAGACCAGTATAACCAGGAGTAGTTGTGGATGGCTCAAGATGGGACGCCTTGTGATGTTGGCAGCCTCTGCATGTTTTCACTTGCTCTTAGATTCTATCCTTCCCAGGACCCTCTGTTGACAAGTCCGTGTACACTACAGATTTTTCTAGACATGGGAGAAGGGTAAGATTGAGGGGCATAGCCAGGCACTGGTGGCTCACACCTGTATTCCTGGCTACTCAGGAGGCTGAGATCTGAGGATCACAGTTCAAAGCCAGCTTGGGCAGGAAAGTCTCTGAGACTCATTTCCATTTAACCACCAGAAAACTGGAAGTGGCGCTGTGGCTCAAGTGGTAGAGTGCTAGCTTGAGCTGAAGAGCTTGAGGGACAGCACTTAGGTACTGCATTCAAGCCTCATAACTGATAAAAAAAAAATTGAGGGATATGTTGTATCTCTTCATACATGCACACACACACACACACACACACACACACAGAGCAGGGTAATGGAGTACAGGCCAGTCTCCATCCTCCTGTTTGTTTGATCTAAAGAGGATGCAGCCCCTCTGCTTGGGAACACCCAGACGGGTGTTTTGTTCTGGTCATCCCAGACAAAGAAGAGGAGCTATTGCTGGCTGGAGCCCCAGGAAGGGTGGAGAGAAACCTTAGATTGCAAAGCTTAGAAAGAAGTGAATGAGAAGGAAACTGCAGTCCTGAATTCCCACTCCACCCACTTCCCACAACTATTCTATTACTCCAAATGAGCAATCCTTCCTCCAGAATTAGAATTGGGAAGAAGGCGCCAAGCCCCCTTATGCTCCCCCCCCAACCAAAAAGTTTTATGTGTGCAAGAAGGGAGGGTATGAAAGGGTGTGAATGGGGCTGAGCTGGGCTGAAGCCCCAGCCTGGCAGGAGGCCTGCACAGGTGTGGGGCTGTGGCCTCCTCTGGAGGCAGGGTGTTCGTGGGACCAGAAGTGAAGTCCTGGTCTCATTTAAGTGTGTAGAAGCTGTCCACAGCCCTCCTCAGTCTGAGCACTGGGCTCTGTTGGGCAGAGGTCTGTCAATGACTGAAGAAAACACTAGTCAATGTTCTTTCTCTAACTGCTTGTAAAACAACCACCAGAAAGCCTTCCAAAACTTCCCCAATGCTTGTCTACCCTGAATGCATTCAGTTTTCCCACTGGCTATCCCACTTCCCTGTATTCCCTGTATGCTGGCCTTTATTGAAATATAAAGGCTGGTCTGGTCTGGCTGGTCAGGTGGGGAGACCCTTATCTCCGATCAACTAGCAAAAAGTTGGACTGGAGGCATAACTCAGGTGGTAAAACATCAGTCATGAACAAAAAAGGGAGTCCGTGTATAGCCGCACGGATCACTGGATACCTAAGTTATTTGCAAAATTGTACTGTGTGTGTGTGTGTGTGTATGAAGCATAGACACACGCAGGACCAGCTGCACAGTGTGTAAGCCCTTTTGTAGTTAGAAGACTCCAGAATTTTGTCTTGAGAGGTCCAGAAACTCTTGGTGGCAGTCCTAGGTCTGAGTCCCAGGCACATTATGTACACAGGAGACCTGGATCAAATCCCTTGAGCTTTCTGAGCTCAAGGTAAACATTCTACCACTTGAGCCACAGCTCCACTTCTGGCTCTTTTTGATTGGAGACAAGAGTCTCATGGACTTTTCAGCCTGGGCTGGCTTTGACCTATGATCCTCCGATCTCAGTTTTATAAGTGGCTAGGATTACAGGCATGAGCCAGCAATAATAAAGTCATTACCACAACAGGTAGCTCAGCTTAGCATCTCATACTCACCGTGGCAAGGTTCAAGTTCGACTTAACAATCCAATAATGAGAGGACTGGGAGGGTACCTTGTTTACAGCTAGAACACTACCTGGAAGGAGGCTGGCAGAAGGTTTTTGGCCAACTTGTTGCCTTACTCTGGAGAGAAACTGCCTTTATTATTCCCAAGAAGATCTTCTGCTCTCTTCCCTGGAGGGAGAGCTCTCTCTCTCGTCCAAGGCCATTTGCTGCTATTCAAGTATCCTTGAAAAGATAACCCAAGGGAAAACTGTCACTAGATGAGAAGAGGTGCCAGCCCTGGGGGAGTGGCCTCCGAGTGGATAGCTTGTCACCTCCCACCCAGCTAGGACAAAAGCAGACTCCAAAAACCCCTTTTCCTCCTGCTAGTCTAGCCTGGGAACCTATGGCTTCAGAGTTGTCAGCAGTGACCTTGGAGAGAGGTGAGGCCCAGAGCCCGCCCATGGCCACCTGACCATGAAGGGACCCCACGGAACCATTTCAGAAAGGAAAATTCCTCCCAAGCTCCCCAGGGCTACACAACAAGGGCGCCGGAAATGTGGAATGAGTTTTTGGAGATGGATAAATGCCTTTTTTTCTTTTCCAGAAGAAGGGGGAGAAAATGGCATGTTGTTCTGTATTTATTTAAATCTGAAATTTATTTATGGAGCAAAAGAGTTGGTGTCAGTGCTCAGCACCCAGCCAGGAAATGGTCTGGGCTTGGGGGTTTTTTTGGTTTGGTTTTGTTATTTTGTTGTTGTTTTTTTTTCTTTTTTGTTTTTTTTGGGGCCGGTCGTGGGGCCTGAACTCTGGGCCTGGGCGCTGTCCCTCAGCTCTTCAGTTTGAGGCTAGCACTCTACCACTGGAGCCACAGCGCCACTTTCGGCTTTTCTCTTTTTGTTTATGTGGTGCTGAGGAATCGAACCCAGGACCTCATGCATGCAAGGCAAGCGCTCTACCACTGAGCCACCTTCCCAGCCCCTGTTGTTTTTTCTTTCTCAGTGGCCTGATTGGGTTTTCCAGAGTTGGAGGCTGCCTGGCTTTCAGGCTTCCCCACCCCCACAGAGCGGTCAAATTAGTATTGAGTTTCACGCGCTTCTAACAATTGCTCATGCACATGTCTATATTTGTAGGTACATACAGCAGGAGACTGGGGTTACAAGTTTCCATAGCTGTAAAGGTGGCCATTGTAACATAGATGCTTTTGAAGTTCTGTCTGTGTCCCTTCGCTTTGGCCTTTGTTTCTCTGTAGCTTGTGCTAGTACCAGGCTCTGTGTTGTCTGACCCCTAGGGTTCTAAACTCCCTTCTAGAGTATTCTGCTATTAGTCTGAAAGACCCAGAGAGGGGCAATGGCCTATGCAGTGAGTCACAGCAGGGCCAGGACAGGTCTGAGGCCCTGTACTGGGGCCAGGCTCTGTCATGCACACACTGCTGTGGCCCAGGCCTCTTCAGAGAAGAGATGGTGGCAGATAGGCCGATGACAGGGCAGCAGCTGAGTGGCAGAGCTGTCCCCCAGGGGAAAACCATTCAAATAGGCTTCAAAGAAGCTCCCCCTGCAGGCAAGGCAGGGCAATTGCAGAGTGGAGAGGACCTACAAAAAAATGGAGGGCAGGCCTGACTGCCCACACACTTTCCTGCCCCTGAATGGCTAGACTGTGGGACAGATGCCATAGCAGCTGTGCCAGGAGGCCCTGGCCAGAACAAAAGCCTTCCTAAACAATGCTGGGCACAGAGTGGGGACAAGCCTAGAGGTGTGTGTGTGTCACACTCCTGGCGGTGATAAGCAACTGTCCCCTCCTGTCCCTTTCCCCCCAGCCAAAGTTGAAAATCACTCCTTAAGAAAGAGCAGGCTCACCCCCCATATGACAGGTGCTGGTCATGTTGGTGTCTGCGCAGACATGGAGACTGTGGAGGGAAAGAAAGGAAGGAGAGAAAGGAAGGAAGGAAGGAAGGAAGGAAGGAAGGAAAGAACGTAGGACTAGAAAGAAGGAAGAAAAGGAAAGAAGGAAGGGAGAAAGGAAGGGAGGAAGGAAAAGAGAGGGAGGGAGAAAAGACAAAGGGAGGGAGGCAAGGGAAGGGAGGAAGAAAGGAAGGAAGGAAAGAAGATGAAGGAAGGGAAGGGAAATTAAGGAAGGAAAAAATGAAGGAAGGAAGGTGGGAAGGAGGCAAGGAAGGGAGAGGAGGAAGAAAGAAGGAAGGAATTAGCTAAGCACCAGTGGCTCACGCCTGTAATCCTAGCTACTAAGGAGGCTGAGATCTGAGGATCACGGTTCAAAGCCATCTCGGGCAGGAAAGTCCATGAGACTCTTATCTCCAATTAACCACCAGAAAACCGGAAGTGGCGCTGTAGCTCAAGTGATAGAGCACTAGCCTTGAGCTGAAGAGCTGAGGGACAGCGCCCAGGCCCAGAGTTCAAGCCCCACAACCAAAGGAGGAGGAGGGGGGGGGGGAGGAGGGGGAGGAGGGGGAGGAGGAGGAGGAGGGGGAGGAGGAGGAGGAGGGGGAGGAGGAGGAGGAGAAGGAGGAGGAAAGAAGTGCTCTGGAGACCCCAGTCCCAATTTAAACACAACTTCCCCAAGCATGTCCTCAGGCCATACTAGGGAGGCTGTGAGAAGCACCTGCCAGCTACTTCCCAGCCACATGGAACTGGCATCCTCTTGCCAGTCTGTCCACAGTCATTCTCCACTGGCCATAAAGGCCCCTTTCTCTCCTGACTGTTTGTGTCTGGGCCTGTTCACCTCCATGGCAGCCTGTAGTCTCTGCCTGCCAAGCCTCAGACCACAGCTTAAGGGCTCACTTTGTGGACCGGACATCTCCAGCCAGTGCACGGCCTTCAAAGCCAGCTGTCTCCAGCCTCCTGCTTGTCCAGCAGTCCATTGGGACCCTGCCTCTGCCACATTCCCCCATTCCCCCCACCCTACACCACTACTGCCCTCCCCAGCCCTGGCCCTGTCCGGTCCTGACTCCAGAAATGAACACACAGTGCCTGTTCTTGCTCTGTCCACAACATGAATCACTGCTCCTCTCTGACTGGCAGCCACAGCCTGGTCCCCACAGCTTACATCATAGTGGGGTCCCCTTCCCCACCACAGCTGGAGTCATGTCTAATGAAGAAGTTCTTATTTTCTCTTTAACATTCTTTTTTTTTTGTTGGTCATGGGACTTGAACTCTGGGCCTGGGCGCTGTCTCTCAGCTCTTCAGCTCAAGGTGAGCGCTCTACCACTTGAGCTACAGCGCCACTTCCGGTTTTCTGGTGGTTTATTGGAGATAGGAGTCTCACGGTCTCTCCTGCCCAGGCTGGCTTTGAACCGCGATCCTCAGATCTCAGCCTCCTGAGTAGCTAGGATTACAGGCGTGAGCCACCAGCGCCCGGCTTCTTTAACATTCTCATAATCATGGTTTTATGGGTCTTTCTAAGATTTAGGCCTGGCACTGGTGTCTCACACCTGTAATCCTAGCTGCTCAGGATCTGAGGATCAAGGTTTGAAGCCAGCTAGGGCAGAAAAGTTTGTGAGACTCTTATCTCCAATTTGCCACCAAAAGCCAGAAGTGAAGTTATGACTCGAGTCGTAGAGTGCTTTCCTTGACCACAAAAGCTTAGGAAAAGCACCCAGGCCCAAGGCCCCAGACCAGTACACACACACACACACACACACACACACACACACACACACACACATACACACACACACACACACACACACAATGTTTCTAGAGCTACTGAAAGAAAAAAAAAACACCTTGCACTTACAAAATAGTGGGTAAAAAATATGCTTCTGAGTTGTACAAGGAGAGACAGGATTGCCGGGACCCTATGGCAGGTCAGGAAGGATCACCTCTTTTTTCCCTCCACCTAGTCAGGGCTGCAATCCTCTCATTTTCAGTTTCTCATTTCCTATAGATAAATCTTTTTAGTTTCTTGGTTGGCCATGTCCCTCTGTTTCCCCTGCTCCCCTTTTTCCTTTAGTTTGCACTGTTTGTCTGAAGATTAATCATTTCCCATTGCTTTGTCTGGCTGCAAAAACAGCAAACTTGTCATCTCCCAGGCTCTTTCTTGGCCAATGCCACCTTCATGGAGGTATGGGTGGGCGTGTGCCATTGAAGTTCTCGTTTTTTTGTTTTTCTTTTTTCTGTTGTTATTGAAAATGTATAGAAATACATAGAAGGGGCTGGTAAGGTGGCTCAGTGGTAGAGGGTTTGCCTTGCCAGACCTCAAAAAAATAACTAAATAAAAATAAATAAATAAATCCCTCATATCTAACAAATGTTTGGCGCGCGCCCTCTGGTGGTCTCTAGCAGATCTGCATAAGCCTGTGTTCTTTCCTGGGTTCATAGAAGTCAAGTTATTTTTTACTACAGATCTCAAATTGTAGATCCATGGACCAAATATGATATAACTTTTCTATGTATTTCTTTTTAGAGGGGATCCGGTCGTGGGGCCTGTACTCTGGGCCTGGGGCGCTGTCCCTCAGCTCTTCAGCTCAAGGCTAGCGCTCTACCACTTGAGCCACAGCGCCACTTCTGGCTTTTTTCTTTTTGCTTATGTGGTGCTGAGGAATCGAACACAGGGTCTCATACATGCAAAGCAAGCCCTCTACCACTGAGCCACCTTCCCAGCCCCTTCTATGTATTTCTATACATTTTCTATACATGTGTGGACAGGCTTTAAAATGTTTTTAATATGCTGTCAACAGTAAAAAATCTGGATATTTGCTGAGCACTGGATGCTTATGCCTGTAATCCTAGCTACTCAGGAGGCTGAGATCTGAGGATTGCAGTTCAATGCCAGCCCAGGCAGGAAAATCCGTAAGACTCTTATCTCCAATTAACCACCAGAAAACCAGAAGTGGTGCTGTGGCTCAAGTGGTAGAGTGCTAATTAGTCTTGAGCTGAACAGCTGAGGACAGCACCCAGAATTCAAGCCCCACAACCAACAAAACAACAACAAAATCTGTATATTTCACCTGACTACCCAGGTTTCTAGATTGTTAGAAAAGTCAGATCTTTAGACAGTCAGGGCTGAAGCCAGAGCTCTCCAGCGACGCTTCCGGCTGTGCCTGGAGCCCTCTGATGGTGTGCAATTTGTCTTGCATATAACCTCACACATATCAGAAGTCATATATGTCCTTCTTGGAACATTATAATTCCTTGTTTGGAAACAGGAGCTTTGCAGATGTAATTAGTTACGAATCTCAAGATAAAATCACCCTGGGTTTAGGATGGACCCAAACTCTGATGGTGGCTCTTCTTTTTCTTAGAGGTAGGACAGGGAGAGACATGGAAGACAATGCCTTATGAAAATAGTGACAGATTAGAATGCACCCAAGATAAGGGACAGCAGGGATGGCTACAGCACCAAAAGCCAGGAGAGAAGCAGAGGATGGTCTCTCCTTCTATGACCCCAGAAGGGCTAACACCTGGATTTCAGACTTTCCGCTTCCAGAGCTGTGAGGAGATGGATGTTTTGCTTTGTTGGTAGTACTGGGGCTTGAATCCAGGGCTTTGTGCATGTTCAACAGGTTATCTACCCTCTTGAGCCATACATGCAATCCTTTTTGCTCTAGTTATTTTTGAAATAAGGTCTAGCTTTTTGCCCAGTCTGGTCTAGATTACAGTCCTGTTCACATCTCCCACTAGCTGAGACAATTGCCATCTTCAGCTCTTTCTGTTGAGATTGGGGGGGGGGGGGGTCTCATGAACTTATATAATTATAATTCTCTTGTTCTCAGACTCCCAAGTAGCCAGGATTACAGATGTGAGCCACCAGCACTGGCATATTTATTAACATCCACCCAGTTTGGGGTTATTTTTTAAGGCAGCCATTGATCTAATATATAGTCCCTAAGAATTCCCATCCTTTCTACATCCCCCAAACAGTCCTCTGTTCTGAAGCCTGGGTGGACTCAGCAGGTTGAAGTACAACTGTGAAATATCCAAATTTTTTAAAATATTCTTTGGGTCACAAATTATCCCTGAACCTGCAGAACAGGAGGCTGGCTCTTCAAGCAGAACTCCACTCTAGATTATGTCTTTTCAAAAAGTTTTCCCCAAGCCAGGCATTTGTGCCTCGTGCCTACAATCCTAGCTACTCAGGAGGCTGAGATCTGAGGATTGTGGTTCAAAGCCAGCATGGGCAGAAAAGATCCTGTGAGATTCTTATTTACAATAAACCACTCAAAAACCAGAAATGGCACTGTAGCTCAAATGGTAGAGCGCTAGCCTTGAGCACAAGAAACTCAAGCCCAGGCCCTGAGTTCAAGCCCCACAAAAAAAAAAAAAAAAAAAAAAAAAAAAAAGCTTCCCCCAGGTCTCTTCCCCTAGGCTGCAAGGATGGGAACAAAATCCAGGCCTGAGCAATCAGCATCTCATCCACAGGGCTGCAAAAAGGACCCAGTCAGAGACCTTTCCAGATGGACTCAATACAGTAGCACCTTCTGCTGGTAACTCTAGCTGCTGCCAGAGAGGCCCACTGGGATAAAAAGGAATGAGGTAGAAAAGCAGAGGGAAGTAGAGGTAAGAGGTGGCCTGAATGGGCAAGTCCTGCATAACTGGCCTTACCATCAGATCCATAAGGTAGACACCAAGATTTCTTCTTTCAGTTCTGAGAGCAACCCCATAGCCTCTTTTCTTTAAGAGTCAATAAATGCCTCTCCATCTAAGCCCATCTGAGCTAGGTTTCTGTCACTTGCAACAGTGGGTCCTGGCTGGTTATGTGCCTCTAAACCCCAGCACCTTGCCAAGCAGGAAGCCTTAGAGACAGAGAGTGGTCCTCCTCCAAGCTAGTGGACCTGCTTCTTGCTCATATGAGTTCACCCCTGTGGGCTTCCTGGTGAGCCATTGGGTGCACTTCAGGGTGAAGCTGGAAATACAGGAGAGTGAATCCAAGTCAAATGCAGATGGTACAGAGAAGAAAACAAATCAAAAACTCCTTGATGGGCTGGGAATGTGGCTAAGTGGTAGAGTTGTTGCCTAGCATGCATGAGGCCCTGGGTTCGATTCCTTAGTACCACAAAAGCCAGAAGTGGCACCGTGTCTCAAGTGGTAGAGTTCTATCCTTGAGCGCAAGCTCAGGGACAGTGCCCAGGACCTGAATTCAAGCCCTGGGACTGGCAAAACAAACAAACAAACAACAACAACAAACCTCTTTGATGACCAAGCACTGATAATTCACACCTGTAATCAGGAGGCTGAGATATGAGGATCATGGTTTAAAGCCAGTCCAGGCAGAAAAGCCCATGAGATCCTTATGTCTGATTAACTAGCAAAACCCCAGAAGTGGATGGATGTGTGGCTCAACTAGTAGAGCAGAAAAAAGCTAGGGGACAGTGCCCAGGCCCTAAGTTCAAGCCTAGTATCAGCACATCATCATCAACAACAGCAATAAACAACTTCTCTGTGACATGTTGGTCCCACATATTCTCAAGAAGAGACATTTGATTTAAAGCTCTTTTTGAAATATAAGGTAGGAATTCAAGAATAAGAAAATAAGCAAATTTGCCTAAGTATCCATACACTTGAATGAATATACCAAATAGGCAAAATTACCAAGCTTTGTTTAAATGTAACGTTTTCAGGAACTCATGAAATGCTGATTTTTTTGTGATTGTTTACAAATCTCTAATGATGATAGCAGCTCTAGGAGAGGAGGGAATCACAGATTTGATTTTTCTGTGCCAGTCCTAGGGCTTGAATTCAGAGTCTGGGTGCTGTCCCTGAACTTTTGTGCTCAGTGGTTCTAAGTCAGAACAGAAAGAGGCCTGTGCAAGGCCGGAGAGGAATGGAAACAGATTGGTCCTCTCTGCCTGAGGAGAGACATGATACTTGAGCTAGGGTATTGAAGGATATGTAGGAGTTCACCAAATAAAGAAAGGAAATGTTGACTATTTTCAAGCAAGGAGTATAGCCTATGTAAAGCCTTTGAGGAACAAAATGGGAATGAGGACAAAGATGAGGCTAGTGAGGAAGCTGGGCAGTGGGGGTGGGGGGAGTGAATCAGCAGGCTTTTAAATTATATATATATATATATGTATGTATATTTCAGTCATAGGGATTGAACTCAGGGCCTAAGGCCTGTCCCTAAGCTCTTTTGCTCAAGTCTAGTACTCAACCACTTGAGTCACAGTTCTACTTCTGGTTTTCTGGTGGTTAATTGGAGATAATCGTCCCATGGACTTCCCTGCCTGGGAAGGCTTTGAGCTGTGATCCTTAGATCTCAGCCTCCTGATTAGCTAGGATTATAGGTGTGAGCCACCAGTGCCCAGCAGGCCTACTGATTATTAAACCTCTGGGGAGCAGTAAATTGTTATTTTATGTTATTTTATGCTATGATCCTGGTGTCATAGCAATCATGGCAAAGACAGACCGACTGCACTAGATAGGAAGGAGCAAGAAGACCAACTCACAGCTTCCATTGCCTAGTGACAGGAGCAGGGCTGAGCTGAAATTCATTCACCCAGCAGTGTTTAACTGTTTTTGACCTGACTAGAGGCAGAAGCTAGCCTGGGTGCTGGAATACGCTGGATAATTTCATGATCCAACTTGATTGAGCCACAAGGTGCCCAGATTAAAAAGCTTACCACGTCTTCAATCTAGCCAGTGTGAAGAGGCAGGAGGTGAGGAGAGAACAGTCTCCTTCTCGAGAGCCACTTCTCAGGAGCAACAGTGATGTTCCATGCATACAGTGCCAAGAATCAAGCTCACCCCTTAGTGAAGTCATTGTCTTACCCATGAACAGGGCTGGCTGGCAACACCTGCTGCCTAAAGCTGAGCAGAGGACACAGGATGTTGGAGGGATCATGGAGACATGTGCTGAGGTGCTGGGGATTGAACCTGAGACTTGCACAAGCTAGGCAAGTACTTTACAACTGAGCTATAGACTCAGCCCATAAGCATGCATTTTCTTTCCTTTCCCTCCTCTGTGAGGCTCAAAATGTAAAAAGGACAGAAAGATAGAAAAAGAAGGAAAGAAAAAGAAAGAAAGAAAAAGGAAGGAAGGAAGGAAAGAAGAGAGAGAAAGCAAGAAAGCAAGCAAGAAAAAAGAAAGAAAGAAAAGAGAGAGAGAAAGGAAGGAAGAAGAAAGTATGATCACTGGTATAGCACAGACTTAACACAGGGTGCAGAGATTAACGTCTGGCCTGCACAAGGATGATCACAAGTCCATGAAATGTTCTATCTCACAGTTAGGGGTTTGTTCAGATTGATCAAGCACACCCTTCTTGGGGTCCTCAAGGTTGTGTGGAGCCCAGACTTGAGTGCTGGGCTCTGGTGGTAGGTGGCAGGGAAGACTACTATGAGGATTTGTACATTCATTGTTAACTTGGATCTTGAATCTCTGATATGCACCTAAGATGGGTCAAGCTATAGTCTCTGTCCCCAGAAGGATAAATACTAGAAAAAAAGCAAGGTGCTTCAGGGGGGGAGGGGGGATGTTGAGGTGGGAAGCTGGCTGAAGAGGGACCATGTCAGGAAGGTGCCTTGTACAGCTGGGTCCCCACAGATGGCTTCCCAAATGGCCGCAGCCTTGTCTGTTATCATTTGGCTGGTCCCCAGCAACATGCTGTTCGCTGCTGGCCCAAGGGACACTGGGAAATCAAGCTGCTGGGACATGGTGACAATGGGTGTGCTGTCCAGAAGCCAGGGCACTGCCTGACTTTGGTTCTCCTTCATCCAAACCAATGTTGATCTGCTTCATGCCAAAGCCAAATTTCTTGAGCACTGGGGGTCCTGGTACAGAGGGATCCCACGGGTGGATGGGCACCCATTGCAGACTGCAGTCTCCTTCCAGGTAGCGAGAAAACCATGTGCAGCCAGCAGGCCACACCTAGCCTGGTGAGTGACAAGATGCTGGAGGATATGGCAAAGCAGAACCCCTTTCCCCCCACCCACACACCTAACAATGGCAGGAGTTGCCAGCCTGGATGTGAGGGCCATGTCTCCCTTCTCCCAGGCTCAGTCCTGCCCTGGTCTGCACAGCCTGTTCCTTATCAATGTGACTCTCCCAACTTCTGTTTAACCCACCCGGGTCACACACATCCGGCTGTGCCCTGGCTTCATCTGGAGATCTCTTCAGACCTGTGCCTCTGTTCCCAGACCCAGCTCCAGTGCAGCGTCTGCCGCTTGTGACACATTCCCACTTCACTTCCACTGACACTGGGAATGGCTGCTCCCTGATCCTGCATTGAATTCTGTACTTCCAACAGCTCTTCTGCACCTGCTCTGCTGCAGAACTTATCTAGTCCCCTATGGAAACTTCCCCTGCTTCCACATCAGCTCTCTGCCTGCCTCCAGCATAGCCCATGAAATTCTGCAGCCTCTTTTAACCCTTATTTAACATTAGCTATATAGATTGTGGGATTTAAAGGGATGGTGGGGGTGCCTGGGGCTTGAAATCAGGGCCTCAAGCTCCTGCTTAGCTGTTTCACTCAAGGATGGTACTCTACCACTTGAGCCACATCTTCACTCCAGATTTTTGCTGGTTAATTCAAAATAGGGTCTCACAGCATTGCTTGTCCTGGTGAGCTTCAAATGACAGTGTTCAGATTTCAGCCTCTTAAGTAGTTAAGATTACAGGCATGAACTACTGGTAGCCAGTTACAGCACTATTTATATCAAGAATTTGGAAACACTACAATTTTTGTTTGTTTCTTTGTTTTTGTTGGTTGTGGGGCTTGAACTCTGGGCCTGGGCTCAGCTCTTCAGCTCAAGGCAAGTGCTCTACCTACTTGAGCCACAGCGATTTCTGGTTTTCTGAGCGGTCTATTGGAGCTAAGAGTCTCAGGGACTTTCATGCCCAGGCTGGCTTTGAACCACAATTCTCTGATCTCAGCCTCCTGAATAGCTAGGATTACAGGCATGAGCCATCAGCACCTGGCTAACACTATAAATTTTTATAGAAATAGGACATGATTGAATTCATTGGAGTGCATCAGTGTTGTAGAATTGTGTGTGGGGGGCAATAATATCAAACATATTTTCAAATTCCTGGTCCATCCTGGGTGAATCTGGCCCCTCCTCCCAGCCAAGCCTAGGATCTCAAATATGACACTGAAGAAGAGAAATGAGCTGTCCTTGAGGGTGTAGTCCCCAGGATTCCTTTGTAAATGTCATTTCCATGAAAACACCAAGAGAAAGAAGAATCAGAGGTTTGCCAGCAGGTAGTGTTTATAAAGTTTTTATTTTCCATTTTCTTAAAAATAACATTTGATTTCCTTTATGCAGGTGTAGAGTGTACTTGTTTCTTTAGGCTGAGTAATAGGCAGATAAAGACAAGACGAGGCAGGGTCCCCAAGGGGAAGCAGGGTGGGGGAAGTGGGGGGATGTGGGGGCATGAGAGGGTGGGGCATGGGAGGGAGGGAAGGAGGGTGGGGGGATCCAAGGGACGTTTGAGTGCCCATCAATGCACACACAGGTCTAACACTTTGTTTTTTGATTTTTTTAAACGACATCTAAAATGACTGAGAGATACAATTTCAGCACTTAAAACTACAGACGGGAATCCAAGCACTTGAACACAATTCTTAAATCTAAAGCTCAGTTACTGCGCATCACACACTTTGGGCCGTGGGGACAAAGCAGTGTGCTCTGTGTGGGCTTCCTTGGGATATGTCCAGTTTTCTTCTGTACCCCCAGCCTCTTTCATGGGACCCCCTCCAGCCCTACCATCTCCAGCCATTTGTTCTCTACAAGGGGTTCAGGGTCAGGCTTTGGAGAAACGAGGGTACTTGCGTTTGTACCGGTGGACCCCACCCATCTACTCAGTGAAGTTGGATGTGATGGAGATCATTTATGAAAGACCCAATGGGGAGCTTGCCCACTAAAATCAGGAGGCACCAGTGAGGAAGGATGTGCCAACATGTTTGCACAGCCCCATCAGGCCAATTAGGGGGCAGTTGATGTCGCAGACCCTCTTTCCAGAGCTCCCCAGGCCACGCCCCTTCTCCATCACACCCCCCCCCCCAACCCTCTGAGTGGTCTCTCTAGGTGCAATAATTTTCTCCAATCCAACCTAGCCCATCCATCTCTCCCAGCACCCATGGAGCCAAGGAGGCCTGGGGCAGCCAAGGGCAGCTCCAGGGTTTGGCAAGATGTGGGTTTGTTGTGATTTGGTTGAGTTCTTATCAACAAAGCCCCAGTTCCCCTGTCTGCCTAAGCCAGGGCACTGGGCAGGAAGGGGCAAAGATACCTGTGGAGAGGGCCTACGAGGGGCTGGGCCAGCAGCTAAGGTCAAGGACAAATCCATAGTATTGAGATAAGACAATCTGTGACTTTGTCCCGAAGAAACCTTATGCTCATTTAGCTCATCTAACAAAAAGTATGATGGAGGCTCCTGCCCCATTAGGAACAGCTGCTTTTGTCCGCCTTAGTGGGGGTGGGGGCTCTGTCTCAGTGGGGCAAAAGCAGTACATGGGCTTCAGAGACAGGGGAAGCCTGGACCTCTGCAAACCCAGGGGGGCTAATTCAACTTGGCGGTTTGCTTTCTTCCTAAAACATATTTACAAAGTCAGAAAAACGTGCACAACCAGAATACCCAGAAACACAGAGAGCACAGCCCTCCCCCCTCAGGTGGGGAGGGCAGAATGGGAGGAGGAGGGCAGAAGTGAGAGGGGGAAGGAGTTCTCTTCCTCTGTGCCCCCCACCTATCTCAGAGAGCCTGGCCTCCTTCACAGCCCCCATGAAGACAGTTCTGGAAATTCAGCTGGGAGAGGAAGAGACTGACTTTGATCCTAGAAGTAGGAAGTTTCAAGTAGCTCCAGTTAGGAGAGAAACTACTGCTGGAGAACAGAGGACCAGAGGATGTGGTGGGGGACAGAGGCAGGAACAGAGGGGAGGGGGAGTGCACGGGGGCAAGGGGGGCGAGAAGAGCAAAACTTCGACAGTCAGAACCGTGCTGCAGATGAGAAGCGCTTTAGGGGACAAAGTGGAGTTTTGCTATTTCCCCCAAGAGTAGGTTCAGGAGACATTGATTCCAGGGTGGTCAGGGTGGGGGCTCTTTCCTAACATCCAATGGATGCTCACTCAACTCAGCAGATGCAGGAGACGCTGGGGAGAGCCAGGCTGGGGGCCTTGCCCAGGGAGCCTCACCACATGGACCCCACTTTCCTCCCAGCACACAGGGGGCCCTCCTTGCACTCCCAGGCATACGCAGTGCATGCGTGTGCACGCACATGCACACACGCACTCACACGCGCACACACACACACACACACACACACATACACACACACACACACACATACACACACACACACACATTCTCCATGCACCAAAGGGCATCAAAGGTCCAAGTCCAGGTGAGAAATTCTTCATTAAGGGAAGAGGGAGGAGAGCTGGAAAAACAACAAATACACAACCAAAGCCACAGGGCATCTTGATATCTGGGTAAGATGACCTCGTACCTGGTCAGGAGGTTTGGGGTCACAGTGAGGTGTGACCACAAGACCCACCTCTCCCCATTTTGTCCCCTCTGATGGACTCTTGACTTCTCTTGCACACTACAGGATTTTAGGAAAGTTGTTCTCCTAGGGTAGCCCTTGGGGTGCTCAGGGACAAAGTGAGCCCCAGGGATGGGGGATGGACTATGGCACCCCTGACAGTTTGTTTCCTTTTATAGGGTTTTGGGACTGGCCTGGGCAGGAAGGGGGACATTTAGTTAGGGGGCCAGGTGGGTGATGGGCATGTACCTACTGCTCCTGGTCCTCAGGTTCCCCAGAGTGAACATGGGGGGAACCCCAGAAACTGGATCTGAAAAGGGGAAAAAACTTGGACAGCTTGGTAAGGTCCTCACAGAGACCCCCGTTTCTGTGAGCTTCCCCTTGGCCACCTTTGGTCTTGCTGGCTTGGCTTAGGAGTTTTGTTTTGTTTTGTTTATGGTTCTTGGGAAATCAGCACAGGGGCAGGCCTGCTGTGGCCAGTGTCCTGATTCTCACCTGACTTGGGGGGTGGGGTCACACCAAATAGGCCCAACTTTGAGAAGAGCTCCAGGAATAGGCAAATTCCTGCCTCCCTCCTCAACCTTTGACCTTTACAGAAGCAGGAGGGAAAAGGACAGGCAGAGGAGGGAGGAGGCAGGACTGGTTGAGGCAGGAAGCCCCCAGGGTATTAAGAGTGGAGCTGTGGAACTGTGTGTGTACATATGCGTGCATGCATGTGTTTTGTGTGTGTGTGTGTGTGTATGTGTGCATATTTTAAAACCAACATCAAGTGCAAAGGAAAGAACTAGAAGGGGATTGAGGGGGCTTTGTGTGTGTACTCTGCCAGGGGCACTGTGGATCAAGGACATGTCTGTCAGCACATCACACACACACACACACACACACACACACACACACACACACATCCATCCTAGCCATACATGCTACACATGAGCCATGCACTCACACATCCAGTTGGCCCCACTGGAGCCAAAGTCCTTCCCACTAATTTCCGGATCCATTTGCTAAGCTGCCTGCTGCCGTCTAGGTTTCTGCTGGCCTGTTTCCCTGGCCGTTGGCACCCTGGCTTGCCATGGCTTCAGGAAGGCCATCTACCAAATGTAGCCTCCATCGTCCGCCTCGCCCACCTCGCCCTCTTCCTCCTCGGCCTCCTCACCAGCCTCCTCTGTCTCCTTCTCCTCCTCATCCTCCCAGCCGACGCCACTCCCAAAGTCCCCTGAGAAACCCACGACGTCATCTGTGAGGGACAAAGCAAGGACCGGTAAGGATCTGACTGGCCTTCTCTCCCTCACACCCCTTGCAGGCACAGGTCCTCAGGAGGCCTGTCCACCCAGAACTTACCACAGTCAGGGTTTCCATGGGTGCGTGTGCCGGTCAGCTCCAGCCCCAGCTGATCCACACACCAGCAATCACCACTGCTCTGGTCACATTGCATCTTGCGGTAGTAGCCATCCTCATCACAGCTTGGGATGAAGATGCCTGAATGGGACAGGACCCCTCCAGGTCAGAGCCAGAACCCCAGAGCCTTGAGTGTGAACAGCCAGCCTGGTATTGATCAACCATAAACCCAGGGCAGGGAAGGTGGCTCAGTGGTAGAGTGCTTGCCTCGCATGCATGAGGCCCTGGGTTTGACTCCTCAGCACCACATAAGCAGAAAAAGCCGGAAGTGGCACAGTGGCTTAAGTGGTAGAGAGCTAGCTTTGAGCTGAAGAGCTGAGGGACAGCACCCAGACTCAGAGTTCAGACCCCATGACTGACAAAGAGAGAGACAGAGAGAGAGAGAGAGAGAGAGAGAGAGAGAGAGAGAGAGAGAGAGATAAAGAAACCTACTGCCTTAAACAACCTGCTCAGACTCGACCACCCACTCTCTCTCTCTCTCTCTCTCTCTTTTTTGTTGTTTGTTTTGTTTTGTTGGTTGTATGGCTTGAACTCTGGGCCTGGGTAATGTCCCTGAGCTCAAGGCGAGTGCTCTACCACTTGAGCCACAGTACCACTCTGGTTTTCTGATGGTTAATTGGAGATAAGTCTCATGGACTTTATTGCCCGGGCTGGCTTTGAACTGCGATCTTCAGATCTCAGCCTCCTGAGAAGCTAGGATTACAGGTGTGAGCCACCAGGACCTGGCTCTCTCTATTGGCCTGGCTGTTCTGGCCTTCCCTTCTCAGTCCTTGTGAATCAGATGCAGAATGGTCTTCAGGACCTACTCACTGTTCCTCTCCTGTCTGCCTATCAGCTACCTACAGAGAGATGGGCTGGGGAGGAAGTAGTATGGGTGGGGAACCTGAGGAGTGCTTCACATCCCCCCCCCCCCCCCAGAAGCCACTGGGCCTACAGCTTCTTCCCATGTTGGCTTTCAAGTTTCTGGCATTATCTACCAGCCAGATGTGAGCCACTCTCAAAAAGCTACAAGGCCCCATGTGACCTGCCTCTCAGAATTCTGTCTTCTTAACGGTCCCACTCCAGCTGCTTCTGAGAACCTCAAGCTTTTCCCTGCCCTTGACTCTGCACTTGTCTGCTTCATTCTCCTTCCTCAAGTCTCCTCTGGACACCAGCTCCCCAGGAAAACTCTATTGACCCCTTAGGCCAACTTCCGTCCACCTGCATTCTCCCTCAGCATCCATGCTCAGTCTTTGTTGATAGTTCCATTTTTTGGGTGTGCCAATTTATATTTTGAGTGTTTCCGGGGTGGGCTTGTTTTGTTTCTCTGCAGAATTTGGGGGTATTTGTTTAGAATCTGGTGAGTATCCCCCAAGGAGGGGAGCCTCACTTAGACTCACTTCTGCTGAACTGAACTGAATGGACAGCTCTTAGCTCTTTCTGCACCCCAACCTCCCTCAGCTGGATATCCATAAAGTGAATGCTTGAAACACTTACTGAGGGGCAGATTTAGAGACTCTCAAACCACAACTATTTTCCTCAGTCATCCTGGACTAGGGCCTCCCCTGGGCTGCATCTTGCCTCTCTGGAGCTCAGGGATACTCAGCAAAGCCCCACGGCCTTCCCCTCTGCACAACACCCCTCTCACCTGGCTTCTTCTTGGCAGCCTCTTGGATCTGGATGCGTTCCAGCTCCACCAGGCAGGGGGGCTCTGTGGGGAGAGAGGAGCCTCTGAGGGCTGACAGACATCAAGCCTCCCGAGGCTGAGAGCCTTGGCAGGGGCTATGCAAGATAAAATACTCTGGGGCCACCCTAGGGTGGAAGTGGTCCCTCTAAGGTCCCCACTGCCCATAATGAAGTTACGTAAGATGAAACATCCAGTCTCTAATTGGGGAAGCCATTGCGGCTGTGGGTCTCGGGGGTATTGGATTCACAGGATAAGTCATTTGGATGCCAAAGAGGAAGTGGGAGACCATGTGGGTATCCAGTGCTAAAATCCCAAGGGAATGTAAGGCTAGAGGGAACGTTAGCCTGAGCTTACAGGCCTGCAAACAACGGCAGGCCAACCTCTAGCTCATCTGCAAACCTTGGGAAGCTCCTGGCACCTCTAGATTGGAGGCTAAAGGACGGAGGCTCCCAGCTACCTGTGCAGGAGGACTGCCTTACAGAGAGATGGAATGTTTTAGGAAGGCCTCCAAGAGTGCCTTAGCTCAGAGCCCACACAGCCCAGATCTACCTTGGAGCAGGTAAGTAAGTGCTGGCTTCCCTGGAGCCTGTAGCTGCGGGAGCCTGGCCAGAGGCCAGGGACATACTCACTCTCCCTCCAGAAGCAGAAGCACCACTCAGCAGTGGAGACTCGGCCGTCCTTGTAGGTGTCACAGGAGTTGAAGAAGGGGCGGATGCAGACTTCGTACTTGTCCAAGTTGATGGCAGCTAGCTCCATCTGGTCCAGGAAGAGGTCAGCACTGGTGTCCAGCTTAGAGAACATCCAGCCAATGGAGTCCTTGCAGCTAGCCCCCAGACTCTTGTCCAGCCCTGGAAGAAGATCAGGTTCAGAAACATTCTATCATCTGTCCTACCAACCTTCCTGCTCATCCTCTTTCTCAGCCCTAGCCCTCTCTCTGTTCAGGGTCAGAGTGGCCCAGAATCTAAACTTGAGGGATGAGAAATTCAAGAATGGGCCCAAACCCTTCACTCTCCTACAACAGTTATTTTAAGTGATTAAACCACTCAAAACCTTGTTTTGAACCAGGCACTATTGTCTGGCTCACGTCCGTAATCCTAATCAGGAGGACGAGATCTGAGGATCCAGGTTCAAAGCTAGCCCAGGCAGACAAATCTGACTCTTATCTCCAATTAGTCAGCAAAAACCAAACTAGAAATCCAGGAGTGGTTCAAGTGGTAGAGAAAAAAGGCTAAAGGAGAGTACAAGGCCTCAGTTCAAGTTCCTGTCAGCATCATAAAATCAATCAATGAATGAATTAATCAATCTGGTTTTCAAAGCTCATCAGAATCCTTCAGTGCTCGGATTCAAACTCAGGGCCTCATGCATGCTAGGCGAGTGCTCTGCCACTATACCACATCTGCAATGCTTTACTTGCTCTCCGCCACATAGCTGAGGACTGGCAGAGCTTCCCTCATCCAGGTTAAGAAGTTGTTTTTAGCTGGGAGCCGGTGGCTCACACCTATAATCCTAACTACTCAGGAAGATGAGATCTAAGGATCCCAGTTCAAAGCCAGTTCCTGCCCAGGCAGGAAAGTTCATGAGGCTTTTATCTCCAATAAAATACTCAGAAAAAGCTGGAAGTGGTGCTGTGGCTCAAAGCCTTGAGCACAAAGATGTTCAGGGACAGTCTCAGGCCCTGAGTTCAAGCCCCAGGACTGGCAAAAAAACAACAACAACAACAACAACAAAAACCTCTTCCTGTCAGCTCCCTATTCACTTTCTGTTGTGGCTAGAACTGACCTCTCCTTGAGGAGTTAAGCATTTCTGGGGCTCACTTCACAGACTCAGAGTATGGCAGAGAGAGAAATAGGTTGTCCCCTCTCCCCCTCTCTTCCTCCCCACAGGTAGGGCACCCGTTCTGTTACCAGTGGGGCTGGCAGCACCGCTGGCTGAACCATTCTGCTTGGAATTCTCATGAAGGAGCTGGAACCAATCCCGCAGCCGGTCCCCTAGGTCGGCCAGGTCCTGACCTGTGCAAGTCTCTGCAGTGGGAGGAACAGAGAAAGGGGGTTCGGGTTGAACGTAGGGTGAAGTGGCAGGCTCAGGAGGCTGCAGGGGAGGGAAGCAGGGAATCAGGGGCTTCCTCGCCCAGCCTCTCCCAGCTTCTTCCTCCCACTCACTTCTTAGTACTGAAAGCACAGCCAGGCTCTGGCTCTGAGTGGCAGAGATGAAAAACGGGCATGAGGCCCCACACTCCTGCTCCATGTTAACCAGGGCCCCTGAGCCCACAGGACTCCCCAAGCCTTTCCAGTTGTTGCTCCGTTGCCCTTCCCTTAGTGCAAGCCCTGAAGGAGGTGCCCAGCAGCCCTGGCAGTGTCTGTCATCCACGCTGGTTACCTGGCTTGCCGTCGGTGGTGGAGGTGGCCGTCTGCTCTGTGGGGCAGGGGCAGGGGCCTTCGCACCTCACTGCCAGCTGTTTGCTGCTCAGGCATGCCTGCTGCTCCAGCTTACACTGCACAAGAAAAGGCAGGCTGGGTGATGTGGAGGGTCACCATGGATCCTGTACCTAAGACCTCCCTCAGACCTCCCACCACAGCTGGCATATCTGCCTTCTCAGTGAATGGCCTGGAAGGGCCTTCCTGTCCCCTCTGCTGACCAGGGGTGCCCAGTGGTAAGGGGCAACAGGCCCAGGAAGGGGGTGGCAGGAGCAGCTCTAGCCCCACTCTGCACCAGCCTCTGCCCATCTCACCCCAACTCCCCTGTTTTGGCTCTTACAGCTTATCCTACTCCTTGTCACAGTCCCTTAACCCCTGAAGGGTCATGGGCCCATCTTTCATTGCCTATAGCTACTTCCAGTGGGCTTTTCCCAGAATTCTCTTGCCAACCATCCTCCTGGACTTTGTTTGCCTTTTTTTTTTTTTTTTGTCAGTTGTGGAGCTTGAAGCCAAGGCCTGGGTGCTGCCCCTGAGCTCTTTTGCTCAAGACTAGTGCTCTGCCACTTTGAGCCACAGAGCCACTTCCAGTTTTCTGGTAGTTAATTGGATATAAGAGTCTCACAGGAAACAAGGATACAGGTTGACTCACTGTAACAATGAGATGTACAAGACACTATGTTGAAAATGAACTTTACAACTAGGGGGGTAGCAAGCAGGAGTTGGGGTGGTGGGGAGAGAAGGGATAGTAGGGAAAAAACAAAGGAGGGGGTAGCAATGCTTGATAGGAAATGTACTCATTACCTTACCCTCTGTACAGTATCTTTTTATATATATATACATATATATGTGTGTGTGTGTGTATATATATATATATATATATATATATACAGTCTCACAGGCTTTCCTGCCTGAGGTGGCTTTGAATCCTTATATCTCGACCTCCTCAGTAGCTAGGATTACAGAGGTAAGCCACCAGTGCCCAGCTTCCCTTGGTCTTTCTAAGTCTCTGTCCCACATGGGTTGTAGCCAGTTTCCAAGAGAGGCTGTCATTCTTTGCTGGTAAAGTGACATCACTGATTCTATCTGCTGTCTGAGGTGACCCTACAGCCAAGTGGGTCATAGTAGAATTTTACAATGCTATCTCCTCCGTCTCCAACAGCTCTGTGAGGGAGGATTGTGTTTGTCTTGTTTCTCATACTCAGCAGAGAAGATCGGGGAGGCCGAGTGCTGGGCCCAGGGCCATGGGCCTGGGGTGGAAGCCAGACCTATTGAAAACTTTTGCCTCCTGCATGGAATGACCTTGATGGACAGCTTCCTGCCCTCACCCTGCTAGGCCCTCCAGTTGTAGTACATGAACTCTCCTCCCCCTTCCTCCTCTATCAACTCCTCCATAGCCTTCCAGCCTCCCTTGCTAAGCACCCTCTGCCCTTGGCCTCTTGCTCCTTCCTCCTCTCTCCCCTGATTTCCTCAGGAGCTTCAATCCACACCACAGCTGGTGACTCATACATCTGCACCTCACCCCAAAAGGGCTTCTCTTCCCCTAAACCCAACCCTTGCTGGCCCAAGAGTCAGTGTCACCAAACAACATGAAGTCCCAACCTCTAGTTGCTAACAGAAGCATTCCTAACCTCATCTGTATTTCTGTGCTTTTCTAAAATCTATGAAATGCTTTCACAAAAACATTTCATTTCATCCTCACAAAACCCTTATAAAATGGGAATCTGTCCAGTCCCATCCCCCCGCAATCATGAGGGATTATGCCCTCTTGTCCAGAGCACCCCCTGCTGGCTGGTGAACACCATGCCTCTGTGTGGAACTTACCTGCCCTAGGCAGCTAGCAAGTAGAACTCCTTCCTTCCAGTGGACTCATATGTGGTATTTTCCTGAAGCCGCTGCCTCACTCTACTCCAGTTACCACATGATTCTTCCCAGTCCCTCCCCCAACCTGGACCTGCCCAAGGTCAAGGGCTCCATCAGGTCAACCCAGCCAGGGCTACAGAAGTCCTTCCTATGCACTGCACTGAATGTACTGATTAGACTGTTTGGTTTGTATTGTATAGGTATGATGGGGGACAGGGACTTCTTGGGAAACCCCAGCTGAAGCATTCTTCTGTTGCCTCTGTCCGCAGACACATCCTCCACCCGCCCTGGGGCCAAAGGCTCCTTACCACCGAGCTGTAAGTATGGCCATCGGAGCCACAAACTGAAGCAAGCTGGGCCATGTGACAGGGCTTGCAGATGGAGTCTTTGTTTCCATGGAGTTTCAGGGTGGGCTGCTTGATCCTACAGAGGAGGGTGGGAAGGATGTTGAGAAGGAAGCCAAAATGAGACAGGGATAGGTGGCCTATTCCAATAGAAATCTGGCCAAGCAATTTATATCAGATCACCTGCCTCTACTCTGGTCCACCTTCCCAATTGTCCCTGGTTAGACTCTGCAGAGGATATAAACCCCAGCTTGGCCTTTGCCAGCAAGCCCTTTAGGGAGCAAATCCAGATCACACTTCATGTGGAGGATCACTCCAAATTAGAGATTGTAAACCACTGGAGGAGGCCACATCTGGGCCACTGATCCATTTTGTCTGACCGCTCCCAGACCTGTTGATTTTTTTTTTTTTTTGGTTGTGGGTCTTGAATTCTGGGCCTGGGCGCTGTCCCTCAGCTCTTCAGCTCAAGGCAAGTGCTCTACCACTTGAGCCACAGCGCCACTTCTGGTTTTCTGGTGATTAATTAGAGATAAGAGTCTCATGGACTTTCCTGTCTGGGCTGGCTTTGAACTGTGATCCTCAGATCTCAGCCTCCTGAGTAGCTAGGCTTACAGGCATGAGCCACCAGTGCCCAGCCTGTTGATGTTTTCTTTTTTTGTATTTTTTTTGGGGGGGGGGTCCAGTCACGGGGCCTGAACTCTGGGCCTGGGTGCTGTTCCTCAGCTCTTCAGCTCAAGGCTAGTGTTCTACCACTTGAGCCACAGTGCCACTTCCGGCTTTTTTCTTTTTGCTTATGTGGTGCTGAGGAATCAAACCCAGGGCCTCATGCATGCAAGGCAAGTGCTCTACCACTGAGCCACCTTCCCAGCCCCTGTTGATGTTTTCTTAACTTGAGTTATTCATCAACGTTTTTAAAATGGAAAGTTCACCTAAAAGCCTTGGTTCCTAGCCTTCTGTAGTGAAACAGAAGATGTGGCAGGCCTGGTTTTATTTACCACATAGCTGTAATGGGCCAGCTCCCAAGGCACCTGTCCCCATCCCACCTGACCTGTGCTCCTAGAATGGCCCATCACCAAGTTCTCTTCATCCATGTCATTTCTTGCCAGCCCTAGGAACCTAAGATTACAATCCCAAATCTAGGATTCAAGAGAGAAGAGAGGGAAGGGGGACCTTTTGCAGAGATCTTGGAGCCAGGAACCATCGTGTGTGTGTGTGTGTGTGTGTGTGTGTGTGTGTGTGTGTGTGTGTGTGTGTGTGTGTGTGTGTGTGTGTGTGTGCCAATACTGGGGCTTGAACTCTAGCCTTAGCTTTTTTACTCAAGGCTGGTGCTCTTGAGCCACAGCTCCATTTCCAGCTCTTTGGTGGTTAAATGGGGATAAGAGTCTCATGGACTTTCCTGCCTGGGCTGGCTTTGAACTGCTGTCCTCAGATCTCAGCTTTCTGAATAGCTAGGATTACAGATGTGAGCCACTAGCGTTCTGCCAGGTACCACAAGGGCCTGCTCAAATGCCCTTAACCTTTTCTTCCTTTGTGAGTCTCAGAAACTACAACCTTAATGAAGTCACTGCGTGTCAGAACTAGAAGAAATCTCAACTTATCTGGTATAACTCATCTGCCTTAGACATATAGACACAGGCATAGAAAGGAGCTATTTTGTAGTTGCTGTCTAGAAATGTGGCTTTCTTCCTTCTTTGTTATCTCTGCAATGACTCACTTTACTGAAAGCCAGCTGCCATATTGTGAGGATAGTCCAGTCTTCCTCTCTCCCCAAACCTACCCCCTTGTGCTAGACCCAGGACTTAAACACTTTTTTTTTTGCTTAAGGCTAGCATTCTACTACTTGAGCTACAGCTGCACTTCCAACTTTTGGGGGGTTAATTAGAGATAAAAGCCTCATGGACTTCCTTGTCTGGGCTGTTTTTAAACTGAAGTCCTCAGATCTCAGCCTCCTGAGTAGCTAGAATTACAGGCAAGAGCCACCAGCATTCAGCTTAAGCCTTTCTAAGGAGTTCAGCAACTAGGAACTGAGGCCTCCAATCCACAGCCATGAGAATGACCTGGACATGAACCCTCTAGCCCCAGTCAAGCCTTCAGATGATGACAGACCCTGAGCCAGAACCACCTAATAGGAAGCCCTCCTAGACTTCTGCCCCTCAGACACTGCAAGAGATAAAGTCCTCTGTTGCTTTAAGCCTCTGTATTGGATACTATATTCTGCAGTAGTAGCTGTCTAGCATGTAAGATTAGGTCAATACAGCATTTGTTCTCTGAGCATACATACCCCTGCCACACATACCCCTGCCAGGACTCTCCCTCCCATACTCCTCACCTGTGCTCCAGCTTCTTCCGGCTGATGCACATGGCCCGCTGGTAGCCCTGGGCGATGCACACCTTGTGGCGGCTGCACTTCACCTTCTGGCAGGGGTCCTTGGTGGTGTCCAGGGCTTTGGGAACACAAGTCAGGACACTGATCAGCTAGGAGAACTCAGGAACCCTTTCCTTCCAGGAGCCCTTGGTAACCAGAGCTCCTGCCTCTAAGTCCCATCTCCCACTCCCATGGGGCCTGGATGCTCAGGAAACACAAGCCCATGGTCAGGATGTGACTGCAGGTCCCATGTCTTCTTGGTGTTAGTTTCCTCCTCCCACATGAGGGGTGGGGGGAAGAGAGACATGCTACCTTCATCTCCTTGCTGATTATCCTCCCAGCTCTTGATGTAGTCATCCTAGACACAGACAGAGGGGAACAAGGGAGAAGGGAAGGGCTGAGTCACATCCCAGAACCAAGGCTCACTGTAGAGCCCAGGACAGGAGAAGCCCAGGCTATTACTTCCATATGCAAATTGCCTCTGTCCACTTAGACCTACCAGCTTCCTGCCCCACACCTCTATCTCCTAACTCCCACATCTAGAATCCTTTCCAGTCTTTCCCCACCCCGGATGGCAGGGGAAGAGAAATCAGAGTGAGGCCATAGACCACAGGCCTATATAGTGCTTACCTCCACCTCCTGGAGACAGGACAGCAGCAGGCCACCGGAAATGAGCAAGGAGAGAAAAGCAGAGAGGGGGGACTTCAGTGTGAAGCCCACCCTTAGGCCATGAGATCCCAGAACCTCCCTGGCCTCAGGTAGCCCTGGGTGCTATGTGCAATGGCCTTTAATTGCTGTTGCCCTTGATCCCTCGGGACTCCAACTGGAGGCCAGTGTATTTCTACATCCCATCACAGAGAACAAGGTAAGGCCAGCATGGGAATGGTAGGGGGGGCCCACAGCTTTGAAGACAGCACACTCCAGCCCAGCCCAGCCCAACCCAACAGATGTGAGAGGGCTCCTACTACCTGGGAATAGTAATTCTCACGCCAGTGCCCTGGGTGTTCCCAGAAATGGGGTGCCCTCTCTCCCACCAGGGATCCTTCCTCATCAGGCCCCCTTCTGACATCTGAGCAGAGGAAGGGCGCTCTTCAAGCTGCAGGACTGATTTTTTTTGACAAAACTTCCTTTCTTTCTACAGAAGTCAGCTAGTAGACTGAGTGAAGTAGATAGCCATGTCACTACCAATGGCTTCCCTCAAGTTCTCAGACAGAGGAATCCAAAAAGGCCCTCCAAGATCACTTGGGCCAGCCCCTTCCCCTGCCTTTCATGTAGGCAAAGCCAAAAAAAAAAAAAAAAAGCCCAGAGATAGAAAATAACCGGGCTCAGGCCCAACTGTCACACAGCCAGGCCTCTGGTGCCCAGTAGAGACCTTCCCGTTTCCACTGAGGCAGCTGAACTATACAGGTGTGCACACAAGTAGACCTTGTGTGCACATGTGTGCATTGGTGCAGGCCCAGTACATGTATGCATGCCCAGGGGGATGTAGTATGTCATGAGTATGTATACATATGCACACACAACACGTGAGTACAGGGACAGTTGGGGACAGTTCACCAACAACAGATGGTTTTTAATCCAGAAATGAAGTATGAAAACCCACTTCTGTGAGCAGCCTCCAGTTTTCACACTGGCTCAGAATTCCTGCCTCTTCCACCGGGAGAGAGGGCAATCAGAGATGGGATGGGAGAGGAGGGGGGAGGGCAAGAGAAGACAGAGCCCTCCTGGACAGGATCTCCTCTCCAGCTTGTGCTGGCTTTGTCTACCACTCACATTCTCTCAGCCTTTTTCCTGGCTCTCTATCATTTGTCTCCCACATTTGGCCTCTCCCTACCCCTTGGCTCTGACCATACCTGACTTCCAGAACAGGTCCAAACAACCAAGTGTCCTGAAGAACTTGAACCCAGGAGCAAGCAAGAAGGTTACAGAGTGGCATTCTGGGAGAATCTGTACTCTCTAGCCCAAAGCTCAGGGTGAAGGCTGAACCCTCAGGATCCCTGAGCTACCTCCATGTTGGGCACAATGTCCCCCATTAGTCGAGACCAAAGGAAGCCAGTCCAGACCTAGATCTTGTCTTTTCTCCAGGAGCACTTAAGGATAGAGGGGTCATATGTCTGATGATGGAAAGCAGAGGTTGGGTGAGGCCTTGTGACTGAAGTCAGGAGTAGAAGGGCTGGGGGCAAAAGTTGATGATGGCCTCTATCACACTGGGATCTCTCCATCTGCTCCATCCTTCCCTAAGAAGGGAAAGGGATGAGGTTATAAAGTAGGGGGGAGATGGAAGACAAGGATTACATAGAAAGACATTGTAGGGGGCTGGGAAGATGACTCAGTGGTAAATCGCTTGCCTTGCATGCGTGAGGCCCTGAGTTCAATTCCTCAGCACCACATAAGTAAGAAAAAAGAAAAAAGCCGGAAATAGCACTGTGGCTCAAGTGGTAGAGCACTAGCCTTGAGCTGAAGAGCTGAGGGACAGAGCCCAGGCCCAGAGTTCAGACCCCACAACCGGACCAAAAAAAAGACACTAGTTCCAAAGAAGACAGAAATGGCTGGGTACTGAGACAGATGTGGATCAGCTGCTCTTGGCTACCTAGGTGTGTGGCTCATAGCCCACCTGTCCCAGAAGGAATGGGGAAGGGGAGGGCCCTATGGCCCTCCTCCAGGCACCTTTGGCCCTAGGGTGCCTTCTGAGGGCCTTGAAGTCTGCTTACCCCCACCCTCCAGCCTGACCTAGTGGCTTCTTCCTGTAGCCTCCCCAGGACTCTGCACAAACCAGGCTCTCAAAGGTCAAGACCAAAGACTTCTGATTAGAAATTCAGGGGAACCTGGTGGGGGAGGGAGACCGAGGGGCAGTGTGGAGGGTGGAGGGACAGGACTTCTAAGAACCCAGAAGCCCAGGCACATCCCTAGCTCTCAGCAGGTGAAACCTCCTCCCAGCCTGAGAGAGGCAGGCTCTGTGTCTCCACCCAACTGCTGCCAGGCCCAGTAGGTGGGAACAGGGATGCTTGAAGGAGTGTCCTCTGCCATCACTGCAGCCTCCTGTGGTGATGGGATGGAGGGCACTCCTCTCAGGACAGTGGAAGCAGCCAGACAGATGAGGAGAGGCACTGGAGTTGCCCAGGATGCTGGCTTTCCTGGCCAGTGTGTGCACAGCCCCCGTCCTTTTGACTGCTCAGTGAAGCCCTTCATGAATCAAAGCTGTATGGCTGCAAGATACCAGAGTCAGATGGAGAAAATGGAGGAGAAAGATGAAAGATGGGAAGTCCTGGAAAAGCGGGGAGAGAGACCATTATAGGGAGAGCAGAGACCAGTGGTGGGGAGGGGAGGATGATGAGGGCATCTTCTGTGCCACATGAGAATGGCTCATCTGGGCTGAAGCTAGGGACGCAATTAGGGCCCTTTGAGGTCAGATGAGGCGGCATCATATATAAGCTGGAAAACTTGTCTGTTAGAAAGTAAGAATGATGCCCTTTCCTTCGGCGGTCTCTATTTATGGCACCCAAGTGGGTTTATTAACAGTTGGGAAAAAATGGCCCAACAAGGACATGGGGGTCTTCTCAGAACCAGAGGCCTGGCTGCTTTTACCCTGGCTCTGCTGTGACCCAGCCTCACCCGATAGATGGATATTTGGGGGCCCTTCACCAGAGTTCTGAACCCACAACCAGGCCAGAGGGGAAATGGGTCAGGACGCAGAGTTGTTTTTTGTTTTTTTTTTGGGTCCGGTCATGGGGCCTGAACTCTGGGCCTGGGCGCTGTTCCTCAGCTCTTCAGCTCAAGGCTAGCGCTCTACCACTTGAGCCACAGTGCCACTTCCAGCTTTTTTCTTTTTGCTTATGTGGTGCTGAGGAATCGAACCTAGGGCCTCAGGCATGCAAGGCAAGCGCTCTACCACTGAGCCACCTTCCCAGCCCAAGGACCCAGAGTTCTAAGCTAACAGAGAACCACAACAAATACATGAGAAAAATCTTCTAAGTTTATGAATGCGCTGTGTTTGTATTAAATCTCTCTTCCTTTTTTTTTTTTGTAAACTGGATCTTGCTATGTAGCCAACGTTGGCCTTGAACTCTGGATCCTCTTCTCTCATCATCCCGAGTGCTGGGATTACAGGTATGCACGACCACACTCAATTCTCAATGTTTTTAAAGTAAGTCTTCTAGAAGTATTTTTTTAATCAAAATCTTAAATGTTTTTTCAGAAAACTGCAGCACAGAGAGGCAAAGCAACTACTAAAGGGTCACAAGACAGATGAAGATCTGAGCCAGGCCTTCTTGTCCTCCATCCCACCTTATACATGTTAGGGTCTCTTTGCTTTATACAGAAACATCATCTAGCCCCAAAAGGGGAGTGGTGTAGGGACAAGAGGCCGAGGAGACTGAGTCTGCGCTAACCTGTCCTTATGTGCACTCAGACAAGACACTTCCCCACCCCACCCCAAGCACTTAGCTTTTTTAACCTCTCCATGCCATGTGCTACCTGATGCCACTGAACTCCCGTGGGTGAGCTCTGACCAAGCTTCTCACAGCTTCCAAGTGGCCAGTCCTGAGTGAGGCTACTGGGCCAGCGCTCAAGCCCAAGATCCATCCAAGCCTGGCCGCCTAGCCCCGCAGCCACTCTGCAGATGGTTCAGCCTGCCAGATCCTTGCAAGACTCCTTCTAGATTCTTCTCTGTCCACAATGTATCAGTATCCAGCATCTTTCCCTCACCCCACCCACAACTGGTCATCCTGCAGGCTGACTGGGCCTTGGGGAAGTCTTGTCACTCTGGTGACACCCAGTGATGGCATTGCTTCTGGTTCCTTCTGCCTCATTTACATGGCCAAGTCCTTAAAGACAGAGATACCTCGTGTGTGTGTGTGTGTGTGTGTGTGTGTGTGTGTGTGTGTGTGTGTGTGTACGCACACGCGTATGCGCACGCACCCAGCACCTTGTAGATAGTAAAAGCACTGCTAACAATAGCTAATCTCTTTACAAGTATCCTGTGGGAGGTATTGTGCTAAATACTTTCCACTTACTGGTTTGTTTTCTCTTTACAGTAACCCCAAGAGAACCTTACTACTATCGTTCCTGTTTCTCAGGTCATAAAATTGATGGCTCAGAGATGTTTTTTTTGTTGTTGTTGTTGTTTGGGTTTTTTTTTTAACTGTATTTTTTTGTCTTTTCTTTTTTGGTACTGGGGATCGAACCCAGGACGTTGCACTTGCTAGGCAAGCGCTTTGCCACTGAGCTACATCCCAGCCCGATGGCTCAGAGATGTTAAGTGATTCATGAAGGGTTGCACAGCAGAACCCCTAGTCCCAGGCCAGAGACAGTTCCTCCTGCCACATCAGCTCTACTTCAGCCCCAGGTAGGTATTCTCACAGCCAAAGAGAGGAAAAACTGATGGTAAAGGAGGAAGACGGGGCCTCTTTCCTCCATGCTCTTTCCAGAAATCTCGTTACCACCCCTGGTTGGGAGTTTGGAGCTAACCCATCTTCTGCTTTGATCTCTGCGGCTCAGCTTGGTTGCCATGGAGACAGGCCCACTGCGCCAAGCTGGGAGAGAGATGGAGTGTGCAGGCCTAGTGGGCTTAGGGGCACATGCTGGGAGTTTCTGAAGCTGTTTACTTCCTGTCATTTTAATTAGCACCCAAATCATCCACCCACTTAAAAGCTCAAATGAATCCAATCTCTCCCAGCTATCCCATCTACAGGGGGCAAGAATGTGGCAGGGCACAGATCAATGCGCTCACTTGGGTAAGACCACCTTGGACGGATTTGCTTCTGAAGCCGTGTTGGGAGGATTGAGCTCTCAGCCATCCAGGATGGAGTCAGGGTGCTGGGTTCCTGCTTCACCTTGCCCTGGATATACTTAACTTTCTTGTTTATAAAATGAGGAGGGTGCCCAGGGAACATCTGAGGGAACATTCTGCAAACTAAGAAGTTCCACACTCAAAGTCACAAGCCAGGACGTCCGGATCCCGAGTTCTTGGGAAAACACGGAGAGAATGTAGGGGCAGGGGTGGCCCCAGGGCCACAGGGGCCTCAGATATAGATTTCTCTTCTCTCAAGGAGAACAGCCAGCCAGTGTACATCGATAGGACCCAAAGAAGTTCATATTGAGACCTTAATAAACCACAGCTTTTATAACCCTTCCATGACATTTCTTCCTTTGCTTTTAGAGCTTAAGAGGTTCTAAAAGAAAAAAAAAAATGGAAGTGGGCCAAGCCTCACCCACATTCTGAGAGGCCCCATACCTGGTATTGTTTTTGCCTCATCCCTGAGGCAAGGGAGCCTGTGCTAAAGCCCAGTCCCCTGGAGAAGGCCCACGGGTAGGGGAACTTGTGTTAGGAATCCTCCCACCTTTCAGAGAAGGACCTGGAATGGAGCGAGGAGGGGTAAAATGGGGCCACTTGGGGCTCTTCTCAATTGAGAATGGGCACCTGTCACATTTCCATGCAGAAGGCAACCTGGAGTAGGTAGTGCCCTGTGTGGGGAGGGCTAAGGGGAGTGCTCCCCTTTCAGATGTGATGTGTGAGGTCCAGGCCAACTCAGGGACACAGGCATCTGGAAGATGCCTTCCGCCTCTTCTCCCCTCGGAGGAATTTCCTTGGAGGTAAAAATATGCTTATCATTAAGCCAGGAGCTGGGCCGGGGCTCGGGTATGCCCTCAGGAGCTGGGCCGGGGCTCGGGTATGCCCTCATCAATGTCCTCTTGACTCCAGTGCCATCTGTGCCACTGCCTGAGTTCTTGGCTCCTGAAGGGCAAGCGTCTTTGCTGTCCACACAGGACAGAGATGAGAAGGGGCCTTGGGGCCTCAGTTTTCCTTATGCAATGTGTGTGTGTGTGTGTGTGTGTGTGTGTGTAAGGGGGGGGGGGTCAGGATTTCAATCCAAGGATCTCTGAGAGAAAATGGACATATGTAGTAGATAAACATTAGACTATGAGAGAAGATGGGGTCCCTGATGCCTGCCTTTTGGGGCTCTTTCTTCATGGTAAAATGGGGGGAAGGGCTTTGACTGAGGGTTTATAAGACTCCATGATTCTGCTTCTCTAGCTCCTCTACACTGAGAACATGGTGAAGGGTGATCAGGAGCCTGAACAACTTCACACTCCTTGTGTCCTCTGCCCTATGCCAAGGAACAATGGGACAAGGAAGGAGGCAAGAGTTTGCAACTCACGAAGCTCTAAGCCAGGCCTGGCGTGTCCCTGTACTAAGGACAGCCTTGACCCTATTTCCACGTGTCAAGGAAGAATATAGGATGAAGCAGAATGCCCTGCCTTAGGGATGGTATTCTCCACCCAGGGCCCTGTAAGTACCCACTCCTGGATCTGATGAAGACTGTCCTACTTTGTAAGCAGATTAAGTAGAGGGAACTCTGCCTTCTCTAGTCCCAGGAGAAAGGGGGTGGTTGCTATACCCAGACACAGATCTACAGGCATGGGGGCCTGAAGGACACTCATCCACTCCCTTATTCTACAGTGGGACCAATGGAATTCTAGATATATCTGTCCTGCCTTTTTAGGGAACCAGAAGAAAAGATTCCTTCCACCAAATAGCTTGCTTAGTTCAGTACTTCATCTCCCCTATGCACACCCCTGAAATCACAGTGCTGCTCCTTGAGGAGGAGATAGGGGCTTAGAAGATGATGGAATGGGATCCATTCTGGAGACCCTATTAAGGGCCCAGGTACCCTGTGTAGCAGATGGGAAGGTACAGCAGGCAGTTTATTGTCAGACCCAGCTCTTAGGGGCTCTGATCACTCACCAGTTGAGAAACATCTCACACACACACACACACACACACACACACACACACACACACACACACACACACACACACACACACACACACACACACAGAATAAAGTCTACAGTGTAAGCAGTCTTGTGTCCCAAAATGAGTCTGTGGCTAAGAAACCCCTCAAAGGATGATAAACCTCTAACAGATGCTGGCCATGCCCTTGGGGGTCAAAGGCTGATTCACTCAAGCTTTGCAGCTGGGTATGGATCTGCTCACCATGGCTAGAAACACTGGTATCTAAACTCTGCATCCAGGCCTAGATCTGTGCCCATTTTCTCATCTATACATGCAGAAACTGCATAGCAAGCTGCATGTCTGTATCACTACCTCTCAAAATCCTCCCCAGTGAGATGCATTAGGTGAAGCCCTCGGGAAGCAATGAAGTCTAGGGGAGCTCTTGAGAGTAGAGAACACTTGATGGGATCTGCGTCTTTAAAAGAAGAGGAAGTGGTTAGATCTCAAAACTAGTCCCTTTATCAACCCAAGTCTTGCTGCCTGGCCTGTGCTGGGCCAGGGGCACAGGGGCTCTTATGCAACCTCCTCAAGTCAAAGAATGCTCAGGGCTCTGTGGATCATTTTCTTCAGTCTTTTTTTTTTTTTTGTCGGTCATAGGGCTTGAACTCTGGGCCTGGGAGTTGTCCCTGAGCTCTTCAGCTCAAGGCAAGAACTCTACCCCTTGAGCCACAGCACCACTTCCAGTTTTCTAGTGGTTTATTAGAGATAAGAGTCTCACAGACTTTCCTGCCTAGGCTGGCTTTGAACCGTGATCCTCAGATCTCAGCTTCCTGAGTAGCTAGGATTATAGGTGTGAGCCACCAGCGCTCTGCTCTTCAGTCTTCATATCAGTGAGAAACCAAGGCCCAGAAAGGCCATCTGGTTGCCCCAGGGTTATACAGTTAGTCTCTCCTCTCACTGGATGGAAGCAGAGCACTTTCTCTGGACCCTTGAGGGCTCTCCCACACCTCAGATAACTCTCTATCCCCTACTGAGTTTGAGAAAACCAGAGAACACATTGTAGCCCCTCTAGACACTGAGGCACTCCTGTTTCCCTCATCCCAGACTCTCTGTATTGCTGGGTCTTCAAGTCTGTCACCAGGCTTACTCTGCTTTGGAGATGCCAATCCTCCTGGGGGGAGGAGGCTTTGAAACCTAGGTGGGAAAGGAAGTCCGCTCCAAACACCAGCTCTGACCCACTTTTGGGTTCTTTTCATAGATACCCTTCCATATAAGCATCTGTGAAGCTCATCCCACATTCTCATTAGTTTAAGTGTGTGGGGTAGGGAGGAGGGAAGGGGTCTTTGAAAAGGCCCCTTGTGATTCTTACTTGTTACAGGCCTATTTGTGTTCTTAAAAAACTGAAAATCATATGGAACCAGCAGAGGATAATAACCACTGGGGCAGTCCTCAGGATCGCCCAGAAACTCTTGGCATACATGTCTCAGATGTGTAGCCCAGGGTAAACTAGTGAAGATAGTAAGGAGCTTAGCATAGAGACTGTCCAGGATCAAAGCTCCCTCTGGTGGTTTTCTGTGAAGGACCGTGCAGCTGCAATGGATAACCTCCAGCCTCAGACAAAATGCCTCCATAGTGAAGCATGTACTCAGCATCCTATGGATGGAACCTAAACCCAGGCTGAGCTGCCCTGGCCCTGAACTCCCTGTCCTTCTTCAGAGGAGAGGAGGAGAACTGTCTTTTGGGTATTGCTAGGCTAGGCTGGGGAACAGGTTGGTGGCAGGCTGCCAAAGACATTGGGGGCTTTGGCCCCCTTCCAGTAGGGTACTGGGTCTATCTGGGGCAGCCTTGGAGAATGATAGGCCATTAGCCTGAAGGAGAGTTTCTTCTTCCTTCCCACATTCATTAAAGATAAGGCCTAGCATGCCTCTGAAAAACAAAGCTAGATTCTCATGCACTGGCTTCAAATCCCAGCTCTGGAGAGCTGGGGGGATATAGCTCAGTAGTAGTGTTTGCCTAGCACACACAAATCTCTGGGTTCTGCAAAAGCCAGCTCCCAAACAAGACAAAAGAAATCCAAGTTCTGACACTTGCTCCTTGGGTAAGCTGCTTAATTTCTCTGGGTCTCAGTTTCTTTGATCATAAAATGGGCAGACTGTAAAGGCCAGTAACTGTCTCACAGGTTGTTGAAAGGCACAAGAAACCTGCCTACAGCAGGTCTGGAAGTAGGAGGGCTTACAACCATGATCAATTCCACATGGATTACCTGTGTGCCTCTGGGTGTTGAACACTAGGTTAGACACTCACAAATATAATTACAACTTAATAGAAGTGGAGTGCAAAGGAGAGAAGAGCCAAGGAAACCAGTCAGTTCTTCCTAGCCAGATTCCTTACAGCCTCCTCTGAAGATGCTGTGTAATTGGCCATCTTCTCTCAAGTGTCCTGTGTGCTTTGTTCCAGAGACAGCAGGAAAGTCCCGCCCAGTGCTGCAGGAAGTCAATTCTGAGCTAGGGACATTGGGAAGTAGGATTCAGAAAAGCCTGAGACCTCCTAGGGCAGGTTGCAGCTGGCTTCGCATCCAAGAAGCCAGGTCTGGCCCACAACTTCCCATCCCCATCAACATGAATCTCCTCCCTGGCAACAGAGCGCTGGTCATTAGAAAAAAATCTACCAGGCACAGGATATGAGAGCCCTATGCCCACTGGAGGGGAGGATTACCTAGCTGGCAAGTCCTGCCTCACTGATAATCCTGCTCAGAAAGCAAGCTAAGCCGCATCCCTCCGAAGCCCTCTGACCATTTCCTCATGGAGCAGTACCCTAAGTCTGCTTCCTTATCTCTGCTCTTCTGATCCCTCTGAAATGATTCCCCTCATCTTCCTCATTTAGTTCCACAATTGTTCAATGAGACCTTCTCCCACCACACTGACTGCTGCCATCCAAGTTCCCGAGAACAGCCCACCCCTTCGTATCACTTTCTTCCCATCTAGGCAAACTGGACGCCCTGCACCATCTTGTGCCTGGTTATGAGCAAGGTTCAAGTTGGACTTGGAAACCCCTTAGGAGTTCAAAAGAAATTCCCTTCTCTCCTATGAGGGTCCAGGCTTTTCATGTCTTTAAAGGAGCCGGCCTTGAGCCAGGCGCCGGTGGCTCACACCTATAATCCTAGCTATTCAGGAGGCTGAGATCTGAGGATTGCAGTTCAAAGCCAGCCCGAGCAAAGAAAGTCCATGAGACTCTTATCTCCAATTAACCACCAGAAAATCGGAAGTGCTTCTGTGGCTCAAATGGTAGAGCCCTCACTTTGCCCTAAAGAGCTCAGGGACAGCACCCAGGCCGAGTTCAAGCTCTACAACCGACCAACAAAAAAAAGGAAGCTAGCCTGATGGAAAATGCATTATAGACCATGCTACTGTGCCTAATGAGGTCCTCAGTTCTTAGGGCAAGAAGCAGATTCTCCACTGGCAAAGGAAGGATGAGAAGTAACTGTACTTCAGGCAGAGTTCCTGAGTACAGTAAGCACTGCACAACTACAGGGGCGCCATTCACCTTGTGACACTGCTAGAATTGTGCAATACAGTGGGTCCCAGTTCACAGCCCCCTTTATGCCTTTCTGCAGAATCTGCCAACAGAGCCCCATGGCCAGGCCCTCTTGCCTAGCCTTTGTCCCACTTCTTCCTCTGACTCTGTCCTCCTACAGTCAAGATGTCCTTTTACAGGGAATCTGCCTTTCCAGAGCCTGAAGCTCCCCTTTCCTCCACCCCTCCCCCAATTAGCACATGCTCTAAAAGCTTTCCAGGAACGCTACAAGGGCAGGTTCTGCAGAATTTCAAACCTGTTTTTTCCCCCCCTGATGAGCAGGGAAGAAGATGGAAGGCGCTGGCATCAACACAGAGACAGGTGGGCAGCCCTGATCTGGGGTCAAGTAGTCAGTCATTTATTCTCACCTGCGGGTTTGGCTTCTGGAAGCAAGTGGAGGAAAGAAGGTGGAAAGAATCGTATTTTTAAACCTTCACTGTTCTGATTAAGCACTTCTTTTCCCTCTGACCTTCACTGGTCCCATTTCCGCGGATCAAACAGCCAGTGAGTCAGAGGGAGGCCTGGACCAGTGACACATGGATTTCTTCCGGAAGAGCCGGCCTGCTGCCGCCCCTCACTGCAGGCAGCAACGGGAGACTGCGCTAATCTGCAGGTGCCTCGGGAAGGCCTTGCTGGGAGCCAGGGTCCCTTGGCAGGGCCAGCTTAGGGGGGGGGGGGGGGGGGAGAAGGGGAGGGGGAAAGAGAGACAAAAAAAAAAAAAGGCCCACTCTGAGGTCCAAGGCCGCTCAGCCTGGCAACCTGGCTGCATGTGTTCCCTCCTTCCTTCTGGAAATTACAACCTGCCGGTTTCACTCTAGGGAGAAACAGAGACTTTTCTCACCATAACAAAAACGATCCGAATCTGTGCCCCATCCAAAGCCTCGTGGGGCTGTATTCCAGGAGAGAGAGCGTATGTTTGAGACAAATTCCTAAGGAACTTGTAGGTGCTTGTGGTCGAAAAGCAAGTGAGGGTTGTCGAGGTGAGTCTGATGAAGGAATCTGGGGAATGGGGAGTAAGGACGCGGGGTGCAAGGTGGCTACCAGGGTTCAGGGGGTCGGAGGTGCTGCGTCTCCCCAGTACATCCGGCTCCGCCCCCACCCCGCTTCCTCCCCCACCGAGCCCCCTGGGAGCTCTGGGCCCGGCCTCACCCTCCCTTGCTGGCAGCTGCCACCCTCCCCTCCCCCACCCCCAGGCCCGGAGGTGGGAGCAGCCCTGCGGATCTACAGGTGCAGTAAACAGCGCTGCGGAGGCCGCCGGTCCGCAGCCGCCTCCCAGCCCCCCCCCCGCCCCCTGCAAAGTTCCGCCCAAGGTTAAACCGGGCTTCAGGCTGGCGTCTGGTAGGGACCCCCAGACCCAGCTTCTAGGACCTAGCTAGGGATTTGTCCCTCTGTGGGTGCATCCTGCCCTCGCCCTGGAACATCCCCGCTTTCTCTCCTAGGTTGGTCCCGGAAAACCAGCCTCGGTTCTTGGGTGCAGCCCTGGGCGCGGAGACCCCAGACCCGACTCACCCGGAGGTGGCCTCCAGCATTTTCACTACTGTCGCCTCCACCCCCCCCCCCACCTCCCCCAATAATGGGTGGACACGCCTTTCACCGGCTCCCTTTAGGATGGTTGCTAGGACCCCCCCCCCCACACCCGACTCAAAGCCCGGGTACTTACACCCCTGCTCCCCCGGCCCCTCCCAAGGGGGGGACGACGGGGCCCTAACGCGAGAAGGCGCTCCCTTCCCCGCCGGCCCCACCCAGACCCGTGCCTTCGGCGGTGCCCAGGAGTGGAGCCCGAAGCATCCACCCGGCTGGGACTAGGCCCGAGGTGGCTCGCAAGACGGGGGCCGTGGCAGCCAGGACTGGGGTCCCCGCACCGCACACGGACCCCGCGCCCGCCAAGGGGCGGGGAGATCCTGCCGCGAGCGCCCCTGGCGCGCCCCCTCGCCCCGGACTCGGGGGAAGGGGGGCGCGGGACTGGGTGGGTCCCCCCAAAAGAGTGGGGAAGGGGGCCCGAGGACCCAGAAAGGGGAGGCAGCACTGGGTAGGACTCTCGGGCGTTGTTTACTTCAGTCACAGTTACCCTGCCGGGTTGTGGGAGGCTCTGGCTGAGACCCGCAGCGGCCGCTCCCCACTCTCCACGCCCCACACCGGGGCCCTGCGCCCCCCAGGCCCGGCCCGGCCCTCCGCGCCCTGCCGACTCACATCTCGGAAGCGGTTCCAATGCTTGATCTTGCCGCTGTACTGCGAGATGGACGACAGCCATTGCTCATCTTCCATGAAATTGCCGGGGGTCTCGCCTTCCTTGGGCCCCTTGGCATCGCCTTCGGCCAGGGCGGCTGCAGCAAGCAGCAGCAGCGGCAGCGCCAGCCGCCCGCAGCCCAGGGCGCGCATCGTGGTCCGGGTTGAGTCGGGGGTCTCGCCGCTTGCACGGTTGGAATGCCCTGGTGCCCTTCCCGCCGCCGCGGTTGGCGAAGCTAGCTGCTGTCGTCCTGCGCCCTCCTCCTGCGGTCTGACTCGGTGACTGACGGAGGATGGGTCGCGGCTGAAATGTGACCTGGTTAGGAGATGCACTTGTCTGAAAAAGCCCAGTGCTGGACGCAGGGGGGGGGGGGGGGGAGGGGGAGAGATCAGAGAGGCTGCGCCAGCAGGGGCTGTGTCTGTAACTGAGGCATCGGCATCACGTTTGACATCATCATACCTGGCTTAAAAAAAAAAAAAAAGAGGGGGTAGATTTCAAAGCAGAACGCTGGATCAGAGCGCCCCAGCCAGCCAGCCAGCCGCAACCCAGTGCAGCCCAGCCCCGAGCTCAGGGAATTGAGGATCAAGGAAGCAGAATCCTGAGCTATCCCTGCTGCTTGTCCAAGGGTGGATAGAGATGGGACTGAGAAGAAAACGCAAAAACTCTGGTTACAAAAACAGCCAGGCTCAGGTGTCTAAAAGGGACGCTGGCCAGTTTCTTTCTCCCCGTGCCTCTCTCCCCCATCGCCTCCCCCACCCCCCTACTCCCCAAGGGGCCCAGAGCCGCAACCCTGACAGCTGGCTTCCTGGGAGTTACGGCTCTACCGTAATGGGTGGCTTCCTTAAGACAAAAGCCATATAACAACTGGCTGCCTCCGAACTATTGCTCCCCAGCCCCGTATGTTCTTTTCAAGGCAAGGCCTGAGCACTGACTGAATGGCTGGTGAAACAGAGGCAGATGTCCTTCTCCCCAAGCAGCCGTTTAGGGGCTGTCACCCCTTTTGTTGGCTCTTCCTAGGACAACCCTAAAAGGCTATAATGTCTGGTCATTTCATCTGCCTTGGGGCTGCAAATCTGGAAAAGGCACATTTGCTCATGGTTTTAACTTCACATGGATTTTGATCTGATACTGGGGAAGGGGGAAAGGTGTGTGGGGTGGGGGGAAGGCTGGTTTTATTGGAAGTGTTTGGGCTTTTGTTAAAAACAGACCCTTGTCATTGCCTGTAGAAATACGTTGACATTCCAGCCGGAAAGGTTGGAAGCTAGGCACAGTCCCAGCATCAAAGCAGAAATGGGGTGAGGTTTCTATTACAAATAAATTGAAGAGGAAACAGATAACTTGACAGGAGAAAACATAATGAACTTTTGGGACCCAAGTCCTAGATTGTGTTTCTATAAAAGACTTGGCTGCTGCGATCTTAAAGAAAAAAAAAATCAAAGGTAATGAAAAACATGATCTTAATCAGTAGGAAAAAAAAAAAAAACACAAGTGACAAAGCTCACAATTACTCTTGAGTTTGGCCTGCCTGGGACCTTTGAATGCCTCAGTGGTTTGAGCTCAGGTCCTCTTGGGAAAACAGAAAACAATGGTTCTCTTCCGTATTTTCTTGTTTCCTGTGCTGTTGGATTTGGTGGTAGCAGCAGGAGGCCCTGGCCACTGATGTCTTCATTTCAATAGGTGGAGAGCCCTTCCCACTCCTGTCTGGGTGTCACAGTGGCAAAGTAGTGAACTGTTTGCTGCCATAGAGACTGCAGGGAAGGTGGGAGAACCTCACTTTCCATCTTCAGTGATGATGCCACCCATCTGATAAAATGTCTGTGAAACATGAGCAAAATGACTTAAGTGCTTGGGCATAGAGGGCATTAAAAGAAATGTCAGTTCTTCCCTCAGGCTGGAAAGAGAAAAGCTATGATCTCAAAGTTCTGAAGCTTTACCAAAATCTGCCATCTTTTCATACTATCTCAATTCTAATTTTCTAGCAATGGAGAGACAGATTCTAGATCAAAGTGCTTCATTTCCATAATCTTCAAGCCCCCTGATCTTCTAGAGTTTCCAAAGCTGCCATAATGGGTTTATAAAGGCACTGAAAAGATACTCATCAATAAGACCATAGCTGTCTTCAGACCTGTGAAGCATTTTCCACAATGGCGGGCAGCTCCTCCAGAGACCAGTTCTTCAGTGCCCTCAAGCTGGGTCAATATTAGCCTTGTGCAGGAAACCAATCACCACAGCCCAGGACTGTTAGCTAAGCCAAAGGTAAAGCTATTTAGAGGGGAAAGTCTACATTTCAGAAGATGGGTCTAAGAATTGTAGAAAATGGCCAATAACGGGTAGTATAAAGAAGAAGAAATTTTTTTAAAATTATTTTTGAGAGCCTTTTTCAAACCATGCAGAGCTCCTCCAAACAGCTGCTGAGTGTATTTATGAACTTTTATTTGCATTTAATATTTAGCAATACAAAATGGAGATTAATCTTAGTTTTTAATAAGGAACCCAAATCTAACTATAACTTAGAAAGCACTTAACTCATGTCTACATGACTCAAGGACAAAAAGAAAATGTCCAAAAGATGTTTACTTGAGACTTGTACAGTAAAGGCAGATCTAGAAACAAAATTTCATGCCACTAGGTAGGAAACAATGAAATTTAAAATGTATCTACAGCTGGTTGCACTGTAGTCATAACACTTGGGAGGCTGAGGCAGGAGGCAAGCTCACTTGAGCCCAGAAAGTTTGGGCAACATAGCAAGACTTCATATCAAATGAAACAAAGACACAAACAAAAAAAGCAGAAGTGTCCATAAAGACTACTGTGTAGGCATGAAAAATGATGACGTTTCTCTCCCTATTGGAACCATTGAGATCTACCTATTACTGATTGAGAAAAGCTCATTATTGAGGACTGTGTATCGAGGGCTGAGCAATGTAGGCCAGTGGAAGGGCAACTGTCTTAACAGGAGCAAGGCTCTAGGTATGATTGTTAGTACCGCCCTTCTCCCCAAAAAACTTGTTTTATTTTATTTGTTTGTTTATTTATTTATGTTGGTCATGGGCAACTGGGCCTGGGCACTGCCCCTGAGCTCTTCATCCCAAGGCAACTTGCTCTACCACTTAAGCCACAGTGCCTCTTCTGGTTTTCTGGTGGTTAACTGGAGATAAGTGTCTCATGGACTTTCCTGCCAGGGCTGGCTTTGAACCTTGTTCCTCAGATCTCAGCCTCTTGAGTAGCTAGGATTATGGGCATGGGCCAACAGCATCTGGCAATTTTATATTATTATAACAAAATACTGACATAACTTTTTTGCACTGCAGACTTTTTTTCTGAAGACTTTTTAAATTAAAAAAAGTTTGTTATTATAAAGTTGATGTACAGAAGGGTTACAGTTACATAAGTCAGGTAAAGAGCACATTTATTTTTGGACAATGTCACTCCTTCCCTTGCTCAACGTTATTCTGTGTGTGCTCATACTGAGGTTGGAACTCAGGGCCTAATGCTCTCACTTGGTTTTTCCACTAAAGGTTAGCATTCTACTGCTTGAGCCATGCCTCCATTTCCTACTTTTCTGATTAATTGGAGATAAGAGTCTCATGAAGTTTTCTACTCCAGCTGGCTGAACCATAATCCTCAGCTCTCCACCTCCTTACTAGCAAGAATTACAGGCATAAGCTTGGTATGACATAAACTTTTAAAAAGGAAAAGTTTGTTTTGATTCCTGTGGAGAATCCTTGGTCACTTGGCCCTGTTGCTTTGGGCCTAGGGCTACACAGCAGATCATGGCAGGAGTAGCAGAAAATCAAGGAGCTGGGGCTCCAACATTTCCTTTAAAGAACCCTCCCTCCACCCCCCCCACCCCCCATGATTTAACTTCTTTCCATGAGAACTCCTAGTGGCACTACCTCCTAGTGGCACCACAGGCTGATGAGCAGATAGCAATGATAGCAATATGATAGCAATCATGTTTAATATGACCCCATTCAGAAACATAGTACAGCAGTTCTTAAACTGCCTTCATGAACCTCTCACACTAAAAAATGGAGCTCTGCAAAAAACCTTTATGTAAGTAGGATGTACATTGATACTTAGCGTGCATGAAAATTAAGAATTTTTAAGATATGTAAAAATGTATGTTTCTCATAATAGTTTCATAAAAAGTAACTATTCTCCCAAAAATTAGTAGAAAAAAATTGGCAGTGTTTACTGCCAATTTACTTTTTTTTGTAAGGCTTGAACTCAAGGCCTGAGTGCTGTCCCTGAGCTCTTTTTCTCAAGGCTAACTCTCTACCACTTTGAGCTCTACTTCTGGTTTTTCAAAGTGTCAAGGGGACTTATTGTCCAGACTGGCTTCAGGCTGTGATCCTCATATGTCAGCCTCTTGAGTAGCTAGGATCGCAGGCCACCAGCACCCAGCCCAATTTACATGTTTACAATCTCTTCAATGTCTGGCTAAAAGGAAGAGAAGCAAGATTTCATACCAGCTTCTTCACTACAGCAAGTAGACTTACTTGTTTGCTTGGGCTGTCATAGCATATACCTCAGACTAAGTCACTGCAATAGCTGAAATGTATTTTCTCTTAGTTCTAGCAGGCCAAGTTCAAGATCAAAGTAGCAGTACATTTGGTCTCAGGTCTACAGTCTCAGGCTGTAGTCCTTGGCTTGTAGATGGCTCTTCTCATGGTGTCCTCATGTAGTCCTTCCTCTGTGTCACTGTGTGCCCTAATTTCCTCTTCTTATAAGGACTCCACTCAGATTGGATTAGGGACTTCTCTAATGGCTTCATTTTAACTCAATCACCTCTTTGAAGTCCTCTCTCCAAATTTAGTCATATTGAGGTACTAGGGTTAGGATTCCAACTCAGGAATTTAGGAGGGTACATAATTCAGTCTATAACAGCAAGTATAAAATGGAAATAGCTCTTAAGAGCACAGTAGAGGAACTGAGGGCAAATTGAGTTCATGTCTGAAAACACATATACTTATCCTCCTAAAACACTTTAACAGAATTCTAAAACACCTAACACCGATACCAGTAACAGCAATGTCACCATATCACATTCTCATAGCTTCTGAAAGAGTAGAAAAGTCAAATACTACCTTAGTGTTTTAATTAAAATGGTTGGACCTCATGGATCCCTCCCAAAAAGGCTCTCTGGGATCCTCTTCATAAAATTTCTTATCTAGCAACACAGGGTTCTGTGAAATACCAGTAGTGGCAACCTCCTGCCCCCAGGAATTCAGGGAAACCAAGTGCCTCAAACCTTATTTTTTTTTGGTTGGTCGTGGGGCTTGAACTCTGGGCTTGGGCACTGTCCCTGCGCTCTTCAGCTCAAGGCGAGCACTCTACCGCTTGAGCCACAGCACCAAATCTTAAATGTTTAAAAACCATTTAAAAACTTAGGGGTGCCGGGCGCCAGTGGCTCATACCTGTAATCCTAGCTACTCAGGAGGCTGAGATCTGAGGATCATGGTTCAAAGCGAGCCCAGGCAGAAAAGTTTGTGAAACTCTTATCTCCAATAAACCACTAGAAAACCAGAAAGTGGAGCTGTGGCTCAATCAGTAGAGTGCTTACCTTGAGCTGAAGAGCACAGGGACAGTGCCCAAGCACAGAGTTCAAGCCCCACGACCGACCAAAAACAAACAAACAAAAAAAAACACCATAGGGGTATCTTGCACACACCAAGAAATGCACAGAATAGAAATGTTTATAGCTTGCTGAATTTTTACAAAGTAAACTTTTTTTTTGGGGGGGGGGGGGGGTCTGGTCATAGGGCCTGAACTCTGGGCCTGGGCGCTGTCCCTCAGCTCTTCAGCTCAAGGCTAGCACTCTACCACTTGAGCCACAGCACCACTTCCAGATTTTTTCTTTTTGCATATGTGGTGCTGAGGAATCGAACCCAGGGCCTCATGCATGCAAGGCAAGTGCTCTACCACTGAGCCACCTTCCCAGCCCACAAAGTAAACATTTTTTGAGATGGGAGTCTCTGTTTCCTGGGTAGGCCAGGTAATCCTTGGTTTAAAAGATCCTCCTGCTTCAACCTCCCACATAGCTGAGAAAGCTGGGAATATGGGTATATGCCACCATGCACAGCATAAAGGGAACTTTGATGGTGTTAGTGCTGGAACTCAGGGCCTCACACTGCTAGGCAAGTGCTCTATCACCGAGCTATTAATACAATTTAACAATGGCCAGGTTCCTCAATCCTGCCAGCTATGGGCTCTGACATCATTCTCCTGTAGTATCAAGGTAAGAATTACATGAGAAGTGTTCTGTTGCCTCAATACATCTCTGGTGCCTTGAAGTTCCCTTTAGCTCCAGGCACAAGAGCATAGGGCAAAAGCAAACTGGGTCCAATTTTTTTAATCAGCAGATGCTGGATTCACTCATAATAATCATTTTAGTAGGGTATGGCTCTATACACTCCTGTAATTCTAGCACTTGGGAGGCTAAGGTAGGAAGATGGTGAGCTCAAGGCCAGGCTGGTCAACACAGCAGTTCAGGGCTACCCTAAGCTACATTGTGAGACCCTATCTCAAAATAAAACTAACATTTAGAATGGGCCTACCATGGGTAGAATTTATTTGGGGGTAACTTTCAGTACACCTACCTCCCACCCAAATCAAAATTATTTTCTACAAGAAGTTTCCTGTATAGCAATGCAAACTGTGTTGTGGTACAGTGATTTTCCCCACCTCCCCTTACAGGAAGTGAGGATGAAGGTAGCATGTCATAAGCAGGCTAGTTTAGTACAAGGAATGATTTGGGTACAGAATTGTGAAGTAGTAACATCAAGACTGATTAGAAACACAGTACAAAGCCTCTAACATTAACCCCATTTCAACTTGGTAAGAGATTTTTTTTTTTGGTGATGGGGTATGTGTGTATGAGGGTAGGGATGGAACTCAAGGCCTCAGGCTTACAAGTGCTTACCACTGAGCTACACTTCCAGCCCCAGGACCTTTAATCTAAAAAAATTTACTTTAGATCATTATCAAAAGGTACTTCTTGGGCAGGGGATAGACCTCTGTGGTCAAGTGCTTATCTCCTTTAAGGGAGACCCTGGATTTAGTCTCAACCACAAAAACAAAAACAAGAAAGGCATACTTCGTACTGTTTTTCCCACTGGAAGTATTCATTATGCCCCCTTTTGTAACATCAGTTGAAACTGTATTCTCTTTTCTTTTAAAATCTATCGGTTGTGGGGCTTGAACTCTGCACCTGAGCACTGTCCCTGAGCTTGTACCACTTTTAGCTAGAGCACTACTTCCTGTTTTCTAATGGTTAGTTGGAGATCTGGGTCTCACGGACTTTCTTGTCCGAGCAGGCTTTGAACCCTGGTCCTCAGATCTTAGCCTCCTGAGTAGCAAGGATTACAGGAGTGAGCCACTGGTACCTGGCTAAACTGTATTTTCTTCAGCACTACATTGTTCCCCAAATTTGCTTACATAGTTACAGAAAGAAAATTTGAAAGAGGTTTTTTTTTACTAATTTAACTAATATCTACCAAATTTCAAAATCCTAGTAAACACAAAAATACACAAGTACAAGTCACAAAGCCTTTGCAAAACACTCATGAAAGTGGAAAAGGCAAGTGACTTACACAATCACCTTAAATATGCTTACACTCATAGGAAATCTCTAGATTCTAAATACCAGAATTTCCAGTTCTATTAAGAATTTAGGGGCTGGGAATGTGGCTTAGTGGCAGAGTGCTTGCCTAGCATGCATGAAACCCTGGGTTTGATTCCTCAGTAACACATAAACAGAAAAGGCCAGAAGTGGCACTTTGGCTCAAGTGGTAGAGTGCTAGCCTTAAACAAAAGAAGTTCAGGGACAGTGCCCAGGTCCTGACTGGCAAAAAAAAAAAAAAAAAAGAATTGAGTATATTATACATAATGTTACATTTTCTTTCTGTCCCTCCTTTTCCCTCTCCTTTTCTTCTTTTTCTTTCTCTCTCTCTCTTCCTTCTTTCTTTCTTTTCCTTCCTTTTTTTGCCAGACCTAGGCCTTGAACTCAAGGCCTGGGCTCTGTCCCTGAGGCTCTCTGCTCAAGGTTAGCACTCTACCACTTAAGCCACAGCACTACAGCTGCTAGGAAGCACTGGGGAAAGGCAGGGCAGGATAACATGGGGCACTGAACTATATGCTCCCATCACAACTCAGTGCCATCCCATGAGCACTTTTCCCCACATACCATCTAACAACCTGAGGTGAGCTGAATCGCAAGTCAAAAGAGAACTGTAGCAGCACAAAGTGGAGGCCTTTGGGAGAAGACAGACACTGAGGTCTCCAGTGACTGACACACCTGTTCAGAAGCAATGGTGTATTCTCTCTCCAAGCCCCACCCCCACTCCTCCTTCCACATTCAAACTAGAAGTGTGTGGCAATAATAACAGGAAACATAGTTCCTTTTGAGATTCATTTATTCAGGAAAGATCTGTGTAGTCCCCCAGTCTTTGCCATGTAGCCATCCTAAGGGTTCAGGAGTAGACTTAAAGAACATACAAGAATGGAGAGAAGGGCTGGGAAGGTGGCTCAGTGGTAGAGCACTTGCCTTGCATGCCTGAGGCCCTGGGTTTGTTTCCTCAGCACCACATAAGCAAAAAGAAAAAAGCCGGAAGTGGTGCTGTGGCTCAAGAGGTAGAGTGCTAGCCTTGAGCTGAAGAACTGAGGGACAGCGCCCAGGCCCAGAGTTCAGGTCCCACGACCAGACCCCCCCCCCCCCCCCCGCCAAAAAAAAAAAAAAAAAGAATGGAGAGAAGACTAAGAAATGAAAAAATGAGAAAAACCAAGGAGAAGACCAGGCAGAAGCATGGCACCACAGTAGAGCCCCTGGAGGACTGATGGCCGGAGGTCACAGCCATGCTGAGAGCACCTCTCCTCTGTCTGCCCAAGTGAGTGCTCTGGGCTGTGGACAGGCTTCAAGGGAATTCGGCACAGTCCCACTGCAGCCATCATGGTTCCTCTGCTGCTGCCCTGAGAAATAGAGAGAGAAGAGCTATAATACCACAACTCAGGGCATAGGAGGGTACAGGTGGGGGAGCAAAACATCAGCAAATAGTTTAAGAAGAAAATGAACAGATCTAGCAAAGTAACTGTTCTGTTATTTTTTCTTTATTTACTGTCAGTCATGGGGCTTAAACTCAAGGTCTGAATACTCCCTGAGTTCTTTTTGCTCAAGGCTAGTGTTCTACAATTTTAAGCCACAGTGCCACTTCCACTTTTCTGGTGGCTAATTGGAGACAAAAGTCTCATGGAATTTATGCTGGGGCTGGCTTTGAACTGTGACCCTCAGATCTCAGCCTTCTGAGTAACTAGGCATGAGCACCTGGCACCTGGCTTGTTAATGTTGTTAAGGATAAATTCTGTGTAGAACTGAAAACAGGATCTGAAAGACATGTCTGCACTACTGTGTTCATGGTAGCACAACAGTGAGAGGCAGAAGACACCTAAGTGTTCACCATGGATGAATGGATAAACCAAATGTAGTATATACACATAACAGAGTATTATTCATCTTTAAAAAGGAAGAAAATGGGGCTGGGAAAGTGGCTTAGTGGTAGAGTGCTTGCCTTGCATGCATGAGGCCCCTGGGTTTGATTCCTCAACACCACATAAGCAGAACAAGCTAGAAGTGGCACTGTGACTCAAGTGGTAGAGTGCTAGCCTTGAGCTGAAGAGCCCAGGGACAGCGCCTAGGCCCAGAGTTCAAGCCCCATGACAGACAAATAAATAAACAAACAAATAAATAAAATAAAAAGGAAGGAAATCAGCCACTAATTTCCTCAATCCTGTACTCCTAGCTACTCAGGGGGCTGAGATCTGAGGATTGTGGTTCAAAGCCAACCCAGGGAAGTAAGTCCCCTAAGACTCTTATCTCTAATTAACCACTCAAAAACTGGATATGGCACTGTGGCTCAAAGTGATATAGAATGCTAGCCTTCAGTGAAAAGAGCTCAGGGCCAGTGCCCTGCTCCTGAGTTCAAGCCCCATGTGTGACAAAAAAAAAGAAATCCTGTCACAAGTTGTTGTTGTGTAGGTGAGCTTTGATAACATTACACTAAGTGAAATAGGTCAGCCACAAAGAGACAACTAGTGTGCTTCCAGTTTTGCAAAACACTCAGATTATTTGCAAAACTCAGATTAGTCACATGGACACAGTACACCTGCAGTTGTCAGGGGCTGCAGGGATTGGGGATGGGGAAGTTACTGCTAAAGTGCAGAGTTTCATGTTTTACAAGATAAAAAGGTTAATGGAGATGGATAGTGGTGATAACTGATATTGTTCATGTAGGTTTTTTTTATTGTAATGGTACTATACAGCGGTGTTCATGTGTTTAAAAACATCAAACTATGTACTTTAAAATAGGCAGTAGAGCGCTAGCCTTGAGCTGAAGAGCTCAGGGACAGTGCTCAGGCCCAGAGTTCAAGCCCCATGACCGACCAAAAAAAAAAAAAAAAAGTTAAGACAATAAATTTCATGCTGTGTGTAATAATTGAAGGGAAAAAAAAGAACAAGCCAAGGGCACCACGCATTGGACTGCAGAGTGGTGCCTCTGGATGACCCTCAGGTGCATCCAAATTTCCCACAAAACACCTGTAGGTAAGTAAACCTCTTCTTCAATACCTTATGAGGATTTCCAGCACTTCTTAAGATCTGCCTCAGGAGAAGTCAATTTGTCCACAGGAGGCGTAGTTCCCAAAGCTGTCTACTGTGAACCTCTGAGAGATGTGAATGGAATTGAGCTTTAGGGAACCAAAGTAGAAGTTCTCAAACAACTAAAATGGAAGAAATAAAAGCCCTCGATGAGTATCTACTGAAAATAATGGGTGGAAATATTAAGCAATCTTGTAAAAACACCAAACCACAGCAATTGCAACAAACCTCTCATATTTTTTTTCCCTTCTCACTATTCATTCTGAATAATGATGCCGGAGAGGAAGGATGAGGGTGGAGTGAGAAAAGAACAGCCAGTTCTTCCCTCTGATTAACTCTAAAAAGTCTCCCTGACAAAATGCAATAGAGCAAAAGGTCTGGGAAGTCAAAATCAAAATGTATCTCAAATACAATCAAGAACTGCCCAAATTCCTCTGACTTTGTTATTGACCATGACACAGTCATTAGTATCCTATTTTATTACAGTCAGGATAACACATTCCTTTACCTTGGTAAACAGTATTTAGTAGAAAGCAATTACTACCATAAATACAACATGAAGCTCTAGGCCCATGAATGATTTGGACAATCCAGTGAAGGACACAAGCACTCAGATACACAAAACAACTTGAGAAGACTTCTACTCAAGTGCAAACAAGTGTAAATGCCCTTCCCTGCACTCCTTCCCTTTATAAATGCTTTCAAGTGTGGGGCAGGAGGGAGGGAGGCCTGACCTTGTGATTAGCAGCACACTCACAAGGCAGAATCCAAAAGGACATCAGAATTTATCCCAAGAATATGAAAGCATACCACTTGGATGTCAGAGTATAGGAAGCAGGAATTTCCCTTTCTTAAGAAAATTAGGCCAAGTATCAGTGGCTCATGCTTATAATCTTAGCTACTCAGGAGGCTTAGCTCTGAGGATGGCAGTTTGAAGCCAGCCCAGGCATGGAAGTCTGAGACTCTTATCTCCAATTAACCACCAGAAAACCAGAAGTGGCACTGGCTCAAAGTGGTAGAGCACTAGTCTTGAGCAAAAGAGCTCAGGAAAAGCACCCTGAACTCTAAGTTCAAGCCCCATGACTGACACCCCCTCCCCCCCAAAATCAAAAAAGCTCACTCCTCTTCCTTCTCCTTCTCCTTTTCCCACTCCCTCTCTCTCCACACAACTCAATAATGCTGGAGTGGAACTTAAGGGTGGGATCTTCACATACTGGCACCTGATTGTTTCTTCATTTATTTTTTATGCTGTACCCATGAACTTCTGCCCACTGAGTCTTTCCTCTTCTTACAATTAATGGCCTAGAAAAATGTTTGAGGTTCATTAAAGGCTAACTTTACGAAACCCAGTAAATATTGATTCTTCAATATGACATCAACTTGACCCCTAAGGTCTATTTGGAGGTTTTGTGTGGCACTGTCTTGTCTTTCAGAAAAGTGACTAGCTCCTACTGCATTGCTTTACACAATTTACTTCTCTTCCTGGCTTAAACAGCCTGTTCAAACCATATCCACTCTTTTCTGTAAAGAACTCAGTCTTAAATGGTTAGCAGCTAATCCTTTTGCTGAACATTAATTTGAAGTGAAGGCCACATCAATGAGCCTGGCAGATTTATAGCTTTGCAAACTGAAGCTTCCTAGGTACAGAAAAGACATAACCAAGATGAGATATTAAGCAGAGACAAAGCAAAGAGCAGGGGGAGCTCCTAACACTTTTGGCAAGTTACTTTTTTTAAATTCAAAATGTATTTATTGGGATAGTTTCCCACTCATCTTGGTTCGAAGCGCTTGTAATGCTGCTTCCTTCAGAAGGAGCATCCTTCTATAAGCCTTGCTTTTCTTCCTGTAGGCTGATGGAGGACAGCGGAGCAACCAACACAAAAATCTACTGTTGGTGCATGGCTAAAGACTGTGGTATAGCATCCTGGGCATTTCACATCCATGAAGCAAGAATTGGGGATCTGCACCAGGTGCTGCTTCTTGTGTTTCCTCTTCTCCTATTCAGGAGAGGGATGAAGGAGATCCTTTGTGAGAGGCACGTTCTTGGGAGGAGGTTGTCACCAAAAGAAAGAGCAAGTTACTTTTTTTTTTTTTGGGTCCGGTCATGGGGCCTGAACTCTGGGCCTGGGCACTGTCCTCAGCTCTTGAGCTCAAGGCTAGCGCTCTACCACTTGAGCCACAGCGCCACTTCTGGCTTTTTTTCTTTTTGCTTATGTGGTGCTGAGGAATCGAACCCAGGGCCTCATGCATGCAAGGCAAGAGCTCTACCACTGAGCCACCTTCCCAGCCCGCAAGTTACTTTTTAAAAGACTGGCAGCCTATGGTTCTCTACCTTTTCTGTACATTCACGTTTCTAAGCAATGGAGATACCACAGTGAGAAGCTGAAAGTGTCCTATCCATGGCTCCACTATGCTTTATGCGGACCCCCAGGTAGAATGCTTGGCCAGGGAAAGGATCTTACTTCATTCAGGTTGAAAGGAAATTGTAACTTAGTGATAATAATTATGTTAGCTAGCTGGATATGATTTCTGAGCAGTAACTGGAAACATCAAGAGAAGACTAAAGCCAGGCGCTGGTGGCCCACACCTGTAAGCCTAGCTACTCAGGAGGCTGAAATATGAGAATCATGGTTCAAAGCCAACCTGGGTAGGAAAATCTGCCTGACTCATCTTCAGTTAATCACCAAAGTGGAAGAGGACTATGACTCAAGTGGCAGAGCACTATCCTTATGCAAAAGCACTCCATAGTGAGGAGCTGGAAGTATCCTTTGCCCAGGCCCTGAGTCCAAGTTCCTAGGGGGGGGGAGGGAGAGGAAGGGAGGCAGGGAGGGAGAGGGATGGAGAGAGAGAGAGAGAACCAAAAATAAATCTTCACTCTCCACACTAAGACCAGCACAGATAGCACTAAAGAAAGATTCCAAGGTATTATCTGGTACTCATGATGACTACACTCACCATGCCAACCTCATAGCAGATAAAGATCATAATGGGCAAAGATCCAATAAGACAATTAGTCAAAGTACCTTATAAACTGCAAACATGCTACCAGGAATTAAAAATTTCTAGTGATATTTTAAAATACCCCTGCTCTCCACAATCTTTCACTCATTTTACCTTGGTGCAGCAATTTTCTTCCTACTTTCTGATTACATCAGATCAAGTGGCTTTTCTCCTGCAGACCTCCCGCATGCAGTGGTCATTTGATCATTTTCATTGCAACCTTTCCCATCTCTGTGCCCTTGTTCTCTGAGTGCTTGTGAAGATTGTGTAGCAGAGGATTTAGAAACCATTTTTCCATTATTTTATTGTATAGTCATTGTATTTTTAGTGTGAAGCCTTTCTGTTAGTTCTATTTCTAGTGACTTATTGGTCTAAACACTGTAGATAGGGGAGCTGTCTGCCTGCCCTAACAGTATCCTGTAGTTGGCATGTGATCATGTGGGCAAAATACTAACTGAAACTAATACTGTAGATGTCTGAGTACATCTACATATCTGAAAAGAGAAAAAAGACAATATGTACTTGTATAGACTAGATTTAAAGATCTAATGCATAAGTTACCATCAAGCAATCCCAGATAGGACTTAACTGAAATAATATCTCTAACTAAGCTGGGATTAGAAGACATATCTCAATTCTAATTAGCTGTCAAGAAAGAAAATCAGCAATGGAAATTTCATGTATTCCTCCAAGTTTCTAGGTAGTTCTCACTTGTCAAAGCCTAGATTCCTCACTCAACTCTAGTTTCTGATGTGGAGTATCACTGTGTATTGGTTTTACAAATTTTCATGCAGAGCACATGATAAGGCCCTGTCTCCCAGAGTGTGTATCTTAAGGAAAGAATGGTGGTGATATGGGTGTGTTCATCCTGTGAAAAGTCACTGAGTGCTTTATTCCATTAATGTTTGCACTTTTCCATATATATGTTCTATTTTATCTAAATTCATGCATGGTGACACACCTAGAAATCTTGGCACGTGGGAGTCTGAAATATGACAGATTCCATATGGCAAGACTTTGTTTCAAAGGAAAAGGAAGGAAGGAAGGAAGGAAGGAAAATGGGAAGGAGGGAAAGAGGGAAAGAGGGAAGGAGGGAGGGAGGGAAGGAAGGGAAGGAAGAGAAGGGAGGGAAGGGAGGAAGGAAGGAAAGAGGGAGGAACTTCAGTGTGGCTCAAGTAGTACAGTACCACAAAGTCCTATGTTTGAACCTCAGTACTGCCAAGGAAGAAAAACAAAATAGGAAGCAAAGGGTAGGTGTGCAATGAAGAGCAGGCACTCAATAAATGCAGCAAGAAGTAAACAATGGCTGCTAAAGGCTAGGTAGCTTGGAAAGCCAGCTGGAAGAGACCAGAACTGGGCTGGGCCTCAAGATAAGTATAGTTGGGGGTGGGAAATGTTGCAGGGGGAGATGGGACAGAAATGCTCATGGTGATCAGAGCTATGCAGATAGTTTAGATGTTTTGTGGGATCCTGAAAAGAAACAGTAAAGAAATCACAAGAAAGGAGAAACAGATTAAGGGGAGTCCTGAAAGTCATGTTCACAAATGATGAGTTCATCCTAGCCGATGGGAAATCACTGGTGGCCTCAGAGCAGGTTGATGGAAAGCTTATTTTTGGGAGATTGGCCTAATGTAGTATACTGACTGGGGAAGGAAACAGAAAAAAGCAAGGAGGCCATGGCAGTAGCACTGTCCTGAGGGAGTTGGTGCATGTCTCCACTAAAATAGCAGGGGGAAGGAAGGCAGGAGCAGAAATGAAACACCAGGAGTCAACCACAGAGAAGACTCAGTAACTTTCTACATGAAAAGGAGGTAGGGAAAACCAGAGTTACAGGGGTGACAGGAGGGTACCATAGGACATTTCTGAGAGGGAAATAAAATTCAGGTCTCTTTATATACTAAGGTTATATCTCTAGCAGTGTATGTACCATGCCCATTTCCAATCTGATTTTTCTGAATGCTGAGAATATACATTAGACATGAAATACATAGCGTTGTTAGTTAGAAATATATCACCATAAAAGAGCATTATAGGCAGGCGCTGGGAAGGTGGCTTAGTGGTAGAGTGCTTGCCTTGCATGCATGAGGCCCTTGGTTCGATTCCTCAGCACTACATAAGCAGAAAAAGCCGGAAGTGGGGCTGAGGCTCAAGTGGTAGAGCGCTGGTCTACAGCTGAAGAGCTGGGGGACGGCACCCAGGCCCAGAGTTCAGGCCCCACAACTGACAAAGAAAAAAAAAAAAGAGCTTTATAGGCTTCTGCTTTTTTTTTTTTTTTTAATTGAGGGAAATGAACCCTTTGTTTGTATTATAAATATATTCTCCCCTACACCCCATTTTCCCTTGTCTTTTGACTTTGTTTAGGAGGACGCTCACCATATCAATTTAAATTTGAATTTTTATGAACTCTTGTTTGCAATAATAGAATTAAAAAAAATTAATCTAGCCAGGCTTTGGTGGCTCATGCCTGTAATCCTAGCTACTCAGGAGGCTGAGATCTGAGGATCACAGTTCAATGCCAGCCCAGGAGGAAAGTCCACGAGATTCTTATCTCCAATAAACCACCAGAAAACAGGAAGTGGCGCTGTAGCTCAAATGGTAGAGCACTCGCCTTGAGCTGAAGAGCTGAGGGACAGTGCCCAGGCCCAGAGTTCAAGCCCCATGACTGACAAAAAAATTTTTTTAATCTATTTTTTGTCTGGGGCTTGAACTTAGGGCCTGGGCTCTGTCGCTGAGCTTCTTTTGCTCAAGGCTAGCACTCTACCACTTGAGCCACAGCACCACTTCTAGCTTCTTCTGTTTATGAAGTCCTGAGGAACCCAGGGCTTCATGCATGCTAGGTGAGCACTCTTCCACTGAGCCACATTTCCAGTCCTAATAGGATATTTTTTAAATGAAGTGATCTGCTGCCTGCCAATACTGTTATATATGAGATGATCAAGGTAAACCATAAAAATATATTTGTACTGAGAACAGCACTAACAAAGGCTGCAGGAGGGAACATTTATGAACATTTACTGAGCCCAGGTTCTGGGCACTATGCTGAGGGTGCGCCATGACTGTCAGCTCCACCCTCACAACCCCAAGAAACAGATGCCATAATGAATCTTCATTATATAGCTGAGTCTGTGGTTGGGAGGGCTGAAGCTACTTGCCCAAAAGGTACACAGCAAGTTGGTTAGGGTTCACACTGTGGCATCTGCAGGACAGAGAGAAGCAGGAAGGGCTCCTGTGTCTTCCATTACCCTCCTCCCCTAAAGCAGTTCCTCAGCCCTCACTGGAAAGGGCAATCTCACATCTGGAGGAAAAGAACATCTTTATCTGCACAAGACACCCGATACAGAGAAGGATCTGCCTACCCTCAAAGTCCAGTGTTTTGGAATGCTGGGAACTTTGAGCTGAAAGTGGAGGGCCTCAGGCCATACCTTGTTTCCTCCCTTGAAGTGCAGGGGCAAACTCTGAAACTCCCTGTCCTTCCAAAAATATGCATCTTACACTCTTCCCTAAGAATCTCATCACATCACTAGAGAAATGGTGAAAAGTCCTCTAGGCCCAAACAGACCTTTCATCTTTTCTTCTGAAGGAAGCTGAGGAGTTGCCAGAGAGTTGACCTTCCCTGCCCCCAGCCTGGGGAAGAGTCCCAGATATGGGTGTTCTCCAAAAGGCACCTCCAGCTCTCGAGTTTCATTTTTGTTTAGTTTCATATTTTGTTGAGTGTGCATCAATAAACTTGTATTAATCTGACTACTGTCGGTTTATTTCAGTAGTCTTTCAGAGAAGGGTGAGAGAAACTGGCTTTACTACTCTACTAAATTCTCTCTAGTTTATTTTTTTTTTAATTTTTTTTTTTTTGGGTCCAGTCGTGGGGCCTGAACTCTGGGCCTAGGCGCTGTCCCTCAGCTCTTCAGCTCAAGGCGAGCGCTCTACCACTTGAGCCACAGTGCCACTTCTGGCTTTTTGCTTATGTGGTACTAAGGAATCGAACCCAGGGCCTCAGGCATGCAAGGCAAGTGCTCTACCACTGAGCCACCTTCCCAGCCCTCTCTCTAGTTTATTCCCATAAGATTATACCCCTTAGTACTCAATTAAATTTCTTCATGAGTGTCCACCTTTCAGCAAAAAAACTCAGAGTAAAAATGTAAGTTTATGTGCTTCATTGAGTCTTCATTTCTAAAGGCTCTGTGTCATGTAACACTTACCCTGAATGCTTCTTCTCTTAGGAATCGGTCTTTTGTTCCAGAGCCTCAGCCTTGGACTGTTACCTTGTTTTAATCTCCTACAACCTACTTTTCTGACTGAGTTTCTGCCTCAATCTAGTTCTGTTTATCTTTTTTTTTTTTTTTTTGGGGGGGGGGGGGGTCAGTTGTGGGGCTTGAACTCTGGGCCTGGGCACTGTCCCTGAGCTCTTTAGCTCAAAGCAAGTGCTCTGCCACTTAAGCCACAGCGCACTTCCAGTTTTCTGACAGTTAACTGGAGATAAGAAAGAGCCAGCTGTGGGCTGGGAAGGTGGCTCAGTGGTAGAGCGCTTGCCTTGCATGCCTGAGGCCCTGGGTTTGATTCCTCAGCACCACATAAGCAAAAAGAAAAAACCCAGAAGTGGCACTGTGGCTCAAGTGGTAGAGTGCTAGCCTTGAGCTGAAGAGCTGAGGGACAGCGCCCAGGCCCAGAGTTCAGATCCCATGACCGGACCCAAAAAAAAAAAAAAAAAAAGAAAGAGCCCGCTGAGAATTGATCCTCAGATCTCAGCCACCTGAGTAGCTAAGATTACAGGTGTGAACCACTGGCACCTGGCTCAAGTTCTGTTTGTCTTTGAAAACAGGATTCCTGAAAGCCACAGTCTCTCCTCAGGTGAGCAGGCAGAAATTGGTTGGATCTAATAGTGCTGCCAAGTAATGTCAACTTCTAACTTCGTTATAATTCATCTGTATGCTTAATGACACACAACCATTACAGTTGACATCTGCCATGACTATGACAAATCTTAGGAGTAAAAATGTCTGGTATGGTGGTATGTGTAATCCTAGTAATTAGGAGGCTAAAGCCTGTCTAAGAGAAGGAGAAAGGAGAAAGAAAAAGAGGAAAAGAGGGATAGATCACTCAATTTCCTGGAAAATCTCTGCCTACTACAAAAAAAAAAAGAAGAAGAAAAAAAAAGAATATACTTTCCCTTTATTAGTCTGTTGACCTCAATTCCTTTTTTTGTTCTTTGTTTTTTTGCCAGTGTTAGGGCTTGAACTCAGGGCCTGGACGCTGTCCCTGAACTTCTTTTTGCTCAAGACTAGCGCTCTACTACTTAAGCCACAGCGCCAGTTCTGGCTTATTCTGTGTATGTGATACTGAGGAATCAAACCCAGGGCTTCATGCATGCTAGGCAAGCACTCTTACACTAAGCTACTTTCCCAGCCCCTGACCTCAGTTCTTATACCCTGTATCTATAATCTCCTGACTCATTGGGTGGAGAAAATGATTTGTAAGTTTATCTCCATTTCTCCTTTTCTTGGTCCAGAATAAAAGTCTATTTTTCTATTCAATGGGTATCATGGTTTTGGTTCTACAATTCTAAGACAGATAAAGTCTCAATTTGGGGCCAAAACTTGGTGATACAACCTAGATGACAAGGGAAGGGGTGACATTATCCAAAAAGAAAGAGACTCTTTGCTTGGCTTATATAGCTATAGCCCCTCTATACACCAATAAAAAATAAATAAAAATAAAAACCTAGAAAAGAGAGAAAAAACATCATTCCTCTCTTGCCAAGTAATGTGGAAAGTTGAGAATCACCTTACCAGTGTGCCTGGAGAATCTGACCGTTAGCCTCTGTACTCTACTGCCCTGTGTGAGGTCAGCCCACCTTAAATTGGATTCCCTAAACACAGCAAGGAGCAGTGTCCAGATAGCTCCCAAAGACTGACAAGCACATGCTCCTTCTCTCACTGGACTTCAAAGTTAGGTGACTCTTTGCCAGAAGCTGGTGGCTCACGCCTGTCATCCTAGCTACTCAGGAGGCTAAGATCTGAGGATCACAGTTCAAAGCCAGCCCAGGTAGGGACGTCCTGTTATCTCCAATTAACCACCAGAAAACCAGAAGTGGCACTGTGGCTCAACTGGCACTCGCCTTGAGCTGAAGAGCTCAGAGACAGCACCCAGGCCCAGAGTTCAAGTCTATAACTGACAAAAAAAAAAAGTTAGGTTGCTCTAACTAGCTACAAGATTTTAATTGAATATCTGGATGAACATGAGCACAAATCAACTAAACTGCTCCATTTAGTAAGGTACCTGAATGAGAGGGAAAACCTTAAACTACAAGTTTAAAAAAAAGGAACATGGTTGTTCTTTCCAACCTAAAGTAGTACATGAAGAGTAAAATGCTCTATTGTTTAGAAAATAATAGCTCTAACCAGAAAAAAAAATTCAAGAGTATACAAAGATATTTAAGGCAGGTTGAATTTTTCCTCTACTCTGTAGTTTTATAACAGTTCCCCTGAGGATTTTGAAACCTTAAACCATTTTCTTCTGAAAACATTTTTTTTTCTGACATACCCTCCCTCACAAGCTCTGCTGTAATGGAAACTTTTTTATTTTTTTTTCATTTGTTTTTTTAAAACCTACTGTAAAGGAACATAATGAACAGCTTCACTAAGCCCACAAATATTTGGTAAGGAACTAAAAATAGGAGTTAAGATTGTCAGTATTTGGGGCTGGGAAGGTGGCTCAGTGGTAGAGCACTTTCCTTGCATGCCTGAGGCCCTGGGTTCAATTCCTCAGCACCACATAAGCAAAAAGAAAAAAGCCAGAAGTGGTGCTGTGGCTCAAGTGGTAGAGCGCTTGCCTTGAGCTGAAGAACTGAGGGACAGCGCCCAGGCCCAGAGTTCAGGCCTCATGACCGGAACCAAAAAAAAAAAAAAAGATTGTCAGTATTTGTGATGTCCCTAGTCTATAACAATTAACTAAATTAGTAATTGTCCAAATTGGACAATTTAAGATGAAAATATAATATCTAAGAATGATCTTTGAAAACGATAATGCACACAGCTGTTTTACTGGGAAATCAGAATATCATTAGAAAATTAAACTTTTCCTAGCAGCAAATAAAGACAGAGTTGAGGACCACTGAGATGAAAGGTTAAAACTAAAGGCTCGGGCTGAGAATGTGGCTCAGAGGTAGAGTGCCTGCCTAGCATGCATGAAGTCCTGGATTCCATTTCTCAGTACTACATAAATAGAAAAAACCGGAAGTAGTGCTGTGGCTCAGGTAGAGCGCTAGCCTTGAGCACAGAGAGGCTTAAGGGCAGTGCCCAGGCCCTGAGTTCAAGCTCCAGGACCAGCAAAAAAAAACAACAAAAAAACCCCTGCAAGATAAAATCAACCATGGGGTCTCCTGTTCCATGCTCTACAAAGGGTACTGCTCTCACCTTGTACATGATTGCTTCCTAGAGAGATCACAGGGGTAATTACTGATTTCTGGCAATGAAATAGCATATATAGAAAGAAAACGAAGAGTAAGATTTAGGGGATACTTTGCTAATTTTTCCTAGTGTTGACTTCAGATCTTCAACACCCTTCTTCCTTGCCTGGTGACACAACCATCAAGACCAGAAAGAACACCAAATGCAAAAAGACTGCTAAAGTGAGAATGCAAATCTCATATAGGAGAGGGGAGGAATGTATAGAGGAACCTTCTTATGTCTATGACTTCAAGCTACAAAGCCAAATGAAAGGCCAATCTCTAACAGCACAATGTAAACCTAAACCTGTTAGAGATCCATGCCTCATCCTGGCTCATTTTCTTTCTTCAGTCTAAGACAAAATAGTGGTCACCCTTTTCAAAGATCCTTGATTTTTTTTCTTTTTAGTCGGGGGGAGCTACTAGCACTGGGTCCTGAATTCAGGCCTTGAGCTTCTTGCTGGACTTTTTTGCTCACAGCTGGTACTCTACCACTTGAGCCACATTTCACCTCCAGTTCCAAAGATCCTTCAAAATCTACTTCTCAGGCTGGTGGCCTCAAGAAGCTACCTTCTGTCCCAATGTAACTTCAAGAGAAAAAGGAAATTTTAAAGTCCAAAATGAAGATTCAAAATATAGCTCAGTGGTGAAGTACTACTTGCTTACCATGTAAAGGCTCTGGGCTTAATCCTCAGCACCAAAATAAATAAATGAATAAAATAAAAAGATTAAGAAATAAAAACATGTAACTCCTTTATATCAGTCACTCTTCACTCATTCTTTCTTTCTTTCTTTTTTTTTTTTGGGGGGGGGGGGGGGTCGTGGGGCCTGAACTCCGGGCCTGGGCACTGTCCCTCAGCTCTTCAGGTCAAGGCTAGTGCTCTACCACTTGAGCCGCCACTTCCAGCTTTTTTATTTTTGCTTATGTGGTGCTGAGGAATCAAACCCAGGGCTTCATGCATGCAAGGCAAGCACTCTACCACTGAGCCACCTTCCCAGCCCCTTCACTCATTCTTTCTTAATCATTCTATATGAATTAAGTATTTGTTGCAACTGAAAAGTGCGACTAATAAGTTTGGCTAATGCAAGTATGTGAAGGAAACACTGGATCCCAGTTCCTTAGAAAAGGTGCTGTCTGTTGTTTTCACATATGCAATTAGACTTTTGAAATTCAAAGTAGGGCAAACAGGAATAGTAAATGCATGCGACTTTGAAGTTTTTCCAGTGTTTTTCTTTCATAATCTGTTTTACCAACTTATACTTCACACAATTACCCTGTTTACAGATAAAAGTAACAGTAATAACACTATTTTATACTTAATCATAACGCTTAACCACCTACCTCCCTACCAAGGATGGTAGGATGAATGAGGAGAGTCTGACAAACACTTTGAGCTCTTTGGGAAGGCACTCCCAGTATAAAGTCTTGCTGTGATTAAATAACACCTTTCATCTAAGGATCTAAAAGTGTCTTACAAAGCCCAACTCATTAGCCCTTCAAGAAATTGCTGCAATGTGAACCAGAGCTAAGCATTATTATTCCCACCTAAAAGATAAGAAACAGACACAGCACTAACATTGTGCTGTGTGCTAGTACCACTAGCACTGTGAAATAGATTTAACAGTTTCTGGGACCAGATCTAGAACACTGCCAGTAAAAGGCCAGGACCACAAAGCAGTAGATATATATCTCTCAACTGGAATAATAAATCTGTACCAAGAATGTCAAGTGGGGAAGAAGTTCCATCCTTAGGCTATACATATATAATTAAAGAAATGTTCAGTTGGTTTGGAGACTATATTTTGAATAAGAAATGCCCTCTACAAGCTGGGCACTGGTGGCTCACACTTCTAATACTAGCTACTCAAGAGGCTGAGAGCTAAAGATTGTGGTTCAAAGCCAGTCCAGGCAATAAAGTCCATGAAACTCTTATCTTCAATTAACTACCAGACAACCAGAAGTGGTGCTGTGGCTCAAAGTGTTAGAGTACTAGCCTTGAGCAAAAGAGCTCAGGAACCAGACACCAAGTTCAAGCCTATGACTGAGAAAAAAGAAAGAAAGAAAGGGAGGGGGGGAAGGAAGGAAAGAAGGAAGGAAGGAAGGAAGGAAGAAAGGAAGGAAAAAAAAAGAAAAAGAAAAGGACAAAGAACAAGAAAAAGAAAAAAAAATGAAATGTTCTCCTGAGGCTGGCTTAGTGGTACAACACTTGCCTAGCATTCATAAGGCCCTGGGTTCAATTCCTCAGCACCACATAAACAGAAAAAGCTGGAAGTAGCACTGTGGCTCAAATGGTAGAGTGCTTGCCTTGAGCAAAAGAATCCCAGGGATAGTGCCCAGGCCTTGACTGAATTCAAGCCCCAGGACTGGCAAAGAGGAAAAAAAAAATGTCCTCTATAGCCTTATTTGTTGAAGGTGTGGTCTCTCACAGTGCTATTTTGGGAGGTTCTAGAAACTTTAGGAGATGGGCCTAATTAGAAGAATCAAGGGACATGCCCTTAAAAACTGTATCTTATCTCCTCTCCATTTCCTATCCAACAGGAGGTGAAAAGCCTCCCCTTTCACACACTCCTGCCATGACAATGCTCTGCACAGCAACCATGGATTGAACCCTGTGAAATTGTAAGCTAACTGTAAGAAGTAGAGATACTTCTTTAAGTTGTTTATGTCAGATATTGTTAGAAAAATAACATTAAAGTAAAAATGAAAAATAAAATTATATAAAACACTATAACCACAGCCCTTGTAAGATCCTAATTTAAAACAAAAAATTTCAGAAGCATTCTACAATAAAAAGGTTCTAGGTGGGCTGGGAAGGTGGCTCAGCGGTACAGTGCTTGCCTTGCATGCATGAGGCCCTGGGTTCGATTCCTCAGCACCACATAAGCAGAAAAAGCCGGAAATGGTGCTGTGGCTCCAGTGGTAGAGCGCTAGCCTTGAGCTGAAGACCTGAGGAACAGTGCCCAGGCCCAGAAGTCAGGCTCCAGACTGGCAAAAAAAAAAAAAAAAAAGGTTCTAGGATAGGATAGAAACACTAGACTAAAAATATAATAGATTTTGAAAAACAAAAAAGTTCTTCCTATGTCATGTAATTAACCTCAGGATTAAGATTCACATACTTCAGGGGAATGAAGTTCAAGGCTACCCTGGGCATAAAAATTTTCAAGATTCCATCTACAGCAACAATTGGATACAGTACATCTGTCATCCTCAGCAACACAAGGAGGGAAGCACCAGTAGGAAGCTGAGGCTGGCCTAGGTATAAAAGAAAACCCCACCTCAAAAATAACCAACACAGAAAGGGGCCAGAGGTATGGGTTAAGAGGCAGCGTACCTGCCTACCAAGTACAACACTCAATCCCCAGTAACAATACACATACACACCAGAAAAAAAGAATTAAGATAATAAGTAAGTTTTCTTCTTTTTCCCCCACAAATAAATTTTATCTCAAAGTTCTTTTTGTTAAATTTCATCAAACCTAGTGACCGAGTTTCTGCCAGTATACCAGCCTTTCAAATCCTCAATGCTTCCCTCTGTATGTATCCTTCTTCTGGCTACAGAAAGATTTCTTCTGAGGAGAGCAAGTGACAAGGCGATGAAGACATAGCACATCTAGAGATAAAAACTAAGTTGTGCTCAGATGAATTCCTTCTATCATCACAAAAGACCATAATTGAGCCTATTTACCTTAAGGTAAGCAGTGTTCCCACACACATACACATAGATACAATACCCCTTTCACACAGAAACAAAAAATAGAAATTTCTATGGGCTGGAGATGTCGCCCAGTGGTAAGAGCACTTGCCTACATGTGCAAGGCTTAATCCCCATCACTGCAAAAAGAAAAAAGAAAAGGAAAGAAAGGAAAAAATAGTTTCTTGGAAAGAGAGAAGAAAATATTTTCTCAGGGAAAATTAGACTTAATGTTCTCCTATCAATGATTACATCGCTATTTCCTCCTCAATTCCTCCATTTTTAATCAGGCACAGCATCTTTACAAAAATGTTCTCTATTTACAGCAAGATAAAGTTGTAAGAAGTAATTCTGAGCTCTAGGCTAGCTTTCCATTGCTGATACAAAATACCTGAAGGAATCAAGTTAAAAGAATACAAGGGTTACTTTGGCTTATAGTTTAGAGAATTCAGTCCATGGTCATCTGACTATTGCTTTGGGTCTCGGCAACATAGCACACTATAGTGGTAGTATATGGTTTACTATATGGCAGCCAGGAAAGTACAGAGAGGCAAGAGGAATCAGGACCCAATATCCCCCCTTTATGGGCATGCTCCAAATGACCTAACTTCTTCAAAATAGGTCCCACCTGCTAAAGGTTCTCCACTACCTCTCAACATCACTACAGGCTAGAGATTGAGCCTTTAACAAATGGGCCTCTGGGGCATCCTAAACCCAAGCTAGAACAAGCTTTGATTATTACTGTTACTCAATGACTACAACCTCTCATACATGACTCCAGAATCCAAGAAGCAGATGTTAAAAGAATAAGATTTATTAGGCACTCTTAACAGCTCCTAGTCTCCACAGTTATGATCTGGTCATATGAACTGTATGACTTTAATTTAAAGACCAATATAGGAACAGCTCTTTCAGAATAAAAGACAACATGCTTGAAGGGAGTTATCATCTTGGGATCATCTACAAATTCAGCCCCAACTCTGTCCCAGATGTCACTTGTACTCTGAAACCTCTACCAATAGTGATCAGTGGTATGACAGTCAATAATAATAGCTAATAATGTACGTGAATAGAATGTGTGGGGTACCTCAGATCTAAGGAGCAAGGCCAGACTGTGAAGGAGTAGTGCCTATCATTGTTGCTGGCTCTATAGGAAGCAGCAAAAGGCTGTGTATCATGGAGCAGGTGCAATACTTCAAGTCTTCAGCATATGACTCCTTCATGAGCAACCATTAAAACAGTTCCAAAGTGCCATGTGTCCCCAGAGCAGAGCCCTGTCCCCCCTACCGAGATGACACTTCTTGTGCAGAAGAGAAACAGGAACTTCCTCAGGCCATTCTACCTGTCTTGGCTACAGTGACCACAAGGAATGTTACCAACTGACCTATGGAGGCAACATACAAGCTGGGAAATGAAGGTTTTAAAACCTCCTTCAAATAATCACTCAGGGTTGCACTTTTGGAGGTTTGGCCTGAGCTTCACTGCTGATGTAAGGATTATCAAGTTTAAGACTCTGCTGGAAAGGCCAAATGACCTATTAGAGAGTGAATTAAAACTGCTATATACAAACAGGATGCCAAACAGTTCTGCTGAGCACCTCAATATTCAGAATGCCATGGGACTTTCCCTCTCTGCAGAACCTTTCCATTTTGAAAAACAGCAAGAAAACATGAGGTAGGGGGAGAAAGCAGAGAAGACAGGAGGCCATGTGGATGGGGCTGGGGAACCTAGCTTGCATGTGACCTCAGTCCAGGCTGCACACAGGAGCCCCATTCCACAGCAGCCAGTGAACTGGCATAAGAGATGGGCCACTGGGAGTTCTGTCTGCTGCAAAATTTCTTACCCAGAAATCCCTGCCTCAGGCCTGGATCTGACAGCCTCTTCAAGACAAAACTGCCCAGATGGCTACTGGCTACCAACCATTCCTCGACTCCTAAGACCGAGACTGCCAGGATGGGTGCCCTTTCAGAGCTGGCCTTAATGAGGTTCTTGTAGACAGTTTCCCTGAGAACTCATGCTAACTAAAATTTGCTACCACACTAATTTTCTATTTCCTGTCTGCTTACTTTCCCTCAGAAATTATTCATAATGGTCCCTCAAACAAATGCAACAAAATCTTTTGATCTTCACAAAACATGATAGAAAAGAAGTGCAAGTCAGCAGAAGTGAATCGGGGGTGGGGGGCATGCAGAAGACAACAGCAGAGGTGACTTATTGACTAGGGTTTGAGAAGCTGGGGTATCCAGGCTAATTGTCATAGCAAGACTACATGGAAGACAAATCAGCCAACGACAAATGCTGGAGGGGATATGGAGAAAAAGGAACCCTATTACACTTCTGGTGGGAATGTACACTTATACAACCACTTTGGAAAGCAGTCTGGAGGGTCCTTAGAAAGCTAAAGATTGACCTCCCTTACGACCCAGTCATACCACTTCTAGGCATCTACCCTGAACAACAGGAACCAATATACAAGGACACGTGCACCTCCATGTTTATTGCAGCACTGTTCACAATAGCTAGGATATGGAAACAACCCAGATGCCCCACCACAGATGAATGGATCCAAAAATTGTGGTATCTATACACAATGGAGTATTATGCAGCCATTAGAAATGACAAAATAATGGCATTTGCAGGGAAATGGATGGAGCTAGAAGGAATCATGTTGAGCGAGATAAGCCAAGAGCAGAGACAAACGGTACATGGTCTCCCTGATAAGTGGATGCTAAATCCAAAATGTTAGGTGATACGACAAAACTAACAGGACTTAAGAAACAAAGAACTCCCACTCATCTGGTCGAACCACTACTAAATATCCCCATGCTGCTGATCACATGTATGGTGTATATCATGTGTACACCGTTATATGTTACAGACTGTGATAGACAATTTGCTCCAGGAAAGTTAGAATGAACTTGTGACTTTAAATGAGCATCCTTATTCCACAATACTGTGAAATTCGGGAAATTATGTAATCACTTAATCACAATAAAAAAAAAAAAAAGAACCTCGGGGAAGGTAGGGAGGGAAGGGATGGTAGGGGGAAAACAATGGAGGGGGTAACAATGCTCAATAGGAAGTGTACTCATTACCTTGCTCATGTAACTGTAACCCTCTGTATAGTATCTTTACAGTAAAAAAAAAAAAAAAGACTACATGGAAGAAAAGCGGTCATCAGGTCCAGCCCACCTCTGCTCCAACTTTTCCAACATGAGGAAAGCAGTTAAAGATCAAAGCAGTTGCCCTAGAAAAACAACAGCAAAGGAGAGTGTGTGCACACTTAGGAATAACAGCTACCCAAATAATGGCTTCTTCCAAGATGGGAGACAGACTGCCATGAGCTATCAACTAAGGTATTTTCAAGTCATCATTTCATTAGACCAGAAGACATAAAATAACTTCATCTTCTGTCAGAACTATAGAAAACATGCCTTTGGCAGCACCCACAGCTTTATAGTCTGTGACACTGTTTCTATGGTCCAGCTCAGACAGCCTCTTTCCCCTATGGGCTGATATGGTCAGATGTCAGGTAAGGCTTGGGAAGGAAAAAGAGTTATCAGACAACCATGCCCAGAAGTTGATGCCAAGAATCTGGCATATATTTTACCCTACAACGGGAAGAATAAACTCTGAACTGGAGTTCTGGTTGATTTATATCTTGACTGTTTTCTCTCTCTTTTTTTTGCCAGTCCTGGGACTTGATCTTAGGGCCTGGGCACTGTACTTGAGCTTCTTTTGCTCAAGGCTACCACTCTTACCACTTGAGCCATAGCACCACTTCCAGCCTTTTCTGTTTATGTGGTAGGAATAGAACCCAGGGCAAGCACTATACCACTAAGCTACATTCCTAGCCCATCTCACTGGCTTTTAACTTGTAATAATAATGCTCATAGTTCTAAACTGTTTCACAGTGGGGACATGGGAAAGATGGGATCACTTCTTAAGGCATGGCTTCATGGCATTATGGACCTCATTACATCTGACTTTCTCCAACACCCTGGAATAACACTGAAACTGTCCTGTCCAACATGCTGTCACCCAGTTTTGTCTTTCAACAGCACGCTGCTTTAAAGAGAATGAGTGTCCTGTCACCATCTCTGGATCCAGATTTGCATCCTGTTACTGGTTTGTTCATACATCTGGCATCTATACTACAATGAAATGTTATTCCGTCTTAAAATCAATGAAATCTGGTCCATGCCACAGCACAGAAGGATCCCTGAAAACATGCTGAGTGAAATAAGCCATACAAGGGCAAATACATGATTCTACCTCATGCAATTTCTAGAGTAACCAAACTTATAGAGACAGGAAGTTGAACAGTAGTTACCAGGTCCTGAGAGAGAAGGAAGTAGATGATTGTTGTTTTTAATGGGTAGTCTCCACTTGGGGTCATAAGACTTTCTGGATGAACTGTGGTGATGAGTAGTATAAATGTACTTAATGCCATTAAATTTACTTAAAAATGATTAAGATGGTAAATCTTCACGTATTTTACAACAACTGAAAAAAAATAGGCAAGGTAGTACATGTCTATAAAGCTAACACTTAGGAGGTCGAGGCAGAAAAACCATGACTTTGAGGCTAGACTGGACTACATAGAGAGATCTTATCTCAAAAAAACCCAACAACAACAACAAAACAAAAACCCACCACCACTATAATGAACCCAAAATGAACCATAAACAAATTCATTTCATGGTGAACTACACCCAAAATACTATTGAGACCCTAGAAATTAAGGCTAAAGAGTATTTCAGACAATAAGAACAGGTATTTATCCAAATAGTTCATACTAGTAAAATCACAGGGAACTGAAAAAGTATTCTTCTTCTCCTCTCAATGGCACCAAGAAGCACCTAAAGCACAGTGTTTTATGCTTAAAGAAGTTACTCAATAAACATTAGATGTATTTGTATTTCACTTGGATAAAAAATGATTTTAGGAAAGTCATGTTAAGCTGTGTGTGTGTGTGTGTGTGTGTGTGTATTTTTTTCTTCTCATGTTAAGCTGTGTGTGTGTGTGTGTGTGTGTGTGTGTGTGTGTGTATGTGTGTATTTTTTTCTTCTCAAACTCCCATGGCCTATTTCTTGTTAGGGTATTGGCTACACCCTGCAGAACATCCTCATCCCATTGGAAAGGAGACAACATGGAAGTGCTCCATGGAGTGCCACTGCAGGGAGAAATGGTCAGTGCACTGGCCTGCGCTGATACCTCAGAAAGAGAAAGCAAGAAAATGCATCTTTCCAGAATGGATGCTGGATCTGCCAAATCAGCCAGCAGCTTTGGTTTGGTTTCATTTTAACAATGGTTTCACCTCTCTGACAGCTAAAGCTTTGGACGCCCTCATTAGTGTCTTAAGACTTCACTTTCCAGGCAAAGTAATACTGAAAATAAATTCAGAGGAAAAGTTGTGCTAAAATACTGCTTGGATTTGAATCTTCCTCCTCTAACCCTGAAATAGCCTTAAGAAAGCAGCTATGGAATCAAGTGGACCATTTCAATGTACTGAAAGTCAGGGGCCTTTCTTGGAGTCTTTAAAACACAGCATGCTTCTGCAGCTGGACTCTAGCAAGCCGCTCACAGGGCACTGCAACTGCAGCCTCCCTTTCGTGTTCTTTCACAGTCATCAAAGGAGAGGTGACACACTTCATCCCTAACATCACAGAGTAAGAGCACCAGATCTGACAAGGTTTCTCATCACCATCTCCTTCCCTAATTTCACATTTATGCTAATTACTTCAAAGTTTGATATTGTATTTTTGTAAGAAAGTATTAATGAAACTGCAGAAGAAATTGTTCATGTTTCAAATTAACTAATGCATTCCAAAGAACCCTTTCTTTTTCATTTTTGTACTGTTTTTAATTAATGTTCACTGTTGTTAATTTATCACTATTTTTATTAGTCTACATTAGTTGTATATGGGGAAGGAGTTCACTGGGACATTTCCACACATATATACAATACGGGATTTTGTGTGTGTGTGCCTGTCCTAGGGCTTGAACGCAGAACTTGGGTGCTGTTCCCGAACTTTTTGCTCAAGGCTAGCACTCTACCACTTGAGCCACAACTCCACTTCTGGCTTTTTAGTAGTTCATTGGAGATAAGAGTCTCAGGGAGGGTTGGGAAGGTGGCTCAGTGGTAGAGCGCTTGCCTTGCATGCATGAGGCTCTGGGTTCGATTCCTCAGCACCACATAAGCAAAAAGAAAAAAAAAAGCCACAAGTGGCGCTCTGGCTCAAGTGGTAGAGCGCTAGCCTTGAGCTGAAGAGCTGAGGGACAGCGCCCAGGCCCAGAGTTCAGGCCCCATGACCGGACCCTAAAAAAAAAAAAAAAAGAGTCTCAGGGAGCTGGGTGTCCATGGCTCACGCCTGTAATCCTAGCTACTCAGGAGGCTGAGATCTGAGGATCGTGGTTCAAAGCCAGCCTGGGCAGGAAAGTCCGTGACACTCTTATCTCCAATAAACCACCAGAAAACTGGAAGTGGTGCTGTAGCTCAAGTGGTAGAGCACTAGCTCAAGGCCCCACGACATGACCGACAAGAGTCTCAGGGGCTTTCCTGCCTGAGCTGGCTTTGTACCATGACCCTCAGATCTTAGCCTCCTGAGCTAAGGATTTTTTTAAAGTATAGTCACAGCAGCATGAGTAGTGAAAATGATACATGGCTGCTGGAAATCAAGAGACTGTTGCTTTATCCTACATCCAGGCAGGGTTGTTCATTCTCCTAATAGTGTCATGCAATGTTCAGAGATAGACATTCAAGGACTTTCAAATAATTCTGAGTTTTGAGAAAAAAATACAAAGAGCAATGTGACTAAGAGGAATTTTTAACAACAGCAAATAATACAGCTGAATATTGAACTGGACAACAAAAATATATCATCAAAAAACAATGTTTCCCTTCTGCAAGAATGGAAATGCCACTCAATGCCACTCCTCTTTTGCCATCAGTATCTTTTTGAAAAAATTATGAGACTTTTGGCTTCTAATCTAGCATGAAGGAGCTTCTCTGTGAAATACAGTGTAGCAAAAGACTAAGAAAACAGGTCAGGCATAGTGGCACATACCCATAATCCCAGCACTGCAGAATCAGAAGGGTGAGTTCAAGACCGGCTTGGGATATTAAGCAAGATCCTGTCTCAAGAGAAAGAGAGACAGGCAGACAGACAGAGAAGAGATGGAATGAGAAAGAGAGAGAAAAGAGAATGGTGAGAGGAGAAAGGAAAGAAAAAAAAAGAACCCACAGACTAGTAGAAATATTGCAAAAGACATGTGATGAAGAACTGTCCAAGAAATACAAATAACTCAGAATTGAATAAGAAAGCAAAGGATAGTAGTGCATGCCTAGAATCTCAGCCCTGGGAATCAGACAGGTGGGTTGTAAATGAGACCAGCGTGAGCTACACAGTGAGTTCCAGGACAGCCTAAGCTAAAGAGCAAGGCTCTGTCTCAAAAAGCAAAATAACAACAACAACCAAAAAACCCCACCAAAACAGCTAGATTAAAAAAAATGAACAACCAATTACAATGTAGCCAAATGAGTGAACACAGAACTCACTAAAGAAGATACACAGAGCCGGGCGCTGGTGGATCACGTCTGTAATCCTAGCTACTCAGGAGGCTGAGATCTGAGGATCGCGGTTCAAAGCCAGCCCGGGCAGGAGATACCGTGAGACTCCGATCTCCAATAAACCACCAGAAAACCGGAAGTGGCGCTGTAGCTCAAGTGGTAGAGCGCTCGCCTTGAGCTGAAGAGCTGAGGGACAGCGCCCAGGCCCAGAGTTCAAGCCCCACGACCGACAAAAAAAAAAGAAGATACACAGATGAGAAATATCTATCTGAAAAAATGTGCAACATTATATGTCATTAGAGAGTTTTCTATCATTTACAAACAATGTTCCTACTAGAATGGCCAAAACCCCAAACACTGGTTACACTAAATGGTGCCAGTGATGTAGGGCCACAGGAATACTCCATCACTGTTCATAGAAATGCAAAATGCTACCACCATTGTATATGTGTGTGTGTGTGTGTGTGTGTGTGTGTGTGTGTGTGTGTGTGTGTCCGCGTGCGTGTCTGTGTGTGTGTGTGTGTGTGTGTGCGTGCGCGCACGTGCTCCCGCATGCACATAACAATAACTAGGGCTTGAACTCAGGGCCTGGGTGCTAAGCCTGAGCTTCCTTGCTCAAGGCTAGTGCTCTGCCACTTGAGCCAAAGCTCCACTCTGGCTTTGTGGAAGTTATTTGGAGAGAAGAGTCTCATGGACCTCCTTGCCTGGGCTGGCTTTGAACCATGATCCTCAGATCTCAGACTCCTGAGTAGCTAGGATTACAGGCATGAGCCATTGGTGTCTAGCCTGCTACCACCACTTTGGAAGACAGTTTGGTGGTTTAAAAAGTTGTGTAAAAATACAGTAATAGGAGCTTAAGTAGCAGAGAGCCTGCTTGGCAAATATGAGGCCCCAAATTCAGACCCCAGTACTGAAAATCAACAAAGAAACAAAGAAAATAAAACTGCTCTTAACATATGAATCAGTTTTGCAACTCTTTGGTATTTACAAACGAAGTTTTAAAAAATGTATGTAAACACAGAAACAGGTTCCTACCCATTTATACCTTTATTCACAACTGCCCAAACTTGGAATCAACCAAGGTATCTTTCAGCAAGTGAGTGGATAAACTGTGGAACATCCTGACAATGGAATATTATTCAGCACTGCAAGACAGGTGTTTGGAAGCCATACAAAGGCCTGGAGAAAGCATCCAGTCTAAAAGGCTATATACAGCATGACTGAAAGCACATGACATTCTGGAAAAGGTAAAATTTTGGGGATGATAAGATCAGCAACTGGCCGGGATAGAGGTGGGGAGGAACAGATGAGCAGGAAGCAATTACAGTGCAATTACTCCGTATGATATACTCATCTTCAAATCCATAGCATGCACAAGACTGAACTCCAGTGCACTTTGGGTACTAATGATGTGTCCATGCAGGTGCACTGACTCTAACAGATGTACCGTGTGGAGCCAGACTTTGGGGCAGGGGGGTATACATGTGTTATGCATGTGTAGAACAGAGTTTATGGGGACATAGTACTTTTTGTTCAATTTTTCTGTGAACCTAAAATTGTTCTAAAAATTGTTTTCTGATTTCTTTATTCTTTTTTTTTGGGGGGGGGGGGGAGCCCAGGTCAGCCTTGAATTTGAAATCTTTCTGTCTCTGCCTCCTAAATGCTGGGATTATAGGCATGTGCCACCACACTTGGCTTATTTATTTTTGGCAGTACTGGGGTTTGAACTCAGGGCTTTGTGCTTATTAGGCAAGTGTTCACCACTTGAGCCACATCTCTAACTCTTTTTGCATCTGTTCCTTTTTCAGATAGAGTCTCATGTTTCTGCCTGGGACAGGCCTCAGACCATGATCCTGTTCCTAGGCTGGGATCACATGTAGCTAGGATTACAGACATGGGCAAGTTGTTAGTTGAAATGGGGTCTCACTAACTTTTTGCCTTTGCTTACCTTGAATCATAATCCTACCACATTCCACCTTCAAAACAGCTGAGGCTATAGGCGTGAGTTACTTTTTTTTTCTGCCAGTCCTGGGGCCTGAACTCGGCATAGGCACTGTCCCTGAACTTCTTTTGCTCAAGGCCTTTTTACCTCTAATGTCAATGCCCTTTGCCAGCAGAAAGCTGTGTCCTCTTCCATATCAAAGGGCTGGAGATATTAGATCCACCTGGGAAGGGCCCTGTGCAAGTCCCTGTCTGTACGGTCCAATGCTGCCCCTCCCCCCACTAGATTCATCTTGTCATAATCAAGTACCACCAGCCTAACCATCCTTCTCACTCCTGAGTATACCAGACCCAACAAGCCAACTTGGAGCCATCCAAGCCCTTGCTTCACAGAAATGCCAGGCACTAAGGATATCAAGGGCAGAAACAACATCCTCAGCCATCCTATCCACCACAAACAAGTAACGTCTAACCCATTTCTTCTTGGGGTGGGTTTAAGAACAGCAGCTCTGCTAGACTGGCCCCTGTCTCATCATATATGGTAACTTAAAATATCAATATGGAGGATCCTCCTCCTCAGAGTCCTTGCAGGACCACATGCATTATAACATCTGGTTTTGCCTGTCCCAAATGACTAATACATCTAATTTTTGTCAGAGATAGGAACTGGAGATGGGACTTGTGCTTGGGTCCTGCTTGCTTCCGGTGTGCAAACCTATGGCAGATATAAATACCATCTATATTGGGTCCTATAATTGGGGACAGTCTTCACATGAGAGACCAGATGCCCTGATGTTAGATGCCACCCACGTTATAATGCTGGAAAATAATATCTGTGCCCAGGTTCAAATTGTACCCAAAACTGCATATCGCTGAAGAGGGGCAGCTTTACTTATGCCAACTATGAAAGTATTTTATATGCAGAGGGCCATAACTCCTTGCGTAAAGGATGGTTTTCTACCTGTGAAAGTTACACTTTTAACTATATCCCTGCCTCATAACTCTCCCTGCTGCCTAAGCCATCTAGCTGTTGTGCTGCCCCACAAGGAGCTCTTCCAGCCTCAACAAGGTCAGACAACTAGAAGTTTGGTGCTGGATGAAAGTTGTATTGATAAACTACACCTCCTGTCTGAAGCAGAATATAATGCCCTCACTTTCTCCTTGATTGTGATACCAGGGTTGGCAGTGGGAGTATATAAAGGGGTCATGCGTTTGACATGCATAGTGGCCAAAAATATTAATTACACCTCCTCTGCCATTGCACTGCTAAATTAAGAACAGCAGGAACATAGGCAGGCTCTCCTTGACAACTGTGCTGCTATCCATTACCTACTCTTACTCTACCACCAAGGGTGCGAGGAGGTAAGAAACATGTGCTGTTTTAACTTAGCCGATAACAGCAATGTCATTAAGGAACAAATCAGGCATCTCAAGGAACTTGAAAAAAAATCCAACAGAACAAAGGGGGATAGGATCTATTCGAGTGGCTTACTCCCTGGCTCATGCCTATCTTGGGTCTCTTAAATGCAATTTTCTGCCTCATTTTGATTGTGCCTTGCTTGCTCAAGTGCATGCAGAACATCCTCATGGGGAAGATGAGACTTGTCACCAATCAATCTGCCAATCAAATGCTCCTGGGAGGGTACCTGATTGAGTGTCCCCCCACCCCTGACTACTTCGCCCCCACTCAGCAGGAAGCAGCTCCAGAAGAAGCGACCTTTGCCATAATCCTGACCTGGTGTCCCCCCCCCCCATTCAATTATAAAACCAAAAGTTGGGAATATTAGTGAAATTAACTCCTTTCCCATAGCTTAGCATGCTCCTTCTCCTCTCCACAGTGTAGCATGCTCCCTTCCTAGGCAACACTAAGCCCATTTAGTAAAGGTAGTAAATAATCAACCTCCAACACACTCTACCTTGGGATGGCACTCCTCTGGGGCAGCTACCACATATAAGGCAACAAGAACCCCTTAAAGTGATCTTCAGGTCTGGGCAGCTGCAGGGCCCCTTATCTATTTGGATAGCAGCCATAAATCCTAGTCCACAATGATGAAGCCCCTGGCCCACACGTCCACATCAAGGTCTCCACCTCCTAGCCCCTTCTAGTCCCTCCTAGATCTCCTAGGTTATATAGGTTACCTTGGACAATAGCCGGTACTTCTCACTTTTCCCTTGTGAGAAGGGGTCTTATCAGCCCCTTTACCAGCAATAAACCTTTACTTTGTTCTCTGTACCTGGATGTCTGCATGATTCTTTGGCAAAGTCTAATAATCTGTCACTGTTCATTCCCTATCTGTGTGGAAGAGGAGGGTACTGGGGCTTGAACTCAGGATTTTTGGCTCCTTCTTAGCTTTTTCACTCAAAACTGGCACTCTATTACTTGAGCCAGATCTCCATTTCCAGCTTTTTGCTGTTTAGTTGAAGGGAAGAGTATCTCAAATTGTCTGCCTGAGGGCTGGATTCAAACTGTAATCCTCAGATTACCATTTTCTGAGCAGCTAGGATTAGAGGCATGAGCCATCAGCCCCTGGCTGTCTTTCTAAATTTAAAGATTCTCAAAGGAAATATTTGATGTCTTATACCTGCAGTACTTTCCACCTGCTCTTAAACATGACTCCACCTTTATTTGTGCTGTCTTACCTGGTCTGGAGAGTGCATGGTGAGCCTCCTCTTTGCTCTGCACTGAGAAGTTATGCTGCTGAGCAGGTACTGCTGTGCCCTGGTTCAATTAGCTGAATGCAGACCCGGGAAAACTGACTCTGCTGCTTAAAGCTACTTTACAAGTCCCCAAGCCCACTGCCATTCTTTCTCTCTCTCTAAGAGCTGGCAAGTAAAGGCCATCATACTTCCAGCGAGTGAGGGAGCAGTTACTGTCCACAGTATGTCTACAAGTCTACCCAATTTCTTCAACTACAAGTTCATCACTGCCTATGGTTTTACAAATAGCATCTTTGTTTTTATTCCCTGAAATGGAAACTCTTGAGGGGCCATCATCCTATTTGGCCTAGGATAGCTGCATTAGTTCCTCCTCCTCTTGAAGTGTCAATCTGCCATAAAAAATAATTGAGGGGCTGAGAGGTGGTACAGTGCTTGCCTCACATGCATGAGGCCCTATGTGAGATTCCTCAGTACCACATAAACAGAAAAAGCCAGAAGTGGTACTGTGGCTCAAGTGATAGAGTGCTACCCTTGAGCTGAAGAGCTGAGGGACAGCTACCAGGCCCAGAGTTCAAGCCCTGTGACCAACAACAACAACAAAAAAAATTGAGTATGTTTGCTCTTTTTCTGCTTTGAATAACACAAGAGGATGATTGTCAGTTCTTCTTTCAAAGTCCTTCCCAGGGAAAGAAAATTCTTATTTTAACTAGGAATAACAAGACACTATTCCATTATAGCTGTGGCAACTCTCAAAAGAACTGTACAGAAGAAAAATGGGGCTTCTACCTCAAAAAGTCATTAGAGAGGTGTTTTGTTGTTGTTATTTTTCTTATTAAGGCACCTGGAACACATCAAATTACTCCTCATGGAGTAGAACAGCAACTAGCAGTTACTCGTTACATTCTTGCAGCTATGAGCAATGGCTTTCTTTCTTGTTTTGTTTCCCTTGAATAGGTGATGAAGCAGGTTTTTTCCAAGGCTGCCTCCCACTACCAGCACTCTCAATCTTCAGCCCACACTGCTGTTAACGTGCTGTACACACATGCTCGGGCTCCTGAACAACCAGTGCCTTAACCTTTCTGTTTACTGCAAATCAGTTCCTAGCTTTTTAGAGAAGTTGATTTTATTCTTTATAATAACAACCTCATTTTTTATAACAACCTATACATACATCATATATATACATCACAAACACACACATATATTTATTCAGATACATACACATGTAACTGCTTTTCTAAAGCCTTCTTTTTATTTCAAGGGTTTCAGAGGTCATGGTTGTCATGTTCTAAGTGCTAATTTGTAGTAATCCCACAAGGTGGTCTTCTATAATCACTTTCCAAATATAGCTCTTACCTTGTGTGCTGGGGCAGGGATAAACTGCTACAACCTGAAGTTTATCTTTATTCTTTTAAAATCACTTAATTCCCTTGACCAAACATAGGTGAAAGATGGCATTTTTGTAACTGATAATTAAGATGGAAAATATGAGAGACTACACTGAAGGACACTTTGTCTTGCCATTCAAAGGTACCTCTCTTCTATAACTGGCCCCCTATCTTACACTGTAATTGCCATTTACTGCCTGTAGCCCTCAAAGACATGGGATGCTGAAGGCTGGAGACTGTGCCATCTGACTGTCTCCTCTGAAGGGGGTACACGGTCTGAAAGATGCTGTGCAGCAATAAGCATTGCTGTTAGTGTATTATATCAGATATAAAAGTCTGGTTTGTATTTGCTTCTGTTTTGTATTGAGGATCAAATCCAGGGCCTGGTTCATTCTAACCATGTGCTCTACCACCAAGTCACACCCATTTCTTCATCAGTTTTAGACTAACTGCTACATCCTCACCATTTATAAAACAAGTTTTAGTCAGGCATTATGCCAGTTCAAACAAATGTGCCCAGCCTCAGACAGTCAATGATCTCTACCCAACACTTGGTTAACTGACGGAGACAGTATCAACAATGCTAAATCTTCTTTTGTACTTCTTTACCTGGCAGTCACTTTAACCAACATAGATCTTGTGTTAGAGATTACAGTAAGCAGTTACACTAAATGATATCCAATAACTCGCTGGGGCCAGTTCTAAACTGAGTTTAGGCATGAATTAGGACGGGTTATTACTGGTATAGCAGTGCTGGTCAACACTAGAGGGCGCCACATTCATTCCATGGGTGGGGGGTTAGGAAATTTAAAGGGAAAAAAACAAACAAAAAAACCCCACCTTCCCCCCAACCCTTTTTCTGGCATTGGAAATAGAATCTAGGGCCTTGAACATGCTAAGCAAGCATTCACTGTAAAGCTACATCCCCAACACAAGAAAAAAAAATCTTAAAAAAAAAAAAGCTAGAATGAGAAAAACACCCTTAAGTGTGGGTCCAAACTATAGACAGAGAGAGCTACCCCACAACCAATGCTCTTCATACCTCACTTCAACAGACATGCTATTGGGCTTGTATTTTCATTCCATGTGAAAAGCTAGCTTTAATCTATTTTTAAATATTTCTTTCCCTTTCAAACTATTTTCTATCTTAACCAAATTAACAACAAAAGGCAAAGTAATAACTGATATTATCAGAAAATTCCCAAACAAAGTAGACAGAGGAGAAAAGTTAGTATCACACAGAAGCTGTGGCCTAGGATAAACAGTGAAGTCAACTATAACTGAATTCATCAGCAGCTGCCACTGACACCCAAAGTGAATTCACAGACAAGAAGATACTAACCAGATATGGTAGTTTAACCTGCAACCTCAGCTACTTGGGAGATGGAAGCAGGAGGATTCCAAACTCAAAGCTAGCTTGAACAGCTTATCAAGGTCCCAGGTGAAATAAATGAATGAGTAAAAGACAGGAAAGGAATGGGAGGGAGAAAGAGGGAGAACACTGAAAACGAGAGATTACACTAATTCAAGAGGAGAATCAAAACAGCTTGGCACAAACTTGGCAAGATGAGTGCTGAATGCTAAGTGACAGGCCTGAGGGCTCTGTAGAACTCAGCTGCTCAAGAGTGACATCACCAATTAGAGACCATGGCGGTCATGTGAAGCATGTGCAAGAGAATTACAAAAGTAGGAGATAAGGGAATGGAACATGGGTAGAGAAGGGAAAAGAACAAGCATTTCTGAAGCTAAAGCTTATTCTGATATTATATAAACATTCTTTTCTCCACCTCTAAAAAACACCCACGGCCTTGAAAACTTTTGTCTGAGCCATCACAAAAACAAGTGAAGAATCCAAACCCTGTCCTTTGGTATCATATGTTCCTCCTTGCCCAGGGGAACAATGGCCCATTAACCTGACAGAGAGGCATAAATCATGGCTCTTACAGAATATAGTGTGTAGGAGGGAGATAAATTCAAAACTAAAGAGTCCCTTGTATTTAAATTTCACAGATTAATGCAACATAGAAAAAGCAAGGCATCAAGTCAGAAGTGGACTAACCACTTTTCTAGGACAAGGACTGCTCCTGAGTTAAAAATAGAATGTAAAGCAACCTTGAAGAATGACTTTGTGGGTGAGAAGAAAAATCTGCTGGAACAAGACACAATTCATTTTCACTTTTTAAAAAAATGCAAAGTCAAACCTTCAGAGGGAAGAACAGAGTAAAACTCACCAGGCTAAAATCAAGTTATTCCTAGGGTCCAAGTGGCTGGCATATGTCATTGCTTCTTAAATCACCAATTTCAGGTACTCTAGAAATGTCAAGTCTAACAGAGTCAAGAGGATTCTTTTAAGAACATTAAAACATTTAATGGCCCTTTCAATCAATGATTCCCCTGAAAAGCATGAGAAAAATATATCCTACCATTAAAGGTAGAACTTGTTTTCCTCCCTTATTTGGGTCCCATGCCATAGGATTTCCTTCCAACTGCTCTGCTTCATACTGACCTTTAAAATGTTTCGACCATCAAATGATTCTCTTTCCTTGAAAATGTATTTGCCATCTGGTGTGTAGAGATTGTACCTGCCTTCAGCTGTAAATATTCCAAACACAATATTAGAGGAGGAGCCTATTATTTATCTATATTCTCCTAGGGTTCTATAGATAGACAGATTCTGCTAATCACATTTTCATGAACTACCCAGGAAGTGGCACAATGAAGAAAAGACAGCAAGCTGTGAAGCCAGAGCTCTGGCTTCTGGCCAGCAGCCACCAACTCACTCACTGTATACTTATTCCTTCAATATTCTCCAAGTACTCGTTGCAGGTTCTAACCATGTAACTAGCTGTGTGTGCGCGTGTGCGTGCGTGCATGCGCGCGCCTGTACGTGCACATGCCATCTTGGGTGCTGTCGCTGAGCTTTTTTTTTTTTCTTCTGAGGGTTAGCATTCTACCCCTTGAGCCTCAGCTCCACTTCTGGCTTTTGGTTAATTGTAGATAAGAGTCTCACAGACTTTCCTACCTGGCTGGGATCCTCACATCCTGAGTAGCAATGATTACAGATGTGAGCCACCAGAAGTGCTCAGTCCCCACCTACATTCTTAGGTGAATTACTTCTCTTCTGTGGATCTGTTTTCCCTTTACAAAATCAGACATTAAGACTAAGTGATCTCCAAGGATTCCATTGGGCAGGGGGTGTGCATTAAGTAGTAAAGTGTCTGCTTAGCAGGCTCAAGGCCAAAATTCAAGGGCCCAGTACCATCAACAATTAAAATTAGGGCTGGGAAGGTGGCTCAGTGGTAGAGTGCTTGCCTTGAATGCATGAGGCCCTGTGTTCGATTCCTCAGCTCCATATAAAAAGAAAAGGACAGAAGTGGCACTACGGCTCAAGTGATAGAGTGCTAGCCTTGAGCTGAAGAGCTGAGGGATAGTGCCCAGACCCAGAGTTCAAGCCCCACAACTGACCAAAAATGAATAAATAAAAATTAAAATTAAATGAATAAATGAAAATGAATAAATAAATTTAGATTTAAATTAAATAAAGCAAAGAAAAAAAGGTTGTTTGCCATCTATGAATCAAAGATAAGCTATACACAATTTTAAATATATACAAAAAATACCTAGAAGTTTCTATACTAATTAGTCAAAATTGCTGGCACCAGGCTTTGAGTACATTTAAGAACTATCCCCACCCCTAAAATTTTAAAGGCTCTTTTACTGCAATCAAAGGTATTCTTACAGACATTCAAAGGAATGCAGAGAATCAATGACCTTGACCTAATCAAAGCTGTGCTCTGGCTTTGTAAGTTATTTAGCTTGCACATCCCCTAAAGATGTTCTTAAAGGACAGTGAGAAGAATGTCAAAGGAAACAGAAACAAAAAGAAACATAACACATCATTTCATGTCCTTTTTAAGTAAAAACACAATTCACAAGGAGGGGGTAACAATGCTCAATAGGAAATGGACTCATTACTTTGCTCATGTAACTCTTAACCCCTCCGTACAGTATCTTTACAATAAAAAAAATTTAAAAAAAAAACAATTCAGAGAGAGCAGATAATTCAAAATATCCTCAAGAATCATTTAACTTTCATAGCATTTTCTGAAATACCAATTTTTTTTCTCACTACTGACTTACCTTCAAAAATATTCCTATTTTGGCAAGGCACCAGTGGCTCACGCCTGTAATCCTAGCTGAGTTACTCAGGAGGCTGAGATCTGAGGATCACGGTTCAAAGCCAGCCTAGGCAGTGAAGTCCATGAGACTCTTATCTCTAGAAAACTGGAAGTGGCGCTTTGGCTCAAGTGGTAGAGCACTAGCCTTGAGCTGAAGAGCTGAGGGACAACACCCAGGCCCAGAGTTCAAGCCCTATGACCAACAAAAAAAAATCCTATTTGAGTATGTTCTTTAATTATATATGTCTGTAGTACCAAGTTAACACTGACCTTTAGCTAGTTTTACATATGGGTAACCATGGAACTATTTCTCTAGTGAGAAATATTCTCTTAATCAAAGATCCCAATCACAGGCTAGGTGTGGCTGCTAACATCTAAAATTCCAACTACTTCTAAGATAGAAATAGGGAAGATTGCAGTTTGAGGGTAGACTGGGCAATAATCTAGAGGGATTCCTCCTCAACAAAGAAGCCAGGCATAGTGGCATATATTTATATACCCAGCTACATGGGATGTGCAGTTAGAAGTATTACAGTCCAGGCTAGCCATATATACTGATGGAAGCCAGTACCTTACACATACTAGGCAAGCGCTCTATCTTATGTGTGACAGAAATAAAAGACCTGAAAGCCACAGCCCATGCTAGCTAGTCTCAATCCACTTACTACTAAGTTTGTCAAAATAAGCTAATGGATCTAAAGGCTGCTGTATCAAAGATTCTTTGGCAGCCTTTTTTTTTTTTTTTTTTTGGTGTGCAGGTATTGAGGCTTATTATAATCAGAAACCCTACACTTTTGTTCAGCTTTTTCAGTCATGGCTAACATTCTACCACTTGAGCCACTGCCTCCAGTTCCAGCTTTCTGCTGGTTAGTTGCAGGAGTGGTGGGGGGGAGGGGGGTGAAAGTCTCTCAGATTTGTCTGTCTAGACTGGCTTTGAATGGCAATTTTCAGATCTCAGCCTCCTGCATGAGCCACCAGCCCTTGGCTAGGCATTCTATTTAAGCCTCTATTTAAGCCTCTGAGGCCTTGCTGCTTAAAACCACCCTGAAGCTCTATGAGAACTTACCATTGGGGTCTTTCCTGAATAGTGTATTCATGACTGTTGCATGCAGTTTCACACTGGTCCAGTCTTTCACTATTAGTCCCGATGCCTGGAAGCGTTCTAGCACTCGATCAACTAACTCTTGCAGCCTGCAGAGATTAAAGAATTCAATACAGAAATCTTAGTAAACTTCTCTACCCTGACTACTGATTCTACATGGAGTGCCTGCTCTGTGACAGTCACTGTAAAAAGCCTCATCAGCATGGGAAGAGGATGCAGCCCTACCATCACAGAGGTCAGACTGAAGGTCACTGTCTGGTCAAAAAGACAGGCTTAGCCCAGTACCACTGGCTCACCCCTTTAATCCTAGCTACTCAGGAGACTCAGATTAGAATTTCAGTTTGAAGCCAGCCAGAGCTAGCTACAAAATGAAAAAAAGAAAAGGCTAGAGCTGTGGCTCAAATGGTAGAGTGCTAGCCTTGAACAAAAAAGCTAGGACAGCACTCAGACCCTGAGTTCAAGCCCCAGGACCAGCATGTGCGCGCGTGCATGCACGGGCACATACACACACGCACACACACACAGGTGTGGAAACAAATCATCTCAGTACAGTACATTATGGGGAATGTTCAACTCTACATGTGAGGCCCAGTTTTCCACAGTAGGTCTAAATGTGACTTTCAAGGATCATCCAAAAAACAGGAAAGGCACTTCAAATGAAGAAGTAGCACGTGCAAAGATGCTATGGCATGCAAGACCATGGTGTAAGGTCTGTTCTTGGATAGCAAGCAGACTCTGCCCTCTTTGCAGCAAAGTCTCCACCCACTACCTGCGTTACCTAGGCAACTGGCACACCTGGAAGAGGTCACATCTGTATCCGCTGAGATCACATCTGGATTCGATGTGGCCACACCATTCCCCGACTCTTCCCTAGATAAGGCCTAGCCTAGTGCCAGAAGCTCTTTCTCAGCTGCGTGGAGTGCCAACCTGGCCTGGTGCCAGCCAGAACACTGAATAAATCTACCCCTTACCTGAATACCACATGCGTGGTATTATTCTTACTCGGCGGCCTCTTCTTTAAAAACCTAATACAGGGCATTTATGGAAAACTGCCAATGTTTTACTATTGCTCTAACAGTGAGAGAAGAGGGATAATGGAGATAAGCAGTGGTCAGACAGTGAGGAGCCACTGTGAAACTTTTAACAGGAATGTTGTAACCCAAAGTCCATTTCTGAACGCTGACCCTGTGGTAAGGATGGTCAGTGTTTCCTAAGTGGAATGTAGAAGACAAGAGAGCAGCAACATGGGGATCAGGTTGGTGACTGCTAAGAAATAAGAAACAAGAGAAATAACAAATAAAACACACCAGGACAAATCATTTGGTCCTCATAAGTTATTATTCCTAGTCCGCCAATGAGAAAACTAAGGCACAGAGAAGTTAGAAACTTAGCCAACGTCATATAACTACTAAAACATAGACTGGGACTATAGTCGGTGGTAGAGTGACTGTTCTGGGTTCAATCCTCAGCAACACACACAAATATATAATACACACAAAGAAAATTCCCTGGGTAGAGGCACAGCTCAAGTGGTAGAGCACTTGCCCAGAAAGCACCAGGCCATGGATTCAATCTCTAGTACTGATGAGGAATGGGAAGAAATTTCCTTAGGGGTTGGAGGTGAAGCTCAGTGGGCAAAGTATGTGCTTAGCATGTTCAAGGCCCTAGGCTCAATCCTAACACCAAAAATATTTTTCTTCTTGGCAGTATGAGGGTTTCAATTTGGGGCTTCACGCTTACTAGGCAAGAGCTCTATAATTTAAAACATCACCAACCAAAAAAAGTAAATAAAAATAAAAAACATAAAACATATCCTCACCCTTTTCGCTTCTGTTATTTTTCAGGTAAGGTCTTGCTTTTTTGCCTAGGCAGTCCTGGACTAACATCTCCCTGTTTATACTTCCCACATAGCTGGGAAGACAGATGTGTACCACCATGCTAAGCCTTTTATTGACTTCGACAAGTTCACTTAAACTTTTTCCCCAGGCTGTCTCCAAATCTCGATCCTTCTGACTTCAGCCTCCCAAGCAACTTACTAGCATGAGCTACCATACCTAGTTCAGACATTTTTTTAAATTTTAAAATAAAATTTAAAACAGTCTAGTTGCTATCTGGCTTCAGAGTCTATACTATTAAGGACAGCACTATAAATGAAGAAGTGATAAAGGTCTAAATTACAGCAAGGACAATACAGGTGAGACAAGAAAATGGATTCAAAAGAGCTTTGTGAGTGACTACAGGTGCCCATTCAGACATAGCGTTAGGAGGAGAAGTTGAGAATGGCTCCCAATTGTTGCTAAGAGTGACAAACTGGGCCATTACCAAGGTGGGAAGGTGTAGAGAATCAACTGCTCCTTGCTTTGTGCTATTTGGGGAAAAGAGTTAATGCTGATGATTCTGCCATCTATTGCATGGGATACCAAGTTGGTCATGTCCAGGAGGAGACAGAAATACAAGCCAAGAGCTCAAGAAAAAAATCTATACAAAGATAGAGGTATGGGGTCATAAGTACTAAAAGTGTGGTTAAAAACATGGGAGGGGCTAGGCACCAGTTGTTCACACCTTTAATCCTAGCTACTCAGGAGGCTGAGATCTGAGGATCATGGTTCAAAGCCAGCCCAGGCAGGAAAGTCCATAAGATTCTTATCTCCAATTAATGACCAAAAAACTGGAAGTGGCACTGTGGTTCAAGTGGTAGAGCACTAGCTTTGAGCCAAAGCACTCAGGAACAGAGTCCAGGCTCAGAGTTAAAGTCTTACAACCGGGGCTGGGAAGGTGGCTCAGTGGTAGAGCGCTTGCCTTGCATGCCTGAGGCCCTGGGTTCGATTCCTCAGCACCACATAAGCAGAAAAGAAAAGCCGGAAGTGGGGCTGTGGCTCAAGTGGTAGAGCGCTAGCCTTGAGCTGAAGAGCTGAGGGACAGAGCTCAGGCCCAGAGTTCAGGCCCCACGACCGGACCCCAAAAAAAAAAAAAAAAAAAAAAAAGTCTTACAACCAATTAAAAAACAAACAAACAAACAAAAAGCAGCAGCAGCTTAGGATGCTCAGACTCTGAATTCAAGCCCCAGGACTGGCAAAAATAAAAACAAAAACAAAACATGGGGGAACTGGGCACCAAGGGCGCAAGCCTGTAATCCTAGCTACTTGGGAGGCTGAGATCTGAAGATCATAATTCTAAGCCAACCCAGGAAGAAAAGTCTGAGAGACTTTCTCTCCAATCAATCAACAAAAAGCCAGATAGAGGTGTGGCTAAAGTGCTAAGTACCAACCATAAGCAAAAAAGTTGAATGCAAAGCATTCCATCCCTTTCACTCCCCCAACAACACAAACAAACAAACAACAACAACAAAAAAAAAAAACTGTGGGAGAGAAGCAGTCCTGGGAAAGAGGATTAAGAGTAAGACAAGAGTTCTAAGCAGAGCCTCTAAGATGTTTACCTAAGTAAGGCATTGAGGAGAAACCAACAGAGACAATGATGAGGATGAGAAAGCAGGAAAAGGAAAACTTCAGGGAGAATCACAACAGGGAATAACCAGTAACACTAGGAAAGAGTGAGAAAACACCTTATTTCCCATAATTGGAAACCTATGTATGTGAAAGCAGGGTTGTTGGTACACTGGAGACAAAAGTCTTGTGACAAAGGCCAAGGGAGGAACCAGGATGGGGGAGGGGAAGGTGATAGATGCATTTTACTCTTTTAAGAAACAAAGGAAAAGAGTGGGGAAAAAGCAACTAAGTAGATACTGAGCTAAGGGATGGTTGGTTTTGTTTCCATTGAAAATAGTAATTACAATAAACAATTATCCAATAGAGAGCTGTAACTTAAAACCCAAAGGAGACAGGAAGAGATGGTGTTCTCAGAGGTGACAAGGATACACAGGTAAACAAAACAAGAACCTGCCTTCACCAGCTTACACTCCAGGGAAAGGAGACAGCAAACACAGGTGCACGTATTTCCTCAGGATGGTTCTAAGTACTAGGCAGAAAAGGAAATGAGAAAAGGGGAGCGTAATTAGGCAGGGCCAGGAATGCACTACTTTGGATAGGGCGATCAGAGAAGGTCTCCTTAATAAACTGACATCAGAGCAGAGATCTGAGGGAAAAGCATTCTAAAGAGAGAATAGCACATGCAGACATTGGGGCAGCCATATGTAAGACATGATTGAGGAAGGACAACAAAAGCACTGCTAGAAGTGAAACAAGATTGAAGTAGGAAGGACCAAGTCACACAGAACTGGCATTTACTGTGAAATGAAGCAAGCAGTCCTTGGAAGATTTCATCATGTTGCCATGCAGAAGACAGTGGTAGAGGCAGGATGGTTTCAGGAGGGCAGGTGGCCACACGTACCCAGGAAACTAGGGGCAACAGTGGGATGTGGGGGATGACAGAATTATGAATACACTGGAGTCGAGAGGTCAAGGTGATTCTAAAAGAACATATGACAAGAGAACAGACACATTCAAGGATTCATGAGGAAGTCTGCAGAGCAGGATGAGCAGAAGTGATGAGATGGAAAGGCAGGCTAAAAATGAGACGTGAAGGCTGTTGGGGGTCAGGCAGGGTGACAAGTGGTCTTGGAGGTCACAGGAAACAATGAGGGTTTTAAAGGAGCAGAACACACAAGAAAAAATTAAGGTATGAGAACCAGTTGAGAGATGTTACCAAACAAAATAAAATAAATAAATGTCTAAGGCCTTGGGGTCAATCCCTAACATAGCAAAGGATAAAAAAGAAGGAAACAGAAGAGAGATGTTCTTTCCTTAGCTATCTTAACTTCTTTTCTGGTTATTATAATCAACATTTCCACTCACTACCTGACTTATGAAATGGTAACTCTCTGTATCACAGCTTAATATAACAATAAAATTATATTAAAATTAATAAACATGCCCGTTAGAGAAAATATGGTCAAGCCCCACAACTGACAAAAATTAAACCTAGATACTAAGGAGGTTAAGATCTGAGGATCACCTGGCAGGAAAATGCACAAGATTCTTTTGCTGGTGGTCGTGGTGGTGGTGGTCATGGGGCCTGAACTCTGGGCCTGGGCGCTGTCCCTCAGCTCTTCTGCTCAAGGCTAGCGCTCTACCACTTGAGCCACAGCACCATTTCTTTTTCTGCTTATGTGGTGCTGAGGAATCGAACCCAGGGCCTCATGCTTATAAGGCAAGCATTCTACCACTGAGCCACCTTCCCAGTCCTCCATGAGACTCTTATCTCCAGGTAACCACCAGAAAACCAGAAGTGGCACTTGTAAGGTTAATAGGTAGGATTAATTAGGTAGCTGATAAAGAGAATGCTATGCAGTATTCAGGCAGGAAGAGAAGTTTATTGTTTTATGGAACTGCTCCCCTAGCCATGCATGGTGAAGACCACATGGTGGAAAAGGGTGGGCCCAAGTCTGGCCAGGGTTCAAGTAGGGAAGGGGCAAGAAGAAGGTGTGGAAACGTAAGGGAAAATGTGGCCACAATGGCTGCAATGTGACCTCAGTGCCTGGGTTCCTGCCCCAGTAGGATGAGAGGCAAATCTGGGAGGAGAGGGAGGTGACTGCCTACATGTGCCAGTTACCTAGGTGACACAGGCGCTGGGAGGAGACTCAGCCAAGAGGAGGGAGGAGTCTGCCTCACCTTCCCAGGGCAGACCTTACAGCACTGTAGCTCAAAGCAATAGAGTGCTAGCCTTGAGCAAAAGAACTCAGAGACAGTGCCTAAGCCCCAAGTTCAATACCAAGATTGTCAAAAAAAGAAAAGAGGGTCTGAGAAAGTGGCTTAGTGGTAGAGTGCTTGCCTTGCATGCATGAGGTCCTAGGGTTCGATTCCTCAGCACCACATAAGCAGAAAAAGCTGAAGTGGCACTGTGGCTCAAAGAGCTAAGGGACAGCCCAGGCCCAGAGTTCAGGCCACACGACCAACACACACACACACACAATCGAAAAAGAAAAGGAAAAAGAAAAAATGGAAAGTGTAGCAAAATCTAAAGAGGATAACTTAACCTCATCAAGTATTTCTGTGGATGATGAGATTATGAAAACAGCAAGTAAGACATACTAGGTTTCAAAGTTTCTAAACAAATAACATCATTACAAAATAATATATATTTTTTTATTTTTATTATTTTTTTTGTCAGTTGTGGGTCTTGAACTCTGGACTTGGGCGCTGTCCCTGTGCTCTTCAGCTCCAGGTGAGCCCTCTACCGCTTGAATGACAGCGCCACTTCCAGTTTTCTGAGTGATTTATTGGAGATGACAATCTCACGGACTTTCCTGCCTAGGCTGGTCTTGAACTGTGATCCTCATATCTCAGCCTCCTGAGAAGTTAGGATTACAGTCATGAGCCACCAGCACCCGACTAATGATAAAAATTTTGACAGAACACCACAGTGTAACTTAAATCTGAAAACAGCCACACACTCTAAAACCTACCTAAATTAAAAACACAACAGAATGAGGCCTAATTCTCCATTGTTAGAGAAAAGTAAATTCCATGCAGGAAGAGGGAGCAGGAAATATGAGAACCAAGAAACTAAAGAGTAACTGAAAGACACCCATTTCCAATCTTGTCTTTTGTCTTTCAGAGAACTGGGACTTCTGCCAATTTATTGACTCAGATTTTTGAAGGAACTAAAGCCCTTCAAAAGGTCCTCGTCTAATCTTCTGTTTTTACACAGAAGGAACTGACAGGTTGTATTGCTCAAAGTCAGTGACAGAAGTACCTGGATCCAAGTCTTGGAATCTGATGTGCCATTATTACCTCCATGAAGAAAGGCTCTGTACCATTCATGGCTTCATCACTGCACCCAAGATACTCCCTGACTGACATAGTAGACTTGCTCAATAAACTGATGCTGCCTGCATATGTGTATGAGAGTGCTATTAAGAGCACATTAGTGGGGGGGAGGGGTGCAGGCATGGCACAGGTGGTAGAGCACCTGCCAATGAACAAAAGTGTCAGAGACCAAGTTAGAGTCCTGGTCTCAAATAAAAAATACAAAAAAGGTATTTGGGCTTAATCATTAAGTTCCAAGTTGATATCATGAACACTACATTCCACAATGTCACCTTATTTCTTTTTTTTTTTTTTTGGGGGGGGGGGGGGGTCCGGTCGTGGGCCTGAACTCTGGGCCTGTGCGCTGTCCCTCAGCTCTTCAGCTCAAGGCTAGCGCTCTACCACTTAAGCCACAGCGCCACTTCGGCTTTTTTTTCTGCTTATGTGGTGCTGAGGAATCGAACCCAGGGCCTCATGCATGCAAGGCAAGCGCTCTACCACTGAACCACCTTCCCAGCCCAATGTTACCTTATTTCTAACAGTATGTTCTTTCCATTCTTATTTGATTGAATGAGTCATAAAGTTACCTATGCCTTCACTTCTTCCCAAGAACTGAAAGTTTAATGCATTAAATCTAAGCTCTGAGTTTAAAGCTATCAGAGATATACACTACCCTAGCTAGCTATACAATGCTAGCAGCACTCTACCACTGAAACCACAGCTCTTCTGGAGTTTTTTGGGTTTTGTTTTGCTGGTTAATTGGAGTTAAGAGTCTCACAGACTTCCCTGACTAGGTTGGCTTCAAATTGCAATACTTAGATGTCAGTATCCTGAGAATCTAGATTAAAAGTATAAGCTACTAGCACCCAGCAGATTAATTCTTAAATAAAAGTTCCTTAAGGCAAAGCCTATTTTCCCCATGTTTGTATCCATTTTGGTACCCAATAGTGCCTGGCATTTTGTAAACACTAAAGCGTTTATTTGTATATATTCTTCCTTTAACAAGCAACGTCTTAGCACCTTTACTGATCTCTTATTAAATTGTAAAGTGGTTTTATGAAGCTTCTATTAGTAGACTGTTAGGTTACCTGCAAATAATGAAAATGTTGTCATCAATTGTGTCTGTTTTATAGCTTAGGTATTTGCCATAACTACCAGAACCATGTATTTAATACTATAGGTAATTATAGACAGATACTTCTTTCTTTCTTTTTTTTTTTTTGTCAGTCATGGGGCTTCTCTGGGCTTGGGCGTCAACTCAAGGCAAGTGCTCCAGCGCTTGAGCCACAGCACCACTTCCGGTTTTCTAGCGGTTTATTGGAGATAGAGTCTCATGGAGTTTCCTACCCGGGCTGGCTTTGAACCGTGATCCTCAGATCTCAGCCTCCTGAATAGCTAGGATTACAGGCGTGAGCCACCGGCGCCCAGCTCAGATACTTATTTCTGCTTATAATAGAAATACAGTATATTATCATTCAATATGACTGTCAATTGTTATTCTAAAATAGGTTATCATATTAAGTAGTATCATATTATTTTTACTTTGTTTTTTATTAAAGATGAGCTGAATTTTATGAAATACTTTTTAGATATGTATTTAAATATCGCTTTTAAATTTGACCTTTTGATAGGAATATTATTAGATTTCCTAGTTTCAATTCACCTTTGCATTCCTGACATGATGGACCAGTTATTTTACTCCTACTCTATACTTTTATAAAATTGCTAAATCAAGCATTTTTTACTATTTTTTGTATCCAATTATTGATTCTCATTGCTACTGCTCTAATTTGGGCCCTCTTTTCTTCTCCTTTAGACTACTGGAATGGCTTTTAAATATTCTATCTTGTTCCTGACTCTTCCTTTCCATCACATCTGTAGTATATACTTGTTTTAAATTTATATGGGGAGGGAGTGTAGTTGAGGAGGTGAGAGAGAAGGGATGGTAGGGGAAAAACAAAGGAGGAGGCAACAATGCTTGATAGGAAATGTACTCATTACCTTGCTCATGTAACTGTAACCCCTTTGTACAGTATTTGCACAATAAAAAACTTATTTAAAATATTTATATAGAACTATTGGGGAGAAACTAGGTTCTTAAAACACTGGTTATTGGCCGGGCAGTGGTGGCTCATGCCTGTAATCCTAGCTACTCAGGAGTCTGAGATCTGAGGATCACAGTTCAAAGCCAGCCAGAAACTAGGTTCTTAAAACACTGGTTATTGGCCGGGCAGTGGTGGCTCATGCCTGTAATCCTAGCTACTCAGGAGTCTGAGATCTGAGGATCACAGTTCAAAGCTAGCCAGGCAGGAATGTCCTGAGACTCCTATCTCTAATTAACCACCAGAAAACCAGAAGTGGTGCTATGGCTCAAGTGGTAGAGTGTTAGCCTTGAGCTGAAGAACTCAGAGATAGCGCCCAGGCCCAGAATTCAAGCCCCATGACTGACAAAAAACAAAAAACAAAAAACAAAACCTCTGGAAATTGATGAACACATACAGTTTATTTCTATTTTCCTGCATAAAGGTCTTGCACATGTTTTATAATCTATATTCCTAATTCACAGTGTTTGTTGCAACAGTGAATAGATGGTATTTTTTTTTAATGATGGTCTCTGTTGGTGAATATCAGAGTGTAGGAAAACAATTGCATTCAATATACTGATCTTTATACCAACCACCTTACAAAACTCTGATTTTTTTCTTTTTCTTTTTCTTTTTTTGCCAGTCGTGGGGCCTGAACTCTGGGCCTGGGCAGTGTCCCTCAGCTCTTCAGCTCAAGGCTAGCGCTCTTCCACTTGAGCCACAGTGCCACTTCTGGCTTTTTTTGCTTATGTGGTGCTGAGGAATCGAACCCAGGGCCTCCATGCATGCAAGGCAAGCACTCTATCTACCACTGAGCTACCTTCCCAGTCCAAAACTCTTGATTTTTTTCTATTGAGTTGGTAACTGTAAACAACTATGTTTCATCTCTGGTCAGAATATGTGAAAATCTGTAAGATACCAACTTATTGAACTTATTAACTTTACTTTTTCTTATCTAGTATACAATCATATGTAATCATTTTGTTCAAGTTTTCCATGCACTTGAAAAGAATATGAATTCTCCAGTGCTAAGTATATAATTTCAGAGATAACTATTAGATCAAGCTTGAATCTTTTTATTTCCTAGTGCTGGAGAAAGAACTCATGGTTTTTAACATGCTAGGCAAGAACTTTACAATTGATCTTGTTAATTATTATTCTTTATCTTTAGTAATTTTATATCTGCTTTTATCTAGCATTAGTTGAGAGATATACTGCAATCCTATGATGGTAGATTTCTTAATTTTTCCTTAATAAAAAAATAATTATACAAATTTTTACTTAATTACTTTGAGTTGATTCTATTAGAATTAACCATTCTACTAGAATGGTTACATCTTCTTGGCAAACTGGGCCATTTATTATTGTATGTTACCCTTTCTTTGGATAATAATATATTTTCATATTTGATATTAATGCCATTATAACAATTTCTTTTGGTATTTGTCTAATATGTCTTTTGTATTATTCTAAACATGTCTCCTACAGAAAACACATAAATTAAAATCTGGATTACATCAAATCATATGATATCTTCCTTAACAGGCAAGATCATCCATTAACATAATTTAATTATCATAGTCTGGGCTTCTCCCCACTATGTACTCCTTAGCTGGAAGATGAAAAATTCTGTAGATGTCCATTAAGTCCATTTGATCTACAGTGCAGTTTAACTCTGAAGTCCACTGTTGAATTTTCTGTTTGAATATTCTAGTGATGAAAGTGTAGTGTTGAAATCAGGCACTATTACTGTATCTAAAACTATTTGTCTCTTTCTGTACAGTAGTATTTGTCTTATGAAATCAGGTACACTAATGTTTGATGGATACACATTTATAATTACATCTTCTTGATGGAGTGTTTTCTTTATTAATACATAGTTTCTTTCTTTTTATCTCTTCTAATTTTGGTTTGAAATCTATTTCATCAGATATCAGTATAGCTATTCCTACCTGCTTTCTACTTCCTTTTCTTGGTACATCATTTCTATTCTTTCATTTTTGGTCTCTATGTTGTTTTTGCAACTTTCTTTCTTTCTTTCTTTCTTTCTTTCTTTCTTTCTTTCTGTCTTTCTTTCTTTCTTTCTTTCTTTCTTTCTTTCTTTCTTTCTTTCTTTCTTTCTTTCTTTCTTTCTTTCTTTCTTTCCTTCTTTCTTTCTTTCTTTCGTGTGTGTCCTGGGACTGTGTGTGTGTGGTGTGTGTGTGTGATCTGAACTGAGGGCACTGTCCCTGAGTGTGTGTGTGACCTGAACTGAGGGCACTGTCCCTGAGTTCTTTCGTTCAAGGCTAGTGCTCTACCACTTGAGCTACAGCTCCACTTCTGGCTTTTTGGCGATTACTGACTTCAAACCACATCCTCAGATATCAGCCTCCTGAGTAGCTAGGATTACAGATGTGAGCCACTGGTGCCCAGCTGAAGTGTATTTCTTATAGACAATAAACAGTTTATACTACTTTTAATCCAATCAGCCAGTCTATATCTTTTTACTATAGAGTTAAGAGACTTATAGATTATTATTGAGAAGCATCTGCTGATTCCTGTGATTTTGTTGTTTTATTTCATGGATGAATCAATTACTATTTATTTTTCCTCCCTCCCCCCTCATCTTAGGAATTTGCTGGCTTCTTACTGAGTTAATTCTTTCCAGCCAGGGCAGAAAAGTCCAAGAGACTCCTTAACCAGAAAAGCTGGACATAGTGCTACACCCAGCTACTCAGGAAACATAAATAGGATTGCAGTATAGGCTGGCCCAGGCACAAATCTAAGACCCTATCACAAAAATAACCAAAATAAAAAGGACTAAAGGCATGCCTCCAGAGGTAAAGCACCTGCCTAGTAAGCTTAAGACCCTGAGTCCAAACTCCTAGTTGCATCAAAAAGGAGGAGGAGGAGGAAGAAGAGGAGGAGGAGGAGGAGCAGGAGGAGGAGGAGGAGGAGGAGGAGGAGGAGGAGGAGGAAATCAAATGAGGTATGGTACATGAAAATAGGTTAATTGTGAGAAAAAGAAAAAGTTGGTGAGTTAGCCTCATGTTCTTAATAAGATGTAAGAAATTCATTCTGCTAAGGGGCTAGGTAGAGACTTGTGTGGGTAATAGGCAAGACAGTACAGCATGGTGTTCAGCAAGTAGATCCTAACCATAAACTGGAAGAGTAAGTAAAAGGTTCCCAAGACAAATTCCTCACCTGAGTAAGCTTTAGCACACCCAAGTATGCATCAGTAAGTATAGCTCCATTATCTAAGCTCTGCTTCCAAAGGAAAAATATTATCTAAGTGGTTCCATCCTTTCAAGGGTCAAGCACTTCATAGTCAATCATTTTAAGGAATCTTTTCATCTATAATATGTGAAATCACATGAACAAGTTGAGTGTGTGTATTTTTATTACAACACGCTCTTTCCACCTTGCCTTTTGCACTGGCCTCCTCTTCACACACAAAGAAACATACAAGATTGAATGAACCTTAAAATAACAGGCTATGTCTTACTTTTGTATCAATTGATAAAGCCTTGCAAAATACCTAGCACAAAAGAGACTTTCAAATAAGTTGTTGTTGTTTTGGTATGTTTTGGTTTTTATTGCCAATTCTGGGGCTTGAATTTGGGACCTGAGTGCTGTCCCTGAGCTTTTTTTTGTTCAATAATGTTTTACCACTTGAGCCACAGCTCTACTTCTGGCCATTTTTTAATTAACTGGAAATAAAGAACCTCATGCACTTTCCTGCTCAGGCTGGCATTGAACTGCAATCCTCAAGTTCTCAGCTTCCTGGGTAGCTAGGATTACAGGCATGAGCCACCAGTACCCAGATTCACTAGACATATTTGTGACCAGAGCTGAGACTGGTGGTACACACCTGTCATCTTAGCTATGATGGGAAGACTTATAGGTGAATCACAGCCCAGGTGCATGCTCAAGCAGAAAATAAGAACATAACTCAAGCTGGGCGCCGGTGGCTCACGCCTGTAATCCTAGCTACTCTAGGAGGCGGAGATCTGAGGATCACGGTTTAAAGCTAGCCCGGGCAGGAAAGCCCGTGAAACTCTTTATCTCCAATAAACCACCAGAAAACCGGAAGTGGCGCCGTGGCTTAAGTGGTAGAGTGCTCGCCTTGAGCTGAAGAGCGCAGGGACAGCGCCCAGGCCCAGAGTTCAAGCCCCAGACCGACAAAAAAAAAACATAACTCAAAAATAACCAGTGCAAAAAAGGACTAGAGGCATGGCTCAGTGTTAAGAGTGCCTGCCAAGCACGTTCAAGGCCTGAGTTTAAATCCCAATCGAAACAGTTCAGGTAAAAAAAAAAATGGGATGCTGGGGGGGCGGGGAGCGTGGGCGGGGGAGGCAGCGATGGGAAGGAGAAACAATGGAGGAGGCAACAATGCTTGATAATTGTAACCCCTCTGTACAGTATTTTCACAATAAATAAATAAATAGGATTCTGGGAATATGGCTCAGTGGCAGAATGCTTGCAAGCACAAGGCCCTGAGTTCAATTCCCATTAGGAAGAAAAATGATGCCAGAGGACTGAAACAGGACTTGCTTACCATATCAAAGGCCCTGTGTTTGATCCCCCGCACCCCCTCAAAAAGGACAATAAAAAGATGAAAATTACTCAAAAAAGTTCTTAATTCCATTGGTGGATTCAGTGGTATTTCACCTTTATCTGACAAACACTTGACAACAGCAAGTATACAGAATATGCTGACCTTGTGGGAAAATGGAGGATGTATTGACAGAGCCCTTAGCTTTCCATCAGTGTGGGGACAAAGTATGTCTCAACATTGTCTTTAGAATTAACTAAGTTAAGAGTCAGGCACCAATGGCTCATGCCTGTAATCCTAGCTACTCAAGGAAGCTGAGATCTGAGGCTCGTGGTTTGAAACCAGCCCAGGCAGGAAAGTCTGTCAGACACTTATCTCCAATTAAACACAAGAAAACAGGAAGTGATGCTGTGGTTCAAGTGGTAGAGTGCTTCCCTTGAGCTGAAGAGCTCAGGGACAGGCCCAGAGTTCAAGCCCCATAACTGACCAAAAAAAAAAAACATTAAGTTAAAGATGAACATATGCAATCCATATTATGTGGAAAATGAGCTATGTAACTTGTAAGCAGGGTCAGGAAGGGGATATGGGGAAAGCGAGGTGGGAGCATTGACCAAAAAAGAAATGTACTAATTAACTGACTTATGAAATGGTAACCCCTCTGAACAACACCTTAAAAATAACAACAAACAAGCCGGGCGCCAGTGGCTCACTCCTGTGATCCTATTCAGGAGGCTGAGATCTGAGGATCATGATTCAAAGCCAGCCCGGGCAGGAAAACTCCTTGAGACTCATCCCCAATAAACCACCAGAAAACCAGAAGTGGCGCTGTGGCTCGAGTGGTAGAGAGCTCACTTTGCGCTGAAGAGCTGAGGGACAGCGCCCAGGCCCAGAGTTCAAGCCCCACAACTGACAAAAAAAAATTAAAATAAAACAATAAAACTTATCTTAAAAAAGACATTATTTCCACAGTTTTTATTTCCAACAGCAAACCTTTAATTATCTGTCACTAAAGACCTCTGCAACAAAAGGTCTAACCATTAAAGCAAAAAGTAAATACATGTTTTCAAATAGCCAAGCCTCTATAGCCATAATTTGTCATAATTTGTCAATTTGACAGCCCATGCATGAGGTACTAGGTTCAATCCTCAGCACCAAAACTGTGTGTGTTTGCACACATGTGCTTTTGTGTGTGTAATTCTAGCATATTATTGCCTTTTTTTTTTATTATGATGACATTTGGACTGGTGGTATAAAAGCAATCATAAGTAAAATTATTGGCACCTGACTGTGAATTACAGCAGTGGTATCAAATTGTATTATCATGGTATATTTCTTACTATACATTCACAGTTTTTTAAAACTTCAGTTTCATTTATCCTCAAAGTAACAGCAACAATTATTAAATTTCATCCTTTGATTACACAATTTTTTAGTATTCAGTGTGGTGAACCTGGTAGTATGCATGAAGCACCTGGTGTAAACACTAAGTAGATGGCTATCTGCAAGAGAAGCATTTGTAGTCTGTCTGAACTGTAAGCTGAGCTGGTCTTGGTCCATCCAATACCATTTTTAGTTGAGCATATTTCAGCTGAAAGAACAACTGACAGACAAATTGTGGTTACACAGACTTGGCTATTTGACAGATATTCTCCCAAAAGGAACTTCAAGGAAAACAACTGTCAGCATTTTCTGCCCATAATAAAATTTGAGCTTTCAGGTGAAAATTATAGTTTTAGAAAATGTATATCAGGGCTGGGAAGGTGGCTAAGTGGTAGAGCACTTTCCTTGCATGTATAGGCCCTGGGTTCGATTCCTCAGCAACACATAAGCAAAAAGAAAAAAAAAAGCCAGAAGTGGCGCTGTGGCTCAATGTGGTAGAGCACTAGCCATGAGCTGAAGAGCTAAGGGACAGCACTCAGGCCCAGAGTTCAGGCCCCACTACCGGACCACCCCCCCCCAAAAAAAAAGAAAATATATATCTGCCCCCATGAGCTTGACACTCTCCCAGTGCTTAGAGATTCTCATGACACTGGTAGAAATATTAACACTTTTTTTTGTAAGTCTTGGGGCTTGAACTCAGGGCCTGGGCTCTGCCCTGAGCTGCTTCTGTGTTCAAGGCTAGAGCTCTACCACTTGAGCTCCCCCACCACTACTTATGGCTTTTTCTGTTTATGTGGTACTGAGGAATCAAACCCAGAGCTTCACGTATGTTAGGCAATCACTCTACCACTAAGCCACATTCCCAGTCCCTTAACATTTTTTTTTTTGGGGGGGGGGGTCGGTTGTGGGGCCTAAACTCTGGGCCTACGCACTGTCCCTCAGCTCTTCAGTTCAAGGCTAGTACTCGAACACTTGAGTCATAGCGCCACTTCCAGCTTTTTCTGCTTATGTGGTACTGAGGAATCGAACCCAGGGCCTCATGCATGCAAGGCAAATACTCTACCACTGAGCCACCTTCCCAGTCCCAAACACCTTTTTTAAATGTGTCAATAGGTATATATATTTAACTCAACAAACTACAATTTTCTAGTAGTATGAAATATCCACAATGATCTAAAAAGGCCATTAATATATTCCTCACTTTTCCAACCCCATATCTTATGTGAATCTGTTTTTTTTAATATATTTTAATCTAAACAACTTATAGCAATAGATTGAATTCAGAAACAGTTATGAGAACCCAGCTGTCTTCTACTTAAAGAGAACAAAAATGTAAAACTAGGCCTACTGCTTCACATTTTTGCTTGAATAATAAGAGTAATTTTTCATTACAAAATATAAAAAAGAAGTTATCATTACTGTTTTAAAGGAATGAAATTAAATTTGTTTTAATTTCGAATAAGAAAAGTACCAGTAAGTATAATACATAAATAAAAATTCTTTGAGGTTCTCCTAACTTTTAAGAATAAAAAGAGGTCATAAGACAAAAAAAATTTTTTTTTGGTCCGGTCGTGGGGCCTGAACTCTGGGCCTGGGCGCTGTCCTGTCCCTCAGTTCTTCAAGCTCAAGGCTAGCGCTCTACCACTTGAACCACAGCTCCACTTCCGGGTTTTTTCTTTTTGCTTATGTGGTGCTGAGGAATCGAACGCAGGGCTTCATGCATGCAAGGCAAGCTCTATACCACTGAGCCACCTACCCAGCCCCATAAGACAAAATTTGATGACAGCTATGTATGTTTTTTTTTTCCTGTGTGCCAGTATGAAAACTTGAATTCAGGGTCTGTGCACTCTCTCTCTTTTTTTTGGGGGGGGGGGGGGGAGGGTCTGGTCGTGGGGCCTGAACTCTGGGTCTGGGCGCTGTCCCTCAGCTCTTCAGCTCAAGGCTAGCTCTCTACCACTTGAGCCACAGAGCCACTTCCGGCTTTTTTCTTTTTGCTGATGTGGTACTGAGGAATGGAACCCAAGGTCTCATGAATGCAAGGCAAGCGCTCTACCACTCGGCCACCTTCCCAGCTAAAAAGCTAAGCCTTGCTAAGGCTGGCACTTGAGTCATAGTTCCATTTCCAGCTTTTCTGGTGGTTAATTGGAGATAAGAGTCTCATGGACTTTCCTGCCCAGGCTGATTTTGAATCTTAATCCTCAGATCTCAGCCTCCTGAGTAGCTAGGACTGATTACAAGCATGAATCACCATGAAGACATAAAAATAGTTATAACCAAAAACACAAGTCAATGATTCATACAAGATAGCAAATTCTAACCTAGTAGAAATGTTTGGAGCTGGGCGCTGGTGGCTCACGCCTGTAATCCTAGCTACTCAGGAGGCTGAGATCTGAGTATCACAGTTCAAAGCCACCCGTGCAGGAAAGTTCGTGAGACTCTCATCTCCAATAACCTCCCCTCCCACTCCCCCCTTTCCCCCCCCTAGAAAACCGGAAGTGGTGCTGTGGTTCAAGCGGTAGAGCGCTCACCTTGAACTGAAGAGCACAAGGACAGTGCCCAAGCCCAGAGTACAAAGCCCCATGACTGACAAAAAAAATAAATAAAATAAAATAAAGAAATGTTTGGGATGCCCTAGTGTAAAATTTAGCATGAAGGGGCAATGTGCCCCTAGTTTTTAAGATGGAGTAATTAGTATGACTTAGGCATATGCCAGGTATCCAGAAAAAGAAAACTCTTTGTAATATATTTTTTTAAATTTTATTTATTTATTTAGGTCAGTAGTGGGGCTTGAACTCTGGGTCTGGGTACTATCTCTCAGCTCTTTAGCTCAAGGCAAGGGCTCTATCACTTGAGTCACTGAGCAAAATCTGGTTTTCTGATGGTTTACTGGAGGTAAGAGCTTCATGGACTTTCCTGCCCAGGCTGGCTTTGAACCTTGATCCTCAGATCTCAGCCTCCTGAGTAACTAGGATTACAGGCATGAGCCACCAGCACCTGGCTTATAATAATAATTTTTTAAATTAAAAAAAAAAGAAAAATCCAGGGGCTGGGAAGGTGGCTCAGTGGTACAGAGCTTGCCTTGCATGCATGAGGCCCTGGGTTCGATTCTTCAACAACACATAAGCAGAAAAAGCCAGAAGTGGCACTGTGGCTCAAATGGTAGAGTGCTATCCTTGAGCTGTATCGCTGAGGGACAGCGCCTAGGCCCAGAATTCAGGCCCCATGACTGACAAAAAAGAAAAGAAAAGAAAAATCCAGTAAGAGAAAGTTTATAAAATATTCTGCAGGAGTTGGGTGCTGTGGGCTCACAAATGTAATCCTAGCTATTCAGGAGGCTGAGATCTGAGTATCACAGTTCAAAGTCAGCCCAGGTAGGAAAGTCCATGAGATCTTATCTCCAATTAACCAAACAAAAGCCAAAATCAGAGTTGCTTTTTTTTTTAATACTTTTTTTATTGTAAAAATACTGTACAGAGGGGTTACAGTTACATGAGCAGGGTAATGAGTACATTTCCTATCAAGCATTGTTACCTCCTAAACTCAGAGTTTTGACTCAAGTGATAGAGTGCTATCCTTGAGCAAAAAAAGCACAAGGACAGAGCCCTGGTTCTGAGTTCAAGACCTAGGACTGGCACACATACACACATAAAAAGCAATAAATTTGGGGGCCTGTGGGGATTCTCTATAGAGAATTTCTGATTTGGTGTGAGCCCCATTCTATCCTGCCTTAAATGAAAAGATTACACAAAACAAATTTCCAATTTAGGGTGAGTATGTCTATACACCAAAGGCCTCAAGTCAACTAATAAATGGTGCTACCACTGAAAATACCTCTAGATTCCTCAGAAATAGCCTAGATATCAGCCTGAGAATGTCAGAAAGTATTTAGGTATGAAGTAAACAAAAATTAAAAATCATAAACTCTTTCACAATGTTTTTATGTTAGTATGTGCCAAGGACTGTTCTATATATTTTATGTAGATTAACTTAATAATGCATAATTCCATCTTCATTTATCCTAGAATTCACTACATTATCATCATATCATACCTTTAACTCTCATCCTAAAATGGTCATTTTCTTCCTGCCTCTTATAATCCTGAAAAATACTGCTATTGATACCCGCTATTCAAATTACTTAGTTTTTCAGACTAAGACTGATGATTTTTCCTACAATAAATTCTTTCAAGATATTATCTTACTTAGCTGGATGTTGGTAGCTCAGGACTGAAATCCCACCCACTCAGAAGGCTGGTATCTAAGGGTCAAAGTCACTCCAGGCAGGAAAAAAAATCTATGAGATTCTTATCTCTAATAAAACAGCAAAAATATTCTTGAGTGGAGGTATGATTCAAAAGGTAAAATGCCAGCCTTGACAGAAAAAAAAGTCAGTAAGAGTGCAGCAGCAGGGCCTGAGTGTAAGCCCCAGCTCTGGCACAAACACAAGAAAAGGTATCAATTTACATAACTTCAAAAATAAAACAATGGAAGAATCAAGCATGGTGATATGTGCCTATAATACCAATGCTTGAGGGGTTAAGGTAGGAGGATCAAGAAACAACATACTTGAAAATAGACAAACTGAACGTCCATGGATGCTTTTTGGGACCTCTCAATTGAAACAAGCAAATAGTCTAGAAATATACCTGTTGGAGCCATCTTTCATGTGAACTTTGGCATAAAGAACATCCACCATACCAGGATCGTCATTCATGTATTCTATCCCTGCCATTTCTACTTCCAAAGGTTTGCCCCCAGAAAGGTCACTGAAAAAGAAAAAATGTTAAATTTTTAGAACTGATTAAGCAAAGAAGATTATTATTAAGCTTTGTTAATACAAATTATACTAGAACAAAGTGGTGTTTCTTACTCATAATATTATCTAACTGTCCTAATTTTAAATTAATAAATGTTCAATACAGGTAACTGTAAAACACAACAAAGTTTTTCATTTTTTCATTTTCCCAATATTCATGTACCAGCTCCTCTAAGAGAAAAGATAGAAATGAGGGCCCTGGCAAAGACATTCACTGTGTTGGTCCTCCTCTCAAGGGCTCACCTCTCCTCATTATTTCTACAACTCATCATAATGATAGATGGGGAAACGAATAATAAATCTTCAGGTACAATCTCACAATATTTATGACAAGTCTTCAAGAACAAAAAAACACTTTCCAAAAGCAATTCCAGTTTTAGGAACCTATCCTAAGGAAACAGTTATGAATTCAGTTACATAGTTGAACTACAACCCTTTATAAAAGAATTCCAATGAACAGAGAATGTAGCTTCATGGCAGAAGGCTTGCCTAATATACCCTGGCTTGATTCCAAACACTGCAACAAAACAAAACTCTACCAAAACAAGAATCCTACTACGAAAATGCAGAAGAAATAACAATATAAGAACGTCTCAAGGGGCTGGGAAGGTGGCTCAGTGGTAGAGTGTTTGCCATGCATGCCTGAGGTTCTGGGTTCAATTCCTCAGCACCACATAAGCAAAAAGAAAAAAGCCAGAAGTGGCGCTGTGGCTCAAGTGGTAGAGCGCTAGCCATGAGCTAAAGAGCTGAGGGACAATGCCCAGGCCCAGAGTTCAGGCCCCAGGACCCGACCAAAACAAACAAACAAACAACAACAAAAAAAAACATCTCTATTTGCAACCTCTGATAATATAATGGATCAAGATAACGATCTGAGGGCTGGGAAGGTGGCTCAGTGGTAGAGCGCTTGCCTTGCATGCATGAGGCCATGGGTTCGACTCCTCAGCACCACATAAACAAAAAGAAAAAAAGATAACCATCTGAGACTACAGGGCAGAAAAAGTATAGAGACTCCTAAATAGAGATGTTCTGGGAAACAATGAATCATGGTGACAAATCTAAACCCACTGATCAAACTTAACATTACACATAAACAGATAGAAGTAGGCAATATATGCCTCTTGATATAGTAATTCTTCCCTGCATAGCACTCTGGAGGCTGAAGCATGAGGATCATGAGTTCAAGGCCAGTGTGGGCTACATAGTGAGACACTGTCTCCTACTCAGAAAGTTTCATCATGGAACCACTTGGGACAGGAAGATTAGCAACATTACTTGGAAGTCCAATAACAGGGACTAACTAGATATGAACAATAAAGGTTTCTGGCTACAGATATGAATATGTGTGCAAGAGACAGGGTCAAAAAATTCATATTCTCTGTGTGTATGCATACATTGAAAGTCCCTGGAAGGATACACAGAAATTAGTAATATTCCAAGCCTCCAGAGAAAAGAGCAGGTGGTAGTGGTGGGACAAAGTGATGAGGGAAGTCTCTATTTTGTATCTTTTAAATGTTAAAGAAGCTAAACACATAAAAATGAATACACTGATTGTATTCATAGGATATCAAAGAACAAGCAAAACTAATCTATGATAAGAGAAATCAAAGCAGTAGCTATTTCCGGAAGTAATTTACTGGAAAAGGGCACAGGGTGATGGTACTGTCCCACATCCTGATCTGGGTGCAGTTATATGGTGCACACATTGACCAAAACTTTCTTGTTGTACTTAAGATCTGTGGGTTTTACAGTAAGTGACCCCACCTCAACGGAAAAGACACACACAGACACATAGGCATGTAGAAATATGAGCTTATATCCCCAAATTATTGCTAATTTTAAGTAGTAAGATTAGATTACAGGTGATATTTTATCTAAAATGCTTAGCTTTATAAAAATTAAAGGGTAGGGGGCAGGGAGGATTGGGTGGGGGAGGTGGGGGGGAGGATGGGAAGGAATGGGAAGGGGAAACAAAGGAGGAGGCTACAATGCTTGATAAGAAATGTACTCATTATCTTGCCCATGTAATTGTAACCCCTCTGTACAGTATTTTCACAATAAATATAAAATATATATATACATATAAAAAAATTAAAGGGGGGGCTGGGAAGGTGGCTCAGTGGTAGAGCGCTTGCCTTGCATGATCAAGGCCCTGGGTTCGATTCCTCAGCACCACATAAGAAAAAAGCCGGAAGTGGCGCTGTGGCTCAAGTGGTAGAGCACTAGCCTTGAGCTGAAGAGCTGAGGGACAGTGCCCAGGCCCAGAGTTCAGGCCCCACGACCGGACCCAAAAAAAAAAAAAATTTAAAAAAAATTAAAGGGTATTAATTTTATATGACCACCATTTTGTCTTCTTCCCAGATCCCTTAAAACAAATATATCTTTTAACCAGAAAAGGCCTTGTTATGACAAGCTAAACTCCAGCTAAAAATCAGCTCAAAACATACTGCTCTCCCTAAGCATCTTGAGCCTTGACTCCATCTTATCCATTCCTGTAATCTAAATTATACCTGGCATAAAGCCTTATGTAAACTGAGTGCTCAATAGACCTCTGCTAAACGCCAAATGGATGTTCTACATAAAGTGGGAAGGTGTTCCGGGTGACTCTGAGAAGAATGTGGTCATAGAAAAAAAAGGGGTGGGGGGCTTATTAGATGGGTGTGTGGTGGCATGTACCTGTAACCCCAGATACTAAGGAGGTTTAGGCTGGAAGATACAAGTTTGAGGCACAATAGCAAGTCCCATTTTGAAAAAGAAGAGAAAAAACTGTGGTACTAAAAGATAAAAGAATTGTATAATTTATCAAGGATCACTTCTAAAATCGTCAAAACTAGCTTCATTTAATTGCAAACTCAGCCTATAGGAATATTCTTACTTTAGGGGACAAAGTAGTGTGGTACTATGATTTGAACTCAGGCTTTGTGCTTGCTAGGCAGGCATGCTACCACTTGAGCCATACTCCCAACCCTTTTGCTTATTTTTAGGGTCAAGTCTTACATATGCACCAGGCTGGCCTATACTGTTATGCTTCCAACATAAACTGATGATAGATATACACCATCACGCCCAACTTGTTATTAGATCAAATGGGGTCTTGTAAGCTTTTTTGCTTGGGGTGGCCCTGAACCATGATCCTTCTAATTTCAATTGCAGAGCAACTAATTATAGGTGGAAGTCACTATGCCCTGGCCAGGCACTGGTGGCTCATGCTTGTAATCCTAGCACCTAAGGAGGCTGAGATCTGAGGATTGCAGTTCAAAGCGAGCCTGGGAAGGAAAGTCCATAAGATTCTTATCTCTAGTCAACCACCAGAAAACTGGAAGTGGAGATGTGGATCAAAGTGATAGAGGGCTAGCCTTGATCAAAAGTGCTCAGGGATAGCACCCAAGCCCCAAGTTCAAGCCCCACAAATGACCAGGAAAAAAAAAAAAAAGAATTCTAATTTGTAGCAAGTGCTGATGTCTTATGCCTGTAATACAGAAGGCTGAGATCAGAGGATTGCCATTTGAAGCCAACTCCAGGCAGAAAAATCCATTAGACTTTTATCTCCAATTAAACATTAAAAAAAAAAAGCCAGAAGTAGAGGTGTGGCTCAAGTGGTAGAGCACTAGCTTTAAGCATAAATGCTCAGGGACAGCACCCAGTTCAAGTCCTTGTACTGGCTGGTGTGTGCATGTACACACACACACACACACACACACACACACACACACACACACACACACACACACACACACACACACACGAAATTTGATTGAAGAATCCCTTAAAATGTCACAGTCATATTTATTATCTCACAGAAAATTTTCCAGTAACAAAGTAAACAACTATATTAGCCAGGTGCTGGTGGCTCACGCCTGTAATCATAGCTACTCAGGAGGCTGAGATCTGAGAATAGAGGTTCAAAGCCAGTCTGGGCAGGAAAGACCATGAGACTCTTATCGCCAATAAACCACTAGAAAATCAGAAGTGGCTCTGTGGCTCAGCGGTAGAGTGCTCACCTTGAGCTGAAGAGCACAGGGACAGCACCCAAGTCCAGAGTTCAAGCCCCACAACTGACCGCCCCCCCCAAAAAGTAAATAACTATATTAAGCAAATACCCAATTAAGAAAAATTATGACCCTGATCGTAAGTCTCCCAGTAGCCACTTCTAAGATGTGGACATTTCAAAACACAAGCTAAGCTTGTACATGACTAGTACTTGGCCAAGAATTCTAATTTGGGCCAAGTGCTGGTGGCTCATGCCTATAATTTAGGAGGCTGAGATAGGATTGCAATTTGAAGTCAAGTACTAGAGTCAAGAACATCATAAAGGAGCCTGCCATTCAATTTTACCAAAGCACGTTCTGGAATACTTGTTTGAAAAACCAGTTTCATACTAAATGCATGTACGCATGCATACGCGCACATACACACACATGCGCGCACATACACACACATGCGCGCGCACACACACACAAACACACACCATTTTGGGTTTTTTCTTTAGTTTGTTTTGTGTGTATATACGGTTGTTTTGTTTTGTTGCCTGTTATGGGGTTTGAACTCAGGGCCGGGCACTGTCTCTGAGCTTCTTTAGCTTGAGGTTATAGTGTTCTTCCACTTGAGCCACAGTGCTACTTCAGGCTTTTTTCAGTTTATGTGGCACTGAGGAATGGAACCCAGAGCTTCATGCTAGGCAAGCACTCTACCACTAAGCGCATTCCTAGCCCTGTGTGATGTTTTTAAGACACAAGGTCTTGCTTTGTTGCCCAGGTGGCCAGACTCCAAAGGCTAAACCAATCTTTCTGCCTCAGTCTCCCAAAAAAGTTAGGACTACACACACACACCATGGCTCCCAGCTTCCCGTATATTTTTAAAATGCTAACCAAAAGTACCACCATATCATTGCCCTATATTAAATTTCATGTTATCAATTCTTAGGGTTCAATACAAAAAAGAATCATGTTTAAATATAATTTCATTGTTGTTATTAAGGTACTATACAGAAGAGTTACTATTCTATAAGTCAGGGTAAAATGTTTTACATTTTCTATAAAATTCCTGCTAAATTATTGTTCAGCATCATTCTGGTGTTCATTTTTTGAGAAAAGGTCTCACAATGTAGCCCAGGTTGATCTGGAACTCACAATCCTACTTTTTTGCATTCCAAATGCTGGGATTACAGGTATATGTCACCACATTTGGCTTTCATTCTGTCTCAAGGAGGGGAGGGAGGGCTGGGAAGGTGGCTTAGTGGTAGAGCGCTTGCCTTGCATGCATGAGGCCCTGGGTTCGATTCCTCAGCACCACATAAGCAAAAAGAAAAAAAGCCAGAAGTGGCGCTGTGGCTCAAGTAGTAAAGCGCTAGCCTTGAGCTGAAGAGCTGAAGGACAGCACCCAGGCCCAGAGTTCAGGCCCCCCCCCCCAAAAAAAAAGGAGGGGAGGGAGGGTTTTGGCAGTACTGGGGTTTGAACTCAGGGCCCTGTACTTACTAGGCTGATAAAATAGCACCGAGCCATATCTCCAGCCCTCAATTCTTGGTTCTTTATGATTGACAAGTTTTTCATAGATCGACAGACAGAAAATGTTTCTCTCCTAAAACTATCATTTTCCTTTTTTCTTTTTTCTTCTTTTTTTTCTTTTTTCCAGTCCTGGGGCTTGAAGGCAGGGCCTGGGCACTGTCCCTGAGCCTCATTTGCTCAAGGCTAGCACTCTACCACTTGAGCCACAGTGCCACTTCTGGCTTTTTTCTTTATGTGGTATTGAGGACTCAAACTCAGCTTCATGCACGCTAGACAAGCACTCTACCACTACGCCACATTCCTAGCCCTCATACTTTTTTTTTAATTGAATAAGAACCATAATAACTAGACACTATGTACAAAATGAATTATACTTAGGGGTAGGGATGAGAGGGAAAAACGAAGAGAGCAAAGGAATGGGTGGCATGATCCATTAAGAACTGTACTTATATGCCAGGCGCCGGTGGCTCACACCTGTAATCCTAGCTAATCAGGAGGCTGAGATCTGAGGATCACGGTTCAAAGACAGCCTGGGCAGGAAAGTCCGTGAGACTATTATCGCCAATAAACCACCAGAAAACCGGAAGTGGCGCTGTGGCTCAAGTGGTAGAGCGCTAGCCTTGAGCTGAAGAGCACAGGGACAGCATCCAGGCCCAGAGTTCAAGCCCCACGACCGACCAAAAAAACAAACAAACAAAAAAGAACTGTACTTATTACCTAACTTATATAATAACGGTAACCACTCTGTACATCACTTCTCAATAAAAAGAAAATATATTTAAAAAGAAATAATAAACAAAGAATACATTGTTAATGTTCTAACATAATCTTAAGGCTAGATATAATACATTTAGAACATTGTTATTTCTGTACATATTGTCTGCTACTGATTTTTTTTTTTTTGAGTCCAGTCGTAGGCCTGAACTCTGGGCCTGGGCGCTGTCCCTCAGCTCTTCAGTTCAAGGTTAGCGCTCTACCACTTGAGTCATAGCGCCACTTCCGGCTTTTTTTTTTCTGCTTATGTGGTGTTGAGGAATAGAACCCAGGCCCCCATGCATGCAAGGCAAGTGCTCTACCACTGAGCCACCTTCCCAGCCCCCTCTGCTACTAATTTTGAGGTGCTCAAAGGAATTAGTCTGTTGTAAAACAACAAGTCTACTCCAAATTGTTTAAAGAGAATTATATTTATATGTTGAAATAATAAGTGAAAAATAATTTAATAATAAAAAGTACTAAATGCACAATTATTATGTTAATTTTCAGGTAAACTTTTTTCTTTGTTATATCCTTATGGTTTATGATCTGTGTGTGTCTGTGTGTGTGATGGAGCTTGAACCCAGGGCCGTGTCTAAGCAAGTGCTCTACCTCAGAGATGCCTCCTGAGCCCCTTGCCTTTAATGTTTCTTTTGACTCTATCTTCACTACAAACTACCCTAAACCACCAGAAAGCAATGAGGTACCAAGAACAAAAATAAGTGGAAATAAGAACCAAAGCCTCATTTATGAGTAGAAACTGAAACTCTTGTACCCTATATCTAACATTTATCATGAAGATTAAAGAGAAGAGAAATCCTGCCTACCAAATACCTAGAATGGTCTAACTACTCCTCTTTCCAAAATCAGGAATTAACATTTATTCATGGGGTTAGGAGCATGTTCAAATGGCAGGCACCTGTCTAGCTAGCCATGAGTATTTTTAAAAAAATTAATTGTTCATGAGTATTCTTCTTCTCTTTCTTGTCCCTTTTTTAAACTTCCCTGTTTTGACCACAGGTCTGCTGGGGACACAGAGGCACAAGCAGGTGACTGGGGGCAAGGGAAGGCTGCCTATCTGTCACGCATGCATGCTCAGAGCTGCTGCACTGTTTCTGTCCTACATCTCACAGAGAAAAGTCACAAGGGACACTTCTAGAGCTTAAGCATTTACTAAACACTGAATTATTCATTCAAAATCTATACAGCTACATGAGCCTTTAGCTGAAAAATTGAGATGAAAATTGTTTCTGGTTAGATAGCATTCTCTAAACTTAAAAACTTCCCCCAAATTTAAAACATGTTCTACTATCTATTTCCTTAATATATCCACGTGGCTGCCCAACTTCAATCAAATTCCAGTATAAACCACATTTGCTTCAATACACCAATTCTAAATGCTATGAAATGTCTATCAAATTCAACACACTACTAACTAATCTTTATTTTTAATGTTTCCCTTTCATATCTTAGTTTGGGCTCTTTACATGATAAAAAGTTTAGATTATAAAAGTCATTGTGGGGTGACACTCTTCCTAAATAAATCAGTGCAAAGGCTGAGATCAACAAAGCATACACACACACAATCAATAGTTATGTGATACAATTTATTCAACAGGGTGTTAAGCAAAGTATTTTTTAAAGGAGATTTTCTAGCCAAGGAAACCTCTAACCAATCCAAACCACCAATTCTGATTCTCACCCTCAAAAATTGTTAATTTTAGCCGGGCACTGGTGGCTCACACCTGTAATCCTAGCTACTCAGGAGGCTGAGATCTGAGGATCGAGGTTCAAAGCCAGCCCAGGCAGGAAAGACCATGAGACTGCTATCTCCAATAAACCACCAGAAAACCAGAAGTGGCACTGTAGCTCAAGTGGTAGAGTGCTCGCCTTGAGCTGAAGAGCTGAGGGACAGTGCCCAGGCCCAGAGTTCAAGCCCCACAACTGACAAAAAAAAAAGAGTTAATTTTGCACTATGCACTTTTTGAAAAAAGGGCATGAAGCAGAGAAGCAAGAGAAGAGGGCTGAGGAGACTTGCTTTATTTTTCTTGCTAGTTTCAAATCTTTCCAGCTTTTTTAAAAGAGCATCTTCAAACAAAATTTTGCATGTATTGCAAAATTTTAGCAGGTCAACTTTGTCCTATTTCAAAGCTTTGCTGAATCTGAAAAAACTACAGTTACTGCTTTCATCCTGTCATGTCAAAAATTGTTAGGAACTATTAGGACTGCTCTTTATTCCCTAGTCGTACCAATGCTGACATGCTTAAAGGCCCAAGCTTAGTCCCAAAGGCACCAAGAGACACAAAAAGGAGGAGCTCAACTAAATCCCCATACAGCTTGGGACACAGCTTTTGGAGATTAAAAACATGTGAACTGCTTTTCATGAGGTTAGGTGAACAAATACTTCTCTAAGCAAGTACTTTATCTACCTTTAATTTTTTTCTTAGTAGGATTATCCCAGTGGCAGCCAGGAAAATACAGCTACTTTCAGTCTAATTTAGAAAAAAGTGAACTAAGAACACTTAAAATATCAGAACAATAACTAAGTAAAATTGACTTGCTTTGTAAAATAAAGCATAAAGTTTTATTTTATATAAGGACACTATAAATATCTAATACTGAACACCAAATTATTTTGAATTTTAGGTAAGGTTGAGACAGAAACAGACATGCCCATCACTGAGCAAGAAGAAGTGTTCTTTGTCATCAGAAAGGACAGGCAGACTAAAAAGTCAATCAGGTTATGATTTGTCCAAGAAAATATCTTGTCTTTGAAGGCATTCATGGAAAAAGATGATAAGCCCAAAACATAAGCCTATATTATATAAGTTCATATATATAACTTAACTGGAGAAAAGTTTAGATCCTCATACAAGTCTGTGGGACTCTTATCTCCAATTAGTTAAAAAAAATAAAACTCCTGAAAGCAGAAGTCTGGCTCAAGTGGTAGAATGCCAGGCTTGATTTAAAAAAATGAGGGAAAGCACCCGGCCCAAGTTCAAGCCCCAGTAACCACCCTACCCCCATCCCACCACACACACACACACACACACACACACACACACACTCTAATTAAGTGAGTCAGCTTCAATTTTCTCTTCATTAATCTTAAGTAAAAGGAGATGGAAAAAGATGGGTTTTTTGAAGTAAAGCTGTGATACCATATATGTATATGTATAAATTTTTGCAATAAAAGAGTAGTCACTCTTTCCCAGAGCTTTCCTAGAGCCAAAACAAATTGCTGACTCAAAAGTACCTGTATTTTATTTGTGTAGAGGGTGTTTTGTTTTGTTCTTGAGACAAGGTATGGGCCATGTAGCCTCTTAGGCAGGCTTCAGGCTCCCAAGGTTGTGGTTAGAAGTATGTAACACCACAATTAGTTTAAATTATCTGCAATTTTTACAAAAAGAAAAAGATCTGGGTGCTAGTTAGCCTAACTACTCAAGAGGAGAAGATCTAGGAAGCAAGGTTCAAAGCCCATGGGCACAAAAGGCCTTAAAACTCTTAACTCCAATTAACCAGTAAAATGCGAAACTAGAGGAATGGCTCCAGTGGTACAGTACAAGCTGCGATAATAGAGTTAAGAAAGAGTGCAAGGCCCTGAGTCCAAACTCCCATATTGGCATGAATAGAGAAAAGAAATGAAAAAAGAAATGATGCTGGAACAAAAACAGATACAAAACCCAAGGGAACAGAAGACACAGGATAAATTCATACAGTTATAGGTATCTGATTTTTGACAAAAGAACCCCAAAATATAACTTGAAAATAGCTTCTTCAACAAATAGGAAAACTGACTATCTACACGCAGAAGACTGAGACTAGATCCCTTCTCTTGTCCTGTACTAACATCAATTCAAAGTAGATCAATGATACTAATGTAAGACCTAAAACTTGGAAACTACTACAGGAAAGAGCAGGGAAAACACTGAAATATATTGGAACAAGCAGTAACTTCTTGTATAAAACCCCAATAGATCAGGGAACAAGAGCAAGGATTGACAAAAGGAATTTCATTAAACTAAAAACTTTTCCACAGTAAAAGAAATATCAGGGGGAGGGAAAGTAAGAGAAAAATGAGGGAAGGAGTAACAAGTTTGACAAGAAATGAACTTACTACCTTACTTTTGTAGCTGTAAGCCCTCTGTACATCACCTTGACAATTAAAAAAAATCTATCACTGCACTGGAGAGACAGGCTACAAAATGGGAAATTCTCTGCCAGCTATACATCTGACAAGGAAGTAGTAACTTGAATCTGCAGGGAGATCAAAAAGAATCAACAACCTAATGGGCAAGTGAACTGGAAAATTTTTATTTTCAAAGCTGAGAAATGAACTCAGGGCACTTGCCAGGCAAGTGTTTTTTAACTGAGCCAAACTCCCTAAACAGACAATTTTTGAAGTACATATGGCCAATAAAGAAATGAAAAATTGCTCAATATCCTTGGCCATATAAAGTAATGCAAATTAAACACAATTCAGATTTTCTCTCACTCCAGTTAGAAGGCCATCATTAAAAACACAATAACAGGGGCTAGGAAGGTAGTTCAGTGGTAGAGTGCTTGTTTTGTATGCATGAGGCCCTGGGTTCGATTCCTCAGCACCACATAAGCAGAAAATGCCAGAAGTGGTACTGTGGCTCAAGTAGTAGAGCACTATCCTTGAGCTGAAGAGCTGAGGGACAGCGCTGAGGCCCACAATTCAGGCCCCATGAACGGTTAAAAAAAAAAATCACAATAACAAATCCTGGGGAGGATGTGGGGGGAATGAAACCTTATATGCTATTGTTAGGAACTCAACTACAATGGAAATCAGTATAAAAGGTTCCTAAAAAAACTAAAAACAGAACTACTCTATGACCCAATGATATCCCTTTTGTGAGTATATCCAAAGGAATTTAGTCAGGATATATCAGGGCAACTGTACACCTATACTCATTGTAGCTCTACTCACAAAAGCCAATGCACAGAAGCAGGTTAGATGCCCTACAACTGATGAATGGATCAGGAAAATGTGGTATATTACACAATGAAGTATTATTTAGCCATAAAGAATGAAATTATGGCATTTGCAAGGAAATAGATGGGACTAGAAATCATGATGTCTATACAAAGTCTCCTTGTACAACTAACTGATGTTAATAAAAAGAAGGCTGGGTACAGTGATACATACCTATAGTTCCAGCTATACTAAAGTCCTAGGGCAAGAGGACTGCTTGAGACCAGGAGTTTGAGGCAACCTTGGCAACACAGAAAAAAGAAAAAAAAAAGAGGAAAAAGCCAATATAGTGGCACATATCTGTAAACTCAGTTATTCAGGAGGCTAAAACAGGAAGATTTTCCGCTTTTAGTCCAGGGCAATAGAGTAAGACCCTATCTCAGGGTCTCAGACCTGTAAATCCAGGACTCAGAAGATGGAGTCAGGAGGATCTTGAATTTGAGACCAGTCTGGGCTTCACAAAGGAAGGGAAGGAAAGAGAGAGAAAGGGAGAGAGGAAAGATAAGAAGAGAAGAAGGGAGGGAAGCAGGGAAAAAAGGAAGGAGGGAGGGAGGGAGGGGTTTCCAAAACATTCCTAGGGAATGATGCTATACTGTTTGAGCTACTGTGATAGGTAAAATAGCCCTCCAAAGACATCCATATCCTCCTCTCTGGAATTTGTAAATATACTATTTTGTATATCTTGCAAATGTAGTTAAGGTCGAGGTTGACATGGGAAGATTAGCCTGATTATATGTATAGGCTCAATCAAATCAAAATACAGAGTCCCTAAAAGTCAACAACTTGTTCCAAGGAGAGAGAAAACAACAGAAGAGACAGAGATGCAACATTGCTGGATTGAGGATGGAAGAAAGGGGCCATTAGCCAAAGAAAGTGAGCAAACCTCTAAAAGCTGGGATTTTCCATGTAAAGAAATGGATTTTACCCAGAGTCTCCAGAAAGGATTACAACCCTGCCCACACTTTTGACTTTAGTCCAGTAAGCCCAAACACGTAAGCCTTCTGATCCACAGAAAATAAGTGTGTGTGTGTGTGTGTGTGTGTGTGTGTGTGTGTGTGTGTGTGTGTGTGTGTGTGTGTGTGTTTTGTCAGTTGTGGAGGTGAACTCTGGGCCTGAGTGCTGTCCCTCAGCTCAAGGCTAGCACTCTACCACTTGAGCCACAGTGCTACTTCTGGCTTTTTTCTGAGGAATCGAATCCAGAGCCTCATGCATGCGAGGTAAGCACTCTACCACTGAGCCAACATCCCAGCCCAAATGTGTGTTATTTTAAGCCACTAAACTAGGAGTAATTTTTTTTTGGAGATGTTTGTTTAAGAACAAAATTTGCTTATTGAACTAGTACAATTTAAGGTTAAGAGTTCATAAAACTATATAAATGTATGCCTCCAATAGATTTGCAACCTTTCAGACAGCAGTCCAATGTTAAGTGCTATAAATAAGTACATCAACAAACCTTATTCCCTGCCATCTAGCTCCCTAGTTCAAAACCAAGTCTATGATACAAAAGGAAGCTACCCTGGATTGGTCCTTCTCCCCTACTCCTGCAGATTACTCACTTAATGAAGTCTTCTTTACAGCGCTGTAGCATTTCACATGTCTGCTGGATCTCATGTTCACTCAAAAGCACCAACATCCCAATAGTTAGGTGAAGCTTTTTGGGGTTCTGGAAAATGGAACTGTCAACCCCACGATCCTGTTATCAAAAGGAAAGAAACAAGAAACTCAGCCCACACAAAAGTAAATGGAAAGAACTGAAGTGAGACGCCAGAAATAAGCCTGTATACACATGACCAACTGATTTTTAACAAATGAAGCTGGAACATGTGAATATCCACATCAAAAGAATGAAAGTTGACCCCTAATATATATAAACGTTAACTCAAGCTGGGTTTGATGGCACACACAATTATAATTCTAGCACTTGGCAAAGTTAAGGCAGAAAAATGGAAAGTTCCAAACTAGACAGGGCTACACTGCAAAACTGTGCATCAAAAACAAAAAATAATTGACCTAGATATAAAAACTAAACCTCAAAACCCTTAGAAGAAAAATAGTATTAAATCTTCATAACCTTGGATTTGGCAATGGATTTTTTTTTTTTTGCGCCAGTCATGGGGCTTGAACTCGGGGCCTAAGCACTGTCCCTGAGCTTTTGCTCAAAGCTAGCACTCCACTGCTTGAGCCACAGCGCCATTTCTGGCCTTTTCTGTTTATGTGGTACTGAGGAATTGAACCCAGGGCTTCATGCATACTAAATAAGCACTCTACCACTAAGCCACATTCCCAGCCCGGCAATGGATTTTTTTATATGACATCAAAAGCACAGACAACCAAGGAGAGATAAATTGGACTTAAATTTAATGCATTAACAGACACTGTCAAGAAATTGAAATATTTGGAGCTGGGAAGGTGGCTCAGTGGTAGAGTGCTTGCCTTACATGCATGAGGCCCTGGGTTCATTCCTCAGCATCACATAAGCAAAAAAAGAAAAAAGCCGCAAGTGGTGCTGTGGCTCAAGTGGTAGAGCGCTAGCCTTGAGCTGAAGAGCTAAGAGAAGCACCCAGGCCCAGAGTTCAGGCCCTACGACCGGACGCAAAAAAAAAAGAAAGAAAGAAAGAAAAGAAAGTGAAATATTTGCATATATAAAGGTAGTTTCTACATTTTAAAGGTAGGTGAAATCTCAAATTTCACTAATCTCATTTTATAAATGAAAACCTTTAGAAAGGAAAAATTAAAACTTTCCTATAACAAGAACATAGTAGAAATCCTATCTTTGAATTGCAGGTTTCATAATCAGATCTCTGGAATAATAAAACTACCCAATAGCAGAAAATGTAATCAAATACAGTTTGTACCTTTCTTGGTTTGCTTAAGGGCAAACTATCTAAACTTTGCCTTGACAACAGTAGTTCATAGATTGTCAGTTTTCTAGGTATTAATGGAGCTTTAGCTATTTTTTTTTTTTTTTGCCGATCATGGGGCCTGAACTCTGGGTCTGGATGCTGTCCCTCAGCTCTTCAGCTCAAGGCTAGCGCTCTACCACTGGAGCCACAGTGCCACTTCCGGCTTTTTCTGTTTATGTGGTGCTGAGGAATCAAACCCAGGGCCTCATGCTTGCAAGGCATGCACTCTACCGCTGAGCTACCTTCCCAGCCCAGCTTTAGCTATTTTTATACCTGGTAACAAGTGTACCTGATTGCACGTTGACCCAAATTGCTTTATTTAATGAAAGTGATTTTGCGAAATAGTTTTAAAAGTGTGAAGGGAAGGACTGGGAAAGTAATTTAGTGGTAGAGTGCTTGCCTAGCATGCATGAAGCCCTGGGTTCAATTCCTCAGCACTACATAAACAGAAAAGGCCAGAAGTGGCGCTATGGCTTAAATGGTAGAGTGCTAGCCTTGAGTAAAAGTAGTTCAGGGACAGCACCCGGACCCTGAGTTCAAGCCCAGGACTGGCAAAGAGGGAGGCGGGGGGGGGGGGGGGGGGGGGGGGGGGAGGAGAGGAGAAAGTATGAAGGCTTATGAGCTCTGCTGTTCTAACCTATGGCACAATTTGTCTTATGACAAAAGGCACACAAGACCCCCAATGATTCCAATATGCACAACCCTTCCAAACTGTAGGTGTGAATTGTTCCCTTGTTAAGAGCCCTTATTCTGTTCCAGTCATTTCCTATGCATCTTATAGATGCCTTCTGAAGGAAGTACTAATAGCATCCACATTTTACAGGTGAGAAAACAGGCGCTGACAAATTAAAGCATCTTCCCAATGGAACATTGGGAAGACACACTTCAAACTTTGGTAGACTGAAAAAAAAAAAAAAAAAAAAGAGGACAAGACTATTGGTTACCTGTAAGAAACATAACTCACTAGCAAAGACAGGCTTAAAGAGAAAGAATGAAAAAAATCCCAAGTAAATGAAGCCCAAAGAAAGGAACACACTCTTACCTGACAAAACAGACTTCAAATCAAAATTAGTCCGAAAAGACAAAAAAGGTAACTTCATATTGATAAAACATACATACCAACTCAGTGAGTGCACCCAGTTTCATAAAATAAACACTACTAGACGTGAAATAGAGGTAGATAGATCTCAACATTTACAAATGTCAATTTTAATACCCTACTCTCACTAACAGAGAGGTTATCCAAACAACAAAAGAACTTAAGAATGACAATACAGATCAACTGGCATCTACAGAATATTTTATCCAATAGTCACAGAATATATGTTCTTCTCAGAAGCCCACAAAACTTTCTCCAAAATAGATTATATTTGGGGAAAGAAAGCAACACGTAATATATGAAAACAGAATTAACTTTTTATATTTTATCAGACTACAATGAAATAAAATTAAAGTCAACAGCAAAAAAGTATGTAAAAAATATACAGACACATTGAAGCTGAATAATATATAGCTGTATTTCTGAAGTGAAGCAACTCAATCATTTGTATGATCTTTTTAACGTTTTCTTGATTTGCAAGTATTTTGTTTTTATAAACAAAGTAGATTTTTACATCTATATTCATAAAGCAAGTTTGTTTTTTTTTTGGGGGGGGGGTCCGGTGGTGGGGCCTGAACTCTGGGCCTGGGCGCTGTCCCTCAGCTCTTCAGCTCAAGGCTAGCGCTCTACCACTTAAGCCACAGTGCCACTTCTGGCTTTTTTTTTTTTGCTTATGTGGTGCTGAGGAATTGAACTCAGGGCCTCATGCATGCAAGGCAAGCACTCTACCACTGAGCCACCTTCCCAGCCCAGCAAATTCTTTTTTTGATGAGTCCTTATTTGATTGATATCAGGGTAATATTCTCCAGAATAAGTTGGTATTATAAGCTACTGAGTTTGTGATACTTTGTTCAGCATCAATATGGAATGAATACAGGAAATCATTTTAAATTTATGGAAAGATTGTGACTCATAGTACATTAGTACCCTCTACTTAAATGCATGTCTTGTTAATATTTAATTCTATGTAGTTTTTTATTCTTTTTTTCTTTCTTTTTAAACTAGTCTAGTTTTTAAACACAGTAACTACAGAGTTCTCAATAAATTGAATATTAATAGTTTTACCTAATTTATTGTAAACATTATAATGTTGTTAATCAATTCAATAATGGCCGTGGTTTCAGTTTCCTCACTTTAGTATATGATCAGGCAGGCCTGGGTCAGGTTTTGTGTTGAGTTATTATGTCTGAAGATCAAACAAGCAGAGATTATATTTTCTAGGCAAAACTGATATCTTGCTGTTCTCTCTCTCTCTCTCTCTCTCTCTCTCTATATATATATATATATATATGATGGATTCATCATTTGATACATTATTGTGAAGTGATGGAAAGTGAGGTCTGGTTGGAGGCAATAGGTCACTGGGGCCTGCATTTGAGGAGTACATTGTCCCTTGCCCTTCTGTCTTTCCCTTTTCTGTGTCTCTCAGCTGTCGTGAGGCTTGCTCTACCATGATGCTCTGCCTCACCACAGCCTACAGCAATGGACCAAGTGGCCATGACTGAAATTGTAAAAACTGTGGGCTAAATCTTTCCTCCCTTGTTTCTGTGAGGTATTTTGAAACAGGGACAGAAAAGCTGAATACACCTTACCTCACCCTTCAGGAACCACTTCAGTCAACTTGAGTTCACTTGCTCAGAAAATACTGAGACAAGGAAACAAATGCATAGGATACAGCAGAACAGGACACACAGCAGATGTAATACCTAAAGGTCACACAATCTGAAGTCTTAAGAGGAATTTGGGGAACAAGTTCAAATAGTCTTTAACTCTATTGGAACTTTACAAGTAACCTTACTAGACCGTCTCTTAATGAACAGGAAAATATCCTAAATGTTCCACTGCTTAGCAATGCCATTATCTAAACTTAATGTGGAATCAAATAATTTTTATGGCATCAGTCTCTAGAGCCACCATTTCTCTCTGCTCAGGATATATCATAGTCCTACCACAAGCTTGTTCATTGAAAAAGATCAACATCAAATTCTTTGCTCAGGGGTTTACCTACATTGGGCCCCACTCCAGGTTTGCCATTACTTGGAGCTGGAACTATTTTGCTCCATTAGCTTGGCCACCCAGGCTGGCGCCTGAACTTCTAATGGTATTGACCTTCCACCCAGAAGGGAGAGTGAAGGGTAAAGTAACAGTAATTTCCTGAGGCAGTTTTATCTAGATAGAAATAAACATGCTTCTCTCTGGCTAAGTTACAACTTCTCCCAGCCTCAGTTTCTTTATGTGTTAAATAAGGTCTCATCGAAGGAGAAAAAAGCATACAGAAGCTACTTCCAAGTTCAAAATTCAAAGGTCAATGCCCTGAATATGCAGACCCAGTATAAGACCAGACCCAGTACAAGACCTGAGTCTTCTCTAGTTAACTGAAGTTTGGGACTCGGCACTAATGATCACCACATAGCACTACAGTCTCTTCACCAATTTCATTTTTTGGGGGGCGGAGGGAGGGGTCTGGTCGTGGGGCCAGAACTCTGGGCCTGGGCGCTGTCCCTCAGCTCTTCACCCAAGGCTAGTACTCTACCACTTGGGCCACAGCGCCACTTCCGGCTTTCTTTTTGCTTATATGGTGCTGAGGAATCGAACCGAGGGCCTCATGCATGCAAGGCAAGCGCACTATCACTGAGCCACCTTCCCAGCCCACCAATTTCATTTTTAATCCAGCATTGCAGGATCCCCTGAAGCAGAACTGCTGGCAATGGAGCTCTAAAAACATCAAACACAGAGGGTAGGGGAACATGTAAAACTGTAATCCCAGCTACTCAAGAGGCAGACTGGGAGGATCAAGGATCAAAGTTCACAATCAATTTTGGCAAGAAAAAAGAGCTCCATCTCAACCAAGAAGTTGGGCATAGAAGATCATGCCTCTGGGCTGGGAAGGTGGCTCAGTGGTAGAGCGCTTGCCTTGCATGCATGAGGCCCTGGGTTCGAATCCTCAGCACCACATAAGAAAAAAGCCAGAAGTGGCACTGTGGCTCAAGTGGTAGAGCGTTAGCCTTGTGCTGAAGAGCTGAGGGACAGCGCCCAGGCCCAGAGTTCAAGCCCCAGGACCGGACCAAAAAAAAAAAAAAGATCATGCCTCTAATTTGAACTACACAAGAGACCTCAGTAGGAAGAATGAGGTCTAAGACTGGTCATAGCAAAAGGAGTGGAGGTGTGACTCAAGTGGTACAAAACTTGCCTAACAAATGCAAACCAGAGTACCACAAAAAATTAAATAGTTTATTCACAATAATAAATAAATATTTGGAACAGGAAAAAAATTAAATAGTTTAAAAACTGAAAAATCATTTTAATCCTATGTGAGATGTAAAGATGGTGGTTTGAAGCCAGCCCAGGCAGAAAGCTCATGAGATTATCTCCAATTAACAACCAAAAAAGTGGGAAGTGGAACTGGCTCAAATGGTAGATTTTTAGCCTTCAGCAAAAGCTCAGGGACAATACCTAGGCAATGAGTTCAAGCCCCAGAACAGTCACAAAACAATTTTAAAAAGGTCTAGGAAGGTGGCTCAGTGGTAGAGCGCTTGCCTTGCATGCATTAGGGCCTGGGTTCAATTCCTCAGCACCACATAAGCAAAAAAAGAAAAAAGCTGGAAGTGGGGCTGTGGCTCAAGTGGTAGAGCGCTAGCCTTGAGCTGAAGAGCTGAGGGACAGCACCCAGGCCCAGAGTTCAGGCCCCACGACCGGACCAAAAATAAATAAATAAATAAATAAATGAATGAAAAAGAAAAGAAAAGAAAAAAAGTCAAGCTTGGAGGAAAGGTCCATAGAGAGTAGGATGGATTACTCCCATAAGCATTCTGACTACTTCCTTAAAGCTCCTTTCCACACAGATAGGACCTAATGTAAGTGCATCTGACAGAGCTGTCAGCAAGTGAAAGAGAAGCCTCTCTTCAGACTTGGAGTGTAAGGTCACGCTTCATTACATGACCATTCAGGAAAGAACTCCATGGAATCTGATCTAAATGTGTAGCACCTAGAGTGTAAATAATTTATAGCACTCTGCTTGACAATATATGCTGATTACCAGACACAAAATACTCAAGTTATGCACATCGACCTCATCTTTTAGGAGCTACAGTTTCAAATTCTAACTCTTCCTCTTTTCATCAGGCTGTTGTCAAACAAGTCAATTCACTTTCCTCTCTGTAAAATAAGAGAGATGGTCTATTTACCTTTAATCAAAGGTCCTACAAATTATTTTATGTTGGGCTGGGAAGGTGGCTCGGTGAGTGCTTGCCTTGCATGCCTGAGGCCCTGGGTTCAATTCCTCAGCACTACATAAACAAAAAGAAAAAAAGCCGGAAGTGGTGCTGTGGCTCAAGTGGTAGAGCGCTAGCCTTGAGCTAAAGAGTTGAGGGACAGTGCCCAGGCCCAGAGTTCAGGCCCCACGACCGGACCAAAAAAAAAAAAATTATTTTATGTTATCCATGAAACCTATAAGTATGTCCTAACAAAAAACAGGTTTGGGGCTGGGAAGGTGGCTCAGTGGTAGAATGCTTGCCTTGCATGCATGAGGCCCCCAGTTCAATTCCTCAGCACCACATAAGCAGAAAAAGCCAGAAGTGGGGCTGAGGCTCAGTGGTAGAGCACTAATCTACAGCTGAAGAGCTGAGGGACAGCGCCCAGGGCCAGAGTTCAGGCCCTACGACCAACAAAAAAAAAACAAGCTGGGTGCCGGTGGCTCTACACAGGAGGCTGAGATCTGAGGATCGTGGTTCAAAGCCAATCTGGGCAGGAAAGTCCATGAGACTCTGATCTCCAATAAACCACTAGTAAACCGGAAGTGGCACTGTAGCTCAAGGGGTAGAATGCTCGCCTTGAGTCCTTGAGCTGAAGAGCACAGGGATAGTGCCCAAGCCGAGTTCAAGCCCCACAACCGACAAAAAACAAAACAAAAAACAGATTTGTGTGAAAGACTGGGCAGTTCACTTCCATTTAATCACTTCTGAGAAAGTGATAAACCTCACTAACATATACAAAAGTTATTCAAATAAGCAAAGTGGTAAAAAAAGCATCTGGCTTTGCCAACAGACAAGCCCAGGTTCAAGTTCTAATTCTGGTATCTATCAACAGCCTGACCTGGAGCAAGTGGCTGTCTTGTTACTGCTCAGAGAGCAACCCGCATCATCTATAAAACAGACAATACTCATCAGGGTTCTGTTAAGAGGATCAAACTCTGGCAAGCCTCCTCCTCTTCTTGCAATTTACATGACTATGCAACACTAAACAGATACTGTCTGTATCTGCTCTCCCTTTTAAAGCTGTACTGGAAGCTAAATTAGGCTCTGCTGAGTCATTTCCATTATTCTTTAAGATTGTTCAGAAAAGCTGACTTTCATTAGAGTCTCTATGTGTTATTAATGAAATACCTTTTTCTCTGGCTTAAAAATTCTATCTATTTGGATATGATGACAAAAAAAAAAGTAAAAGAGGATTTTTAACAAATATTCAAGCATCAGTTTTTATAATGACCAGAGAAAAGAACTTTCTCATGAATTGTTTAAAGGTTTATCCATTCAAGAGAAGTGGAAAGCATCTCCTTCCCTAAAAGAAGCACCACTTACTTTCTGTGAATCTACTCTTCTCAAAGCTGCTTTGAGAAGCTTGAACGCATGAGCAAGCAGTGAAGTTACCAACCTACATTTACTCTCCTAAAATAGACTCTGAGGGGGGAGCTGGGGGGGGGGGGGGAGGTGTGTAGCGGAGGAGGTGGGAGGGAAAGGATGGTAGGGGAAAAACAAAGGAGGAGGCAACAATGCTGGATAAGAAATGTACTCCTTACCTTGCTCATGTAACTATAACCCCTCTGTATAGTATTTTCACAATAAAAAGCTTAATTAAAAAAAAAAACAGACACCAATTACTATAATTTTGTGAAGGATACAACCAAGATAGATCCTCAGTTGGTTTTGTTTTGTTTTTTTTTTCAGTGTTGAGAATTGAACCCATGACTAGGCAGGCAGCCCACCACTAAACTACATCCCCAGATCCTCAGCTACCACCTGATATAATTCTTTCCCCTCCATGCTATAATCCATAGGCTTCTTACACATCCTGTTTGCTTTAACAATACTTAGAACCACGTCTACCACTTACTATACATTAGCTATATACCATATTCTTCCCTAAACACTTTAAATTTAACTCTCTCTTCCTAGAAATACCCACTTTACAGGAAGCTCTGAAATCTCTGAAATATATCCCCTCCTGAATTGCCACAGACCCTTAATGCTTTCAATAGACTGTAACAATACTTTTGATACCCAACTCTACTATCCCTTGTCCTAATTCATAATGTATCCTCCAAACCACCTTCACCATTATTTCTCTACAATACTATATTCCATCACCTTAGTCGCTGCTTAAAATCTTTACTAGTTCCTTACAATCTATAGGAAATGTTCAAATATACAGCCTTTCAAAACCTAGAAGCCACTTAACCTTACTACTCTTTTAAGTCCTACTTCCTGCCTGTCTACCCACTTTCCAGTCTGACGAACCTTCTCACCTCCCTTGAACACCTCACAAGTGCCAGGTCCTCTGCCCACAATCACCATCACCCTCAATTGGACTGGCACAAATTTCTCCCCTTCTTTCAAGACTGGGTGGTTTCACGTCCTTTAGTGAGATATCACTAGAACCTCTCCTCCGGTGCCCACTGCACTGCCCTCATCTTCTAGCACTTACCTCACTGCATTCTATTTCTGGGAGAAGTCTGTTTTCCTCACTAAGGGAAGAGACCACTGTTAGTATATATACATAGCCTATGACTATGTATAATACATGTATACTAGTACATCTACTGCGTATATGGTAGGCATTTAACAAACTATATGAATATAAGAAATCATCTACCAACTCTATCTATATGAAAACACCAACTACTATCTTTATCCAAGTAGTAAAACTACATGATGAATCTTGTAAACATCTCTTCTTATTTTCCTATCAACATCACAATTCAGGGATTTACAATTTTTCCTATACCCAGACAATTATACTATATTGATTCTAAATTAGATCACAAAATAACTACAAACACTCTAATGGCCCTTTATAAAGAATTCTAAATTATATGTTAAGTTAAAACAAACTAAACCCCAGGAATCAACAATCCAATTAATAAATGGACAAAGGAGCAATATACTTTTCTGAAGAAGTAAATACGGCCAATAAACACATGAAGAAATGCTTAACATCCCTGGCCATAAGGAAATGCAAATCAAAACAACATTAAGATTCCATCATCAAGGCTATCATCAAGAATACAAATAAATAACAAATACTGGTGAGCATACAGGGAAAAAGGAACCCTAATTCACCACCAATGGGAATATAAATTAGTGCAACCACTATGGAAATTAGTATGGAGATTCCTCAAAAAAACTAAACATAAAAATAGTCTATGATCAGCATTTATCTGAAGGACTGCATAATATGATATAATAAAGGCACCTACACTGCAGCACAGTTCACAACAGCCAAGTTACAGATGTCCCACAACAGATGAATGGATCAAAAGATAGATAGATACATACACATTCACACACACACACACACACACACACACACACACACACACACACACACACACACAAAATGGGAATTTTATGCAGCTATCAGGAAGAACAAATCACGTCATTTGCAGGAAAATAAAAACATGTGGAAAAATAATAAGTGAAATAAGCCAGGTCCAGAAGGATACAAGTTGCATTTTTTTTTATTGTGAGAATACCATACAGAGGAGGGAAGTTGCATACTTTCTTTCCTACAACCTTTCAGGTAAATACACACAAGGGCATATGTTTAATATACTGTCAAATTAACTGAAGTATAGTATATGGAGTAAAATTCTATACAAGTAAACAAAAAAATGAGTTTAACAAAATGACTATCAGTCAGTTTGACTGAATGGGAAAGGGGGCTAATAGGAAGGAGGGTAGATGAATGAAAAAGGAACAGGGGACAGATATAGTCATAATACTCCATACACATGAAAAAAAGGAAGTGAGAAATATATGACAGGAAAAAGGTAGGAGAATGATGAAAGGAGTGACTCTGATCAAGAAGCCCTGACACATCAATGGACATTAAATTGTGAAGTAAACGTGATAATGGTTATACTGCAGGATCAACTGGTCATGTTAAAATGTAACCCACTTGCACAACTATTTAAAGATAAATAAATGATATGCTAAAGTTTTTACATATAATTTTCTTCTTCAGTGACTAATCCTCTCTAGAAAAAAACTAATGCTAACTGGGAAAGTGGTAAGAACCCAGATCCATTAGCCATCTCTGCCTGTGTCAGCCTTCACACCACAACATGAGCAGAACTGTGTTGTCTATGGAGCTATAACCTATTCAGATTCTCTAGGCAGCCCAAGAAATTCCCTGTTGCTTCTGACAGATCTATAAGCCTTCAGAATGCCTCACTTCAGTTTTGAATTACCATTTTTTCATTACTAATGTGCCTTCTCTGCTGGACCCTGCTGTGAGATAAAGTGGAATTATAGCAGCAATACCAGTATAGAATGATTGAGAGATATACAGAGTAGTAATATACTTCTTGAACTCCAGACAGCAAGGCATCTTTGAATCTTAATGTGAGAGAGAAAAGTGGGGAAAAAAATAAGGAGCAGTTGATCTGTATATCACATAGATGAGAAATGCCTTACTACATCTGTGAGCAGCTAAATCCCACATTAAACACCCAGGCTTAGGGAGCTCAAGCACAGGGATGATGGTGATATCTGTAGTCAAACAGCATTTCTTCCATAACTGATGAGTACAAAGGAAGGTAATGTCAGGAAATGCTATTCTAAAAGGTCAATTCAGTTTCTTTGAGGGGGTGGGGGGGTGTCAAGGGTGAGGTCAAGGATAAGCCTGCTACTAAAAAAGAGGAAAAAGAGGTCAGCTATTTTAAAGAAAGAAAGGAGACATTCAAGAAAGGGTGATGGAAGACAGAATGAGATCTAGGTACAGCAAAGCTATCTTATTGTACCAAAAATGTGACCTTCACAACAGTGTTTCGGTTTTGTTTTTTGTGGTACTAATCTTACACAGAAAAATTAGTGTGACTAATCCTATACAGTGTCTCCTTTATATAATTCTATATAATGCCTCTACCATTTGAACCCCCAGCCCTTTACAACAGTTTTTAATGATAAACATCAATAGCTGTACTAGGCAAAATTCTCAGAATGACCTCCAATCACCCTTTACCCTGGTATAATTCAACTTCTCCAATTATAAGATTGCTTATGCCATCTTCATATATAATTTAAGTGCATTTTGAAATTATTTATCCTCCACCTTTCTTTTTCCCTCTCCTCTCTTCTCATCCTCTGAATAATCCCATAGTTAGAATCATGTTCTATGTAACATATATGTGTGTATATATGTGTATATAATTATGCACATATCCATGAATCCATATGTATTTTAGGTCTAGTTTTCCCATTTGAGCAAGAACATGTATTTGGCTTTTTGAGCTTGTCTTGTCTTGCTCAACGTAATGATCTCCAAATTACATCAACTTTCCTGCAAATGACATGATTTCATTTTTCTTTATTATGATGTAATATTTGGTATATTTATACCATATCTTCTTATCCATTCATTAGCTGTCAGATATGGCAGATGTTGATAACATGCAGGCATCTTTCTTAATGATTTAAACTCCTTTGGACATATGCTTGAGTGGTATAGTGAGATCGTACAGTATATTTCTATTCTTGTGTGTGTGTGACAGTCCTGGGAGCTTCAACTCATTGCTTGGGTGCTGTCCCTGAGCATTTTTGCTCAAGGCTAGCACTCTACCACTTGAGCCACACCTCTACTTCTGGCATTTTTGGTGATTAACTGGAGATAAAGAGTCTCACAGACTTTCCTCTCTGGGCCAGTTTCAAACTGCAATCCTCAGATCTCAGCCTCCTGAGTAGCTTGAATTACAGATGTGAGCCATTGCGCCCAGTTATTGTTGTTTTGTTGGTCAGTCATGGGGCTTGAACTCAGGGCCTGGACGCTGTCTTTGAGCTTTTTTGCATAAGGCTAACGCTCTACTACTGTGAGACACAGGATCATTTTCGGTTTTCTAATGGTCAATTGGAGATAACAGTCTCATGGACTTTGCTGACCAGGCTAGCTTCGAACTACGATCCTCATATCTCAGTCTTCTGAGTAGCTAGGATTATAGGCATGAGCCACTGGCACCCATCACTGGGCCCAGCTTGGTAGGTCTATTTTTCAGGTTTTTGAGGACCCTCCATACTGGTTGTACCAGTTCACATTCCTACCATCAATATATAAGAGTTCCCTCTCTGATTATGAATGGAAGCTATAAATGTGACATCTGCCCTCTAATCACATTAGTTGCTGCAGCTGACCTTAAAAGAAACTAAAACCACTGAGCTCTTTTAATAGGTGGGTCAAGTCGAAGACAAAGCATAAGAAGATTCTGATGGAAGTCAGGGCTACACACATGAAGGAAATGGTGACTCCATACCTACAGCCAAAATAAGAACATAAATTCTGCCAACCCTGAATGAACTGGAAAGTGATTTTTTTTCTTTTTTCTTTTTTTTGCCAGTCGTGGGGCCTGAACTTTGGGCCTGGGCTCAAGGCTAACACTCTACCACTTGAGCCACAACACCACTTCCAGCTTTTTATGCTTATGTAGTACCGAGGAATCGAACCCAAGGCCTCATGCATGCAAGGCAAGCACTCTACCACTGAGCTACCTTCCCAGCCCTTGCAAGTGATTCTTTACCAAAGCCTCCAAGTTTATCTACTACCAGGCTGCCTGTCTGTCACTTTCAATTAAGCTTTGTAAGACCTCAGGTTCAGTCCACTAGTTCTAATGACCTACAGAATTACAGAACTAGAACACAACTGTGAGATGATAAATGAAGCTGCAAGAAATGTGGTAATTTATTATACAGCATCAGAATACTCATAGGATAAGACACAAGAGCAAATTATAAACTCATATTCCAACAGAACCTTTCATCCCAGAATTCCCAAAAGCACTAACATATTTAATATAAGCTATAAAAGAGGATAAAATCATTTGTCAAAAAACAAAACTTAATCATAATTTTAGAGGAGTTTCACCTTTTAATGGCACCTAACCTGTATGACAACTTTTTTAACAATTGAGAAATACGATATGCTTTGAATTGAAATATCCAAGCAAAAGTGGACAGCTCCACTACACTTGTAAATGATCAAATTACCTAATTCCAACCAAAGTTGATCCTGTGTGAAAATACATGCTGAAAAACTAGTGTAGTTGGGGGCTGGGAAGGTGGCTGAGTGGTAGAGCGCTTGCCTTGCATGTATGAGGCCCTGGGTTCGATTCCTCAGCTCCACATAAGCAAAGAAGAAAAAAGCCGGAAGTGGCTCTGTGGCTCAAGTGGTAGAGCGCTAGCCTTGAGCTGAAGAGCTGTGGGACAGCGCCCAGGCCCAGAGTTCAGGCCCCACGACCGGACCCAAAAAAAAAAAAAAAAAAAAAAAAAAAAACTAGTGTAGTTGGTGGTTCATACCTATAATCCCAACTACTCAAGAGTTGGGAGATTGACGGGGCTGGGAAGGTGGCTCAGTGGTAGAGTGCTTGCCTTGCATGCATGAGGCCCTTGGTTCGATTCCTCAGCACCACATAAACAGAAAAAGCCGGAAGTGGCGCTGTGGCTCAAGCGGTAGAGCGCTCGCCTTGAGCTGAAGAGCTGAGGGACAGCGCCTAGGCCCAGAGTTCAGGTCCACGACCAGCAAAAAAAAAAAAAAAAAAAAAGAGTTGGGAGATTGAGAAGATACATTCAAGGCCAGTCCAGGGAAAGTTAGCAAGATCTCATTTTCAACAAACAAACAAGCCATGAGTGATGGTTCATACTTATCTTAGCTACTCAGAAGGCATATGTAAGGGGCCGGGAAGGTGGCTCAGTGGTAGAGTGCTTGCCTTGCATGACTGAGGCCCTGGGTTCCATTCCTCAGCACCACATAAGCAGAAAAAGCCGGAAGTGGCACTGTGGCTCCAGTGGTAGAGCGCTAGCCTTGAGCTGAAGAGCTGAGGGCCAGTGCTCAGGCTCAGAGTTCAGGCCCATGACCGGACCCGCCCCCCCCCCCCCAAAAAAAGAAGGCTTACATAAAATAAGCTCTGTTCTTAATAATTCATGGTAGCACACATATGTATTCCCAGCTACACAGGAGGCTGAGGCAGGATTGCTTGAGCCCAGAAGTTAAAGACCAGCCTGGGCAACCAACATAGTAAGCTCCTGTCTCACAGAAAAAAGAAAAGAAAAAGGATATCTGTTATTTTCCTGTGGTTTAGGTAAAGGAATGCTAAGACCATCTCTATTCTAGAGTGATGAAATTCATCAGAGATGTCAAATGAGTTTTAGAGGAACCAAACAGGAGTGAATAGTCTGTGAAGAAACAACTGCTACCTCCTTGAACAGGAATGTGGTATGTTCTTCAAAGCTTCTAAAAGGAACTCGCCTAAATTGCAGTTATAAATGCGGAGTACTACTGCAAAGTGCCTGCAGGCTTTTATAGCCTGCCACTCTGACATCAGAATAAAACTCACTAAAAATTTCTTCCCTATAATATAGATAATGGTCCCTTTCTTATTTCCTCTTTTATACTAGGTTTATTTCCTGCTGATATCAGGCCTGATTTAAAAGCAGGAAGGAGGCTATGTCAGTATGCAGTCTCCCTGAAAGCAGGAAGTACTTGACTGATTAAGGCCAGTATGACATTCATAGTGGACAGTTTCATTTTGACTGAATTAAAAGAACCTTTCCAATATTTGCTCCATTAGCATATGCCAGCAGCCAAAAAACAAGGAAATGAAAAAGTACATTCCTCATCACCAAGAGAAAAAGGATTCATACTCACCTCACACTGATAAGTAGCAATTAGACTTGAACAATGGAGATACACGAAAAAAATCTAAACTGGAATATACCCCACTCCAGTTTGAGGGGGAAGACGTTAAGCAATAGGTAAATGTAAACATAGCGTGTTTACATGGAGTGTTTTGTTCATACTGAGCAACCTATTGATCCCTTGGGCTGAAACAATCAGCTATACAGACACATACAGACACACACACACACACACACACACACACACACACACACACACTCAAAATACATCATCCTGTCTAGTTATAGAAAAGAAAGAAGAGGTTTCTAGGATATAGGATCCTGTTCAAGCTGGTTGGGAGTGACCAAAAGTCACCTTTGGATCAGTAACATGTCTTATTTATTTATTTGTTTGTTTATTTATTTATTGTCAGTCATGGGGCTTTAACTCTGGGCTTGGGCCAGAGATAGATAGAAAGATAGATAGATAGATAGATAGATAGATAGATAGATAGATAGATAGATAGATAGATAGATAGATAGATAAAAGAAGCTGGGCATATAGGTTCACATTATAACTGGCTTGGACCAGAGTTTTATATATATATACATATATATATATATATAAAAGAAGCTTGGCATATAGGTTCACATTTGTAATTCAAGCTACTCAGATGCCTGAGATCTGGAGGATCAGGATTTGATGCTAGCCCAGGCAGAGAAATTCATTAGACTGCATCTCCAAAAAAACTAGCAAACAGCCATGCTGGAGACATGGCTTAAGTGGTTCTAGAACATCAGGCTAGCAAGAAAACCAGGCAAGTATGATGTCCTGAGCTAAAATCCCAAAAATGGTAAAAAAATAAAAATAAAAAATAAAAAAATAAAAGGTTTATTTTTCCTGGTCCTTGGACTTGAAGTCAGGGCCTGAGCACTATCCCTGAGCTTTTTCTTTCAAGGCTGGTACTATATCACTTGACCCACAGCTATAGTTCTAGCTTTTTTTTTTTTTTTGAAGTTAATTAGAGATAAGAATCTTATGGATGGGGCTGGGAAGGTGGCTCAGTGGTAGAGCGCTTGCCTTGCATGCATGAGGCCCTGGGTTCAATTCCTCAGCACCACATAAGCACAAATTTAAAGAAAAGCCAGAAGTGGCTAGTGGTAGAGCACTAGCCTTGAGCTGAAGAGCTGAGGGACAGCATCCATGCCCAGAGTTCGGGCCCCACGACCGGACCCAAAAAAAAAAAAAGAATCTCATGGACTTTCCTGCCCATGATGGCATCCAACCATGATCCTTAGATCTCAGCCTCCTGACTAGCTAGTTAGGATTACAGGCATGAACCACCAAAGCCCAACTCCAAAAAGAATTTTAAGATATATTTTCTTATCTAACATATTTGAAACTATCCTAACCACAGCACTTTACTATTTAAAAGTATGGTAATTCTATATGAAAATTTTTAATCCCACATGAGCATGGCTTCCTAGAAGCAGATCTTTAGGTAATGATATCTTATTAATATGCTATCCCTAAAAGGTATACAATAGTGTGTGTGTGTGTGTGTGTGTATATATATATATATATATATATATATATATACATATATATATAAAAAGATGGGTCCTACATCTTGAATTTGTTATTATTGGTTGCAGGGCTAGAACTCAAGGACTGGCCACTGTCCTTGAGGTTTTTAGCTCAAAGCTAGTGTTCTACCACTTTGAGCCACAGAGCCACTTCCAATTTTCCGGGGGGGGGGGGGGGGGGGGTGGTAATTGGAGATAACAATCTCATGGACCTTCCTACCCAGGCTGGCAGTAGCTAGGATTACAGACATGAGCCACCAGCACCCAGCAATGTCTTAAAATGTTTAAGATACAAAATATTATATACATATATACATATACATATATATTTATGGGTAGGTATGTCAATATTTTTTCTTATACAATATTATAAGAAACCATTAGAAACAGCTAACTTTTATGGTAGAAGAGATTTTCTTACTGTTTAAGTTATGAACCATTTTTACATGTTTTTTATATTTGACTTTTATTTTTTGGATTTGTTGCTTACCATGGAGCACTTCTCCAGTACTTCCTCCTGAAACTTCAGAAATCCTTCCTGAACCTCAACTTCATTGAGGAAAAAGGAAAGAAAGTGAGTAAAGGGCTGCTTTCTTCTAAAAGTGTGCAAAAGAACATCAATCCGAGTTCGGGCTGAAACCACACCATTCCGATGCTGGCCAGTGATCACTGCAAGCAAAGGAAAACAGGTTAACACATTCTAGGACTCCAGATGCTTTCAAAGGCAAATGCTTCATGATGTTTTCACCTCAAAGAAGCTATGAAGGTTCTAAGTGTGTACAAATCTGAATAGGGGTTGATACTGAGAAGAAAACTGCTAATTAATTCAGTCTATACAGAATGAAGATTAAAAATAGAGTATCTTTAAGACCAACTAATAGCCAAATGAGTTCAAAGTCTACAAAGCAGAGGAGGAGGGAAGAGGAGGGGATTCAAAGATTAACTGGGAGTCAGGCACTGGTGGCTCACATTTGTAATCCTAGCTACTCAGGAAGCTGAGATCTGAAAATCACAGTTTGAAGCCAGCCCAGGCAGGAAAGTCTGTGAGGCTATCATCTCTAATTAATCACCAGAAAACCGGAAGTGACAGAGCACTAGCCTTGAGTAAAAAAAAGTTCAAGGACAGCACCTGGGCCCTGAGTTCAGGCCTCACAACTAACAAAAGCAACAAAAAAGATCAACTCAGACCAAAAAAAAAAAAAAAAGAAGAAGAAGAAGGAAAGTAAAGCTATATCTATCTCTGTCTGAAATTAAAAATAGGATAAGGATAAGAAACTAAAGGGAACTGGGAAGGTGGCTCAGTAGTAGAATGCTTGCCTTGCATGCATAAGACCCTGGGTTCGATTCCTCAGCACCACATAAGCAGAAAAACCTGCAAGTGGCACTGTGTCTCAAGTGGTAGAGTGCTAGTCTTGAGCTGAAGAGCTGAGGGACAGCGCCAGGCCCAAGAGTTCAGGCCCCATGACTGACCCCCCCCCAAAAAAAAGAAAGAAAAAAGAAACTAAAGGGAAAAAGGCTTAAATTCCTGTTTGTTTCATTTCTGTCAAAGGCTACTACAAAAAATTAAATTTTTCCTTAAAAAGAGCATTTTTTTTAAAGAGCAAGATAATAAGATGCTTTTATTTTTCGAGGGCATAAGGGTATATACCTGAAATATCACACTCAGAAAGCTGATGCAAGAGCAGCCTGGGCTACACAGTGAGATCCTGTCTCAAAAGTAAGATAAAAATAAAGTCAGGCACCAGTGACTCAAGCCTGTAATACCAGTTACTTGGGAGGCAGAGATTGGGAGGATCAAGTTACAAGGCCAAAACATGGGTAAAATTTCCAAGACAAGTTGGGCGCAGGTGGCTCATGCCTGTAATCCTGGCTACCCAGGAGGCTGAGATCTGAGGATCACGGTTCAAAGCCAGATGTCCGTGAGACTCTTATCTCCAATAAACCACTAGAAAACACGAAGTGACACTGTGGCTCAAGTGATAGAGCACTCGCCTTGAGCTGAAGAGTGCAGGAACAGTGCCCAAGCTCAGAGTTCAAGCCCCACGAGCGACCAAAAGAAAAAAAAATGTCCAAGACATTTCATCAAACTAGTGACTAGGCACTAGTGACTAGACTAGGCCTATACCTGGCATCCCAGCTACATAGGAGAATAAACAGGAGGATCCAAGCCCAGGCCAGCCCTCGGCATAAAGGAAGATTCTACCTCAAATATAACCAGAGCAAAAAAAGGCTAGAGATATGGCTCAAGCAGTAATGTGTCTGCCTACCAAGTACAAAGCTGTAAGTCCAAATCCTAGTGCTGCCAAAAAAAAAACAAATTAAAATAAAATATAATACAAGATGCATTCATTTTTGTAACACAGAAAACTGAAATGAGTAGGTAAAAGGTGTTCAGAGACCAACTGGTCTCTGAAAAGTCAAAGTCTCAGGAAAAGTCAAAATTGATCAATGACTAAAGAACAAATACTAAGAATACCTAAGGGAAAGTTTTTATGTGGCATTTGTCTAAGAACTATAATAGGAAACCTACAAAAGTATTTATGTTGATTTTTTTTTTTTATTGGTAGTAGTGGTAGTGGTGCTGGGTAAGGAAGCCAGAGATTTGTGTATGCTAAAGCTGGTTCTCTACCATTGTGCTACATCCCCTTGTTAAATATTTTAAAAACTAGTTCCTTAACTACTGTGACAATCTCATTTATTAAGAGTCTTCTGATATTCCCTTACCTATGATATCCAAACAAGACAAAACCAAATCCTTGTCTGCAGGACAAATTAAAACCTACCAGGTTACTTTCTAATTTCTCTCCATTTTGGAGAGGCAAAATCAAATGAAGAAATAACAGCATAATACCTAATCCGATTGCTATCTTGATTTCACATGACAATTCAATTTATTGGCTAGGACCTATATATTTTATTTTTTTCATTTACATTATTTTCCTAGAAGATCTAGAAGTTATTTTATCCTCTTAGTTTTCAAATAAATCAATCCCACTAAATTCCTACTTTTTACTAATTGGGCATACTAGTTTTACACATTGCAACATTCCTGCTAAATAAAAATAGAATCTTTGTAACCTTCCTACCCTTTCTGGATAAGCTCTGGAATGACTCAAGTACCTTAAAATAACTAAGGTCAGGCCCATCAGCTGCACCAGACATTAATGAAAGTAAACTAAGCAACTCAAGGGCAGCAATGGGAGGGAGGGAATGAGAGAGAAAGAGGGAACATCTTACACTAAGCAAAAGGAAATAAATGTACATATCATCCGATTTGGAAGAAATAGTTGTACTATCAAAGTTCATATAGTTCATAAGCTTTATAGAGCATGATAGTGACAATTCACCTAATAAAGGTTAAAATGTGTTTGTGACTTTAGTTAAGTATCACTATCCCACAATACTGTGAAATTTATGTAATCACTTAATCTCATAAGAAATTTTTTTTAAAAATAACTAAGGTCTCCAAGTTTATAGCATGGTATAATTCATCTTTCTGCAATAAAAATTACATGTATTACGACAGACTTAAAAAATAAGGAAATAGCCAGGTGCCGGTGGCTCATGCCTGTAATCCTTGCTACTTAGGAAGCTGAGATCTGAGGAACGTGGTTCAAAGCCAGCTCAGGCAGGAAAGTCCACTCAGAAAACTGGAAGTGGTGCTGCAGCTCAAGTTGTAGAGCTCTAGCCTTGAGCTGAAGAGCTCAAGCTCTGACAGCGCCCAAGCCCAAAGCTCAAGCCCCCACAACCGACAAAAAAATGAGGAAATAGTATATGTTAATAGACTAGTTAGTAAAAGTCAATCTATCATTATAACATAAACTTCCCTTATTTATCTTATATATAATTTCTGCAAACTCATTTTTAAAAACATGTGTAGTTTTGGGCTGGGAAGTTGGCTCAGTGGTAAAGCGCTTGCCTTGCATGCCTGAGGCCCTGGGTTCGATTCCTCAGCACCACATAAGCAAAAAGACAAAAAGCCGGAAGTGGTGCTGTGGCTCAAGTGGTAGAGCGCTAGCCTTGAGCTGAAGAGCTGAGGGACAGCGCCCAGGCCCAGAGTTCAGGCCCCGCAACCGGACCCCCCCCCCCCAAAAAAAAAAAAAAAAATGTGTAGTTTTATAATCAGAAAAAAAGCTAGATACAGAAGCTATAATATAATTATAATCATTTCAAAATTTGTAATTTGAACTTTTTAAAAGCTTAAAGAAAAAAGTTTCTGTACTTAAAATTCTTTTTTTTTTTCAAAATGCTATTTTATTCATATATTACAAAAGCAAAACTTCATTTACAATATGATACCAGATATAGTTATTTCAACATTAAGCTGCTTTCTGGATCCCTAAATGATATAGTGTATTTTACAACTGTAATGCAAGAGTTATGCATTGAATACAAAATATGTTCTTTACATCAAAATACACATTAATGAAAAAAGTTCTAGAAAGCATACGCCCAAGACTAATGATAAAGTCTTTATCAGGGAATTTAGCTTTTAATAACATTTTTAATAACCCATTCATTTGACAAATACTTTTATAGAATGTAAAGTTTATCTTTATATTTTAGTAGTAATTCCCTTTGTCAAACAATTCTGCAGATAAACAGTAAATACTTATTTCTAAAACGAAATAGCAAGCTGGGCATAAGTAGCTCACGTCTGTAATCCTAGGTGCTACTCAGGAGGCTGAGATCTGAGGATTGTGGTTCAAAGCCAGACTAGATAGGACAGTATGTAAGACTCTTACAATTAATCACAGAAAAAGCTGGAAATGGCACTGTGGCTCAAAGGGTAGAACACTAACCTTGAGCAAAAGGAGCCCAGGGAGGGGCTGGGAAGGTGGCTCAGTGGTAGAGTGCTTGCCTTGCATGCATGAGGCCCTGGGTTCGATTCCTCAGCACCACATACACAGAAAAAGCTGGAAGTGGGTGCTATGGCTCAAGTGGTAGAGTGCTAGCCTTGAGCTGAAGAGCTCAGAACAGTGCCCAGGCCCAGAGTTCAAGCTCCATGACCAGATTAAAAAAAAAAAGGAGCCCAGGGACAGTGCCCAGGCCCAGAGTTCAAGCCCTAAAACCAGCAAAAATAAATAAATAGGTAAGTAAATAAATAAATAAAAATGAAATAGCATTGGAATTACCCAATGGAATTTTTCAAAGTAAAGTCTAGCCTTCAGTTGAATTTCAAGAAGTTGTAATTACATTACTACATTAGTAAAATCTGAAATAAAATCGTTCCCTGTTAATCTCTTAAAAGTTTCTTTAAAAATATTAGTGGAGATATATTATTTATCAATTTTTTAAAAATCTAAACTTAACCGGGTTGCCGGTGGCTCACACCTGTAATCCTAGCTACTCAGGAGGCTAAGATCTGAGGATCGTGGTTCAAAACCAGCCCGGGTAGGAAAGTCCATGAGACTCTTATCTCCAATAAACCACTAGAAAGGGGCTGGGAAGGTGGTTCAGTGGTAGAGCGCTTAAACCTTGCATGCCTCAGGCCCTGAGTTCGATTCCTCAGCACCACATAAGCAAAAAAGAAAAAAGCTGGAAGTGGCACTGTGACTCAAGTGGTAGAGCGCTAGCCTTGAGCTGAAGAGCTGAGGGACAGTGCCCAGGCCCAGAGTTCAGGCCCAACTACCGGACCCAAAAAAAAAAAAACACTAGAAAACAGGAAGTGGCGCTGTGGCTCAAGTGGTAGAGTGCTGGCCTTGAGCTGAAGAGCACAGGGACAGCGACCAAGCCCAGAGTTCAAGCCCCATGACCGACCAAAAAAAAAAATCTAAACTTATGCTCAATGAACAAAAATAAATTTCACTTCAGAACATTGCCTGTTAGCAGTAAAGTACTATAAATAGTGCATGTTAAACTTGCTTGACTCATTTCTATTAAATATTTGAGGAAAAATAAAATGAGAGGAATATATTCAATCGGTAAAGAAAACTGCACTCACAAATCTAATGAGCCAATTGCTTATTTCAGCAGGAACCTTTATATAATGTTGTTTAGAAGTTCTGATACTAGAATTTTCTGATATTACCAAAAGCCCAGGTATAGCTCTGTCACTATGGTGTCCAATATGGGCACCTATAGCTAGTTAAAGTTGAAAATCTGGCTCCTTTGTCACACTAACTAATCATGTGTCAAGTGCTCACAGTCACATGTGCTGGTGACACCTACTCTGGACTGGCAGGGACCGAAAACTTGTCTTTAAGCTATCCAAGCATACAAGAAATCTACTATACACTAAAATATGGAAGTCCTATTCCATCAGTGATGGTGAAGCTCAAAACCAGGACCAGGTCCTAAAGCCAAACCAGGTTGCCTACATCCTTTCTCATCTGGAAAATTAATTTGGTGGATCAAGATAGGAAAAAAGCTACATAATACCAGAGAACAAAGTCACTTAATGCTTCATCTGGGTTATTAACATGCAAAAGTAAATGTAAATTATAGATTGTGTCCCACCTATTTCTCCTTCTTGTCCAGGCTTAGGAATGCTAATAGATGTTTTAGTCTCCACTTCTATTTTCTTCTTAGTGTCTCCTCTTTTTCCAACTATATGCCTATAATGCGAAAAAAAATTAACAGAAGATTAAGTCAAAATGTTTCAAAATAAGGAACTCCACCATGTTTAAAAAAAAATTTTTTTTTGTCAGTCATGGGGCTTCAACTCTGGGCCTGGGCATTGTCCCTGAGCAATTCAGTTCAAGGCTAGCACTCTACCATTTGAGCCACAGCACCACTACCATTTTCTAGTGGTTAATTGGAGATAAGAGTCTCACGGACTTTTCTGCCCAAGCTGGCTTTGAACCACGACCCTCAGATCTCAGCCTCTTGAGTAGTTAGGATTACAGGTGTGAGCCAATAGCACCCAGCCCAAAATCTTTTTTTATCTCTAATATTGGAGTTTAGCCTCAGGCTCTTCTGCTTTTACTGAGATTTTTTTTTTTTTGCTCATGGTTGATGCTCAACTACTTGAGCCATACCTCCACTGGTTAATTGGAGGTATCTCAGTTTTGTCTGTTCGGATTGGCTTTGAACCTCAACCTTTATATCTCAGCCTCCTGAGTAGCTAAGATTATAAGTATGAGCCACTAGTGCCTGACTCATTTAAATCCCTTGTGCTTTAATAAAGCTCAGTGCTTTTGGAGAAAGTCACAAATCATCTAGCTGTACTATACTCACTAGCAAAGTAATGGCCTATAGCTAATTCAATGTGTAGATAGGATAACCGTTCCTAACACCTGTTTACTTCTCAAAATAAGATTCAAAGTCTGGGTCTACAGAGCAGCAAAAAGAAATCTGACACAGTTTCAGCACCCAATGGGTCTATAATTTGAAGACAACAAATTAATGTATCCATTTTGAAAAACAAACTATATTATGAATTCATCCTAAAAGAATTGCCCTTAGTTAATAAGAGAAAACAGCAGCCGGGCGCCGGTGGCTCACTCCTGTAATCCTAGCTACTCAGGAGTCTGAGATCTGAGGATCATGGTTCAAAGCCAGCCTGGGCAGGAAACTCCATGAGACTCTTATCTCCAATAAAACCACCAGAAAACCAGAAGTGGCGCTGTGGCTCAAGCGGTAGAGCGCTCACCTTGAACTGAAGAGTCCAGGGACAGCACCCACACCCAGAGTTTAAGCCCCACGACTGACAAAAAAAAAAAAAGAGAGAGAGAGAGAAAATAGCTTATCAAAGAGTAGGACTCACCATTCAGAACAGATTCAAAAGCACAGGAAGTAGCCAGGCCTGTAATGTTAACACTTGGAAGGCAGAGATCAAAGGACCACAGTTTAAGGCCATCTGGCAAAAATTTATGAGACTTCATTTCACAATGGTTCATGCCCAGTATCCGAGTTAAGAGGGAAACAGAATGGCTGAGTACAGTGATGCATGCATGTCAGGGAATCTTAGGAAGTACAAATAGGAAACTGCAGTCCAGACTGGCTCATGCATAAAGCAATACTCTATCTTGAAAATAATTATGCTAGAGCAAGCTGCTAATGTAGCTCAAATAATAAGAGTGCCTGCCCAGCAAGCATGAGGGACTGAGTTCAATTCTCAGTACTTACACACACAGACACACACACACACACACACACACATACATGGAAAGGGAGGGGGGAAACAGGAAAGGGGAGAGGGGAGGAGAGAAAAGAGAGGGAAAAGGGAAGGTGAAAGGGGGGACAAAGAAGGAAAGAGAGCACCAACGAACATGTGACCCTCAGGCTGAATTCAGCACAAGAGATTTCACCTTTTTCAAGCTCTACAAAATGCTAAAAATCTGATGACTCATGGCAAGAATAGGAAATCGCCTCTCAAGTATCCAGGATGTGAGTTTATCATAATCACTCACTACCTTCCATCTACTTCAATCACTTATTGACTCATTTACATTACTTGCCTGAGCCTTATAGCATAACTAATTCTAGCAATCCAAGGTTATCTTTTGAACCCACAGTAATTAGATCTGTTACAGTGAGTAAAACTACTGAATCCCAGGAGAGAAGTTTTAGCATCTATAAAAAACTAAGAGACTATCACAAGACTATAAAGTTAAGCGAAAGAACTCTGTATTATCAACATTATTTCAACTTCTATCATTTTAACTACATATCCAATAAAGGTGAATAAATCTAATATTGTTCTTTTTTTCAGGAATGCCAAGAATTAAACCTGAAGCTTCACACTTACTAAGCATGCATTCTACCACTGAGCTACACTCTAGTCCTTGTTCATTTGTTTTTACACAGAATAACCAAGACTAATTATTTCCAGTAAGATCTACTATAGTAAATCTTTAAATATATCCATCTATATGTGTATGCACACACACATACACACACACACACACATATGCCAAGCGAGTAATACAATTCAGCAATAGAGTGCTTGCTTAGTATATGTAAAACCAAGTTGACTGCCACTACTACAAAAAAAAAAAAATTAGAAGACAATTGGACCTCTAGAATTGCCCTGTAGTTTTCCTTTGTTTGGACTAGATACTATACTAACTCTGCCAGTTCTTATCAGTTTGAAGTACTTTCAGTCAAGCATCTGTGTGTTGGTATGTGGCTAGTGAACCAGCCTTCCAAGGGTTAGGATTACAGAAACAGTAGTTGATTCAAAGTGTTATTATTCGTGTAGGCTTCAATACGTTAGAAAAGGAAATGGTTAAAATCAAAGATCCTTTAGAGTTGAACAAACCATGCACAAGTCTTTTAATCACTCTAGGCCAAGGAAGGGAGCAAGGCATCTTTCAGAAAAATATTATCAACTAATTAGTATTTAGCAAAGCCAGTGTCTAACATGCAAGTCCTCTGGTGTATAATGAGTGTTTAGTATATATGCCCTTCAGAATTGGACCAGAAAGTGGTAAAGCACTTACCTAGCAACAGGGCCCTAAATTCAATCCCTAGTAATGCCAAGAAACAAAAAACAAAACAATAAAAAGAATACATAGAATTCACCAGGCAAAGTGGTTCAAGCCTGCAATCTCAGCTACACAGGTAGGACTGCAGTCTGAAGCCAGCCCCAGTAAAGCTTGAGACCTATTTAAAAAACACTAGCCGGGCACTGGTGGCTCATACCTTTAATCCTAACTACTCAAGAGGCTGAGATCTGAGGATTATGGCTCAAAGCCAGCCTGACAGGAAACTCCAGGAGACTCTTATCTCCAATTAATCACATAAAAGCCAGAAGTGGCGCTATGGCTCAAGCAGTACAATGCTAGCCTTGAGCAAAAGGAGCCCAGGGACAGTGTCTCGGCCCAGAGTTCAAGCCCCAGGACTGGCAAAAAAATAAAAATAAAAATAAAAAAATTCTACCCTTAATGCAAAGAACTGAGTGGAAAGAAAACAAGATCAATGTGGAGAGACTAGTAAGTGAGCTACTTTAAAAAATCCACAGGCCTGGTGTCGGTGGCTCACACCTATAATCCTAGCTACTCAGGAGGCTGAGATCTGAGGATAGCAGTTCAAAGCCAGCCCGGGCAGGAAAGTCCATGACACTCTTATCTCCAATAAACCACCAGAAAACCAGAAGTGGTACGGTGGCTCAAGTGGTAGAGAGCTAGCCTTGAGCTGAAGAGCTGAGGGACAATGCCCAGGCCCAGAGTTCAAGCCCAACGACAGAAAGAAAGAAAGAAAGAAAGAAAGAAAGAAAGAAAGAAAGAAAGAAAGAAAGAAAGAAAGGAAGGAAGGAAGGAAGGAAGGAAGGAAGGAAGGAAGGAAGGAAGGAAGGAAGGAAGGAAGGAAGGAAGGAAGAAGACAGACAGACAGACAGGAAGGAAGGAAGGAAGGAAGGAAGGAAGGAAGGAAGGAAGGACGGAAGAAGACAGACAGACAGGAAGGAAGGAAGGAAGGAAGGAAATCCATAGAAAAGGGTAGCAGTGACAGTTTGACAGAGATCAGTGGGTAGAGTCAAAGGATATTTAAGAGGCAAAAATCAACAGGATGTAGCAATATACATGAAATGATGAACATAGTGTATAATCAGTCCTTTGACATTTAGGACATAGAACAGTAAACTATTAGTAATTAAGCATCACAGTCAGCTTCCTGCTGAGTTTTCTGGAAATGCAGTCTTGTGAAGCTGCCAGAACCTCACTCACTTGTAGAGCAAGCTGGGGGCACTCACAGTAGACCGGAATCCTTGAGGGGTCTGCTCCACCTCGTACGCATCACAGGGCTCATCAGAATACTGCAGGGAGTCTGCACAAAAACAGTAACATCTCAGAAATGCTCCTGCTCCCTGGAAAACAGCCTGCTCCCAGCTGTCACTATCTATCAAGGCTTTAACAAAAGTAAAGCATACAGGAAAAAAAAAAAAAAAACAGCCCAACACTTTACAGATCACTGCACTAAGATTCCTCTTTTCTTAAAAGAAATTATCAAAAATAAATAGTTACTACTGGAAGTAGAAGTGAGGCCCAAATGGTAGAGCACCAGCCTTGACCAAAAAAAAAAAAGCTAAGAGAATATTTAGCGCAAAAAAAAAAAAAAAAAAAAACAGAAAAAAAATATTTACTACTTTAAATCTTTCAGTCTTGACCCTTGGAAAGCAGCATATACGTACCAGTATTAGACTGTTTACTCTTAGCACAACATACAGTTTTGTTTTGTTTTGAATTAGCTAAGCCCTGGTGATTCATCCTTGTAACCCTGGCTACTCAGGAGGCTGACGCCTGGAAGATCACAGTTCAAGCTCAGCTAGACAGAAAAGTCTGTGAAACCAGGTTCCAAGATGGCTCACGCCTATAATCCTAGCTACTCAGAAGGCTGAGATCTGAGGATCATGGTTCGAAGCCAGTCCAGGCTGAAAAGTCCCTGTGAGACTCTTATCTCCAATTAACCACCAGAAAACTGTATTGGCACTGTGGCTCAAAGTGGTAGAGCACTAGCTTTGAGCAGAGTTCTGGGACAGTGCCCAGACCCTGAGTTCAAGCCCAACAACTGACAGAAAAAAGAAGGGGAATGTAAAGGGAAAGAAAGGAAAAATCTGTGAAACTCTACCTCCAATTAACAAAAAAAAAAAAAAAAAGCCAGATGGAGGCATAGCCCAAGTGGTGGAATTCTAGCTATGAGCAAGGGAACCATGAGGTCCCAAGTTCAAGCTCGGGTACCAGCCCCTCCAAGGAAAAAGAAAAATTCAGGCTAGGCATGGTAATGTATACCTGAAATCCCAACTACTCAAGTGGCAGTGCTAGGAGCTCTACCACTCGAGTGATACCTCCAGAGAACATTTTTATTTCTAATCTGACCTAAAAACAACTAGGTTACCTTGATAAAAATCATCATCTTCTTCATGTTGGTAAGTCTTTTCTTGGATAGGATTCTTTCTGTAATTCCGCCCATCAATTGTTATAATCTGTGGGCGCAGAACTTCCATGATGCTTTCTCCAAATAATATTCTAGTGAAATCCTGAAAAATAAAGCAGCATCTTACCATTTTAAATGAAAACTCCTATTTCAGTTATAGGAATCATTTTGTAGGATTGGAAAGGGCTGGACATCAGTTCACAGCACATCCTAAGCAACAGTCCTACTTTCCTTTGAACTTTACAGTTTGCAAGCTGAAGTAAATCAGTTGCTCCAGTTTCCCCTACCTATTATATTCCTGGTTCACTTTAGATAGCAAAATAATTTGTGAATTGCTATTATTGTGAACTATTTATTACTGTCCCCCATTTTATTACTTTATCATCCTCCATTTTTTTTTATTACTTTAACCTAAAAGGAGTGCACATTTGATGTTCAGCTATTTGCAAGTATCTCACCCTTTCCATCCAGTATGATAATACAATGAGGGACATTTAGTAACTCCCACAAGAAGGCAAGAGATACTAAAGCTGCTAGAAATACCTACCTAAACATCAGATTCACTTGCCTGTCAAACCACAGATAAAATATGATTTAACCAAGTTTTCAGATCAACACCTTGCTCAGGAGAGAAACTCATTTCTGGTTATTGTTGTTTTGAATTATCTGTAAGTAGTTGTACAAAGGGGTTTTAAATTCAACAAAACAGTTTGTAAAACAGTTTGTAAGTACAATGTATATTGATCAACTACCCCTGGCATCATTCTGCCCCATTCCAAGCCCATCCATACCCTCAAATTACATGAATGAGCCCAATTTCTAAAGGCTCCTGTCTAAGGAACACCGAGCCAAGCTCCCAGTCACCATTTAATCAATGAATAATTTAGGAAATAAAGATTCCTTGTGAAACAGCTAGGGTTACTTTCAACCCATGTTCAGGTTCCTTGTGAAACAGACCACAGACAGTCATGAAGCCCAAAATATTTCAACAGTTCCCAAGAAAGAAAACACCTCAATCTTTACTAAAAGAAGTAAGTTCAGTTTTAAAAAAGAAGTTTTTTAACGGTAGTTTGCTCAAAGAAGCAAGAGGTTTTGTGTTTTGAGAAATAACACAAAAATTAAGTCGGGGGAGGGGAAGAAGGGAGGAGCAGCTCACACCTGTAATCCTAGCCACTCAGAAGGCTGATGTCTGAGGATTGCAGTTTGAAGTCAGCCCAGGCAGGAAAGTCAGAGACTCTTAGCTCCAACTAATCATACAAAAAGCCAGAAGTGGCTGTGGTTCATGTAGTAGAGTGCTAGCCTTGAACAAAAGGAACCCAGGAACCTGGGGACAATGTCCAGGCCCAGAGTTCAAGGGCCAGGACCAGCAAAAAAATAAAAATAAATAAAAAATAAATTTGCCTTCCTGGGCACAAGGTGGGAGGGAATGATTTACATCTGTAATCCTACCTACTCAGGAGGCTGAGATCTGAGAAGATTGTGGTTCAAAGCCTGCCTGGGCACAAAAGTCCAGAAAAGTCTTTCTCTACAATTAACCAGCAAAAAGCCAGAAGGGAGGAGAGCCAGTCTTGTGCAAAAAAAGCTAAAGGAGGGCTGGGAATATGGCTCAGTGGTAGATCTAGTGCTTGCATAGGTTTGATTCCTCAGTACCACATAAACAGAAAACGCTGGAAGTGGCGCGGAGGCTCAAAAGGTAGAATGCTAGCCTTGAGCTGAAGAGCTAAGGGACAGCGCCCAGGCCCAGAATTCAAGCCCCATGACAGGTAAAAAATAAAAAAGAAAGAGAAAAGTCTTAAGAGGAAGTGGAGCTATAACTAACAGTAGTCTAATGACCTCACACTCTGGATCCCTATTTCTTTAACACCTACTGGGGGGGGGGGGGGGGGGGGAAGAGGAGGGGTTCTGTAAAAGTAGACTTTGACATTATGTCGGGGCCCTTGACCCTGGAGCTGTGAGACACTGAAATCAGACAACTCGGAACCTTCCCTTCCCGTCAGCCCCAGGCTGTGAGACTGCTTAGAAGTGAGGAAGGGAATAATTTAAACTTGGTTCATACAGGCTTGGAAAAGAAGAAGGAGGAGAAAAAAAAGGGTACCCTTCCTTCCTACCGGGGGAATGAGGAAACCAACGCTAGGCCGCAGACCGGAAGCACCCTCCGGAAGCTGGCTCCCGCCCCGCGCCTCTCCTCCCGGCCCCGCCCACCACGTCTCGGGGACGCGCGCGTCGCTTTCCTCGTCGTGGCGACCGCCACCGCTCACGCTGGTTCTGGGGGCGGGGCTGTAAGAATAGGAGTAAAGCCGCTGAGGTAAGTGGCAAAGGGATTCTAAGGCCTTTGGGAGTTGGGTGACAAGGGAGTTTACTCCCTAGGTCCTACCTTCAGGGCCTGGGACAAGTGGAGCTGAGACACCGGAGACAGCCGTGGCGTTTGTGTGAAAGGAAATTTCCTGAGCGCGCGGCTTGGAATGCGCTTGCGGACCGAGGGTTGGCGCCTGCGCGGTGGAGCGGCCGTCCGACGACCGTTCTTTAGTGTTAGGCTGGGTGGGAAGCATGGCTTGGGGGCTTGTTTGGCCATCGCAGGTATTCCCACCTAATAAGCAGAACAGAACTAATAGCTCCCCAGCTATCTAGATGGAACACGGCTTGTTGGTGGAATTCAACGTTTGTAATAAATAATGTCTCTGTACTGGGATAGGAACTAACGTTAGAATCTCTGGTCTTTGGGGTTGTGTGTCGACTCTGGGGTTTGAACTCAAGGCCTGGGTGCTGTTCCTGAGCTTTTTTTTTTTTTTAAAGCTAGCTCCATTTCCGACTTTTGCTGGTTAATTGGAGATAATGTTTCCTGAGTTTTCCTGCCCAGGCTGGCTTCGGACCTGGATCTTCAAATCTCAGCCTCCTGAGTAGACAGGATTACAGGCATGAGCCCCCGGCACCCAGCTAGCAAGTACTTTTTCTTTTTGCCGGTCGTGGAGCCTGAACTCTGGGCCTGGGCGCTGTCCCTCAGTTCTTCAGCTCAAGACTAGTGCTCTACTACTTGAGCCACAGCGCCACTTCCAGCTTTTTCTGCTTATGTGGTGCTGAGGAATTGAACCCAGGACCTCATGCATACGAGGCAAGCATTCTACTACTGAGCCACTTTCCCAGCCCAGCAACGACTTAAAAAAAAAAAAAAAATTTTATTATTACTGTCTTTAAGTAGTTGTACAAAGAAGTTTCCATTCTACAAAACAGTATACAAGATGTCTGACAACATTGGCAACCATCGTTTCTAACCCATCCCTTCTCTCGCTTTTTTTAAAAATTGAGATTAGGTGATTACATGAATTTCACATATTTCACAGTATTGTGGAGTAGTGATACTTAAAATCACAAACAAATTTTAACCATCACAAGGCAAATTGTCATTATCATGGTCTATAAAGTTTGTGAATTCTATGAGCTTTGACAATACAAATTATTTCTTCCACATTGGGTGGTGTTTACATTTCTTTCCTTTGGCTTAGTGTAGCCAGCAAATACTTTTTTTTTTTTTTGGGTCCGGTTGTGGGGCCTAAACTCTGGGCCTGGGCGCTGTCCCTCAGCTCTTCAGCACAAGACTAGCGCTCTACCACTTGAGCCATAGTGCCACTTTTGGATTTTTTCTTTTTGCTTATGTGGTGCTGAGGAATCGAACCCAGGGCCTCATGCATGCAAGGCAAGCGCTCTACCACTGAGCCACCTTCCCAGCCCCAGCAAATACTTTTTGATGAGACCCTTTTTATGAAAACAGGTACAACACCAAGGGGAAAAAAATAAAAAGAAAATAGTTATATATCTTCCAGAAAGAAGAAACTATAGACTAATTTACATGACATCATCCCTGTTCTATACAAAGTAAAAGTCAAGCCATGCTGTGTTTCCTGTGAGAATTTATTTTTGCCAGTACAAGTGTTTGAACTCCGGGCCTTAAACAGACCCAGCTGGCCCTTTGCCACCTCAGCCACTATTCCAGCCTAGCTTTTTACTGGTTAATTTGTTTTTGTTGGTCATGGAGCTTGAACTCTGGGCCTAGGCACTGTCCCTCAGCTCTTCAGCTCAAGGTGAGCATTCTACCACTTGAGCTACAGCACCACTTCCGGTTTTCTGGTGGTTTATTGGAGATAAGCATTTCACGGACTTTCTTGCCCGGGCTGGCTTTGAACCGTGATCCTCAGATCTCTGCCTCCTGAATAGCTAGGCGTGAGCCACCAGCGCCCGGCTTACTGGTTATTTTGGAAGTGGAGGCTTATAGACTTTTCTGCCCAGGCTGGCTTTTAACAATGGTCCTCTGGATCTGTCTCCTGAGCCACCTCCAGCAGGCTCCCTGTAAGGAGTTCTACAGCAGACAGTCCCGGTTTCTTCGGTAAGATGAAATCCCAGGATAATGTCCTTTCCAATATTTGACAGATTTTACTGAGTTTGGTAGTAAGTAGAATTGTGCAAAGTGAGGGGGAAAAAGAAAATGTAACGGGCCATACTTCATGATGCCAAACATCTCTGTCCCCTACATAATCTTTGCTGAACTGTTAGCCTCTTGTTTTGTTATTTTTAAATCATTGATTTATCTAGGAAAGCTGTGATACAGAGGGTTGTAGTAGACCTGAAGGATAGAAAGTTCTTTCCCCCTTTGGAAAGTCAGAGGATTCTTTTTTTTTGGGGGGGGGGGGGAGGGGGAAGTCCGGTCGTGGGGCCTGAACTCTGGTCCTGGGCGCTGTCCCTCAGCTCTTCAGCTCAAGGCTAGTGCTCTACCACTTGAGCCACAGCGCCACTTCCAGCTTTTTTGTTTTTGCTTATGTGGTGCTGAGGAATGGAACCCAGGGCCTCATGCATGCAAGGCAAGCGCTCTACCACTGAGCCACCTTCCCAGCCCCAGTCAGAGGATTCTTATTAAGATCATGAACCTTAAAATGAGAGTGTTGGGGCTGATGGTATAGCTTAGTAAAGTGTGTGAAGTTTGTAGGAGAAGATAATTACTCATCTTCTTAAGCAGATCCTTTCCCTTCCAAGAGTTTGCTGTGTCTATCAGAGAAAATTAAACTTTTCCTGTAAGTATATAGGTTGGGAAATAATAAATATGAAAACCTAGAATCTGCAAACGTATCTGCATCAAGGGCTGGGAAGGTGGCTCAGTGGTACAGCGCTTGGCTTGCATGCCTTAGGCCCTGTGTTCGATTCCTCAGCACCACATAAGCAAAAAGAAAAAAGCCGGAAGTGGCACTATGGCTCAAGTGGTAGAGCCCTAGCCTTGAGCTGAAAAGTTGAGGGACAGCGCCCAGGCCCAGAGTTCAGACCCCACGACCAGACAAAAAAAAAAAAAGTATCTGCATCCAGAGTAGTCAGGTAGGGTGAAGCACACCTGTAATCCCAGCACTAAGTGGTAGGGACAGGATAATTTAAGTTCAGTACTAGCATGAGCTACATAGTGAGATCCTATCTCAAAAGATTCAGAAATTTCCATAACTATACTTATTTACATGTTTGCTAAACCTAAAACTGTTCCATGCTTTACATACATGAATCATATCTGTAAGGTAAATGCTATTACAGAATCCATTTTACATGTGAGATAACTAAAGAAGACAGGTGAAGTGATTTATCCTGTCATGCAGCAACTAAGTACCAAAACTAGACAAAAACCTAGTTTTTTGTTTGTTTTTTGTTGTTGTTGTTGGTTGTGGGGCTTGAACTCGGCCTGTCCCTCAGCTCTTCAGCTTAAGGCAGGTGGTCTACCACTTAAGCCACAGCACCACTTCCAGTTTTCTGGTGGTTAATTGGAGATAAATGTCCCATGGACTTTCCTGCCTGAGCTGGTTTTGAACCACCATCCTCAGGTCTCAGGCTCCTGAGTAGCTCGGATTACAGGTGTGAGCCACCAGCGCCTGGCTTTCAAAGTTAGTTCTTAAACACAATGCCTGGCAAATGATTTATTGGCACAATGGCATGTCATTCCTTCAGCAATGTCACAGCAAGTAAGTGGAATTTATCTCAGTGCCTTCAATTTTGTTATCTACAAATCGGGGAACTTCAGTTTGATGACCTTTAAGGAATCTGGGGTTCCTGGGAAACATTAAACTCATTCTACAAACAGGTATTTAAATAAGCTACTAAAGTCAAGCTTCATGGTTGGTCCAGTGATTAGTTATGGCCTAATAGTTTCACCAGTAATCTAAAAGAATAGTTAAAATCTAGGGTTTATTCTTAGGTTAACTCCCACTTGCTGATAGCATTAAAGCAACATAGGTTCTAAGGTTAGCTTAAGCCTTCACAAGGCCTTGGGTTCATTCCCCATCACCAAAAAAGAGATTTTTTTTGTTTTGTTTAATGGTGATGATATGAGGTTTGAATTCAGGGTCTTGACTTTGGTAGGCAAGCACATCAACTTAAATCTTTAGAGCTGGAAATTACATGTATCTTTCCATTTCAGCAGAAAACTGCTTAAAGTTAACCCTATACTAATTCTGTGCTGCTTTTTTTTCAACCCTGTCTTGTATATGTATGATAGTAGTTCTGAGAGTTTGAAAGAAAATAGGATGAAAGGAAGTTACTTTGATTGTATTCTGTTTCGAAGTCACACTGTGGCAAGCCTTTCAAGCTTTTCTGTCTCTGGCAGTTGCTTGGATTCTCTGCTGAGCAGCTGGTCTCAAAAACTTAAAGTATAAAGTATTTGCGACTGAATTGAGCACTTACCAGAGTAGAGGAAAAGATTAAATCCTAGGTGAAATATATAACAGTTCACAGTGGGTTCCACTCTAAACTGGTAGGAAATATAAACTAAGCTAGTCTCCGGAAAGTGGCCAAGTTGCCTGAATCTACCAGAAATCCAGCTAGATAGTTGGACTTGGTCTGTTAATGTTTTTTTATTTTAAAACTTTAGCTGTATTTGACCCAGTGTGGTCCAAAGAATTGGTTATGAATCTAACCTGGAAAGATGTTAGCTCTGTGGATATGAACACAATTTGGAAACTTCTCAGAAAAAAAAAATGGAAAGAAAAATAGCAAGATTATAAATGTCCTTTATCAGTCTGCATTTTAATAAGCTGGCAGACTAAATTTAGCCATAGCCTGTTTCTATATCTCACTTGAGTATTAATCCATATTACTTAAAGACATATTGAAACTAGAAGCCAAGCTCTGCTTTTCTGACCGCCTTAAATGATTGTTATAAAATTAAGGAAACAAGCGTCAGACATAGTATATCATTTTCCTTACTAGGAAACTAGATGTTCTGTGTGTATGTAGATTTATATCTACATAGCTTCCCTCATATCTTTTTTTCTTTTTTTTTTTGGGGGGGTGGTCCGGTCGCGGGGCCTGAACTCTGGGCCTGGGTGCTTCCCTCAGCTCTTCTGCTCAAGGCTAGCACTCTACCACTTGAGCCACAGTGCCACTTCTGGCTTTTTCCTTTTTGCTTATGTGGTACTGAGGAATCGAACCCAGGGCCTCATGCATGCAAGGCAAGTGCTCTACCACTGAGCCACCTTCCCAGCCCCATATTTTTCTATTTTTAAAAAACTTTTAAGTTTCAACATTTTGAAAGTGCTTTGAGAATCAACCCAGGATCTCAGACATAAATCATACCCCAGTCCTCAACTGAATAACTGGCAAAAAAGAGTTAATGAAAAATAGTCAACTAGGGCTGGGAAGGAGTCTCAGTGGTAGAGCACTTGCCTTGCATGCCTGAGGCCCTGGGTTTGATTCCTCAGCACTACATAAGCAAAAAGAAAAAAAAACCGGAAGTGGCGCTGTGCCTCAAGTGGTAGAGCGCTAGCCTTGAGCTGAAGAGCTGAGGGACAGCGCCCAGGCCCAGAGTTCAGGCCCCACGACCGGACCCAAAAAAAAAGAAAAAGAAAAATAGTCAACTAAAATCCTGACTATTATAGAGAAAAATTCATTGTTAAAATCCTTAAGGTTTTTTTTTTCTTCATTGAGCTGAAAGAAATTAAACATAAATTAGCCAGTTAGCCCTTAGTCTTTTTTTTTTTTTTTTTTTCATATTGGCCATTCCCCTGCCACAGCCTCTGAGTAACTGATACTGCAGTCCCCAGAAACACATCATCATATCACCACACCCAGCTAGAATAGCTTTTTAATTGAAATACCAGAACTGCACTAGTGTAATAAACACCAGCCAACCACATGTGACTATATTGAAATTTTAATTAAGTAAAATTGAAGATACAGCTCTTCAATTATAGCCACAAGATGAGTTGAGTGACTGCCATATATTAGTACAGAAACAGAACATTAGAACATTTCCATCATGGTAAAAAAAATTCTAGCCAAGGGCTGGGAAGTTGGCTCAGTGGTAGAGCGCTTGCCTTGCATGCCTGAGGCCCTGGGTTCGATTCCTTAGCACCACATAAGCAAAAAGAAAAAAAGCCAGAAGTGGCGCTGTGGCTCAAGTGGTAGAGCACTAGCCTTGAGCTGAAGAGCTGAGGGACAGCGCTCAGGCCCAGAGTTCAGGCCCCACAACCGGACCCAAAAAAAAAAGAATTCTAGCCAGATGCTGGTGGTTCACACCTGTAATCCTAGCTACTCAGGAGGCTGAGATCTGAGGATCATGGTTCAAAGCCAGCCTGGGCAGGAAAGTCTGTGAGACTCTTATCTCCAATAAACCACTAGAAAACCAGAAGTGGCGCTGTGGCTCAAGCAGTAGAGCACTTGCCTTGAGCTGAAATGCTGAGGGATAGCACCCTAGCCCAGAGTTCAAGCCCCACGACAGACAAAAAAAACTATTAGAAAGCATGGTGGAGACTTCTTTTTTAAAGTATACCCTTTAGATTCTAGCTAAAATGACATGAGCTTCTGTGAGAGTGCTCTCATTTTGAACATTTATAATAAGTCACATGAAATCATGAAATTAAATACATATTTCCTCAATCCAAATTTCATTTGGATTTTTTTTTTTTTTTTTTTGGTCAGTCATGGGACTTGAACTCTGGGCCTGGGCACTGTCCCTCAGCTTTTCAGCTTAAGGCTAGTGCTCTACAACTGGAGCCACAGCACCACTTCAGTTTTGAGTGATTTATTGGAGATAAGAGTCTCACAGACTTTCCTGCCCCGGCTGGCTTTGAACCGTGATGTTCAGATCTCAGCCTCCTGAGTAGTTAGGATTACAGGTGTGAGCCACTGGCATCCAGCTTCATTTGGATTTTTTGATATGACAAAGGACTAAGTATATAGCTACTGTATTTTAAAAGACCATGATTTCCAATACTATGTCCTATTTTGTTCCATCCTGGGATGCCACCAAGTGAAAATTTGAGGTATTGCATTTAGATGAAAAGGTTAAAATTTTGATGAAAGTGCCAATATGTATTTCCTAACTGGTTTCCCTTCCTTGGGAACAGAACACTGTGTTATTCTGGAATCTTAGTTGGAAAATTTTATAAGTGAATTTCTTGGTGTGGTCTAGTCAGAATGTATCCAAGACAAACTGTCCTATGGCATTTGATTGTTTTATCTTCATAATTTATTTCCTCAGTCACATTTCTGCCTTGGTATTGCCATGTCACTCCTCTATAACTCATAAATCATCCACAGTCAATCCTAGATAACATGAAGTTTGCTAATGGTAGGAAGTAGTGTTCTAAATAGACAGACTATTCTTGAACATGTCTGTACTTCAAAACCTGAGTGATATTTTGGCCTGAGGCATCAAGAAAAGATTGTTGAGTAGGGAAAATTAGAAAGGGGGAAGCTAGTTCTTTTCAAGACAATGTACTGGCCCTGTTGGCAACTAGAATGTAATGTTGTCAATCTCAGTTCCACAAACTTGCCAATTGCTGTTTTTCTTTCTCTGTAGTGAAGTGAGAATTCTACTAGAGGAAATGGCTGCCTCTTCATCCTCCTCCTCAGCTGGTGGGGTCAGTGGAAATTCTGTCACTGGATCTGGTTTCAGTGTCTCAGACCTTGCCCCGCCACGGAAAGCCCTTTTCACCTACCCCAAAGGAGCTGGAGAGATGTTAGAAGGTGATCTCATGCTGCTTTTTTGCTGAATAATTTGATTCAGACCTGCAGTGAATATTAATTGCAAAGAAGCAACTAAGTGTATTAGAGATGGATTTGCCCTGATTTCAGTTCCACATTACATCTCATATCCCTGTCTCAAAGTAAAACTTTGAAAAAAAACAATCTTGCTCTAGAATCAAAATTTTGAAGTTGAAAAAGACTGAATCATTCAGAGTTCTTTACCTCCACAAAGGTTAAGTGATCATGTTAAAAGACAGAATCAGTCCTGGAGCCAAGACTTCTCTTGATCTCCAGCTCAGTTTGCTTTATTATAGCTCTGTCTACCTCCCTATGGTTAGCTGGTTTGGTGTATTTTCTTTCTGTGTGTGAGTAATCTACAGATAGATTAACACTACTTGGGTTAAGAGGAAATAAAAACTAATGCACTACTATGTGACAGTGAGCATCCTGTGGAACTACAGGATAATGTTGTGTGGTTTTACTAATACTAGAGACAGATTTGCATTTAGTCATGCACTGTCTTACTCAGCACACATTTGCACATTTATAGACTGGCTGGTCAAAATGAAGGTACAGGCAGTAATCATGGAACAGCATCGCTGACAGGAATGTGTCATATTTATGGCACTTTGCAAGTTGTTTGTTTTGTTTTTTTTTTTTAAGATGAGGGGGTGGGATTCTCACTATTAACCCATGGCTGGCCTTGAATTCGTAATTTTTCTGCATCAGTCTCCTGAGTACTAGAATTATACTACTGGCTTAGTACTAATCATTCTTCTTAGGAAGTGTAATAATAATCACCTGGGCAGCCTATTAACATCTCCATTTCTGGGCCCACCGTAGGAATACCAGGTTGGTCAAACATAAGAATCTCCATTTTTGACCAGCATTTAGATAGTATTTTCCCCCATATTCTGAAAAATGTTGGCAAACTACTAAGAATTCAAAATTTACTTAAAGCAAGCATTTTTATATTTTATATACTTTATATTGATCATTTTTCTTCTAAATCTTCTACATGTTCATGTGTTTACTTTAAAACTAGTCAAGAGGGCTGGGAAGGTGGCTCAGTGGTAGAGTGCTTGCCTCGTATGCATGAGGTCCTAGGTTCAATTCTTCAGCACCACATAAGCAGAAAAAGCCAGAAGTGGCACTGTGGCTCAAGTGGTAGAGTGCTAGCCTTGAGTTGAAGAGCTGAGGGACAGTGCCCAGGCCCAGAGTTCAGGCCCCACAACTGGCAAAAATACAAAACAAAAAAAACTAATCTAGAAATGTCTCTGAGAAACGTACAGCATAATTTGGAGTTAGCTTTTTTGGCAGTTTTAGGTTAAACACTGACTTGACTTTTTTGGGTCTTGTTTTTGGGGTGTTACAGGTTGAACCCAAGTACCTCACACATGCTAGGCAAGCATTTTTTACCAACCCTATGCCCAGCAAGCTGGGGGAAAATCAGTTGAGTCAGGAAAACACAGGCATCTAGGACTGTCCGCCTCTGTCCAAGTGGTAGCATATGTATGTAGTTAACACATGAGAGAGATGTCCTTCTGCCATTGCATTTTATTCCTTTATGTCAAATAAATAGTCAAGTTAGTATTGGGCCTTCTTTTGTTGTTGTTGTTGTAGTTGTTTTTTCTTTGTTTTGTTTTATAGATCATGGGACTTGAACTCTGCCCCTGGGTGCTATCCTTGAGCCCTTCAGTTCAAGGCTAGTGCTCTACTACTTGAGCCACAGCGCCACTTCCAGTATTGGGCCCTCTTTATCATATTTAGCACTAAAACTTTTGGTTAAGTGCAGCAGAGATGAAGGGTATTAAAGAAGTTTCCCACAAAACAAATCAAAACTTGAAAGTACTATGAGTTTGGGTTTTGTTTTGTTTTTTGTCAGACATGGGGCTTAAACTCAGGGCCTGGGCACTGTCTCTGAGGTCTTTTTGCTCAAGACTAGCACTCTACCACTTTGAACCACAGTGCCAATTCAGTTTTTGAACAGTTAATTGGAAAGTGTCACCGGGACTTTCTGCCCAGGCTGGCTTCAAACCACAATCCTTAAATCTCAGCCACCTGAGTGGCTAGTATTACAGGCATGAGCAACCCATGCCGGCTGCTTAATGAGTTTTGTAACAGCAGAAGAGAAATCAACGCTTAACAACAGTGCTCTGAAATTAAAGTCATTTAAATTCTATTTTCAAGAGGAATTTTATTACAAGAGATGCCTCCATAGTCTCAAGTCTATCAGCTTTCTTTGACGATGTACCAGATTATGTAGAAGGATTGAAGAAGAAAGCTTTGAGATAAGTCTGAATATTGATGTTCTAACAAGCTATAGATCTATCCATTTGCATTGCTTCATGGAAGAATGTCTTTCGTTCCATCATAGAATAAATTTATTACGTTTAAATGCATGTTGTACAATTGTGATTCTGCTTCTTAGCTTTGAATTTCATCAGTGATCTTAAAGCTTCTTACATTTTAAAACAGACTATAAAAATAACAGTGAGGGGCTGGAAAGGTGGCTCAGTGGTAGAGCGCTTGCCTTGCATGCTCGAGGCCCTGGGTTCGATTCCTCAGCCCCACATAAGCAAAAAGAAAAAAGCCGGAAGTGGGGCTGTGGCTCAAGTGGTAGAGCACTAGCCTAGACAGCTAGACAGCTGGGAGCCAGACAGCGCCCAGGCCCAGAGTTCAGGTCCCACGACCGGACAAAATAAATAAATAAATAAATAAAAATAACAGTGATAGTGGTGCTAAGGCTTAAAGTGGTCGAGCTCTAGCCTTTAGTGAAAAAGCTCAGGAACAGCACCCACACAATGAGTTCATATTCCACAACCAACAAAAATAGTGAGGCCAACTCTATTAAATATTACTTAATACAAAAAAAATATTAAACTGGGGGCTGGGAAGGTGGCTCAGTGGTAGAGGACTTGCCTAGCATGCATGAAGCCCTGGGTTCAATTCCTCAGTACCACATAAACAGAAAAGGCTGGAAGTGGCTTAGGTAGTAGAGTGCTAGCCTTGAGCAAAAGCAGCTCAGGGACAGTGCCCAACCCTGAATTCAAGCCCTAGGACTGGCAAAAAAAAAAAAAAGCTGAAAATTTAAGTACAGTCATCCCTCTGTTTCTGCAGGGCATTCATTCCACTCTACACCACACCACTTCCCATCTTCCCACTCCACATACTTCCACCACCATGAATATTAAAATAAGCAAGTGTTTAAGGTTCATACAAAAATAGTGTCCCATGTAATAGTCCTAAATGTGAATAAGGATGTTAGATTTGGAAGCTTTTCTACTGTGTTTGTAGGTGTTGCTCTCATACAACTAATCAGACCTGCATGCACCAAACTATATTTCTACAAAAGCTTAATAGACTAGGGAACCAGAAGAGTAGGGTTGCCTCTTGAGTAAAGAACAAAGCAATTACAAGTCAAGATTGGATGCTGTTTATAATCTTAACAGGTTGAACTTGATGTTTCAGCCTCCTAAATCTAGAATAGTAAATCCAAATAACCTGTAGTTAACCTTGTAAATTAGCTTTTTGGAGCACCTGCTTCTGATAACAGCCTGCCCATGTAGCAGCACAAGCAGGCTTTGGTATTCGCCTGCCCTTCACTACAATTGTCCTTACCCAGTTATTAGCAAGCAATTAGAAGCTGCCTTCCAGCCCAGAAGTGGCTGTGTTTTAGTGACATTGTAGGCCACTGAAGTATAAATTAACCTAGCATTGTCTTAATTTCCTGCTGTGAGGTAATATTCTTATAAATGAATTTGTGAGCATTATATTTAGTTGGTGATGGTGTTAGATTTGGGCAGTTTACTGAACTTTTCACTATTTATAACCTTTGCTTGTCCCTTAAGAGGAAAACTGATGTATTGCTACTTGGTGTGTTAAAAAGAATTTGATTACAATTTCCAAATAGAGGACAGACTGCCACAAGCAAACTCCTTCCTGAAGAAATTCCAGACTTCAGATTGATACAGATATAATATCTAATAGGATGTGGTTAAGAAGCAATGGACTTTGTGGCTGATACAGAGGTGCAAATTAGCAAAAGTGTGCTCATAGGCCTATCGTGTGGCAGAGTGACACTTGGACACCTTTTTGAAAGATCACCTTACATCTTTTTTGTTTTGAAGCTAATTACCCAGGAAAAGATGCAGAAGTGATAACGAGAAACATTTTTTCCTGATAGTGCCCATGATTAAATGTAAGTAGGAAGCATTATTTCCAAGAGCTTCCATGTTTACTTAACCCTTAGAACTCCTAATTCCTACTGCCTTGTGTTAAGATCCTAAAGTCCAGGATCTAACCACAGAGGAGATAAGCTATATTTTTCTATGCTTTCTTTCTAAAAGAAAATTTGAAACCGGGCGCCAATAGCTCACGCCTGTAATCCTAGCTACTCAAGAGGCTGAGATCTGAGGATTGCGGTTCAAAGCCAGCCCAGGCAGGAAAGTCCATGAAACTCATATCTCCAATAAACCACCAGAAAACCAGAAGTGGCGCTGTAGCTCAAGTGGTAGAGTGCTTGCCTTGAGCTAAAGAGCTAAGGGACAGCACTCAGGCCCAGAGTTCAAGCCCCACAACGAGAAAAAAAAAGAAAATTCGAGTTATTTATATCTTTGCTTAAAGAGTTCACTGGGAGGCATGAGAATGATGAAAGGGGTGATATCAAGCAAAATGCATTGTACTGATGAGCTGATTTGTTGGATAGTAACCCCTTTGTATACCACTTAAGGATAATAAAAATTAGTTTTGTTATTTTGTTTTTTTTTTGTCAGTCATGAGGCTTGAATTCCAGGCCGGGATGCTGCCCCTGAGCTCTATTGCTCAAGGCAAGCACTTTACCACTTTGACCCACAGTGCCACTTCTGGTTTCTTGGTGGTGGTTAATTGAAGATAAGAGTTTCACTGACTTTTTTTTTTTTTTTAGTCAGTCGTGGGACTTGAACTCTGGGCCTGGGCGGTGTCCCTCAGACCTTCAGCTCAAGGCAAGCACTCTACCACTTAAGCCACAGCACTACTTCTGGTTTTCTACCACTTACGCCACAGCACTACTTCCATCTTTTTCTGTTTATGTGGTACTGAGGAATTGAACCCAGCACGTCTTGCATGCAAGGCAAGCATTCTACCACTGAGCCACTTTCCCAGCCCCTCACTGACTCTTTTTATATGCCCAGCTTTGAACAGCAATCCTCAGATCTCAACCTCCTGTGTAGCTAGGATTACAGGCATGAGCCACCAGCACCCAGCATAAAAATGTAATTTTTTTTTTAAATGTAATTTTAAAAGTGTTTATTGAGGAATGGTAATGTGTCTTAGTGGGCGAATGCTTGCCAAGCTTGCATGAAGCCCTGGGTTCCATTGCTTAGAACCATGTAAACAGAAAAAGCCGGAAGTGACGCTGTGGCTCAAGTGGTACAGTGCTAGCATTGAGCAAAAGAAGCTCTGGGACAGTGTCCAGGCCCTAAGTTCTACCCCAGGACTGGGGGAGAAAAAAGAAGTGTTTATGGAGTTAAAATTTTTAAGTGAAGATAGAAAATAGGATAGTGAATGCTGGCAGATCATTTACATGCTATAACTGCATGATTGGTATCAAATGGTCACAACAGTCCCACTTTCCTTGTTTGAATTCATAGTTGTATGCTGCCAGTTGCTCTTTCTTATCTAAAATTAAAACTCTGTGAGGTCATTAGCTTCTCTAGATCTTTATACTGGACAGTCATGCTAAGGGTGTAGCTCATTGGTAGATTGCTTGTTTAGTGTTTACAAGGTCCTGGGTTCAATCCCTAGTGCCACAAAGGATGGACAGGAGAGTGGGAGGAAGCAGGAGTCTTGACTTTACAAATTATAACACTGTGAAGAATTTAATCCTAGAAATTCTTTTTCCATTTGTTTTTTATGGCAGCTATTTAATGAACTCTGTGTGTGTGTGTGTGTGTGTGTGTGTGTGTGTGTGTGTGTGTGTGTACACACACACACATGCTGGTACTGGAGCTTAAACTTGGGGTCTTGAACTTAAGACCAGTACTCTTGCTTTTCCCATTCAGGGCTGGCACCTACCACTTGAGCCATACCTCCACTTCTGGGTTTTTGTTGGTCAGTTGGAGATATGAGTCTCATGGATGTTTCTGTCTGGGCTGGCTTCAAACCTCAATCCTCATTAGATCTTAGACTCCTGAGTAACTGGGATTAAAAATTAGCATACATTAGGGGTTTTTTTATTGTTATTATAGAAATGATGTACAGAGGGGTTACAGTTACTCAGGTCAGATAAAGAGTACATGTTTTAGGATAATGTCACCACGCCTTTCCTCCTCTCTCCCAGTTTTTCCCTCCAGTTCCCACCCACAAGTTATATAGTTCATTTTCAACATAGTATCTAGTGAGTACCACTGCTACATTTGCATACATTAGTTTTACAGAGAGACTTCCATTGTGATATTTCCATATTCCATGTAAACAATATATCCCAGTCAGCTTTTCCCCATTTTGTCATGTTCCCCATCCCTCCCTTCTTAAAATAATTTAAACAAGTTTCACTGTTCTATTATAATTCATGGAGTTAATGACTACATTGACCACACTCATCCCTGTTTACCTGATCCTTAGCCCTTCTCACTCCCACTGGTGCCCACCTTCCCCATCTCAATCTGTTTTACTTTCTTGTTATTCTTTTTTTTTTCTTTTGTTGGTTGTGGGCCTGAACTCTGGGCCTAGGTACTGTCCCTTAGCTCTTCAGCTCAAGGTTAACCCTCTACCACTTGAGCCACAGTACCACTTCCGGCTTTTTTTGCTTATGTGGTGCTGAAGAATCGAACCCAGGACCTCATGCATGCAAGGCAAGCACTCTACCACTGAGCCACCTTCCCAGCCCTCTTGTCATTCATTGTTCTTAGTGTGTATTCATTTCACCAAGTAGTTTTGCTATTGTATTTCAGACACCTATATTTGGTTCAGAATACCCTTCTCGTGCTTTCTTTCCCTTTTTTTGGGGAAGGAGGGCACCAACTTGAAAATATGTTGGAAGAAGCCCTCTTGGTTCAGGTCTTTTGGATACAATATCTAAGATTTTCTTATTGGTTACTATGAATTATGAAAGATTTGCCCTATGTGAAATTCAGCATGAGGCCAGTATGTGTTAGTCCAATTTTCCTGTCATTTAATACCTGACCAACACATTATCACAAGATGGATGGTTGAATGTTGTCACCTAGTAGTGCTGGCGTGACCTACTATCTTGATAAAGACCACTGTGTTCTCTTTCCATTTGTTTTGAATTGTTGCAATAAGCAAATGGTTACTGACCCAAATGGTTTCTGTTATCTTTTAAAAAATAAAAATTTCCTCCGTGAATTATATATCTTTGGGGATATGTTTCGCTGTATCAGCCCTTGCCTGAGAGGAATAACATGAACTAGCTTAGGTTTCACAATCCTAGTGTTGTGGTGACCAAGTTAGCCACCTCCTTGTTGGCAGTTCTTGGCACCAGCTCAGTTCTAGGTTCTGAACTTGCACCATACTCTTATCATCCAAATTGCAGTGTTTTAGTTCAGCTGAAAAATCAAGGTTACAATTTGCGTTTATAGAAAGAAATTTCCCAGCAGTGTTTTTGTGATGGTCATGATGATGATGTAATTTGATATATTGAAAATCAACAACTGTGTTTCCCTCAGCTTTGTTTTTAGAATGAAACTGCTTTGGAGTTTTGGTGTACCTTTGTGCTATGATAGCATAGGTGCCAAGTGGCTGAATGTGTCAGCTGCCAGTGTTTCCCTGATGTTTGGAAGAAGAGAACATTAAGAAACTGTCAGACTGGGAGGGGGAAGTGTTCACTAGGACATCAGACTGAGGTTTCTTGTTTTTGTTTTTTTAAACACTATTTTTAAGGTCTTAAAGTAGAGGGGCTATTTTAATATTCTAGGTATAGAAAAAGTGGCTTTTAGAACAGCAATATTCCTTCTTAATGAAACACACCCTCCTTGTTAATACTACAAACAACTTAGACCTCATGTAAAAGCAGGAAAAAGAATGGACAGGTTTACTTGGTTTATCAGAAGATATAACACTGAAACCTTTTCCTCTTTTGTTTTGAAGATGGCTCTGAGAGATTCCTTTGTGAGTCTGTATTCAGTTATCAAGTGGCTTCCACGCTTAAACAGGTGAAACATGGTAAGCACAAAGTGTGGTCTACTGGATTGTGAAAATAAATTTATGGGGGGCAAAGCAGATTCTAAAAGGTCCATGAACTGTGACCAAAAAAAAAAAAAAAAAAAACTCAGCAAAGCTATTTAAGTAGACTTCCTAAATTACAGGACATTCTGAGGGCTTAATCCAGACAGAACATCCACACTGAGATTTGAAGTGGAAGTCAGAAGGAAGGGCTTGTTCTCTAAGGGAGCCAGTGTTCCTGCCCTTCATGTGTTGATTTTTCCTTTCTAAAACCTCCTTTTGTACTCCATGGTTTACTCTATTCTTCTTCACCATTCACATATTCTGTCTGGACTTCTAAGCCCTGATGGAACATTTTCCACTCCATCTATCTCATCCCTTTCTGACCCATGGAAAGCACTACATAGGAGACAAAACTCCCCTGTGTAGCATAGAAAGTATGGAGTTTTTCTTTTTTAAAAACTGTAGCACAGGGCCGGGCTCTGGTGGCTCAGGACTGTAATCCTAGCTACTCAGGAGCCTGAGATCTGAGGATCAATGTTCAAAACCAGCCTGAGCAGAAAAGTCCGTGAGACTCTTATCTCCAATAAACCACCAGAAAACCAGAAGTGGGGCTATGGTTCAAATGGTAGAGCACTAACCTTGAGCTGAAGAGCTGAGGGACAGCGCCCAGACTCTAAAAAAAAAAAAGAACTGTAGCACAGCCAGATATTGGTGACTCATACCTGTTGTAATCTTAGCCACTCAGGAGGCTGAGATCTTGAGGGTCACAGTTCAAAGCTAGCTGAGGCAGAAAAGCTCATGAGACTCTTATCTCCAATTAACTACCAAAAAGGCTAGAAATGTAATTATGATTCAAGTGGCAGCTAGCCTTGAGCAGGAAAAGCTCAAGGACAGCACCCAGGCCCCGAGTTCAAGACCCAAGACTGGCATAAAGACAAAAAAAAAAGGTACGGCCATGTACCAGCCAGCTCCAATCTGTGATCCTGGCTACTCAAGGAGGATCAAGATTAGAAACCAGCCTGAACAGAAAAATCCACAAGATTCCATCTCTATCCAGCAAAATGCTGGACTGTAGGTGTAGCTCAAGCAATAGAGTACCAGCTGAGCAAACTCAAGGGGCCTGAATTAAAACCCCAATATGGCAAAAATAATAAACTACAAAGAAGACAGAAGCTGATGTAACTTAGTGATAGTATACTTGCCTAGAATGTGCAAGGCCCTGGGTTCAGTCCCTTGCACTCAAAAAAAAAAAAAAAAAGTAATAACATAAAATACAAAAGCAAGCAGTAAAGGTAAATGGAAATGATTGAAGTCTTCTAGCCAACACAGTAAAACCTTATTACTAGACTACTGAGGGGGCATAGCTACTGGGAAGCATTTTTAAGCCAGTAATCAAGTTGGTGATGGATGACAGTCTCATGAAAAATACATTGTTGTATCATATTACTTCCTTGACTCTTTACAGATCAGCAAGTTGCTCGGATGGAAAAACTCGCTGGTTTGGTAGAAGAGCTAGAGGCTGATGAATGGCGGTTTAAGCCGATTGAGCAGCTGCTGGGGTTCACACCCTCTTCAGGGTGATGTTGCCTAGATGGCTACCTCTGGGCACAGCCAATACAGAGCCAATAAGGAACCTACAGCTTCCAGAGCCACCCAGAGATCAACAACTGCATCGCCAAACCGCTGATTCCCATCCTATTTGGTTCTCTATAGGCAACAAATACTTAAATATGTGATCTTGCATTAAACAGCCTGTTACAGAGAACAAAGAGTTGTGAGTTTAAGAAATATTTGTAAAATTGTCACAAACCAAATAGGACACATGCCAGAACTGAATGACATGTGTCTTGTTATTCCTAGAGTACCTAGAAACCTTCACCACTCAAGTCCAATAGCAGGATACTTCTTTTCAAACATGAATTCAACTTAGGACCTGTCTAAAAGAGGAATTTTTAAATGTTCAATTTTTTTTGCTGTTTTAAGACATCTAATTCTATAGATTCTTAATTTTTTCTAATTTCTTCTGAGCATTTTGCTTTTTGAATATTGGAGCACTTGTAAAAATAAAGAAGTGAGCAAAACCCTTTCAGTCACAGAAATCCTCTGTCCAAGCCAGATGTGGTGGTACAAGCCTATATTCTCAATACTTGGAAAACTGAGGCAAGAGAGTGGCAAGTTTTAGGCCAACCTGGAACATATAGTGAGACTGTGTCTCACAAAACAAACAGAAACCAGGTGCTGGTGCTCATATCTGTAATCTTAGCTACTCAGGAGGCTGAGATCTGAGAATCCAGGTTCAAAGCCATCTTGGGCAGGAAAGTCAATGAGATTCTGATTAACTACAAAAAAAGCTAGGAGTAGAGGTGTGGCTCCCAAGTGGTAGAGCCCTAGCCTCAAGCAAAAGAAACTCAGGGACTATGCTGAGACCCTGAGTTCAAGCCCCAGGATCACAAAAAAAAAAAAAAGGAAGAAAAGAAGAGAAGGAAACATCATGTGGACTCAAGCAATTCTGTAGCAAGTCCTTTGAAAGTGCTCTAAATTGGTGTCTTCATCCTGAAAAGTATTAGGGATTTAGGATAAAGAGGTCAAATCATTTTCTACAAGAATAGAAAAACATTCTCTTATGCCATTAGTAGATTTGCTTTACTTGAATTTATCTCATTGATAAGTGAGTAGATTTTTATGTCAGAATAGAGGAAAACCTGGAAGAGGTGTGAGGTGTTCATTGTTCTTCCTCATGGCACACATGTATGTGTAGCATCCACACTGCACAATTAGAATCCTTTATTGTATGCAGTTTTTACCTTACCAGCATTTGCCTTTCTCTTCATTAATGATATATCTGATCTGCTTAGAGATGCTTAATTATAAATAAGTATAATCCCAATTGGCCTTAATCTCAGGAGTCCAAAATGTTTTAACACATATTACCTAACAGGGAAGTGGTGACCTCGTTTGGTCAGTAAAATCAGCCCCATAAAGACCTGCTCCTAGTCACAGCCTAGGCAGAAAAGAAGCCTGGAACTCAGATCACACTGCTTGATAATTCAGCCCACTATTCTTGCCTCTAAAATCAGAGCTCAAGAAATACTAGCCCCTTGGACTGGGAAGGTGTCTCAGTGGTAGAGTGCTTGCCTTGCATGCATGAGGCCCTGGGTTCAATTCCTCAGCACCACATAAGCAGAAAAAGGCAGAAGTGGTGCTATGGCTCAAGTGCTAGAGCGCTAGCCTTGAAGAGCTACAGGACAGCACCCAGGCCCAGAGTTCAGGCCCCACTACCGACGGGGCGGGGGGTGGGGGGAGTACTATCCCATGAAACAGTTTTTTCATATTAATACTGCTCAGCCAAGACAAACAGGATTCAGGTATGAAAGTGATTGTTTCCTAACATACTGTCTATCATCAGTCATCTTGATGATTACCAAATGAAAAATAATACTTGGGCTGTAATATTTAAATTAGGTTTGTTGACAACTTGGCAGCAATTCATTTGTGTAAATGCAGCAGCAGCAACACGAGATCACTTCATCTTTACCCTGTGTCTGAACTTCCCACAGAATTAAAGCAGTCTTGAAGTTAAACTGAAATGCCTTTTTTTCCCCTCCTTTGTCAGTTCTGGGGCTTAAACTCAAGGAGAGCCTGGACACTATCCCTAAGCTTTTGTGCTCAAGACCAGCACTCTATCACTTCAAGCCACAGCTTCATTTTGGCTTTTAGTAGTTAATTGGAGCTAAGAGTCTCATGGATTTTCTTGCCCAAGGTGGCTTTGAACTGTGATCTTCAGATCTCAGCCTCCAGAGTAGCTAGGATTACAGGCATGAACCACAGGTGCCTGACCTGAAATGCTTCCAATGTGAACTTTTCTACTCACATTGACCCTTCAGCTGCTTCTTAAGTTCTGCTAAGAAGACCCTTGTTAATTTTTTTTTTGTTGTTTTTATTTTTTGCCAGTCCTGGGGCTTAAACTCAGGACCTGGGCATAGTCCCTGAGCTCTTCAGCTCAAGGAGAGTGCTCTACCACTTCTACCTCTTGAGCCACAGCTCCACTTCTGGTTTTCTGGTGGTTAATTATAGATAAGAGTCTCACAAGACTCCTGCCCAAGGCTGGCTTTGAACCATGATCCTCAGATCTCAGGCTCCTGAGTAGCTAGGATTACAGGCATGAGCCACAGCGCCACTTCCAGCTTTTTGTTTACAAGGTACTGAGGATCCAAACCCAGAGCTTCGTGCATGCTAGGCAAGCACTCTACCACTAAGCCACATTCCCAGCCCAACCCTTGTTAATTTTTTTAGGATTGCCCCCTCCCTCTCTACACCTTTCTCTTGGCCATATGTCTCATCCACAATTCCTGTCACCCTGCTGTGGGCTTGAAGATGACTCCTCTGGCTCATCTATCATCTCCTGTGTACATGATAAGTGCCAGTTACTCAGAGGTGTATTACAATCATTTTCAGTGACGTTGTAAGCTATGTACTACCCCTCATATAGAAAAGGAATTTGGAGCTCTGAGCAAGGCTACCCAGCTCAAATTGGCCCGTTGTAGACTTGGACTCAAAGTCTACCAGCTCCAAAGCGGTATTAGAAGCACCATACCATATTCCACTGAACCTAACCCAGAGCCCTGTACAAAGAAAAATCCGAAAACCTTTTATTCAGATAAATGAAGTAACTACTTTAAGAAAGGCCTTGCCACTATCCTCCATGCCCTGTTCCTCCCAAGGTATGGTGAGAAGGCTTCCAATATGATAAGATGCTTTACCCAGCAGGAGTCAGCAGGAACTGACTATACATCAGTTTCTACATACTGGCTTACACTACTGAGATATAAATGCTAAACTTAATAGGTGACTTTCCTTTTGTGAAGTCAAAAGTTCCCATTTTTGGCTGGGAATGTGGCTTAGTGGTAAAGTGCTTGCCTAGCAGGCATGAAGCCCTGGGTTCGATTCCTCAGTAATACATAAACAGAAAATGCTGGAAATGGTGCTGTGGCACAAGTGGTAGAGTGCTAGCCTTGAGCTAAAAAGCTGAAGGACAGCGCCCAGGCCCAGAGTGCAGGCCCCATTCCTGTGAGGGGGGTGGGGAGAGGTCCCATTTTTAACTTTGTATTTAATTTTATCCAATATCAACACTGTAGTTCAGAATTTGGTGGGGGAGATTTTTTTATTCAATAATGGGATCTCGCCATGTTTTTGCCCAGAGTGGCTTTCAACTCCTGGGCTCATGTAATCATCCTACTTTAGCTTCCCAAGTAGCCAGACAACAGATACCCACCATTTATCAGGCTAGAAGTCTGAGCTCCCCTGATAGACTTTAGATTGTATCTTTAGTGTCATTTCCTACCTGACCCTCACCTGAACTAACTGGTCTGGAGCTCTACATGACTTTCCTGACCCAAGAAGCTCTCCTGCTCACTTACTTACAGCCTATGGTTTTCTCCACATGATTGGGAACTTTGAATTCTCTTCCTATTCAGGGTACCACAAACTAAAGTGGTATAAATTTTAAGCCTTAAGGCTGAGGACCTAAACCAGGTGTGGCAGACAACCCAGCACTCAAAGGGTTTAAGAGAATTGCCAGTTTGAGGCTAAAAGCTATAAAACAAGACTATCTTTAAAAAAGAAAGAAAGAGGGGCTGGGAAGGTGGCTCAGTGGTAGAGCACTTGCCTTGCATGCATGAGGCCCTGGGTTCAATTCCTCAGCACCACATAAGAAAAAAGCCAGAAGTAGCACTGTGGCTCAAGTGGTAGAGCTCCAGCCTTGAGCTGAGAGACAGCACCCAGGCCCAGAGTTCAGGCCCCACAACTGGACCCAAAAAAAAAGAAAAAAAAAAAAAAACAAGACTTTTACCTCATAAAGGAAAGGAGCTTGGTCTAGCAGCCCAAAGAAAGAGACAAAACCTGCCCAAGGGTAAGGACCTTTCACACAAACCTGACATACCACACCCAAAAAAATACCACAATGCTTCTCCCTGTCCTTTTGCCAAAGTGCTCAAACTTACCAGCCTCCTCGTAATTGCCTAAAGTCACAATCAAGATAAAACCTTTCATTCCTTAAGTGACAAAAGTCTCAAGTGACATACTTTGGAGAGTTAAATCATTGGTTGTGGGCAGAGCTTTTCCTGTTTTCCCAAGGCTGAATTTGAAAGCTAGATCCTTTGCCCCTAGCCTGTATATAAATTGATTTGCATATGGTCAAAGAACCTTTGAGCTGAGACCATTCTCCTTTCTACAAGCTCGTTGCAAAATTCTTTTAAGTTTTGGTTAAGGAAGGGATGTTTGAATTTGCATGTACTCCTTTTTTTTTTTTTTTTTAAGTCAGTCGTAGGGCCTGAACTCTGGACCTGGGCACTGTCCCTCAGATCTTCAGCTCAAGGCTAGTGCTCTACCACTTGAGCCACAGCACCCATTTCCTGCTTTTTCTGTGTATGTGATGCTGAGGAATTGAAACCAGGGCCTCATGCATGCAAGTCAGGCACTCTATCACTGAGCCACCTTTCCAGCCCCTGCATTCACTCTATTTTAGAAACTACTGGCTGTTTTTCCAGTGCAAAGTCCATAGTGAACTACTGCCTGAGGGAGTTCAGAAACTATCAGACAGAGGCAAGGCTATTACCCAGAACTCCACCCAGAGCTGCTATAATGCTGCTACACAGAGAGAAGCTGTGGAACAAACGGAAACTGTTTGGAAGCAGCCGTGTCTCATGTGATTCTGTCCATGTGAGGATCCCAGGCAGAAGATGCTGGTGGCTGCTTGTCCTGCACATGGCCTACTGGTAGTGCCATGTGTCAGTGTCCACAGCTGGGCTCCACCTCTCAAATACTTCAATGTCTCCAGTCTGTCCAGTTTCCTTAAGAGTTGCTTTCCACATCAGTCTGCGTTGTTATAATAATGTAAGCTGTTCAGAGCAGGTAAACAGGACAATTTGTTACCTTCAAAAGAAAGGGGAAGTTCCTCCTCTTTTCTTCCTTCAGCAGACACAGAACCCACCCTTATGTGTCTGGTATCTGCTAGAGGCTCAGGATATATGTTGGAAAAAAAGGACATGGTCACTAACTGCAAGGAGTTTAAATATTTATGTGTCTTTTTTTTTTTTTCCAGGGCTGAGAACCGATCCCAGGGCCTTGCGCGCGCCAGGTGGGCGCCCTTCCGCTGGGCTAAACCCCTAGCCCCAGGAGTTTAAATATTAAGAGAGTCCAGCGGGGAGCTGGGTGCCAGTGGTTCCCGCCTGTAATCCTAGCTACTCAGGAGGCTGAGATCTGAGGATCATGGTTAAAACATAGCCCAGGCAGGAAAGTACAGAGACTCATCTCTAATTAACCCAGAAAACCAGAAGTGGTTCACACACACACACACACACACACACAGGGAGGGATGGAGGGAAAGACAGAGAGAGAGACCCCAAAAAGGCTATCTCAAATATAGGAAAACTGAGGTGCCCTAAGACCCATGGCTGAGATAATACAGCTGGAGAGGACTTTTTAGAAGGATTATGGTAGCCAGGGGCTGGTGGTTTATTCAAGTAATCCCAGCTACTCAGGAGGCTGAGATCTGAGGATCACGATTCAAAACCAGCCCAGGCAGGATATAAGACTCTTTATCTCGCCGGGCGCTGGTGGCTCACGCCTGTAATCCTAGCTACTCAGGAGGCTGAGATCTGAGGATCGCGGTTCAAAGCCAGCCCGGGCAGAAGAGACCGTGAGACTCCTATCTCCAATAAACCACCAGAAAACCGGAAGAGCGCTCGCCTTGAGCTGAAGAGCTGAGGGACAGCGCCCAGGCCTAGAGTTCAAGCCCCACGACCGACAAAAAAAAAAAAGACTCTTTATCTCTAGTTAACCACCAGAAAACTGGAAGTAGAGCTGTAGCTCAAAGTGGTAGAATGCTAGCCTTGAGCAAAAGAAGCTCAGAGATAGTGCCCAGGCCCTGAGTTCAAGCCCCAGGACTGGCAAAAGAAAAATAAAAAGGCCAAATCTAGAAGACCTTCAAGAGAAATTGAGGGGAAGAAGAGGAAAAAATGAGGGACAAGGGAGGGCACACCATAGGAGAGGCCAAAGAGAAGAGGCCATTGGAGAGTGAGAGCCCTGAGGAAGTGGGTGGAAGTAGGCTGGTAACCTGGCTGGAGGGAGGGATGATAAGAAAAGTGCTGATGTGGGCACTTGTGTGTAGCTGAGGTAACAGGAAGTTGAAGGAGTTCCCATGATGATGGCTGCCATTTTCCCTATAAAGGAAACAAGCTGGTCTCCTGCCTGTGGTAAGAGGCTAGAGGAAGTGAGGACAATGGGGTCAGGAATAGTGCCAGGGCCAGAATTGCCAAGCACATTTAGGGCCCTGTGGTAGCACATTTAGAGCCCATGAACTAAGGCAGCACAGTGGTGGGGAAGTACACCAGCAGCTCCCAGCAGCCTGGCTGGCAGTAGCAATGGAAAAAATAAGTAGCTGGTGGTCATGGTTTTGCATAGTAAGGGCAAGGACGTAAGCAAATTGTTGGTATCGGGTAGAGATGAAGGGAATGAAAACAAGGAGAGTTTTCCAGAGAAAAACAAACAGAATTTATGTGGCACTGGCAATATAGGTAGAAACAAATGAAAAGATAGGGCAGGGATTAGAGCTGTGGCTGAGTGGTAGAGCCCTAGGTACCATCTTCAGAACCACCAAAACATATACATAGGACATAGCCAGGCCTGGCTGTGCTTCATAAACTGAATAAAAACAGATACTCTGTTCTTATTCCTGGCGTGCAGTAAGCCTGAAGGGTAGAATATGACTCAATGTAGGCAAATTTGGAAGACAGTTGTAGCAAAGGAAGAAGCAAACAAGAAAACAAGCGTAAGGACACACTGGGGCAAGACTGTTTCCAGAAGGAGGGATGCTGTAAGTAAGAGGTCTTCACCTGGTCCTTGGTACCAAGTTTGTTTTATATATATATAATATTATATATATATAACCAGGTGCCTGTTACCCCAGCTGCTTGGAAAGCTGAGATTTTGAGGGTCCTGGTTCAAAGCCAGCCCAAGCAGGAAAGTCCATGAGACTCTTACCTCCAATTAAGCACCAGAAAATCAAAGTGGCACTGTGGTAAGAGTGCTAATCTTTAGCAAAAACGCTCAGGGACAACACCCAGGCCCTGAGTTCAAGCTCTATAACCAAAAAAAAAAGTTTTAGGACACATGGATGTAGAAACCAAAAAAAGGTTACTAATTAATAAAGCAAAGACATGCTGGGTGCCAGTGGCTCACTCCTATAATCCTAGCTACTCAGGAAGCTGAGATCTGAGGATCGTGGTTCAAAGCCAGCCTGGGCTGGAAAGCCCGTGAGCCTTTCTTTTATCCCCAGTTAACTACCAGAAAACCAGAAGTGGCACTGTGGCTCACGTGGTAGAGCTAGCCTTGACCTGAAGAACTTAGGACAGCGCCCAGGCCCAGAGTTCAAGTCCCATAACTGACAAAAAAAAAAAAGCAAGCAGACAGAAAGATAGTATACAACCCAGACATTGATAACAGTTACAATGAGTGTCCTAACATCATAGGTCTTTATGGTGAAAAAACAGGTTGAGAGTTTGGCTCAATTCACCTTAGAATGAGTGTTCTTTGCCCCCAACCCCAACCCCTTGAACTCACACCTGGTATATTTAGTCATTCTTGCTATTATACTGTTGTATCAAGTAGGCCTAGAGATTTTTTTTTTTTTTTTGGGTTGCTAGGAGAAGTATAACATTGTTTAGTTCCTAGCAAGGAATTAATTCACATTAATTCACCCAAGGAATTAGTTCACATTATTTGGGCTAAGGGCTAAGCTCAGAAGGAAAGAATGAAGGAGGCTCAGTCTAAGTAACTTCTCACAGCCATCCAGGTGCCGAGCCAGGTGATGGAGGCTATCCACCCAGCTTCGAAGGCCTAGAGGTGAGACAAGCCATCCTTTGAATTGCAGATAAACCCTGTTGTTTAGACCCTAAGAGGATGTAGGGAGATCCCATCTCTCAGGTGATGGGCTTACCTGAATCCCTAAAGGCAGGGGCAAGGGCTTGGACAATAGGTCACTCGACATGCCAGTCTTAACTATCTAGCTCCCTGTGACCCTGCCCCCTAACCTAAGCCTATTTAGGTCCAGACCAACTCAGCCGTCAGCTCGCCATTCGAGCTGATCTGGAATTATTTTTCTGCATTTTCTTTCCTCTCAAGCTGTCATGGCTCAGTTTTCTGACAGTGTTAAGTATATTCACAGGGCTGCAGATCTTTGGGACAGGAGCCCGTCTGCAGGCCGCCAGTCCTCTGATAAAGACTCCAGATTCGACCTCTCAAAATGAGGCTTCTCTGTTCTCACTATATAACAAGAATTTCCCACTTCTTCCCCCCCCCCCTTTTTTTTTTTTTATTAAAAGTTACAGCTTATGAGATAAGGCACAAACCAATTAGTGTTGTTAGGTTTTTAAAAAGAGGTAGCCGAAGCCGGGCGCTGGTGGCTCACACCTGTAATCCTAGCTACTCAGGAGGCTGGGATCTGAGGATCGCGGTTCAAAGCCAGCCCGGGCAGGAGAGACCGTGAGACTCCTATCTCCAATAAACCACCAGAAAACCGGAAGTGGCGCTGTAGCTCAAGTGGTAGAGCGCTCGGCTTGAGCTGAAGAGCTGAGGGACAGCGCCCAGGCCCAGAGTTCAAGCCCCACGGCCGACAAAAATAAATAAATAAATAAAAAGAGGTAGCCGAGTAAGAACAGCACCACAAACATGGTATTCAGGTAAGGGTAGGTTTATTTAGTAGACCTGCTGGGACCAGGCAAGATTGGCACTCCACGAGGCTGGCAAAACAGAGCGTCTAGCCCTGGGTTAGGCCTTCTATAGAGTAGGGGCGGGGAAAGGTTTGTCCAGGTAAAGGGAAGTGGGACCAGGTAAGAGGTGGGACCAGGTGGGAGAAAGGTGTGGCCACATCAGATTCAGATGTGACCTCTTCCAGGTGTCCCAGTTGCCTAGGTAGCGAAGGTACAGGGCAGGGTCTGCTCACCATCCAGGAATGGACCTTACAAGTGTCTGTGTACTTTAAATCAAGCTGTTCATTTATACAATGTTCATCTCTGAATTTGTTTGCCGTTTGCTGTGCCTCATTTTTTCCAGCTCAATTCCTGCCTCAAGTCTACAACCCTGGTCTATCCCGCAGCTGTGGAAGCCAAATAGGGCTGAGAGGTGGGAATATAAAGGGCATGATAAGGAAAAATTTCCTAGCCAAGGTGATCCTGGGATACAGAGTGAATGATACGTTAGACCAGCCAAGCAGAGAGAGGAGACCAGACCAGTGTTCTGAGCATGGAGAACAACGTGTGCAGTCCAAGCCACATTTGTGGAACTCCAAGTGACCTGGTGTGGCTGGAACACAGGCATAGATGGGAGTGTTAAGATGTCTCAGGAGAAGGAAGCAAGAAGCACATTGCTCTGAAGCACCATGCTCCATTTTCAATCAAAAGAGTGAGTCTCTGAAACAGCCAGGGAACACCTACCTAAAAAAGAAGGTGGAATCCTGACTCTACAATAAGTTCCCTGGAAGGCAAGATTCTCTCTCTGGCTGCAGAGTTGGAGCCACAGGCATCATATGTGTGATCTGTGCAGACCACTAGGCGGGGAACGGTGTGCTTGCCCTGACTGAAACTAAGCATCCACAGCTTTGTAGTTATTTATTTGTTTTTAGGGAAAGGCACATGTCCCAAACTCAGAGCAAATTACTTAAGGAACCTCCCTGCTGGCTCTGAGCCAAAGTGCAGGATAACAAACAGCCTAGCATGATCACATTTGAAGACATTGTGGAGAGATGTTTTTCCCCCAAAATGGTTTATCCTTCTTCCTTCCCAGGCCCTTGAACACCTGACTCCACCCCCAAGCGCTTCTCTCCCTTCTCAGAAATCTCCTAGCACATGTTGGGGAAAGAAACCACAAGACATGGACATCTCATTTGTTTATCAAATCCAAAGGTTATACTCAAGTCTCCCATACATACCCACTGAACTCTCTGCAGAGGCTCTAAAACAGACCATCTGGAACATTCTACAAAAGCAGTACAATTTAGCTCTCAAAATAAACTTCGGCCTTTCCTACCCCAGACCAGTATCATTGCCCAGAGGAGATTCAAGGGCCTGTGAATTTGCTTCAATGTTTAACGCCAGAGAATAAATCTTGAAAAGGTTTCCTGATAATAAAAGGAAATGCTCACCCTCCCAGCCAGCCAAGAACTGCAGCAGGGACTGAGTGCTGTGGCTTCCAGGGACCATGAACCCCAGAGCCAGAAAGAATTTAAGAAATTGTCCCCAGGCCTTATCTCCACATGGAGGACTCTTCCGGGGAGATAGAACATTAGTTGGAAGGAAGGATTGAGGACCATGGAAGAAGACCATGCCTTGCTCAGGCCCCAGACCCCTGCAGGAGCCAGGGGTCACCCTGCCAGTCTCTGGATTTTGGTACCCTAGTCAGGAACATCAAGGCTTAGCCCTAGGGATCTGCAGCTTTATGTGTCCCGCCCCCCTCCCTTCCAAAAGCAGAGGAATTTCTTGCCCAAGGACAGAGAAACAATCTCCCATTGTTAATGTTGGCAGTCTCTTTTTCTAGACCTGCTGGCTCTGTGGCCAAAATGAGCTTTCCTTATGAAGAGCTGGAAGGGGCCAACTGGATACTTTTGAATTGAAAAGCTGCCAAAGGAGGGCAGTGGTAGGGCAGAGATGGACACATCTTCCAAAAGGATCAAAAGGGACTAGGTTCAAAACCCACATGCTCATGTTGGTACATAGCGTCTCAGGTTAGGTACAAGTAGTACCTAGGTGCCAGCTAAAGAACATTCACCAAGGTTAGCACACAGTGACAAGGAACCACATGTGGGGCATTGTGCCAAGTACTTCCCACACATGGTGTCATTGCTCGCTAGGATAACAGGCTGTGTGGGACAGAAGGGAGCCACCAAGGCACGGCATGGATGGACAGGAAGATTCCTCTAACCTTCTTAGGCTTAAAGGGACCTTAGTGACAATATTAGTTTCCTAGGGCTACCATAACAGAGCACCTCAGACTCAATGGTTTAACCAACAGAAACTTCTTTTTTTTTTTTTTTTTTTTTGTCGGTCATGGGGCTTGAACTCTGGGCCTGGGCACTGTCCCTCAGCTCTTCAGCTCAAGGTGAGCCCTCTACCACTTGAGCTACAGCACCACTTCCGGTTTTCTGGTGGTTTATTGGAGATAAAGAGTTTCACGGTCATTCCTGCCCGGGCTAGCTTTGCACTTTGATCCTCAGAGCTCAGCCTCCTGAGTAGCTAGGATTACAGGCGTGAGCCACAGCTGCCGGGCCAGAAACTTCTTATCGCACAGTCGTGGGGGCTGGAAGTCCACACTGTGGGTGTGGGAAGGGTTGTTCCTCCTCAGGGCCATACAGTAAGGATGCATTCCAGGCCCCTTTCCTTGCTCATAGATGGCTGTCTTTTCCCCAAGTCTCTTTCCCATAGTCCCCAACCAGTCTTGTGGGATTAGGACCCACCTCATTTTAACTAGATTGCCTCTGTTAAGACTTATCTCCCAGTTGGGCACCTGTGACTCATACCTATAATCCTAACTCCTCAGGAGGCTGAGATCTGAAGATCTGTATTCAAAGCTAGTATAGGCAGACAAAACTGTGGGACTCTTATCTCCAATTAGCCAGCTAAAACCTGCAAGTGGAGGTATAGATCAAGTGGTACAGCACTATCCTCTAGCAAAAATGTCAAACAGGAGCACAAGGCCCTGATTTCAAGCCCCAGGACTGACACAAATAAGAAAAGAAGCGAACCCCATATTCTGAAGTATTAGATTAGAACTTCAATACATGAATGTAGAAACCCCATGATTCAATTCCTAACAGAGATGTCCCACCCTGTTCTTGTTAAATGAAGGTACTGAAGCATTGAGTGGAAGAGTGACTAGTACAGAACACACAGCCAGTTTGAAAAAGTCAACTTTTTTGAGGCCTCCAGCCTTGAACAGACCTCTGCCTTATGCTCCTTCCCTAAGAAGGGCATCCATCCCTGAGCTCAGACACGTCTAGGAAGCCTCGAGTTAACTCTGTCTATAGGCCTGGAGTGAGGACACACACAGACTCTCTTACCAACCACCAGTTGGGGAAGGTCTGAAATACTGCCATTTAAGGAGCCCTGTGAGTGGCCAGCCCTTGTTAGGGAGCCAGAAATACTATTTGCCAGAACTTGGCTGGGATTCTGGTGGGCTCTCCTGCTGTTCATTTGGAGGCCCCCTTTGTCTCAGGCTGACCAGAAGACAGTAAGTGTCCATTCTGTAATCTGTTGTGAAAGGTCACTAGGAAAGCTCTTACACAAAGTGACATAGCCTTGCTCTTTAGCTTCAAAACCAAAGAGGCAAAAATTGAGATTGAATATAGCATGGAAGTGTAGAGAGACACCAAATCACAGAAAGGGTTGACAGGCTGCAGGGGAGAGAGTGAAAAGGTCCCCTTGTACTTCCCCTGTACCCAGCCTGCTGCTTTTGCAGAGGTTGGCTTTTTTTTTTTTTTTTTTTAATTTCATTCAATAAAAATAGCTTGGTGGGATGACATATTATAGCATTCGTGGAAATAAAAACTAGGAACCACATCATAGAATGTTCTGCAAACTTGGCAAGGGCTCCCATAGCCGCTCCAAGTTCTTCTGATTTATGCAGCAACAGTGGCCACCCTTGCCTGGTCCCAGGTGAGGTCTGGCCTTCAGGGAGGAAGGGAGGAGGAGGTTCAGAGCCATCAGCTGTTTTCCATGGCCAGGGCTAGAAACACAGCTTTGTCCCAGCCTGCCTTCTGAACTGTAAAAAGTTTCCATCACAAAGGACTGATTCAGGAAACCAGGGTTAAGGGCAAATGGGTCTTATTTGAAAATGGTAAAACTGGGCAAGGTCTGGGGCTTCCTGCCCTGATTGCTCTCCTGGGGTCTGGGACCAGCCCAGAGCGGGTGGGGTGGGGCAGCTTTGCAGGTTATAGGATGTGAAAGTGGGGACTGAGGTTAGGAAAAAAGAATAAAAGGCTGAGACCAGAACACGCCCAGCAGAGGCCATGTGCAGTTCTCTTCTTCAGCGTTTCCTGTGGGTACACTGAGAACATTGTGTTCTGGCTGTGAACTTATCCTGCCGGGCCGGCTCCACACTTAGCTCCTGGGTCCTAGTGCTGGGCCTGGCCAGCTGCAGCCTATCCTCCCTCACACCTGTGTGAAGCCATTTCTACTCCATCCTGATTACAAAGTGAGGTTTCCAGCAGCTAGGCTTTGAACACTTGAGACACCGATACACTGCCACACGGGATGTCTTCATGTCTCTCATAGCAAAGCATCCTTGGGATGTCCAGACTGGGTTCAGGCAACTTGGAGGAACTACCAGTGTTAGTACTTATTAGAGGATTATGGATGCAGATCCCCTGTCACTTTAGGGGTGACTGATTTTGAGGCATTATTTCACATTTTTGAAATGAGTGTAAGCTTTTACCTTCCAAAGTTTCTCCCCAGGGAAGTTTGATAAAGCTTCGTTCTTTCCTTTTTTCTTTTCTTCTTTCTTTCCTTTTTCTCTTTTTCTTTCTTCCTTCTTATTTCTTTCTTCTTGTCTTACCTTCTTTCCTTCTTTCTTTCTTCCCTTCCTTTCTTTTGTGATGATGGTGCTAGAGATGGAATCCAGGACCTAGCCCATGCCAAGCACTCACTCTACCACTAGTAACTACACTCCCAGCCTCAGTAAGTTCTTCCTTAAAAAAAAAAATGTTATTATAAAGGTGATGTACAGGAGGGTTACAGTTACATAACTCAGGTAAGGAGAACATTTGGACAATGTCACCCCTTCCCTTGCTCTCTCCCAGTTCTTCTTTTCTTCCTTCCTTCTTTTTCTCCCTTTCTCCCCTCTCTCTTTCCCTCCCTCCCTCCCTCTCTCTCTCTTTCTTTCTCTCTCTCTCTCTCTCTTTCTTTCTTTGCCAGTCCTAGGGCTTGAATTCAGGATCTGGATGTTGTCCCTGAGCTTTTGTGCTCAAGGTTCAAGGTTAGTGCTCTACTACCTGAGCCACAGCTAAATTTCCAGCTTTTGGGGTAGCTAATTGAAGAGTCTCACAGCCTTTCTTGCCCAGGCTAGTTATTCTGAAATATGCAATTAGTTATTGTCAACCATAGTTACCTTGCTGTGCTAGAGAACATTAGAATTTATTCCTGCTACCCAACTGCTCCCTGTACCCCTTGGACCATGTTCCATCCCCCCACCCACCCCCAGCCAAACACACACACATTGTTATTGTCCCTTTGGGTCTCAGCTTAAGGACCTTTTCCTTAAGTAGATGCTCCTGGGCTCCACACTCCAGGCTTTCTTAGAACTGTGACCCTGAGGATTGCTTGTTGAATGTCTTCCTTTGTGCTGGCCCGTGTGCTTCAGGAGGACAGAGACCATGGCTGCCTTCCCTGTGCTGCCTTCCTTGTGTTTGAGACAGTCTTATCCATTCTCTTAGCAGTGCCCCAGGCCAAACAGGTGCCCAATGTATAGTTATTGACTGGCTGTGAGTGGAGGAGAGCCCTTCCAGTGGCTGACATTTCTTTCTTTCTTTTTTTTTTTTTTTTTTGGGTCCAGTCATGGGGCCTGAACTCTGGGCCTGGGCGCTGTCCCTGAGCTCTTCAGCTCAAGGCTAGCACTCAACCACTTGAGCCATAGCACCACTTCCGGCTTTTTTTTTCTTCTGCTTATATGGTGCTGAGGAGTAGAACCCAGAGCGTCATGCATGCAAGGCAAGTGCTCTACCACTGAGCCACCTTCCCTGACATTTCTTGACTATGGATCAAGGATCTGGCATATACAAGACAAAGGGTGTAGTGGAAAAGATATGAAGATGACTTGGAAGAACAAGTTTATAGTTTGTCAGTTGTGGGGCTTAAACTTGGGGCATGGGCGCAGTCCCTGAGCTCTTTTTGCCCAAGGCTAGCACTCTACCTCTTTGAAACTCAGCACCATTTCCAGTTTTCTGGTGGTTAACAGGAGATAAGAGTCTCATGGACCTTCCTACCTAGGCTGGCTTTGAACCATGATCCTCAGATCTCAGCCTCCTGAGTACCTAGGATTACAGGTGTGAGCCATCAGCACCAAGCTATAGTTTCTCTTCCTATAAGTATTAGCTGGAACTCAGGGCCCTGCACTCTCAGTTTGCTTGCTCATGACTATTGTTACAACATTTAAACCATGCCTCCAGTCTGGCATTTTGCTGGTTCATTGGAAGTAGAGTATCTCTACAGAGAAGTAGACTTTTCTGCTAAGACTAGCTTTGAATAATAATTGTTCAGGTCTCAGCATATCTAGGATTACAGACATGAGCCATTGGTAGTACCTGGCTAGAAGGTTACAATTATAATAGAGGAGTCTAATCCAGAACACATGTTGAAAACTGTAAGAATCCTAAACAGGGCTGGGAAGGTGGCTCAGCAATAGAGTGCGTACCTCGTATGTATGAGGCCCTAGGTGCCATTCCTCAGCACCACATAAACAGAAAAAGCCAGAGGGGGCACTGTGGTTCAAGTGGTAGAGCGCTAGCCTTGAGCTGAAGAGCTCAGGGACAGCACCCAGGCCCAGAGTTCAAGCCCCACGACCGACCCAAAAAAAAAAATTCTAAACAGAGAGCCTGTGCAAGGGTTTGGATATAATTTGAGTGTGTCTCCAAAAGTTTGTGTATCAAGAGCTTGGTCGCTGGTGTGAAGAGGTGCTAGATAGACCTTTAAAAGGTAAGGCTGACAGGGAGGCAACTAGGTCATGGGGCTTTACCCCATAATGAGATCAGTGTTCTCCTAAGAGCAAGGGTGTTGGTGTTAAGTAAAGGCTACTATCCTTTGTGCTTGCCTCCTTCTGCGCAAGGCTTGTTTCTTCTTCTCTGCTATATAATAAGATAGCCAGGGAGCTTTTTACCAAATGCCATACCATTTGGACCTTTCAGCCACAAGTTTTGAACCAAAACAGTTTCTTACGTTTATAAAGTACCCAGCCTCAAATATTTTGCCATAACAACACAAAATGGACTAACCTAGCTCCCATCTACTCCTAAGTACCTTCTCCCTGTCTGCTGGCCCAGCGATTCTTGGCTACTTAAGCTGGGGCCTCCTTATGCCTCTGAGTTCCAGAACTGTACACAGCACACAGGGACTAATGGCTACTGCACAAAGGCTCAGAGTGGCAGTCTGAGGATGTTCATGAAGAGGCTAGACCTTCCCATCTCCCCACCCCCACCCCACCCCCGCCAGGCTCTGGATCAGGGTCTGTGTTACTTGAGCTTTAGATATTTTAGAGGATCCATTAAGAAAGCACTTACTGCCCCCTGAGTAAAAAAAGCTCAGAGACGGTACCCAGGACCTGAGTTGAAGCCCCAGGACCAGCACCAAAAAATAAAGTAAGTAAAATAAAAGAAAGTACTTATTAGCTGGGTGCCAGAGGCTCACCCCTATAACCTTAGCCTATTCATGAGGCTGAGATCTGATGAAGCCAGACCAGACAGGAAGATCTGTAAAATCCTTATCTCTAACTAACCAGCAAAAAGCCAGAAGTGCATCAGTGGCTCAAGTGGTGGAGTGCCAGCCTTGAGCTAAAAAAGCTAAGGTACAGAAAGCTAGCACTGAGTTTAAGACCCAACAGAAGGGGGGTGGGGAACCTAGCAGAGAGAGTTTAGAATGTTTCTCAACATAAAGAAATGATATATATGTGAAGTGATAAATGCACCACTACCCCAAATCCAGTCATCACCTGCTGTAGTACATGTACTAAGAATATAAATGTGGATGCTTATTATGTGTCAGTAAAAACATAAAACAAAACAATTCAGTGATGGAGGCATGGACTCAAATGGTAGAATGCTAGCCCAGCAAATATGGAGCCCGGAGTTCAAACCACAGTAGTGAAGAAAAAAACAAAAAAACCCTTAGCAAACTCAGACAGCACATCAACTGAATACACTTCAGTTTAAGCAAACTACATCTCAATAAAATTGTTTAGAAACCTGTTTCAAAAAGGAAAACAGAATGAGTGGGATGAAAGAGGGCACTAGATCCCCCGACAGAGCTAGCAGTGCTTTTGAAGAGCTGAGCTGAGGCGGCTCCTTAAAAGAACTAGGGGAAGTCTCCCCTCTGCTGAACTGGGCCCCAGGAAGGCCTAACCCTCCCTCCAGGCTGCTCTCAGCATTGTTAAGGCCAGTGAGAAAGGAATCCACTCCTCAGTGCCCTTCCCAAGCTCGTCTGGGAAACAGGAAAATCTCTAAATGACAGCTAGGACACTCGGAGGCAGGAAGGCAGGGAGGTGGCTGGGAAGGACAGCAGCTGGTCTAGGCAGTGTAACTCCAGACTAAGATGAGGGCCAAATCACTTCCCACCTCCTCCAGACCTTTATTTAATAGATACCTGCTTGTTCAACTAAAGAATGGCTTCAGGGGCTAGGAAGGTGGCTCAGTGGTAGAGCGCTTGCCTTGCATGCTCGAGGCCCTGGGTTCGATTTCTCAGCACCACATAAGCAAAAAGAAAAAAGCCAGAAGTGGCTTGTGGCTCAAGTGGTAGAATGGTAGCCTTGAGCTGAAGAGCTGAGGGACAGCACCAAGGCCCAAAGTGCAGGCCTCACAACCAAAAAAAAAAAAAAAAAGATTCTTCCAAAACTAAGATTCTGGGTCTCAAACCAATAGTCATTCTCTGAACACCAAACTCCTTGAAAAGGGTAAGGATGGTACCCAGCACACCCTTGGCAAAAGTTTGTTAAATGACTGCCTGAACACTTGCCATGGAGTCACTGAAAAAGCTTAGGTCAAAGCTAGGCACTGGTGGTTCATGCCCATAATCCTAGCTTCTCATGAAGCTCAGATCTGAGGACTGTGGTTCAAAGCCAGCCTGGGCATGAATGTCCATGAGACTTTTTTTTTTTTTTGTCGGTCGTGGGGCTTGAACTCTGGGCCTGGGCGCTGTCCCTCAGCTCTTCAGCTCAAGGCGAGCGCTCTACCACTTGAGCTACAGCGCCACTTCCAGTTTTCTGGTGGTTTATTGGAGATAGGAGTCTCAAGGTCTCTCCTGCCCGGGCTGGCTTTGAACTGCGATCCTCAGATCTCAGCCTCCTGAGTAGCTAGGATTACAGGCCTGAGCCACCAGCGCCCGGCTAGTCCATGAGACTCTTATCTCCAGTAAACCACCAGAAAGCCAGAGTAGTAGTAGAGCACGAGCCTAGAGCACTAAAGCTCAGAGAGAGTGAGTAGGCCCTGAGTTCAAGCCCTAAGACACATACATACACACACACACACACACACACACACACACACACACACACACACACACACACACACACACACACACAAGCTTAGGTCAAACCTTAGTTCTCACAACAGCTGCCTATTGTGCAAGTCATTCTCACCCACCCATTTCCTTGGTAGATGCCAGGTTAGTGGTAACAATGAACCTAGATCTTGATTTTAGTGCTCCATTTCAGAGGACGAAGATCAGGAATGGTGGTATGGAGATGAGAACTATTATAAGAACAAGGACTAAGATGTCCAGAGTCTGAAAACTAACACACTAACACATATTTCCATATAGCACTCTCTTTGAAATACCAAACATGTCAGATGTCTGGAACCCAGAAGGATTGGCTATCAATGCTCACTGAGCCACCATACCCTCTGCCTGCCCTGACTCAGGCAGCTACAGTAAGGGCAAGAGTTCCCAGCTGGCCACACCCTCAAATGCATTTTCCCCTCTCCTGTGGGTTTCCAGGCTAGCCCACAAAAGCCTGATTCATCCACAACCGCTCTGAAACATAGAATTAATTCTGGCTCTACCCTGGATGAGCTTGGCTGCACTACCACGGACAGTATTATTTTGATGGGAAACTGTGTTCTGAGCTCCAAGCAACCACATTGACACAGGCACACTCAGGTCTAAATCCTAGTTTTAACACTTCTTAACCAGGTGGTCATAGACAAGGTACCAGGCTCTACAGCCTCAGTTTCTTGCCTTGTTAAAAAACAACAAAAACAAAAACAAACCAACAAAAAGAGAGCTGGACACCAGTGGTTCACACCTATAATCCTCACTACTCAGGAGGCTGAGATCTGAGGATTGCAGTTCAAAACCAGCCCAGGCAGGAAAGTCCGTGAGACTCTAATCTCCAATAAACCATCAGAAAACAGGAAGTGGTGCTGTGGCTAAAGAGGTATAGCACTAGCCTTGAGCTGAAGAGCTGAGGGACAGTGCCCAGAGTTCAAGCCCCAGGACCGACCAAGAAAAGAGTATCTCCTGAACTATAGAAGGTTCTGGTGCACACTATATAGACACTTGTAGAAATACCTGGCTGCTGATGGGGGTAGACAGACCTTGGAGAGAAGACTCCAAGCACAGATCTGCTTGCTGCTGGTCCTTCTCCAGCTTTGCGTAGGACAGTGTTACTACCACTGTTTATGAGATTAATCACACAATTTTCCTCTATCTTTGACCTTCTGCAGGCTCTTACTGGTTTATCTGAGCCAAAAAATAAAAAGAACAAATCCTTCTCCTGCCCACCCCAACCCCCCTTCCCCACCCCAACCTTTCCCTCCCCCTCCCCCCCATGATTATTATTGTTCTGGCTTCCTCTGCTCAGGTCCAAGCCTCCAGAAAGGGCCAGAAGTCCTGGCCATTCACCCTAAGTCTGGATGTTAGCCTCTCTGCCATTAGGCAGCCATCAGCAAGGGGGAGAGGACTCACCCTGCCAGCTAAAGGCTGGCCTCCTCAGGAGGGCTGTGCTCTGGCCCCTCCTCCATCTGTTTGTTTCTCCAGCCAGCGAGAGAGAACGCTTTGTACCTTAGGACGTGCTGACAGCTAGGGAATCCGTGGGGTCCTAAAGGTTGACCTGCATCAGTTTCTTGCCTGGCTTCCTCAAATGTCAAGAGTCTGTTGGTCTTCAAACACCTCGAATGAGCCTCCTCTACCTTCCCCCTCAGAGCCACATTCCCCACAGCCCTGCACTCTGCCTGTGTCCCCTCTCTGTATAGTACTTCTAATTGGGCTACTGCTGTAGCCACCACCACATCTGGGAAAATGTGTGCCAACATAGGGATATAGCTCAGTAGTGGAGTCTCATAAGAGTAGTATAGGCTCACGGTAAAAATCCAGCAAGGTAGAGGCATAGAAAAAAAGTAAAAGCTTTGTCTTTCCCTACCTTGGAGATAACTGAACATGTACATAGTCTCCTGTAGCCCAGCTGACTGCCTGGCATGTTTAAAAATGTGTGTCTAAGCCAGGCATGCATGGTTCACATCTACAACCCTAGTTACTCAGAAGGCTGAGCTCTGAGGATCATAGTTCAAAGCAAGCCCAGGCAGAAAAGTCCATGAATTCTTCTTTTTTTTTTGGTCAGTCATGGGCCTGAACTTGGGCCTGGGTGCTCAGCTCTCTGGTTCAAGACTAGCACTCTACCACCTGAGCCACAGCGCCACTTCTGGCTTTTTCCTTTTTGCTTATGTGGTGCTGAGGAATCGAACCCAGGGCCTCATGCATGCAAGGCAAGTGCTCTACCACTGAGCCACCTTCCCAGCCCCAAGTCCATGAATTCTTATTCCCTATTTACCACCCAAAAGCAAGTGGAGATGTTGCTTAAGTGGTAGAACATAAGCCCTGAGCCAAAAAGCCAAGGGAGAGCATGAGGCTGGAGTTCGTGTCCCAGTACTATTATGAAAAAGAAAGAAAAATATGTGTGTCTACAGGAGAGTGTTCTCTTTAGCTAGCTAGCTATCATCTATCTCTATTTCAGAATCGGATTTTTATAGGATACAAACTATTCTGCAATTTATTTCACCTACGTGTGTATCTTGGACATCTTTGCTATAATATCCCTAACCCCTTTACTGTGGTGCTGATAGCAAACCTAGGGCCATGAATATGTTAGGTAAATGCTCTACCAATGAGCTACATCTACCCAGCTCTTTTTTTTTTTTTTGGTCCGACGTGGGGCTTGAACTCTGGGCTTGGGCGCTGTCCCTGTACTCCTCAGCTCAAGGCAAGCGCTCTACCGCTTAAGCCACAGCACCACTTCCGGTTTTCCAGTGGTTTATTGGAAATAAGAGTCTCACAGACTTTCCTGCCCAGGGTGGCTTTGAACCCCGATCCTCAGATCTCAGCCTCCTGAGTAGCTAGGATTACAGGCATGAGCCACTGGTACCGGGCTCCTCCAACTTCTTAACAACCACTCATCTTTCCATTATTTAGATGAACTGCACTTTACTTAACTGTGCTACCGGAGACACTTAGGAGATTTTACTTTTGTAAAATTTCTTTATTTTTGTGCCTGTGCTGGGGCTTGAACTCAAGGGCCTGGACACTATCCCTGAGCTTTTGTGCTCAAGGCTGGCATTCTACCACTTTGAGCCACAGCTCCACTTCCAGGTTTTTAATGGTTAATTGGAGATGAGTCTCATGGACTTCACTGCCCCTGGCTGGCTTTGAACCATGATCTTCAGATCTCAGCTTCCCTGAGTAGCTGTTACTACAGGGTGAACCATGCAGCATCTGACACAAGTTACATTTCTGCAACTGCTATCTAGTTGGGTTTCAAACTTCAAATATGCCATCCATACCAAGCAAAATTCCAAAGCCTGATCTCACTCTCATTCCCAGGAGAAGCATCTTTCCAGATCCCAGAGTCACTGAGTTTCTATCTCCCTAGTACCTTAAGCTCCCTAGGAGAGGGTGTGGCCTGGGAGCTCCGGGCCAGGTCCCCTCCAGGCCTGTCAACTCAGCAGTTTTTAAGCCAGTCTCAGCTGCCCTAGAAAAAATGTTCTCAAGCCACTTAACTTTTTTTTTTTTTCAGCATATTTATTTGGAAACCCTGTGGGCTGAGCACTGGGAGATTCAGAATAAAAGATACTGATCCTGGCCTCCTGGAGTTTGCAGTTTGGTGGGAAAGGCAGGCTTTAGACCCTCACTTGAATGAATGCATTTGCAATTACAAATAGGACAAGTACTTTGAAAGGAAACCACAGAAGAGAACAGATGGGAGCAACCAGAGAAGGCTTCTCTGCAGAGGTGATAAGGCTGCACTAGGAGATGCCAGCAGACCCTGGGATCTGAACGCTGGACACTTCTCCTTTATTCTCCACCAGTATGCACGGAGGGAATTCCCCCTTTTCATTTTTAACTTTCTGTGTCAGTAACAAATGCTGTGAGAGTGTAGAGGAAGCAAAGTTCCTTATTGCCTGGGAGAGATTCAGATTTCTTGCTGATCCCAGGTTGACTTTGACTTATGAGTAACCCATAGCCACATCCAATTCTCAGTCAAATACTAGGGATATATTGTATGTATCTAACCCTGGATCTGGGGTGTTGAGGGGGGAGTTCTGGTGAGGTGTTTAAAGACATAAAATAGGTGAATTCAGGCCGGGTGCTGGTGGCTGAAACCTACAATCCTAGCTCTCAGGAGGCTGAGATATGAGGATTGAGGTTCAAAGCCAGTCCAGGCAGAAAAGTCCAATTAACCACCAGAAAACCAGAAGAGGAGGTATGGCTCAAAGTGGTAGAGTGCCCACCATGAGCAAAAGAGCTCAGGGACAGCACCCAGGCCTACAACCAACAATAAATAAATAAATGAAAAAGCGAATTCAGGCTGGGAATGCAGCTCATTGATACAGTACTTGAGGGTATTTGAGGCCCCGGGTTCTGTTCCCAATGCCACACAACTTAATTAATTAATTAAATATGTAGACTCTGGAGGAGTCAACAAGCTAATGGGAGCTGAGTGCTAGTGGCTCACAACTGTAATCCTAGCTACTGAGGAGGTAGAGATCTGAGAATTGAGGTTGGAAGCTAACCTGGGCAGGAAAATCGGTGAGATTCTTATCTCCAAGTACTACAAAAGGAAAGAAGGCAAACAGGCAGGCAGGCAGGCAGGCAGGCTGGCAGGCAGGCATGTCTCAAGTAGGAGAGCAACAACCTAAAGCAAAGAAACTAAGTACCCCCCCCCCCCTCAGTTCAAGGACTCCCTGCTGATACCCAAATCCACCAATTGTTTCAGTCCTTTACGTAAAATAGCACAATATTTGCATACAACTCATGCCTCTAGATTATTTACAATACAATGCAATACTATGTAAATAACTGTTATTTGGTATCGTTTAGGGGAAAAAAAATAACTTCCATATCTGTTCAGTACTGATACGATTTTTCTTTTCCAACTACTTTCAGCTTGAAGTTGGTTGTAACCACAGATACAGAAGGTTGACTGTAATTGGTGTGAAGAGAGAATCGAACTGGAAGAAAACTGAGACCACAGAGGAATGGCATCCCAGGGCACCACAAACCTGGGAAAAGTCACTTGCATCCAAATTGAAAGAAAAATTCAAGAAAAGCAGGTTAATGTGTGTAGGCATGTCTCCCCGCCCCAACCCCGGGCAGGGGGAGGGGGGAGCCACCCAGTCCATGGGGCAGGGGGAATGAGAGAAAATAGAAATCTGCTGTTACCTCTGCCAGTCCCAATTCCAAGTCTGCATCTGCCAAAAATTGTTTAGTGTGATTAAAAAATATTGTAAATTATATATTGATATTTGTTTACCTTCTCTTTATGATCTACCTTGTGTGGCTGTATATATTTTGCACATCTACATACATATTACAGTGCAAAGCTGTATACAGAAAGCAATGCATACTGTACTTTATGGAAAATTTAAGAGCGTTTCAGAGGTAATTAGAACCATATGTGATTTCCCCCTTCTGGGCTGTAGGAGAGAGATGAATCTGGAGATAGACAAGGGCTTGCCCTGGAGGCTTACCAGGCTGTGGTAAGAAGCCAGACCAGCTCTAAAGGCATGGGGAGCTATTAAAAGGTTTGGAGAGGGAGGCCCTGGTGAGGCTGAACAAAGGTAAAATAAACAAAGTTGCAGGCCCTCCTTATTTCTGCTTAAAAAAAAAAAAGAGGAGCTGCTATAATCAAATAAATTGCAAACCAGTTTTGCCCAGAACTTAATTTCTGCCTCTCACTTGCTCATTTATAAAGAAAAGCCACCCTGTTGGCAAGGAAGGAGAGAAGCCTAGAACTTTAGGCTTAGCCTCTGCACAATTCAGCAACACTGTTGTCAAATCTGAGTCTCATTCTGTACCGCTAAGGCTGGCCAGCTCTGGGAACTGGAGCACCAGGGTTGGGGTCCTGCTTGGGGATGGTTCTTCAGGACTATGGATGGGAGAATGAGGCCGAGGCTTCACACCTCACTGTGCAGGCCTTCGCAAACACTAGGGCTGCACCAAGTCCTGAAGAAAAGCTCCCATAATAACCGTGTGTGACAATAAAAAGATAAAGAGGCAAATGGGTATGTAGGTCAGCTCAAAAATAGCCACCCACCCACTTAGCCTGGGTAACCATCTGTGCCAGGTAGGGACAAAGGGTTGGCTTGCTTCCCCTCCCAAGCTGCTCTGTCTTGCTCTTTTCAAGGTTGCCTTATTAAAAAATATAATAGTCACTGCCTGCACTCGCCGGAACAGCGGGGAGGGCCTGGGGCTTTTGGACTGCAGCCCTACAGGAATAGGCCCAGCTCCTAGCCTGTACCCCATCCACCAAGTAAAGCCTAGGGTCAGAGGGCAAAGAGGCTTGGCCTCTCAGACGGGTGAGGCAGGGTTTAGGGTGGCGACTCACAGGCTTTCTCCCTCCACTCCTCGTGGGTTTTGCTCTCACCCAAGAGGCCTCCTCCATCCCAACAGAAACGGCTTTGTTAGCTCGACCCGACCCCATCGTTACAGCCTCAGGGCTGTGAGGGCCTCCTGGCCTCTCCTTGTCCCTTCCCCCCTTCCCGGGCCCACTCCAGAAACCCGCCGGGCCGTCGCCCTGCCCCCACCCAGCAGCCGCCCCCGAAGTGCTGAGCTCAGCAACTCTGCCGTGCCGGATGGGGGGGGGAACTTTCCTCCCCGACGGTGGGCGGGGCTGTAAGCCCCGCCCTCCCCGTCCCACTCTTCATTCTTCCCTCCCCCCCTCCCATCCATGCGCTCAACCCTCACGTTCTCCCAGTCACGTCCTCCCTTCCCCCAGGAGAGGGTCGGTGGGGAAGGACCCCCTCTAACTTCACCTTTCCAAGTCTCCTGCTCAGCATCTGCCACCTCGGCTGCGGCCCACTCGAGAGTGCGCCTCAGTGAGGGCGGGGGTGGGAGGTGAGAGGCCAGGGGGTCTTCCCAACCCCCAAACCAGCTGGTCCTGCATTGGCTGGTGCAGACTGCGGGGAAGTGCACCCGATGTCAGAGCAGAACCTAGGAGTTTTTGTGTTTCTTTGTGGTTTTTGCCTTTTTTTTCCTCTAAAATACAAAATTCAGCAGCCGTCCGTCTCCTGAAGACAAAGTCTGTCGCTTGGTGGGTTACAGATGGGACAGCAGGAGCCAAGAAGGACCTCTCATCTCACCCACAGGCCTGCCTAGGGGCGTCTGCATCCTCAGGGGGAGGACTCACAGGGGAGGGGAGGTGGTGACAGAATCACTGTCACTTGCAAGAGTGTTTAGCTAAAGGGAAACTTGTTGTCAATCTGCCTTGCCAGTTCATTCAGCCTACCCCGTGGGGCCCTGCAGAATTCTGCAGTTCTAGAAGAGGCTGATCAGATAATACCGAGGCCAAACCCAGGGAAAGTTTCCTGGGTGGACACTTCCATAGGATTTCAGGTGTTAACTCTACCTCTTCTACACCCCACACTGGACACATTCCACCCCCATTTTTGCAGACTGAACAACCTTTTCTGGCTCACAACCAACTATTGCTGGCCTAGGATTTAGGGCCTGGGCCTTCTTGGAGTCACTGTTCTGGCCTGCTGAATAGCTGTGTGAGCTCAGACAAGTCACAGCACCTATCCTAACTTCCATTTTCTCACTTGTTAAGTGAAACTGATGAACCTTGATGTCCCTACATGTGCTACAAAATATTCCTTGTTTTTTATTGGCAGGGAGAAAAATTCTGAACTGATATAGATGTGTTTTTTAAATCCTATGGGTAAAAGATACTTGTGAGGATGTAACAAGTTTCCAGGTGAAGACTTGATAGCCAAAAGATTCCAAAGAAAGATTCAGAATGAATGCATACCCTAGGTGATTTATTTTTTACCTAGGCCTGGATTTCCTTAGCCTTTGGCTACTGAGGCCACAGGAGATTTAAAAAAGGAAGGAAAGAAGGAAGGGAGGGAGAGAAGGGAAAGAAAGATGGAAAGAGGGAGAGAAAGAAAAAGAAAGGAAGGGAAGGAGGGAACAAAGGAAGGAAGGAAGGAAACTTCTGATCAAAATCACTTCTATAATCCTAGCTAATCTGGAGGCTGAGATCTAGTGATCAAGATTCAAAGCCAGGGGCTGGGAAGGTGGCTCAGTGGTAGAGCACTTGCCTTGCATGCCTGAGGCCCTGGGTTCGATTCCTCAGCACCACATAAGCAAAAAGAAAAAAGCCAGAAGTAGCACTGTGGTGCTGTGGCTCAAGTGGTAGAGCGCTAGCCTTGAGCTGAAGAGCTGAGGGACAGCACCCAGGCCCAGAGTTCAGGCCCCACGACCAGACCCCCCCCCAAAAAAAAAAGATTCAAAGCCAGCTTGACCAGGAAAGTTCATGACACTCTTATCTCCAATTAACTACCACCAGAAAACTAGAAGTGAAGCTATGGCTCAAGTGGTGTAGCCTGGAGCAAAAAAGCCAAGCCACAATAATGCAGCCCCTGAGTTCAAGTCTCAGTACCAGCACCAGAAAAGAAAAGCATTTCCAAGTGAGGTTAGAAGCGTGGCAGGGGGACAAGGGGCGGGGAGGGGCAGTCACCTGCTAGGAAAAAGCTACACTTCCTAAAGCCCCTTGCCCTGAAGCTCAGTTCCTTGTTGGTAGAGTAGGGATATGGAAGCTCTGCCCAGGCCTGCCCACTAAGTAATCCAAAGACAGTAAGATACATTGTACTAGCAAGAGTCCTGCCAGTGAGAAGGTTAACTTCTGTGGTGAAGCCCTTCATTGAGACAGCTTCACACCACCCCCTTGGGAGACCTAGAGATTGAACAGGCCTTGTAGGTCTTTTTTCTCTGGGAGGAGAGGAATTTGAGAGCAGAGAAGAAAGTAAACTGTCCGCTTTACTGTCTAAGCAGGTGGTGAGCCGGATTCCATTCCAGCTGCCTTTACAGTGACACCTCCTGATTGTTCTGTCAGCCAGCTCCCACTTCCTCTGTGTATTTTGTATTTGACAATTAGAACCCTTAGAAGAAAAAAAAAAAAAAAAAAACAGAAAAATGGCTGAACTTCTGCCTTTAGCTAGCCTCCTTCAGACTGTGAACCTCCTCTAAGGCCAGGCCTAGGGATTTTTTTTTTTCCTTTTTTCTTTTTATGCTTGGGATTTTTAGAAAAGGAAGTCTGTAAAACTTGTCATGTCTTTTTCATTTGCTATGATCCCTGTGAAAGTTGCCATTGTCTTTGGGATTCTCTAGTTCTGAGGCTTTGTTTTGTTTTTGTTTTTGCCAGTTCTGGGGCTTGAACTCAGGGCCTGGGCACTGTCCCTGGGCTTCTTTTGCTCAAGACTAGCACTCTACCTCTTGAGCCACAGCACCGCATCTGGCCTTTTCTGTTTATGTGGTACTGAGGAATAGAACCCTGAGCTTCACACATGCTAGGCAAGCACTCTACCACTAAGCCACATTCCCATCCCCTTTATTTTTATTTATTTATTTATTTTTGGGTCTGATCATGGGGCCTGAACTCTGGGCCTGGGCGCTGTCCCTGAGCTCTTCAGCTCAAGGCTAGTGCTCTACCAATTGAGCCACAGCACCACTTCCGGCTTTTTTTCTTTTTTTGCTTATGTGAGGAATCGAACCCAGGGCCTCATGCATGCAAGGCAAGCACTCTACCACTGAGCCACCTTCCCAGCCCTCCCATCCCCTTTAGTTCTAAGGTTTTAAAACTGGGTTATGAAAAATCTCAACACTCTACAGAATCCCAGGATAAATAAGGTGTATCTATTAGATGTTTTCTTTCTAGTTTAGTAACTCAGTAATTTAAGTAGTAAACAATTTAAGAGTTTGCTAGTAGAATTAGCACAGATAAAATATATGACAGATTGCAAAATTACATTATTTGTACTAACATTACTGGGCTTCAAAGACATGTTCTACTTCTTAAGGACTGTGTGGGCAGCACAGCTCAGAAGTACAGTCATCTTTAGCAGCCAGAGAGCCTTGAACTCAGGGCAGCGGACTCCTGTCCTCTTACCCTGTAGGGCCATTTCCCTGGAGGGAGTGGGGAGGGGATGGGGAATCTTTTAGCCTAGGCTTCATTACTAAGTAGAGAAGGAACTGCATAGCAGCATTCCTCCCTACCCCCATTGTTTTCTTTCCTACTGAAGTTCAGACTCAGGATGGGAGGACAGTCTATTCCTTGTGCAGAGCATGCTGGGTAGGGAGAAAAGAGATAGTACCCCAGAGTTCTACATTTGCCTGGGTCCCTAACCAGGGCATCTCCTGGAGGACTACAGGGAGAATAGAGTTTGCTCTCTGTGTCTTTACTATTGCTGAGATTAGCAGGGACTGGTAGGATATTAAATCTGCCCTACCAACTCTCAAGATCTGTTTGCCTGCCTGGGTTTATCAAGCAACCCTTTGTGGGGTTTCTATCGCCTCTGTCCTGTCCCCAAAGGAAATGACTTCTTGTGAAACCCAGGACCCTAACAGAATTGGCCATCTGTGAGCTCACTATTGTCATGTGTGGGCCTTGTCTCTGCAGCTGTATGCCCTTACCCACCCCGTACATACCCTGCCCCCACAGGGAGGCTTTGATGGGCTAGAGAGCCAGCATCCATCCCAAGTTCTGTTCCTTTCCCCCACCCCTCCTCTAAGAGGTCAGCAGCTGTCTCTATTATGATGAACACAAACTATCCCAGAAAATTTGTGCTAAAGTAACCCACCTAGATCCACCCAATTTAAATGGGATTTGAGATGAGAAACTGTTTCAGAAGCTTGCCAAAAGATTCTTTTGTGTATGTGTGTGTGTGGGTCACATGTGGGCACACACATATGTGCACATATGCTGGGGATTGGGCCCCATGCATGGTAAACATACTGTGCTATTGAGCTACACCCACACCCTTGGTTAACAGGAGGATTACTAAACTGTCTCAGTGCACCGGTGTCCTAGGTCCCTGGTGTCCTGGTCTGTAGACTGGCACAGTCTTTGTTCCTCCGTGCATTGTTAGAAAGACTTTAAAAGCATCTTTGTAAAGGCAGCAATATGTTGTATTGTTAGTATTCCATTTAAAAAAAAAAAAAGCAGCTTCATTTGAAAAAAGACTCCCACTGAGTCTTTAACTCTCCCTTCAGTGGAACAATCAAATCCCACTTGAAGCTCCCCCCCCCCCCCCCAACCCATCAACAGCTTTTCAGTTGCTCAGTAAGCCAGGTGCATTTACAAGCTTGTTATTTTGACCAAGCTGTTTGTTGTTGTTTTAAGTAAAAGAGCCAGGAAAGTCCTGGGAACACTTTTGCCCATTGGTTTCTTATCTCTGCCTGCCGCCACCACTCCACCCTCTCCCCCGCCACTCTGAAGCACTGGCTCTTCAGGCCACCTCCCCTGCTCATAAGAGAACTTTCCAAAGAGCACTATAGTCACAGGCAGTGCAGGCAAGCAGGCTGGACTTCAGGGGTTCCCATCTTAAACTCTGGGGTTCCCAGAATCAACCACCCACCCCCAAGATCTGGTTTAACTTCTCAAACCCGATTGAGGTGAACTTGCCAGACCGAGGCCCTGGGAACGAGTACACAGGATAAGAACCACCGCCTGCATAGGGAGGGGCAGGTGGCAGGGTGCTCCCTGACTTTAAATTACAGGCTGCAGTGGGTCCCACGGGAACACTGCAGCCCCAGAAGAGGCAGGGTTTCTGTATGGTCAGGGATCTGCCCAAAGGGACTGCATGAAATGTGAGGGCTTGATCACCCACTTGCCCAGTATATGACACTAACCTGCTCCTGCTCAGAGGTCAGCCAGTCTCCCCTCCAGGTAGCCTCGGTGCAGTGCCTGTGTTGCACAATATTGAGCCACCTCCCCAGCATTATGTTGGTTAACTTTTTAAAAAGATTTGAAGGGCTGAGGATGTAGTTCAGTGACAGAGTGCTTGCCTAGCATGTGCAAGGCCCTGGGTTTTATCCTCAGGAGCTGCAAAACAATTATGACAGTGGTGATGATTTAAGTCATTTTCAGCAATTTAAAAGGAAGATGTTGCTTTGAAAGATGATGTACAAAAAAAAAAGAGAGAGAGAGATGATGATGATGCACAAAGCAGACCTCTGCACCACATCACCTATCCCCAGCTTCCTGGGGTACTGTATTCAGCTTCAAGAACTAGGGAGCCTTGCTCCCAGCCCTTACCTGAGGTGGAAGGAAAATGTTCAGATACATCCAAGGCTCTCATCACACAAGATAGAAGCCTGTAATCCTGTAAAACTTAGGAGGCTAAGAGCTGAGGATCATAGTTCAAAGCTAGTTTAGGCAGAAAAATCCCCAAGACTCTTATTTCCAATTAACCAGCAAAAAGCAGAGGTGGTAGTGTGGCTTAAGTGATAGAATGCCAGCCTAGTACCTGCACAATAAAAAAGAAAAAAGAAAAAGAAAAGGCAAGCTGGGTGCTGGTGGCTCATGCTTCTAACTCTGGCTACTCAGGAGGGGAGATGGGAGAATCACAGTTCAAAGCCAGCCTGGGTAGAAAAGTCCTTGTTCCCTACCACCACACCTGTGAGACTCTTACCTCTAACTAACCACTCAAAAACCAGAAGTGGAGCTGTGGCTCAAAGTGGTAGAACACTAGCCTTGAGCAAAAGAGCTCAGGGATAGTGCCCAGACTCTGAGTTCAAGCCCCACAACCAAAAGAAAGAAGGAAGGAAGGAAGGAAGGAAGGAAGGAAGGAAAGAAAGAAAGAAAGAAAGAAAGAAAGAAAGAAAGAAAGAAAGAAAGAAAGGAAGAAAGAAAGAAAGAAAGAAAGAAAAAGGCAGACTGGAGGGGCTCTGAAAGGCTATACCATAGGCCCAGCTAGATCCTGGAATCCAGATGTAGATGTGTGAAATTCTAGAAAAGTCACCTATGTTTCACATAGCCAAACATTTGGTCATCCAGTAATTTATTCATACACGGTGAATTCAGTGACTTTCTTCCATGTGCCTGGCACAGTGCTAGCACAGTGGCTATTCAACCTCAATATGAACAGAATACTATCACCAAGCAGGGCAGTGGAAGTGGAATCTTCCTTCCTTTCTTCTTTCCTTCCTTTCTTCCTTTCCTTCTCTCTGCTCTTCCCCCCCGCCACTCATTCTCCCTCTTTTTTTTTTTTTTTGTGCCAGTAGTGGGGTCTGAACTCAGGGCATTGTACTCTCATTTTACTTTTCTACATAAGGCTGGCATTCTACCACTTGAGCCATACCTCTACTCCTGGCTTTTTGCTGGTTAATTGGGAATAAGAGTCTCTCAAATTTGTCTTCCTTGGCTGACCTTGAACTATGGCCCTGAGAGTTTAGCCTCTTGAGAAGCTAAGATTACAAGCATGAAACATCAGCACCTGGATGGAAAGTATTAATAAGAGATTTGCACATAGTGTGAGGAGGGCACCTAAGGGGTGAAAGGTTGGGCTAGGAATGCTGGTGGAAGCATGTCCAGGCAAGCCCAGCCTTCAGCCAGCCTTGGCTGAAGGCAGTTTTAGGGGCAGGGGAGGACACTAAAGAGAAGATTATAGGTTTTCAGGGGGCTCTGACCAGGAGATGGAGCTGCCCCCCTCCCAAGGAAGACTCTTTTGTTAGGGCCAGTGTCAAATCCAGGAAGGCATTCTACTTTCTACAGCACAAGATGGGCCAGAACCTTCCCACCAGCTCCCCAGAGAGGCTGTTAAGACATTCTCCTTCTAGGGGAAGTAGGGTAAAGGAGAGTGATTGAAGTATTGAGATCCATCAGGATACATTGTATCATATGTAGAAATTGGCACTGTGAAAATTTCTAGTGTAAGGAAGGGCCAAAGGGAACTAGGAAGGGATGGAAAGGAAGGAAGAAAGGAAGAAAGAGAGAGAGAAAGAAAAGAGCCAGGCACCAGTGACTCATGTCTGCAATCTGCATTACTTAGGAGGCTGAGGTAGATAGATGTTCAAAGCCAGCCTGGAAAGGAAAGCCTATGACTCTTACCTCCAATGAGAGAGAGAGAGAGAGAGAGAGAGAGAGATCCTTCTAAATCCAAAGATTCTCCTGGCAGATAATGATATAGGGTGGTCTTATCTTCTTCTATCTCAGGGAAGCATCACACCAAGGAAACTAATGACCACACACACATACACCCCCCCCCCCCCCCCCCACACACACCTCAGCCTAACAGGAGGTAATTTATCCTGGGATTTACCTTCTCCTAATCTGGGAAACCATGCTAGGGCTAAGGCTGCATTTCTTTCTTCATAACTTAAAAACAAACAAACAAATAAGAGACAACATTAACGAATTTTTTTGAAAAGAAACAAAATTACCCTGTGCAGATGAGTAGCCCTTTCCCCTTTTAGAGAAGCTGCTTTATTAAGGAGAGACTGTGAATGAAAAAATTGGTTGGCTCTTGGCCATGCTGGTGTTTGATGGGTTATGAGTGATAAACTGACCTGCCAAGCTGGCACTGGGCTCCTTTGCTTTATGAATAACTAATTCTCTTAGGTCCTATTCAATGTTTTTCTGAATTTTTTTTTTTCTGTCAGAAAAAAAGAAGAAAAAGGACTTGGATATGTATCTCAGAGGTATGGCAGGACCAAACCTCATACATCCCTGAAGCATAGGTTAATTCCCAACACAGGATGTGTGTGTGTGTGTGTGTGTGTGTGTGTGTGTGTGTGTGTGTGTGTGTGTGTGTGTGTGTGTGTGTGTGTGCCGGGAACCAAGTACTGTTTGCTAAGAAAGTACAGCTACTACTTTCGATAAGAGCCGTTAAGCCTTTGGGGCCTACAGATATACTGTTTGACAACATTGCTTGGGGCCTTCTGGAGATTCCCCACCTATGACCTTTTTTTTGGGGGGGTGGGGGGAGGGTCTGGTTGTGGGGCCTGAACTCTGGGCCTGGGCGCTGTCCCTCAGCTCTTTAGCTCAAGGCTAGCACTCTACCACTTGAGCCACAGTGCCACTTCTGGCTTTTTCCTTTTTGCTTATGTGGTGCTGAGGAATCGAACCCAGGGCCTCATGCATGCAAGGCAGGCGCTCTACCACTGAGCCACCTTCCCAGCACCCCCACCTATGACCTTTTGCAAGATATATTTTGCCGTTTTTGTAGCTAGCAACCCTATGGATCTGCTGACGTTAATTACTCTGCTCAGCGTGCTATATATACTGCTGTGTAAAAAATAAAGTTAGAGAGCTTGATCAGAACTCTGTCTTGGTCTCCTTTCTCGTGTCTGGTTTGTCTCTCATTCAGGTCAGTTCCTCTTCAAGCCCTTGTTGACCGACCCTGCGGGCCGGGGCAGGTGGTGCCCAATGTGGGGCTCGAAGCATGGATCTGTCACCTGATTGAGCAGCTGCTCTCTTCTTCTTGGATCGCCACCCAGCCAGTGAGTGAAGATCCGCATTGTGATCACCACAGAAACGCCCGACTGCGATACAGATCCGTAAGGTAAGGGAAGCGACGAAATTCTGGGATAAACACTTAGTAAGCATGAACTTTTTGTTCAAGGCCTAAAGTCCTCACTCAAGGCATGAGGAACACGGGTTAAGAAAAAAGATTAACTCAATTTTTTATGCTCCTGGAGGATATTTGCCCTTGGTTTCCTGAGGAAACCAAGAAGGTGGGGTCGTATTAGAGACTGTCTTAAGGATTATTATGAAACTTTTGGCCCCTAAAAGATCCTGTTCAGGCTTTTTCATATTAGAACCTCATAAATGAGATCCTCCAAGTTCGCCACCAACACAAAGATGTGTCTAGAGTGGTTAAGGAAGGTGAAGAATTTTTAAAACATAAATTTAAGGGGAGTCAGTCCTCCCTTACCCCAAAACCTCTCTCCTGTCCCCCCCTCAGTCGCATCTCATCGTCCCTCGTCCCTCGGTTTCCTGACGCTAACAGCGACTCACAATTACAAAAACCAAAATCTATATACCGGTTCTTTCTAACTTCAGATCCCAAAGGCCCAATGATGATGTCCTTCCCCCAGAGGACAAGGCCACTTTGGAAGAGGAGGCTGCTAAATACCACGTCTCAGATTGGCCCCCTCTAAACCCCTTGGGCACACGACCTCCTCCCTATAAAATAGCTCCTCCCTTCTGTGCCCCTGCCTTGGCCTCTTCAACAGACCTTGAGGAGGTCACCAGACAAGCCACAGTTAAGCTTTCCTGGGAAGCCCAGTCCTTAAGGGCCCTACTTCAGTCCAAGAAAGAAAAGGGCCAACTATTACAACAACTATATAAATTGGACCTAGAGATTAGAAACCCCAACATACAAAAATTAACGACAAAAAAGAAAAAGATCCTTCATGTTTTTCCAGTCACTCGGTCTCAAATTAGATCCACTTCGGAAAATCTAGGAGAATCTGATGATTAAGAGACTGAAGCAGAGGACAGAGAGGAAGAGCCAGAATGAGGGCCCAAGTCTGATAACTCAAATGGGGAGGAGGCAGGAGGAGAGCATCTGGTTATTAGAGCTCAAAAATACCATCGCCTTAAATTTACACATATTAAAGAATTTAAAAAAATGCTGTTTCCCTGTATGGCCCTACCGCTCCTTTTACCATTTCTCTTTTGGAATCATTGAGCTTACAGTAAGTGACTGGGCCATGCTAACCACAGCTACTTGAACACGAGGCGATTTTCTTTTATGGAAGGCTGATTATGGCGAAAGATGCCAGGATATAGCTTGCCGTAACATATCTGTTGGTGGTTACTCTAAGTCCTGGACTATAGAAAAATTGATGGGCAACAAGCCATTTGATACTAATGAAAAACAGGCTAAATTTCCCTCAGGATTGCTTGTTCAGATTCAACACGCTGCCCTTAAGGCCTGGAAAAGGCTCCCTTCTCAAGGGTCTGCTGTTACCTCTTTGGCCAAAGTTCGACAGGGACCCCATGAATCTTACAGTGAGTTCATTGGACGCCTTACAGAGGCTGCCGAGCACCTTATGGGAAAGGAAGAAACAGATAATGAGCTTATCAAACATCTTGCTTTTGAAAATGCCAATTCTGCTTGCCAAGCGGCTTTATGTCCCCACCGCCATGGCTAAACCATTACTGACTTTATCAGACTTTGCTCTGATGTTGACCCTGCCTCGCCTAACATCGGCCTGGCCATAAGTGCTGCCCTTAAGGATTTTACTCAGAGCCCAAAACCTAAAACCTGCTTTAATTGTAAACAGCCTGGCCATTTTTCAAAGGACTGTACGGCCCCCAAGGCTGAAAACCACCCCCTCCATCCTTATGCCCAAGGTGCAAATGGGGCAAACATTGGGCCTCTGAATGTCGCTCCAAAACCTATATCCAGGGCAATCCCCTACCACCCAAACAGAGAAACTTTGTCCGGGGTCTACCCCAGGACCCCAAAAACCAAACAGGACAGAACTCTGGGGCTGTCAGGTTCGTCCCCCAAGTGACCCCTCACGCACCATCAGTGCCCTTGTATGGGCAACCACAGGAAGCGCAGGATTGGACTTCTATGTCTCCTCCCACACAATATTGACCCCCCGAATTAGGAAATCAGATTCTTTCCACAGGAGTGTTTGGCCCACCGCCCCCAAATACCTTTGGTCTCATTCTGGGACGTGGTAGTGCTGTTTTTCAGGGCCTTAGTATTTCTCCTGGGGTTATTGACAATGACTATGAGGGAGAGATTAAGTTACTGGCCACTGCTCCTCAGGGGCCAGTCACAGTTTTTCCTGGACAAAGAATTGCTCAATTGATATTGCTTCCTCTTGATAAGACAAACCCTAGCATTACACAAAAGAGAGGATCCAGAGGCTTTGGGTCTTCAGACGCTTACTGGGTCCAGATTACTCAGGACCGGCCTCTCCTCAAGCTAAAATTGGATGGAAAATTATTTGAAGGCCTTATGGATATGGGGTGCTGATGCTACAATTATTTCTAAAAATGACTGGCTCCCGTCCTGGCCCCTTACCCCTTCCATGACTCACCTTAAAGGCATTGGACAAGCCTCTAACCCGTTACAGAGCTCCAAAATTTTAACCTGGGAAGATGAAGAAAAAAATAAGGGCACCGTCCAGCCTTATGTGATTGAGACCCTCCCAGTTAACTTGTGGGGATGTGATATTTTATCCCAAATGAAGCTTATAATGTATAGTCCAAATGAATTGGTTACTCAACAGATGCTTAACCAGGGCTTTTGCCCTGAACAAGGCCTAGTAAAACGTTCTCAAGGCCTAAAAAACCCATTTAGGTGGAGGTAAAAAACCAATTTTTTCGGTGTGGGCTATAAAAATTTATCCTAGGGGCCGTTGACATGCCTGTACTCCATGCAGACAAAATATCCTGGAAAAGGACTGAGCCTGTATGGGTTGATCAATGGCCCTTGTCCTCTGAAAAACTGGCTGCTGCTACTATGTTGGTACAGGAACAGCCTGCCACAGGCCACGCTGAACCCACCACCTCTCGGTGAAACACTCCCATTTTTGTAATTAAAAAGAAATCAGGAAAATGGAGATTACTTCAGGATCTTAGAGATGTAAATAAGGCCATGGTGCCCATGGGAGCCCTTCAACCCGGCCTTCCCACACCCGTGGCTATTCCAATGGGGTACCATAAGATTGTTATTGATTTAAAGGATTGTTTTTTTGCTATTCCTTTACACCCCGAGGACCGTGAACATTTTGTATTTAGTTTACCAGTAACTAATTTTAAAGGCCCTATGCCAAGATTTCAGTGGAAGGTTTTATCCCAGGGCATGGCAAATAGTCCCACATTGTGCCAAAAGTTTGTAGCCCAGGTGGTGGATCCATTTAGGCAACAATGGCCCTCCATATATTTAATTCATTATATGGATCTTTTACTTTTAGCGGGCCCTGACCCTGATCAGCTTCTCTACTGCTCCCAAAGACTTTCTAAAGTCCTTACTGACGCTGGCCTTCAATTGCACCAGATAAGATCCAGCTGGCTCCTCCCTATACGTTTCTGGGCTTTGAGCTTTTTTATAAAAGGATTTTTTCACAAAAAATTCAACTTAGAACAGCCCATTTACAAACCTTAGATGATTTTCAGAGGCTTCTTGGAGACATTAACTGGCTCCGGCCATACCTTAAACTAACCACTGGCGAACTTAAACCTTTATTTGATATCCTTAAAGGGGACCCAAATCCAACCTCCAGCCGATCATTAACCGCCCCCCAGGCCCAAGAAGCTTTGAGACTGGTAAAAACCGCCATTACAAATCAACAAATTACTTTTATTTTCTATAATAAACCCCTTCAGTACATTATATGTGCCACCAGCTTTACATCCACTGGAGTTTTTTGGCAAGAGGGACCTTTGTTTTGGGTACATTTGCCCGCCTCTCCTCCTAAGGTCCTTACACCATACACCTTCTGGTAACAGAATTAATCAAAATGGGAAGAGACATAGTAAAAAAATGTTTGGCAATAAACTAATACTGCACTACTCTCCCACTCAAGTGGTTAATACAAAATGATGATGATTGGGCTGTGTCTTACATTTCCTTTCAAGGAACCTTTGATAATCATTACCCTGCTAATAGACTTCTCCAGTTTTTAAGATATCAGTCCTTTGTTTTCCCCACACAAACTTCCCATCAACCCTTATCCCATGCTTCCCTGACTTTTACTGACGGTTCCTCCAATGGGATAGCAGCTTTTACCATTGATTCTCAGACTGTTTCCCTTCAATCCCCTTACCTTTCCGCACAATTGGTTGAGCTTTTTGCAGTTTTACAAGTGTTTATTAAACTATCTACTGTTCCTTTTAACCTGTATACTGATAGTTTTTATATTACTCATTCCATCCCCTTACTTGAAATCGTTCCTTATATTAAACCAACCACTAATGCCATCCCACTGTTTTGATTCAATAGTATATTTTAGCCATTGCCCCTTTTTTATTGGACACATTCGTGCTCATTCAGGCCTCCCTGGACCTTTAACAAAAGGAAATAATGTAACGGACCAAGCAACTCAGCTTGTTTTTCTGGTGGAACATGATCCTGTATCTCAGGCAAAAGAGGCCCACTCTTTACACCACCTTAATGCTCAAACCCTGTGCCTTCTTTGTACTATTACGAGAGAACAGGCGAGGCAAATTGTAAAACAATGTCATAATTGTGTCACCTTTTTGCCTATTCCCCATTTAGGTGTTAACCCTAGGGGTTTGGTGCCCAATGAAATTTGGCAAATGGATGTTACCCATGTTCCATCATTTGGCAGTCTTAAATATCTTCATGTTACCATTGACACCTTTAGTGGCTTTATTTTTGCCAGCCTTCACACCGGGGAAGCCTCTAAAAATGTTATTGCCCACGTACTTGCCTGCTTAACTGTTATGGGAAAACCCAAAGTTATTAAGACCGATAATGGCCCTGGATATACTGGAAATAACTTTCAACAATTTTGCCACCAGTTACAAATTAAACATATTATTGGGATCCCTTATAAACCTCAAGGTCAGGGCATTGTTGAACGGGCTCACCGAACTTTAAAAAATACACTTCAGGGGCTGGGAAGGTGGCTCAGTGGTAGAGTACTTGCCTTGCATGCTCGAGGCCCTGGGTTTGATTCCTCAGCACCACATAAGCAAAAAGAAAAAAGTCGGAAGTGGCACTGTGGCTCAAGTGGTAGAGTGCTAGCCTTGAGCTGAAGAGCTGAGGGACAGCGCCCAGGCCCAGAGTTCAGTCCCATGACCGGGCCCCCCCCCAAAAAAAAATAAAATAAAAAATACACTTCAAAAATTAAAACGGGGAACCTATAAAAGGAGCTCCAAGAAACATCCTTCATCACGCCTTGTTTGTTATTAATTTTCTAACCTTGGACATTAATAGAAAATCTACAGCTGATCAGCTCTGGCATCTATAAACAAGTCAAAATTATGCTACTGTTTTTTGGAAAGATTCCCTAACCCATCAATGGAAAGGTCCTGACCCCATACTAATTTGGGGCCGCGGGTCTACCTGTATATTTGACAACAAAGAGGGCGCAGCTCAATGGCTTTCAGAACACCTTGTTAAACCAATTGATAACAAGACTAACCCTAACCCTCCACCTTCCAGGGAAAGACAGAACCCTGAGAATCCGTCCTTGTTTAAACTTTTCAGATGCTGTTGCCACTGAAAAATTTGATGATCCTCCACCTACTGATGCTGGTTCCAGATGCCATTATTGAAACTGACTCCAGTCATTGGGAATTTCAAGTTTTTGCAATAGGGTTTGACCCTCCACAACTGTTGAATAAGATCCGCTTTAAAAATAGCCAAGTAGGATTATACTTTGATGCCTGTAAACCCACTGTTCCATATACTTGAGGAACTTGTGGCAGCTGGGAACAGAGTTATGCCACAAATCATAAATATATTTGCTGGAAGCATCTGGCCAGTCCAGCAGATAATTGTGATAATGTTGATGAAGGATATTGTCCCTATTGGTCCTGCCCCCATGAACATTCCGGGTCCCTCAGCTCCAATGAGTTGTTGCGTCCTATGGGCAAAAAATGTTTTACAGGTGGCTGTAACCCGGTCAAGTATACAATTACTGACCCATTGGATCCCAAGTGGATATCAGGACTAACAGCAGGAATACAGGTGGATGGCCGAGGGCGAGACCCTTATGGGTTCGTACAAATTAAAAAGGTTTGGATACCCAAACCTACTGTCTCCTGCCCCCCCCCCCCCCCCCCCCCCCCCGCCGCTGAAATTCTTATTCAACAGGTTGTTAATTCCTCCCAAGTTTTTTCCTCTATTGTTGTCCAATTGGATCTGGTGCATTCTTGGACCTTCTCCTTAATATCAGAAATCCTTAAGAGGTCCTTTTTGCTGCTTAATACCACACGCCCGGAATTTTCACAATGCTGCTGGCTGTGTATGCGTCCCTCCTATGAGATATCTTTAGATACGGCTGAGTATTTGGCACCCCCGCCCCCCATGCTGATTTGTTAGAAGTTATCACCTCTTGCAAAGCCTCCCCATATATATATTCTCCCCAGGTTCTGCTGGAGGTCCTACCAGAAAAATCCACATGCATTAACTATATTACCTTTAATCAAACCAAATATTTTTTTAGATTGCTGAAGATTTTTTTAACACTTCTGGCCTACAAAAGGAAGAGACACATTGTCCCCCCACAAATACCTCCTTTTTATGCCAAGATGGCTTATATCCCTTTTTTAGAGGAAATAGGACTAAAGCCTGTATAATTGTTTTTTTGTTCCCCCATATTGATATTCTTCCCGGGTCAGAACCGGTTCCCATTTATTTGACTGAGTTTGCACGCGCCAAAAGAATGCCCGCATTTATTCCCTTTATGGGTAGGCTTGGGAGTCACCGCTGGCGTGGCTGCAGGTGCTGCTGGCATTGCCACTTCCATTTGGCTTCATAACTCCTTACAAAACCAATTGGCTAACGACATTCAAGAGGTAACTCGAATTACCTTGACCATTCAAGAACAGCTAAACTCCCTTGCGCAAGTTGTGCTTCAAAATAGGCGAGGCCTCGACCTTCTTACTGCCAGGCAGGGTGGTCTCTGTGTTTTCTTACAGGAAGAATGTTGCTTTTATGCTAACCAGAGTGGCATGGTTCGGGATCAAATTAGACAACTGCAAGAAAACTTAGAAAAAAGAAGACGGCAAAGTGACTCACCCACTGGATGGTGGGGAGCCAACAGCATACTCCCCTATGTTCTTCCTCTGCTTGGACCCCTTAGTGCTATCCTGCTAATTGTTATTGTGGGACCATGTATTTTTAACAGGATAATTAGTTTCGTAAGACAGCAAATTGACTCCCTGGCATCCAAACCCCTGCAAATTCATTACCACGGGCTAGATTTGGCCGATCAGGAACGGAGGACTGACTTTCATGGAGCCACTGCCTCTTGCTATACAGGCAAGTCAAACTGCAGAGCTTAGGCCTCCTTGGTGGCCTAAACCCGAATCGGCTAGACACACATGCCGTGGGCACCTATGGAAGGGTGGAACCTAGCGGTATCCGTCAACCAGGGCGACCAGACCAAAAACTCGCCGTTCCGGCTTGTAGAAGCAAACCCATCTGCATAGAGGTTGGATCCGTCTGCATTCCTCTCCCCTCAAAAAGGATCATTAAAACGTTCTAGGGGGATGGGTCTCTACTTCCTTCCACTAGTTAAGGCCCTTGTACTACTAGGCCTCTACAAGACTCCGGTCAAGACTTTGTCACCCATTCCCTGTAAATAAATTGGCCCCATTTAATAAAATAAAAAGGGAGGAGATGCGGGGAACCAAGTGCTGTTTGCTAAGAAAGTACAGTTACTACTTTCGATAAGAGCCGTTAATCCTTGGGGCCTACCGATATCCTGTTTGACAACATTGCTTGGCGCCTTCTGGAGATTCCCTACCTATGACCTTTTGCAAGATATATTTTGCTGTTTTGGTGGCTAGCAACCCTATGGATCTGCTGACGTTAATTACCCTGCTCAGCGAGCTATATATACTGCTATGTAAAAAATAAAGTTTGAGACCTTGATCAGAACTCTGTCTTGGTCTCCTTCCTTGTGTCTGGTTTGTCTCTCATTCAGGTCAGTTCCTCTTAGAGCCCTTGTTGATCAACCTTGAGGGCCAGGGTGTGTGTGTGTGTGTGTGTGTGTACATGCTCACTAGTACTTGATCTTGAACTCAGGATCTGGGCATTATCTGAGCTTTTTTGCTCAAGGCTAGAGCTCTATGTCTTGAACTACAACTCTATTTCCAGCTTTTTGATGTTTAATGGACTTTTCTGCCAGGGCTGGCTTCAAACCCCAATCCTCAGACCTCAATCTCTTGACTAGCTAGGATTATAGACATGAACCACCAGCGGCCCAGAATACTTTTTTTTTTTTTTGGTGGTGGTGGTAGTGCTACTAGAATTTGAACTCAGGACCTTGCACCACTTGCTAAAACAGGCGCTGCCACTTGAGCCTTTTTTTTTTAAGAAGAAAACTACTCAGTCTCCAACTGGTTCAGGGCAGCAGGAAAACTCACCCTCATAGACCTCTTTTTTCTTTCCACCCATTAGGATGATTCCAAGAGGATGTCATCTGCTTCAGCCTCCAAGCACATCATCCGACTGTCTCAATATTTGGTGTCTTTGAAGCTCCCAGCAAGTGGCAGAAGTTAGGGGAGGGAAGAGAAGGCCAGACTCAGACCTTGAAAGCCACAGCATCCAACAGGCTATTCAATTCAGCGCAGCTGTCCTTAAAATGTCCCCTAATCTGAGTCCCCTGGGGTGTTGGTTGTTTATCATAAATGTGTTCCCATAAATGGTTCTCCCAATCTGTAAGATAAGAGTAGAAGGCAAAGCTTGAGTGTTGCTTTGCTTGGATGGTCTGTGGGTTGAGCTTTCTATTAAAAAATAATAACTGTAATGTGTGTGTTGGGATGAGGGAGGAAGTTTAAGAGGAGATGGCAGTGGCCTGACTTCTCTGGCAACTGTCATGTATCACCGCACATTGAGGCTCACCAGTCTGATCTGGTTTGACTCCCGAGTCAGTGTCTGATGTAAGTTTGATTCCCTCTTCCATCAGGGTCCGTGCGTCCCACGTAGATAAACCCTTTAAGGTCGAGTCCGTGCGAAGCTCCAGACAAGCACTATCAGCCCCGGAGCATCGCTGCCAGGCTTGGGTTTCCTGGGGCCCCGCCTGTATGATGAAACCCGGGATAGCCATTGCACGCACGGGCTTTTCTGGAGACCTAGGTCCTAGGTTAGCACGAACTCTGGGTCCTTCTTTCTCTTTCTCTTGTTTTTTTCTTTCTTTCTTTTACATAAAGCACAGCGTAGGGACTCTAGGACCCGGAGGGAGCCCCGGCCTCACAGACCGACGCGGGCTGGGGGGCTGGGCCTGGTTGCGGTCTGTCCCCGGGTCAGCGGGTCGGTCTGCTGGGTCCTGGTTCTCACGGGCCTGTGAGCACGGCTCTGACCCCCTACCCAAATCCTCCCCTTTAAGGGACAGCTGGAGACTGAGAGAGGGAGGGGGGTTCCCCATGAGACCCCCCCCCCCCGTGTAGGCGGACTGGCAGGTGGGACCATGGGGCTCGGGGGCCTCGGAGCCTGCGGTTGCCCAGTCTTGGACCCCACCCCCATATCCCCAGGCAGGCCGGGAGAGCGTGGGGTTCGTGCACGAGGGCCGGCCAGGTTAACGTCCGCCTCCCGTGCCGCGGCCCCACAGGCGTCCGACTCGATCGCCCACTTGTGCCCCGGGCACCCAGGCGCTGGGGGTCCCTGTTTTCCCAGCCTGCCACCCCTCAAGTTCCCTCAGTATCTTCTCTGGGCTCAAGTCACGGGCGGTATCCTCACCCCCACCCTACCCCAGCAACGCGACCCTATAATAAACAAGTCTTTCCTTGATCCTCCCCTGCCGCGAGAGCCCTCAGGGACCTTGGCAGCTGCAGCCGCCGCGGATCCCTTCCAGAGAGGGGGCGTGGCCGTGGCTCGGGGTTCGGCCGGGAGCGTTCTAGGGCTCAGTGGGGGTGGGGCCAGTCTGCTGTCACCGGGCAGGAGAGAACGCTGCGAACGTGCGCCGAAAGCTCATTGGCCGCGGTGGGCCACACTCCCGGGTTTAGATTGGTCTGCTGTGCTGAGGAGGCGTGGCCTCGCCGGGCTCGTCCTTATAGGATGCTGGCCGCTGCTGCTAGGGATCGCAGCAGCGCTTGGGGGAGGTGCGGCCTGGTAGGAGCGACAGGTCCGGGCAGCGCTCGGTGGTTGGCACCGGTTCGCGCACCCATTCGAGCAGCAGGACGCACTTGTCCCAGCAGTTCTCTCTGACCGAGCTGTAGCTGGTGAGTGTCCATTTCTGTGTGTGTGTGCTCATCTCAGCCTGGGCTGAGCGGGGTCCTAGCGCTCGCAGTCCTGTCTCAACACCCTCCTCCCTCGACTGACGCTTAGGTCGGTGTCTCTCGTCGTGTCTTTCAGCGGCCTCTGCGCTCCCTCATCCTTGAGCTCATCAGCCAACGTCCTGGCGTCCGACCTCGCCATGCCTAGCCTTTGGGACCGCTTCTCTTCGTCATCCTCCTCTTCTTCAGTCTCGTCCCGAACTCCCACCCCAAATCGGCAGCCGCGCTCGCCCTGGGGGTCGACGGCCCGAGGTGAGGGGCTTGACCGGTGCGCGAGCCTGGAGAGCTCGGACTGCGAGTCTCTGGACAGTAGTAACAGTGGCTTCGGGCTGGAGGAAGGTAAGCAGTGGGCGGGTACCCGACCCGATTGGGAGGGCTTCGAGCTGGCGGGGGGCTGGGGGACGCTGACAACACCGTGAAAGGGGTCAAAGCCGTCGCCTTGGCTTCTGAACCTCAGCCAGACCCAAATTGCCTGGGGCTTGGGGAGCGGGGGAGGAGGGGTCGGAGAGGGGGGGAGGGTACGAGTGTGAGGTGAAAACTGAGGCACGGAGTGGGTGGGGAAGGAGCGCTGCTTCCTTATTAAAACAGCTCCTCCCCCGCCTTGCACGGGTTCGGTGGTGGCTGTTGTAATAACTCTGCTGTGTGCTCTGCCTTCCAGACTCCGTATACCTAGACGGGGTGTCGCTGCCCGACTTCGAGCTGCTCAGCGACCCCGAGGATGAACACCTGTGCGCCAGCCTGATGCAGCTGCTGCAGGAGAGCCTGTCCCAGGCACGCCTGGGCTCTCGGCGCCCCGCGCGCCTGCTGATGCCCAGTCAGCTGGTGAGCCAGGTGGGCAAGGAACTCCTGCGCCTGGCGTACAGCGAGCCGTGCGGCCTGCGGGGGGCGCTGCTGGACGTCTGCGTGGAGCAGGGCAAGAGCTGCCACAATGTGGGCCAACTGGCCCTCGACCCTAGCCTGGTGCCCACCTTCCAGCTGACCCTCGTGCTGCGCCTGGACTCTCGCCTCTGGCCCAAGATCCAGGGGCTGTTCTCCGCCAACTCTCCCTTCGTCCCCGGTTTCAGCCAGTCCCTGACGCTGAGCACCGGCTTCCGAGTCATCAAGAAGAAGCTGTACAGCTCCGAGCAGCTACTCATTGAAGAGTGTTGAACTTCAGCCTGAGGGGGCCGCACTCGTCCCCATGGCATAGAGAAGGGAACTTTTGGGGGGGATGGAGACCAGCAGTCCAGGACTGAGGGACTGATGCCTGTGTTAGCAAACTGACAACAGCCGCCTGAGGGGCCGAGGTTGAGCTAGGGAAGTGTTTGTGAAGAAGCTGGCGCTGAGTTGGGTCGCAGGTGGCTCTCTATTTGGGGCACATGCCCTTAGTACTGTAGCATGAAACAAAGGCTTTGGAGCCCCCCGGGCTTCTGGCTGGATGTGTATGTAGCATGTACCTTATTATTTTTGTTATTACTGATAGTTAACAGCAGTGGTTAGAGCGGGGAGGCAGCTGGGCTGCACTGGCCTCTGCAAGGGGTGTGTGCCCCTGGTAGCCACCAGGAGGCGGGGAGGGTTGAGGAGGTGGCTTGTATATCTCATGGTCTGAAGGGACCAAGTGTGTTTGTTGGTTGTTTTGTATCTTTTGTTTGGGGGACGGGAGCTTCACTACTGACCTGTTGTAGGCAGCGATCTTACAGACGCATGAATGTAAGAGTTAGGAAGGGGTGGGTGTTGGGATCACTTCAGATCTTTGACACTTGAAGAAAATAAACATAACACCTAGGAGCTGCGTCCAACCCATCCTCCCCTGCCATGGAGTGGGAGAGGAGCTGTGAGGGGATGGGGCTGCGTGGGGCTCGGGGGCTGGAACCCCCTTCCCCACAGGAGTGCCACCTGGGTCTTCCATCTAGAACTGTTTACATGAAAATATTCACTGTTCATGAATACACTTGATGTTCAAGTATTAAGTCCTATGCAATATTTTTTACTTTTCTAATAAACATGTTTGTTAAAATGGTTGGGTCTCATCTATGCCATGAGGTGAAAAGGAGGAGCAGGGTGAGTGCTGGTAGAGAAGGAAGGGTTTTCACCAGGCTCTGAGGTCCACCTGTGTGTGTTCCTTAGACCTTTCCAGGACTGCCTGCCAGCCTAGTAACAGGTAGACTGTGCCATCTGTGCCAGTTACTCTGGCTCCCTTGCCTCCCTTGGAGCTACCAGGGGAATGTGCTGGAAAGCACCCCAAGGTGAGCAATGAGTCAGACCTCCCTCAGAGCCAGAGTCTCAGTAGGGAGAACTCACCTGGCCTAGATTAGAAGGCACAAGTTCTTGAACCTAGGAACTAGGCCTTTCTGGATTAGAAGAGCCTTTTTTTGGTACTGATACTAGGGCTTCGAACTCAGGGCACTATCCCTTGGCTTTTTCACTCAAGGTTAACTTTCTATCACTAAAGCTGTTTGCTGGTCCATTGGAGATGAGAATCTGCCTGGGCTGGCTTTGAACAGTGATCCTCAGATCTCAGTCTCCTGAGTAGCTAGGATTAGAGGCCTGAGCTACCAGCACCTGGCTGAGACTCTTGCTGTGAAAAAAAATCTGCAGTCTGGTCTATGTCACGGGACTCATAATTTTGAGCTGTGACATAAACAAGCTGAGAGGAAGAGTTTGAAAAAGGTTCAGCTCAAGCATCTCACCAGACAAGGAACCTAAGCACAGAGGGGCAAGACATGGCCTGCAAGCTGAGGTGTGGCCCAGACAAGAGGAGAAACCCCAATACAAATTGTAGGAGGGCTATCCGAGGTGACCCTGACTCCCCAAGACTTCCTTATCACAAAAGTTAGGGTTGGAGAAGCTAGGTTTCCTTATCAAAAAAAAAAAAAAGCTGGAGTTGGGCCAGAAGACTGGGATTGGCTCAGAAGAAGGCCAAGGTCCTTCCCACTTCCCACTCTCCACTTCTCCCTCCACTCCTGGCATCTAGAGAATTGTTACTTCTTTTGTTTCCCTCCCTGATTCCAAACGGACACTTTGTCCAAGACTGTAAAACAGTAGTTTTTCCATTTTGATTATATAGACAGATTGCTTGGGGCCCTGGTTAAAACCGTTCTCGGGGCACTGGTAGCTCACACCAGTAATCCTAGCCACTCAAGGGGCTAAAAAGCCAGATGTGTGAGTGGGAACAAGTGGGAAAAGATGATTGAGAGCACAAAGCCCTGAGTTCAAACCCTTGTATGGGGGCAGGGGAGCCTAAAACAAAACAAAACAAAACAAAAAAACCCCACCACAACAACAAAAGAGATTTTTCTGATAAGTGGAGAGTAATGTCTTAGAAGTCTGCATCTCCATCCCAGATTTCATGCATGGCCCTGAGATGGGAGATGGCTTAGAAGACCCACATCTCTACTCAGGAGGCTGACAATTAAGGATTAAGGTTTGAAGCCAGCCTGGGGAGAAAAGTCTATGAGACTCTTATCACCAATCAAACAGTAAAAATCCAATAGGGGAGTTGAACTCAAGTGGTAGATCACCCAGCCTTAAGCAGTAAAATATAAGGGACAGTACCTAGGTTGAATTTAAGTCCCAGTGTACCACACAAGTGTGTGTGTGCACACGCATGCACACACTCACACACACACACACACACACACACACACACATATCTTTGGTAGAATTGTATAGCTATCCCCCAAAATAAATCAACTGGGGTTGGGTTTAGAAGTAGATTTGCAAAGGAGTAGTGCTGACAGAAGATGCCCAGAGTGTAGTTTCTAGAAAGCTCTTGCACCTGTCTTTTAGTACATTCTCCTAAGGGCCACCTTGAGAGTAGATGGGGAGGGAGTTTGGAGGCTCTGGCCCTTGAATGACATCTTCTTGACCTTCTTTGTGCTCAACCCCAAGGGGCTTGGGACTGCAAGAGGCAGTGTCTGGGGGCTGCTTTCCCAGGGGCTGAGGTCTGTGCCAGTGCTTGTGACTCTGTGTTCCTGGTCCCAAAACAGGCTCAAAGAAAACAAATGGTCTATCTCCAGAGATAGAGTTTGGAGGCCTGAGCTTGGTGGCTCTGTGGCCTCTTTCCAAGCCCTGGGGATCTGAGTGTATGTCATACCTTTTGGAGTGGGGGAGACTAAGGCCTGAGTGAGGCTTGGGTCCCCAGAAGGCTCAGCTGAGAATGATTCCCCTCTTTTGAAACCACACTGGCTTTTCTCTTCCTCGCCAGGCCCAAACATCTCCTCAAATAGGACAAAAGGAGGTCCAAGCAGGAGCCCTTATAATAAAGGGATAGACTCCTGCTGAGGTCTAAGCCAGTTAGGCCTTATATCTCATTGGATGTGGCAGAGAGCTTTGCCCTGATTATTGGGCTCCTAAGGAAAGATAGAGCAAGTTCTTTTGTTGCTATGCCTGAAAGCTAATAAAGCTTATACAGACACACAAAATCCAACTTAGGAAAATGTTTTTGGTAATTATTGCATTTAGCCTGCAAAATTAGTGTTGGATTTCCTTTCATTGTATAGTATTCCCTCATTTTCATTCCTATTTCCTACCTCATCAGGTCACTGCTCTAGAACTTGTAATTGTTCCCTATTTCTAGATTTCTTTGTCTGCCTTTCAAAACCCTTGGTATTGGCTCCTACCCTCCCTACACCATTTGCTTTATTTTGGAACAAGGCACTATTTGTAGCCTCAGGCTCTGCACTTAGTGCCCTCCACCAGGGATGTGGTTGCTGTTTTGCTTGCAAACCCTGACCTTCCTTTAAGGCCAAAGTAAATTGTAGCCCTCTTTCATGGTTCTCCTCTGCCTCTCCCCAGCCCCAATCTTTCACAATGATAGTGTTGGTCTCTGACTTCTCTGAAGGGTACCCTTCAGTTCCCCTCAGGCCTGACATAGAGTGGTTAACTAAAGTACTGACTGGCTGAGCCTTCAAGCATCCTCTCAGCCTAGGCTCTGAAAACACAAGCTGGACACTGGTGGCTCATGCCTGTAATCCTAGCTGAGATCTGAGGATCACAGTTCAAAACCAAACTGGGCAGAAAAAAAATGTTATACTTTTAGCTCCAATTAATCACTAAAAAGCTAAACGTGAAGCTATGTCTCAAGTGGTATAGTGCCGGGTCTGAGCAAAAAAGCGAAGGGACAGTGTCCAGGCCTTGAGTTAATGCCCTAGGACCGGAGCACATGCGTGCGCATGTGTATGCGCATGTGCGCGCACGCACACGCGCGCGCACACACACACACACACACACCTGCCAGCTGTATCATCCCAGGCTAAAGAGAGAAGAAAGGATAGAAACACTTAATTGTTTGCCTTTATGTCTAATTTAGGGGACTACTCAAGATCGAGGTCTGGGTATGGAGGTAGTAGTCTCAATGGCTTAAGGCCACATGCATTAGAATTGGTGAAACCAGAGTTTAAATCCTAGTTCAGACATCTCTCAGCAGATGACCTGGAGCAAGTCACTTTACCTCTGGAGACTTCTGTTTCCTCAATGACATGACATGAAAGTGATAAGAAGATCTAACTGGGGTCTACCCTGTGTAGCAGTTGCCAGGGGCTGGTAGGGCCTGGGCCGTGATGGAGCTGGTGCTGACAAGTGCCCTGTAATTGGGACTCCCTGGAGTGCCCTTTCCTCTGGCCTTCTTGTTTTCCTCTGATATATTTTCAAAAGTCATCATCTTACCCGACACTGGTGGCTCATTCCTGTAATCCTATCTACTCAGGAGGCTGAGATCTTAGGATTGAGGTTCAAAACTAGTGCAACCAGAAAAATCTGTAAGACTCCTATCTCCATTTAACCAGCAAAAAGCTAGAAGTGGAGGTATGGTTCAATGGTAGAGCTCCAGCCTTGACTTAAGGGGTAGAATCTAGGCCCTGAGTTCAATCAAGCCCAAGGACTGGTGTGTGTGTGTGTGTGTGTGTGCGCGCGCACGCGCGCGAGCATATGCCACCTCTCCCCCCCCCCCCCCCCAAGTTCTGGGGTTGTAGCTTGGTGGTAGAGTGCAAGGCCCTGGGTTTGATCCCTTGTTGTGGTATGCTGGGGAAGAAAAAAAAACAGCTACTCAGGAGGCTGAGACAGAAGGACCATTTGAATACCGAAGGCCACCCTGGGCAACACAAGGAGACCTTATTTCAAAACAACCACATGAAGTGCTATGCTATGGGCACAGTCTAGCATGACTATAAACATATTCAATCCTGGGGAAAAGGCAGTAGGCTTGGAACTATCTTGGGGAAATAATTCATAGTTGTGGAATGCTTAGCTGCTTGGATCTTATCATCCAAATACCTATGAAGTAGGTATTTTATTATATTCTTCCCATTTTACAGATGAAGAACCCAGGAGTGAGAAGACCTGTATGATTTCCCTGCTGCCCTTTCTTTCTTCGTCTTTGAGCCCACTGGATGGGCCTGGATGACATCTATGAGAAATTCTTTTGTGTATGTGTGTGTGTGTGTATTTGTGTGTGTGCACACATGTATGTGTACGTGTAAGTGTAAACATGAGCACCAGTACTGGGACCGGAACTCAGGACCAGTGCACTCTCAGCTTTTCCTGCTCAAGGCTGTTGCTTTTACTACTCCAGCCACACATCTACTCCACCTTTTTTTTTTTTTGTAATGGGGCTTGAACTCTGGGCCTGGGCGCTGTCCCTCAGCTCTTCAGCTCAAGGCGAGTGCTCTACCACTTGAGCCACAGCGCCACTTCTGGCTTTCTGGTAGTTTATTGGAGATGAGTCTCAACTTTCCTGCCCAGGCTGGCTTTGAACCGTGATCCTAGATCTCCGCCTCGGGAGTAGCTAGGATAACAGGCATAATCCACTGGTGCCCAGGGACATCTATGAAAGAGTCTTTGAGCAAGGCTGTCATGGCAGCTACCAGAGGCTGCTCTTTTTCCCCAGCCCCAGCCCATCCCCCGCTCTGGGTACAAGGCTAGGAGGTTGGGGGTGAGGAAGAATAGAGCCACCTTGCAGGTCACTGGACAAATAAATGCTTGGCTGCTTTCTGGGGCCAGTCCAAGTCTGGAGGAAAAGCATTAAGGAGAAATTTCCATGGCCCTTCCCCCAGCAAGGGATTTTCCACTCTGCCCAGGCAGACACGCCTCTGTGTCCCCAGAGTGGGACTTTGGCAAGCCAGAGGTCTTGTTGAATGGCTCAGCTAACTGCTGGGAGGAGTGGGAGACCTAGTTTAGTCCCTGCCCAAGAAAAAGGGTAAGTTTGTAGAGCAAGGCATGACTGACCTACAAAGACCAAGGGAGAGCTGTGAAGGCTAGGTTTCAGGATGATGTAGAAGGAGCTATTCAGTCTCGAAGAATCCCTCTCGCAGGGACACTTCCTAGAATAGAGCTGCAGAAGCTAGGGCGAAGTGTGCAGGAGTGCCGCGTGGGCAGATGCCAGTGTAGCTGGGTGGGAGGGGATCATGAGATCAGCTTCACAAAGGTTGCCATGAACACTAGGGCATAGCGGTGGCCAGGACAGAGTTGCATGCAAGAAACAGAAAAGATGGTGAAGTGGACTGTGGACTACAGAGGACAGTCTCCCCCCCCCATTCCAGGGACTCCCCAGGAGCCCTGCAAAAGCAGCCACTCTCCAAGCATCTCCAGCCTTCCACCTGACTTAGCCTTTGTCTCTGCTCAATGGCAGCCTCCCTCCTCGGGGGTGGGAATGAGCGAGACTCTCCCCCATGAGTCTCCTCCACTAAATGCCCAGGGTCCCACTCGAATAAGGCTTGGTAAATAGTGTGGACATTCGCTGAATTGCACTTTGGAGTAATGCGGTAAAAGGAAGCCTATAATATGTCTTTTTCTGAGCACTTCTTACATGCTAGACAGTAGGCCAAGCGTTTTTTCAAGCATTACTTAATTTCTTCCTCTAAACGATTAGCACCACATAATGATTAGGGAGGAGCTACCTATTATACAGGTGAGGAAAGAAACCCAGAGAGGCAGATTAGGTTGCTCATAGACACACAGAGACAGGAATTCCATTTTTGTTGTTAGTTGTATACTTGGGCTTGAACTCAGGACCGAAGAGCTCTCCCTTAGTGTTTTTACTCATGGTTAGTGCTCTATCATGTGAGCCTTACCTCCATTTTTGATATTTGGATGGTTAATAGCTAGCTTTGAATCATGACCCTCAGTTTTCAGCCTCCTGAGTACCTAGGATTATAGGTGTAAGCCATCAGTGCAGAGCAGAATTCAAATCTGTATGTTTAACCTTTGTCCAGCACTGTCCAATAAAAATATGTGAGTCATGTAAGCAATATAAAATTTCCAGCAACGACATTAAAATATAGTCAGGTAAATGTAATTTTCAGAATATATTTTTCCAGGCCAGGTACTGGTGGCTCAGACCTGTAATTTTAGCAACGCAGGAGGCTGGTATCTGAGGATTGAGGTTCAAACCCAGGTTGGGAAGGAAAGTCCTTGAGACTCCTACCTCAGACTAACCACCAAAAACCTGGAAATGGAGCTGTGACTCAAGTTTTGACTGAAAAAGCTATGGGAAAGTGCCTCAGGCCCTAAGTTCAAGCTCCAGAACTGAACAACAAACAAATAAGAGAGTAGAGCAGGGAGTACTGAGGCATTTGGAACAGATGTGTCAAAGCTGTTAATCAGAGTGGTTGGGGTGGGGAGTGGGGGCTGGGAAGGTGGCTCAGTGGTAGAGTGCTTGCCTTGCATGCATGAGGCCCTGGGTGCGATTCCTCAGCACCACATAAGCAGAAAAAGCTGGAAGTGGTGCTGTGGCTCAAGCAGTAGACCACAAGCCTCGAGCTGAAGAGCTGAGGGACAGCGTCTAGGCCCAGAGTTCAGGCCCCCTCGACTGGCAAAAAAAAAAAAAAAAAAAAAAGAATGATTTGGGGTTCCCTCAAGGCTCTCCATGTTCTCTGTATAATGTGGAGCTGATCAATCAGGGGAGTTAGCATGACGAGGTGACAACAAATCGGATGACAACCTGCTCACATAGGCCCAGGTGCCTGGGCATGAGATCAGAATGGCCAAGAGCCACCTTCCAGAAATAGGGAAGGTGATTCAAACTGAATCAAGAGCAGGTGAGATCATCCTGTCCCTGGAGTTACTCATAGTGACACTGGCATACACCTGGCAAGAGTGATGGCTAAGCTGGGCTCCAGGAAAAGTAGGTGGGGCTGGAAACCTTTCAATACAAGGAAACTGTTGGGGCTGAAACTCCAGGCAGGCAGGCAGAGCATGGCCCAAGAGCAGTGGGGGCTGAAAGCCTACTTAGTCTGAGTGCATTTGAGGGGGTGCCTTGTGGAGTCAGCATCCCACTGGAGGCAGGAGAGCTAAGATCAATGACCCTAGCCTTCCCCACAGCAGCTCTTCCACCTCCAGCCACGTGCAGTGTTGCCAAGGCCATCCTGATAACCCATCCTATCCTCTACCTATCCTCTACCTCCCCAAGTGTGGATTCTGTTACTTTGTCCTGCCAGCCTCTCCTCCCTGTCTGTCACTCCCTGCTGGACTTAGTGCTCCTACAGGAGGACACAGCTTGCCTGTTGATTGTTGTGTCTTCCAGAGCAGCTCAACTTTGAAGACACAGTGAATGCTTACTAGATAATTATCAGGTGAGTCCCAGCTGCTCAGGAGGCTGAGACAGGAGGATCACTTGAGTCTAGGAGTTTGAGGCCAGTCTGGGCAACATAGCAAGACCCCCATCTCTAGATAATAGTAATAATTGTTTATTTTTGTTTTATTTTGTCTGCCATGGGGTTTGAACTCTGGGCCTGGGCACTGTCCCTCAGCTCTTCAGTTCAAGGCTAACACTCTATCATTTGAGCCACAGCACCACTTCTGGCTTTTTCTGTTTATATGGTGCTGAGGAATCAAACCCAGGGCCTCATGCATGAGAGTCACTGAGCCACCTTATAATAATAATAATAATGATAATAATAGGTGTATTCCCATTGTATTTGTGTGTGTGTGTGTGTGAGAGAGAGAGAGAGAGAGAGAGAGAGAGAGAGAGAGAGAGAGGGAGAGAGAGGGTGAGCCCCCTGTGAGGGACACTGGTCTGATCATTAAGTACTACCTACTAAGTACTACCCAGTAAGTGCTCAGCTGGATGAGTGAATGGAGGAGAAAAAGAAGAAGGTAGGAGCAGGGAACAAAGGAGGAGGAAAGAAGGGACAAGCTTGTAATAGGAGCTCTCAGCTTCCAGCCTTACCAGTTCCCCCCTCTGTCCTCAGGATCCTCTCACTGAACAGCCAGACAGAATAATTCATTTGAGATGGGAGACCTGGGGCTCAGCTCCCCACTAAGCTTAGCCCCTTCAACCTTCTCCTCTATAACATGAATATGGTCATACTTGGCTGAATTGTAGGGAGTTTAAAAGATGACTAAGACAGCTGGGAACTCGTACCTGTAATCCTAGATACTCAAAAGGCTGAGATCTAAGGATCATGATTTGAAGCCAGCCCAAGCAGGAAAGCCAGTGAGACTTTTATCTCCCAATTAACTAGCAAAAAGCTAGGCAAGAGCCACCAGCACCCAGCTTGCTTTTTTTTAGTTTTTGTTTTTGTATGTTTATACTAGGGTTGAACCCTGGGCTTTGGGCTTTCTAGACAAGGACATTGCCACTTGACCACAACCTCAGCTCTCTCAACAGTTGTAAGAATTAAATGAAATAATACACACATGATTGTATGTGCATTTTTCTGGACATTTCTTTCAGCACTATGGAGGGGAAAAAAAAATTAATGAGTACAGAAGACCCAGTAGGCACTCAGTAAATGGTGTTCCTGATAACAAAGCTTGGCCTTAAGGGGGATTCTGTAATCTATTTCATACTAAAGTGTGACTAATGATAAAAATCTACTATGCTAGCTGGACTTGGTGTCTGGTTTGTAATCTCAGTGTCTCAGTACTGAACAAGGCTGAGACAGGCGGATGGTGAGTTTCAAGCCAGCCTGGGCTACATAGGAAGACCTTGTCTCATAGAAGAAAAAGAAAATCAATTTTAATCCCATGTAATGATGGAATTTTTATTTATTTTTTAAATAAAGAAAGGTCTTTCCTATGGCCCTTCAAAAAGTACACTCGAAAGGCCAGGCTTGGTCGTACATGCCTGTAATTCCAGCTACCCAGAAGATATAGGTAGGAAGATGTAAGTCTGAAGTTAGCCCTAAGCAAAAGCATGAGACCCTATCTGAAAAGTAACTAAAGCAAAAAGACTGGAGGTGTGGGTAAATGGTAGAATCAAGTATGAGGCTCTAAGTTCAAACCTCAGTCTCTCTCTCTCTCTCTCTCTCTCTCTCTCTCTCTCTCTCTCTCTCACACACACACACACACACACACACACACACACACACACACACACAGAGTTGCTGTTTACTGCACAAATTCTTCTGGTCCCAGAGAGAGGGACCACACACTGGGAAAAGGAGAACAGAATCACAGTCCCCAAGGACACTCCCCTCTGCTTAGAGAAACAGGAAGTAACTGGCCCCCAGGATTGTGCAGAGCTAGCCAAAGTTCAGTCTTCTGTGGCACAGCTGGCAGCCACTAGGCTCAGCTTTCAGCAGGCTTGAAGACCCTCCAGAGAATAGGTGGAGCCAGGCAAGAGGTGGGAGGGCTCCGGATGTGGTGAGGACTGGCAAACTCTCCCAGGGTGTGAGGCTCCTGTCCAAACGTTGGCTTCCTTGCTAGGCGCTTAGCATCAGGCTGGCTCCTATATGAAAAGGGGCAGAAGAATCCAGATGTGGGACTTAGAGTCAGACTTCCCAAGCTCTGCCCAGGCTCCACCTTTAGAAATGAGTCTTTCTGACGTAAATCTTGGGTCTCCACAGCAAGCCACCCTTGCGGCTGACCGTTTCCTGAGCCAGTCAGTTCCCTTCTTAGCACAAAGCAGTTTGAGTCATCATGATTTCTGTCATTTGCATCAGATACACAGTCTGAAATTCACGTAGCAAACTTTCTTAACCTCTCTGAACTTCACTTTCCTCATCTGCAAAATGGAAGTGATAAAGATGGTATGTTTTTCAAGATCAAGGAAGGGTTGGTTCTTTCAGAAGATTAAGAAGGCTGGCCAGGTCTAGCCATTAACATTACAGGTTGATGGAAAGACTCTGAAGTTACCAGTTCTTCAGTGCTCCATACCTGTTTGCTAATGACTACTGGGCCATCAGGTCTCTAGCCAGAAGTCTCTCCCAGTAGCTTTATGGATTCTCAGAAATTTTTGGAGTGGAGGCATTCCCTACAGGAAACTAGACACCTGGAAGGGTGTCATGATTAGTTGTTTTTTGTTTATTTCTGTTTTGCCATCAGGTTCTCAAACAAGTGGGGACTAGGCAAATGCTCTACCTTTGAGCTATGTTCCCAGCCTTCAAGACTAGTTTTCAGAATTGTCACAATTTATTTATTTATTTATTTATTTTTGGGTCCGGTCGTGGGTCTTGAACTCTGGGCCTGGACGCTGTCCTTCAGCTCTTCAGCTCAAGGCTAGTGCTCTACCACTTGAGCCACAGTGCCACTTCCGACTTTTTTCTTTTTGCTTATGTGGTGCTGAGGAATCGAACCCAGGGCCTCAGGCATACAAAGCAAGCAGTCTACTACTGAGCCACCTTCCCAGCCCAATTGTCACAATTTAATCAAACCCATTTTATTGTTTAAATGATGATGGTGATGATGATGTGTCAGTATGGGGGCTTAATAAATAAATAAATAAAAATAAATAAATGAAAAAAAGGACTGGGTGCTGTCCCTTGGGTTTTTTTGTTTGTTTGTTTTGCTTTTGTTTTGTTGTGGGTTTTTTCCCCCTCAAACCTTATGCTCCACACGAGCTGTAGCTCTACTTCCAGCTTTTTGGTGGTTAATTGGAAGAGTCTCACAGACTTTCCTGCCTAGGCTGGCTTCAAAGTGTGATCCTCAGATCTCAGCCTCCTAAATAGCTAGGATTACAGGTGTGAGTCTTTGTTCCCTGCCAAATCCATTTTACAGATGAGGAATGTAAGCCTCAGATATTAGGTCCAGTCTAAATGCCAAGTCCAGAAGCCCATTCTTGTAGCCCCTTTTCAAGGAGCATAGTGAGTGCTGTCTTGGGGACTCCCCACCCCCAACATGAGAGGGGTCAGTTCTTTTTTTTTTTTTTTTGGGTCTGGTCGTGGGGCTTGAACTCTGGGCCTGGGCACTGTCCTTCAGCTCTTCAGCTCAAGGCTAGTGCTCTACCACTTGAGCCACAGCGCCACTTCTGGCTTTTTTCTTTTTTTTGTTTATGTGGTGCTGAGGAATCAAACTCAGGGCCTCAGGCATGCAAGGCAAGTACTCTACCACTGAGCCACCTTCCCAGCCCCAGGGGTCAGTTCTTAAATGGGGCCTGAGAACGTGAATGGGAAAGAAGTCTCACTCTTCACCACCTTCCCTTCTCCACCGAGGCAGCTTGCTCCTTCCTTCCTTCCTTCCTTCCTTCCTTCCTTCCTTCCTTCCTTCCTTCCTTCCTTCCTTCTTTCCTTGCTTCCTTCCTCGCTTCCTTCCTTCTTTCTTGAACTGACAAAGGGAATTTTGCCCAGAAAGTTCCCTGCCCCGTTCTAATCTCTTGTAGTCAAGGCCCTGTCACCAGTTCCTGGCAGTTAACCCCACAAGGAGACCCTGACGCAGTTTTGCTAAAGAAAACCGTGCAAGTCCTAGCACTTGACACAGTCTTGACTTCCAGACAGGCCAGGAAGCTGGGGGCAGGGAGGGCGGGGGTGGGGGTGGGGAAGCACCCGCCTACTTCCCCCAGATGGCCACCACCTACCCTTGCCTATGAGTAGAGCTTTCCTTTGGGCTTTCTCATTTGGCCACCATGGGCCTCATCATCCTCACAGCTCTATAACAAACAGGATGGACATAGCACCCACCTATTCAGGGTGGAGTAGAGAGAATTATAGAGAGCAAATTCCTACTGTGTTAGGCACAGGAGCCTCATAAAGTAACAGGGGTGCAGCCCTCACCTTAAGAGCACAGATAGGGAAAGGCACGGATGCAGAGACTCTGCCCAAAGCCCAGCCTCCTTCCACCTCTTGCAGCTAAGCCATCTCTTGTCCATGGGACTCCCTTCACCCCTTGCTTCTCCCTGTCCCCACTTCCTTCTTTGTCCTCAGAAACTTCCTAGCAAAGGCTTCGCTGAACCAGCCAGGAAAACCTTTCTCTTCCTCCTTCATCCACCTTTCCCCTTCTCCCCTCTCCCTTCTCCCTCTTCCTCTTCTTCTTCTTCCTCTTCCTCTTCCTCCCCTTCCCCCCACCTCATCCTCCCAGTCCACTCAAGAAATGTCCCTGAAATGCTGCATCCTTCTGACTGGGACGCAGCTCCATCCCAGCCATCCTGGCCGTGAGGAGGGCATCCTTGGCTGTGGGCCTTCCTGTCCCACCAAGAGGGGGAAGGTCACCTGCTAATCCTTCAAACTGGATCCCAATCAATCTCTCTTTCCTTTGGTCCCTTCTGATGGCAGAAGAAGGATCTCAACTGCAGTGTCCAATGAGGAAGCTGGGGGGTGGAGGGGTTGCTGTTAGTTGCCATGGCAACAGAGCTACTGCATCTCCTTTCCCCTTTCCCCATCTCCTTCCCAGGACTGGACACATTGCACACTGTAGTCTCTGTCTCTACCTCAGGATAGGCTGGGAGTCAGAATTCAGGAAACAAGTTAGGACTCAAATCATGACAAAGGTCCAAGACTTAGAGAGGGCTTGCCTAGAGAAAGGGTGTCACTGAGAATGGGGTCTCAGTTTAGGCAATTGAGTGATCCTGTACTGACATACCCCTCCTCTGCCGCACACTGAGGCTTGAACCCAGGGTCTCCTATTTGGTAGATAAGCATTCTACAACAGCAGCAACTCCTCCTCTCCTTTCCCCCAGATTTTTGTTTTGGAGTAAGAATCTCACTTTTTCTGGGCTGGCCTCAAACTGAAAATCCTCCTGCCACTGCCTCCACAGTAGCTGGGATTACAGGCACATATCATCAGTGTTAATAACACCTAGCAGGTAGTTGCTTACCAAGCCAAGACCCACTCAGGGCAGGGTGGAGACTAAGATGAACAGCCAAGAGTTTGAATTGTAGGTCTTACACTGTCCTCAGTAGTTCTAGACAAGAAGAATGAACCAGGGGTCACAGAGGCCACTGCCTAAGGGAGCTTCACTTGGTCTTAGGTCACGTCCGGTGTTGTCCAGTTCTTGGGCATTCATTAACCTCGTACTCTTCCCAGGACAGAAGAAGGTAATCAAGTTCATCGTTCAGATGAGGAAACTGATGGCTGTCTGGGGAAATAGCTTGCCTTTGGGCCCTGGGGCCTGGCATGGAGCCCATACAGGCTCTTGGGACCTTTAATTTCATGGCATGGTAGTTTGTCCACAGAAGCCACAATTCTTAAATTTTCCATCCTTACTAGAGGTGCAGGATTACCAAAGCTGCTGAACTCCATGTTTAGTGCGGCAGGACCATGTACCTGACTCTTTCTGGGATCCAAGAATACAGCTTTTTTGTCTTGTTTTGTTTTGTCAGGCATAGGGGCTTGATTTTAGGGCCTAGGTGCTGACCTTGAGCTCTTTCAATACTCTACCACTTTGAGCCACAGCACCACTTCCTGTTTTCTGATGGTTAATTGGAGATGAGTTTCATGGACTTTCCTGTCTGGGCTGGCTTTGAACTGTGATCCTCAGATCTTAGCTTTCTGAGTAGCGAGGACTGCAGATGTGAACCAACAGTGCTGTCTTCTTTTTAGCTAATGGAAGTGCTTGGTTCTGGGATCCTGAGGATGCCCAGGATGAGGTGACTAGTTCCTCCAGCCCCCACTGAGTCTAGGGCCTAGCTCTGTCACAGTGGGACTGGTCATGAAAGACAAGACCAGAGCAGCTGATAGTGGCTCACACCCATAATCCTGTAGGACACTGAAATCTGAGGATTATGGTTCAAATTTAGTCCAGGCAGAAAGTCCATGAGATTTTTTATCTCTAATAGTACTCCCCCCAAAAAAAAAAGCTGAAAGTGGAGTTGTGACTCACACAATAGAGTGCTTGCCTTGAGCATAAAAGCTCAGAGAGAGTTCCCAGGACCTGAGTTCAAGCCCCAGGACAAGCCCAGAAACAAAAAAACAAAAACAAATAAGCAAAAAGGGCAGGACTCTGGGCTCCTGGAGGACAGACCCTCTTATACTCACTCTATCTTCCTGTCCCCAGTGAGGGGCCAGGCACACAGGGCTCTCAGAAGGCCTTTGATCTGCCAGAGCCTCTTTGCCCAATCCCACCTTCAGTAGTGGAAGAGATCTGTTTGAGAAGTTGAAAGTTCATGGTTACTGGCTGACTGAGTTCCAGAGCCAGACCAACAGGCCACCCCTAGATGACCTTGCAGGGTGATCTGAGGTAAAATGTTAGAATCATTCATTTGCCTCTGGACTAGGAGAGCTGTGGGCAGAGGAGGCTGAGCCTTGGTGATCCTGAATAGGACCAGGAAGTCCAGCCCTGCCAGTCTACTAACCTTGCTGGAGACACCAACTGCTTAGTTCCAGGAGGTGAAAGATCCCAGAGAAAGCTGTAGCTGCAGACAGAACTCCTTCTGCTCAGCCACTCCACATGCCTGTTTCACACTGCCCTGCTGGTCCCAGTCCCCCAATTCAGTGACTCTTGCCCACTTTTGGGAGCCAACCCCTTACCCATCCTCTTTCCAACCCCATTAGCCAGCACCTCTCAAACTACTTTTATGGTTTCTGCTCTAGCCTTGTGCCACCTCTAGTATTAGTTACTCAATCTACAATTTTCTTTAAAACAATGCAAAGTTGTTGTTTTACCATAATCTTAGTCTAAGCAATAATATAGGTGAAATCCTAGATTTGATGTGTTAATTTTATTTTTCCCTAACACATTTTTTTCAATTTCAGTTTGAACTATTTGTTCTAGCCGGGCTCTGGTGGCTCACACCTGTAATTCTAGCTACTCAGGAGGCTGAGATCTGAGAATCAAGGTTCAAAGCGAACCCTAGGCAGGAAAGTCCGTGAGACTCTTACCTACAATTTACCACCAGAAAACCAGAAATGGCGCCGTGGCTCAAAGTGGTAGAGTGCTAGCCTTGAGCACAAAGAGGCTCAGAGACAGTGTGGAGACCATGAGTTCAAGCCCCAGGACCAGCAATAAATTAGTAAACAAATAAAACAATGATGACATCCTTAGATTAGGACGGGTTTTAGGCTTTTCCTGCACAGTTTTAGTTTCAGTTAACACTCAGTCCCTGCTCTGTGGCAGCTTTATCTCCTTTTACAAAGGAGGAAAGAAGCTGAAGGGTAGCTGAGACAATTTTAGGATCACACAGTGAGTCAGGACTTGGATTGATTTATGGCACTGGTGCGCTGAACCTAGGCAACAGGGAGAGAAGCAGGAGCATTTCCCTACCTCCAACCAGGCCCACAGAGCCACGGGATGGAAACTCACAATGTAGGGAGTTTGGATTAGATACGAGGAAGGACTTTCTGGCAAGAACTGTTTAGACATTGGAATGAGTGCCCAAGGAAGGGTGTGGAAGTGCCAGCTTCCGAAGCACTCAAAACAAGATAAAGGCTTGTCCAGCTGGAGGCAAGGGCATGGGTTGAGTGACCTTGGAGGCCTCCTTAGGCTTTAAAGATTAGGACACCCTGCCATCAAGGTAGCCATCTTTGCCATGTCCCCAAAGCAACTATTAAGCAAGGAAAGGCATGTTGAGGCCCCAATTTAAGGGGACTGAGGAAACCTTGTCTTGGACCTGGTCCCTGAGAGGGATATAACCTAGGAGGGCTGGGCAAATTGGGGTGGGGTGAAGCAGTTTAGGGGCCTGGAGTGTTCCCTCACTCCTACCTTACCTTCCTCCATCTGGAGCTCTGCACCCTGAGTCACCAAGGCCATACTACCTGGCTCTCCTGACATCACTTAGGGGCAACTTAGCCACCTGGCCAGGAGACTGGCATTACTTCCCTCCTTTCTTGGGAATTCTTTTCCAGATAGGGGCTGACTTAATTGTTGCTTCTCTAGGGATGGAATTTATTTCAATTCTGAAAGTCAAAAGTGTTTATCCAACTACAAAGAGCAATATATATATATATGTATATGTATATATATACACATATATATGCGCGTGCGCACACACACACACACACACACACACACACACACACACACACACACACACACAGTCTGTCAGTTGTGGGGCTTGAACTCAGGTCCTGGGCAATGTCCCTGAGTTCTTTTGCTCAGCACTAGTGCTCTACCACTTTGAACCATAGTTCTACTTCCAGTTTTCTGGTGGTTAATTAGAGATAAGAATCCCATAGACATTCCTGCCAGGGCTGGCTTTGAACCATAATCCTCAGATCTCAGCCTCTTAAGTAGCTAGGATTATGGGCATAAACCACCAGTGCCGAACACACATACTTTTGTTTTTGTTGTTTGATTTGATGGTACTGGGGTTTGAGCTCAAGATCTTAGGCTTACTAGGCAAGCATGGTGAGTCATGCTTTCTTTTCCTAGTTATTTTTCTAAGAAGCTAATGCCCAGAATCCAACAATCCATCCCCCAAAGTAGCAATAACATAGAGGCAGCAAGCATTGTGGAGTGGTAACGATGGTCCTGGTGAGGTATGGAAGCCCAGGTCAGCTCCAATGGGGTATGTGAAAGCAAGCTTCTATCTCCTGATAGCTCTCTTGGGGAGAAGCAAGGTGCATGGCTTTTCAGCACTGGGAGCAATCAATCTGTCAGCCAGGCCTGAACAAGGCACCACTGGAAGTGTCTATGATTGTCCTGGGGGAGATTTGGGGGTGAGCCCTAAAGTGGGCCCTGGATGCTGTATAACCTGGGGTCCAGTACCAGCCCTGGGAAGCCTGGGGCCCATGCTTGGCAGGAAGGTGGGAACTGCAGTAGGAGAACCTAGGAAGGAAGAGCCACACTGACCTCCTCCCTCAGTCTATCTTGGGCAAGGCTTCCTTCTCTAGCCCTGCCAAGGGCAGTAGGGTAGGAAGGGCCCTGTCCCAGAAGGCAGTTAGACTTTCAGTCATGAAATCACAGGTGTCCATTTGGTAGATAGCATGGATAGATTTAATTTTTTTTTTTTTGTCAGTCCTGGGGCTTGAACTCAGGGCCTGGGCACTGTCCTTGAGCTTCTTTTGCTCAAGGCTAGCACTCTACCTCTTGAGCCACAGCACCACTTCCGGCTTTTTGTGTGTATGTGATACTGGGGAATCGAACCCAGGGCTTCATGCATGCTAGGCAAGCACTCTACCACTAAGCCACATTCCCAGCCCACATGGATAGATTTTAAAAGGACCTTGAATGCAGGAAACTTAAATGGTTTTCACAGGGCCACCTTCTTGCTCCTGTGTAGTAGCTGTCCCCCTCCTTTCCAGACTGGGCATGGTTCCCCTCTCACTGCTGTCCCAGCATGGTCTCATAACCCTCACTTAGCCCCTAGCACAAACGAAGTCTTGGTTTTGCCCCAACTGAGCAGCTCCCTGGGTCCTCCAATCTCCTCACTGTGCCCTTTTCAGTGCCCAAGTGGGCAATGTCCACTGGTGAGAGGTTTGTGTGTATGTGAGGGGCGCTGCTGGTAAGAACAGTTGAGTCCTAGAGGACACAGTTTTGAGGTTTTCCTAGGCTAGCTTGGAGGGCTTCCAAGAGGAGGTGCACTTTGGAGGAAGCCTGGAGTTTAGCTTACAAAGGGGAACATGATGCGAGGGGAGTGCTGGTGGGAGGCCCTTAGGGGGTGGGGGGAGTGGGAGTGGGGAAGGTGATGGGGTAGAGCTGAGTCTCCTCCCCTCTCAGCACTGCCCTGTAGTCTAGCAGGTGATTAGATGGCTCAGGTTGCAGTCAGGAGCCTGGCTGGGCTGTAGTGTCTTCCTAGAAGCTGACTTTTGAAGAATCTGTTTGGGCCTGGGTATCCTGTTGCCTTTGCACTGGCTTCAGTGTTGATTAAACATGCAACTGACACCTCACGAAGAACATGGTCTTCCTCACAGTGTGTCCTCACTCTTGTTTTTGTGTTTATGGGCATCAGGTACTTTGCCGAGAGATCCACACCCAGACCTACGTGCTCTGGGAGGTCAGCTGAGAAAACAAGAACCACGTGCCACCCACTGGCCCCTTGTCCTGTCCCAGGAGTTGCAAGCTGGCCCCTGCCACCTGTCACCCTGCCTGGCACGCCCCTCCTCCTGCTCCTCTTTTGTCCCTGTGCCTGCCTCTCTCCCTTGCTCAAACTGTTGTTTTTCAACACAGACCAGAACATTCTGCTGCCAGCAGAAACACACATGGTGATGGCGCTGCCATCCACACCCTGCCGTCAGCACACTCCCACACGCTGTCAAAGCTGTGCTCACACTCATTCATAGCTGCTCCTGCCAACACAGCTGTGCCCACTGCCTGGACTCAGACCTCCATCACAGAGGTGCACGTGTCATGGAGACACACACACCTGTGAGCCAGGCCAGCCTCCTATCTCTTACTTCAGTGTGACCTTGGGCAATGCAGTTAACTTCTCTGGGCATCAGATGCTTCGTTGTCAAATAAGAATAATAATCACCTCCAGAAGGTAATAATTACATGTAGCCTCCATGAGAGCTTTATAGTCTCCAGGAGGACTTAAGCAAGAGCTTTCATTTGGGCAGACAAGCTCTAAGGGTGATTGGGTGAGGGCTAGAGTGTCCACACGAAATTTGGCCCTTGGTTTTCCTGTCCCACACCCAGCTGTCAACCTTGTCTCCCATCACGCTTTCCTGGCTGCAGGACTATGAGCCAAGCACATCCTGTTTGCTTCCCATGCCAAGAACATGGCTGAAAGGACTGACTGGGCTGCAACGAGGCAGGTGTTCAGGAAATCTACTCACCCAGGTCGCAGCTTCAAGGGATTGTGGGAGAAATTGAACTGGCCATTTTCAGTGTTTGGAAACTGAGAGTCATGAGGGTATTAGAATGAAAAAGGAGCAGAAAACAACCTTAACAGACCAGATCAACTTTAATGGAAAGTTGAAGAGGGACACCATGGTAACCTGAGGAGAGTCAGGAGACATGAGGCATGGCATAATGGGGGCAGGGGTGGAGGGACTAAGGTAGGGCTAATGGGTGGGGAGCAGGGTCCCCTGTAGCCGGAGAGTTCAAAGAGTTTCATGAGTTTACGGCACAGTTCTGGCTCTGAGAGCCTATTGTTTGAGCAAGTCTCCTGCCCTGTCTCTCAGGAACCTATCACCTGAGAGGGTGGGGAGAGGGTTTTCATATTTAGATTAAGATTCTGGGCTGGATAATTTCAGGAAGATCCTCTGGGGGAAGGGCAGTCAATGGGCCAAGCCATGGGAACAATACTGAGTTATGAGAACAAAGCAGATTCCCATCTCTCAGTCTCTTTCCTCTCCTCGGTCAGTCCCCAAGTCAGTGTTTCTAGTTTGGCCTGACTATGGAGCTGCAATCTGCCCATCTCAGCCACACCTGGGGGCCTCTCCCAAGCCATCCTCTCACCTGTCCAGTGACCTCCCTTCCCTTAGGCATTGGCAAAGGCACAGGTACTTTTCCCAGATGGACACTCTGCTGCAACTTAACTTACTTCAGCCTGCTCCATGGCTTCTCCTTGGAGACCAGGCTCCTTCTTTGCCCCTGGCTCCGCCCCCTAGAACCCAGCCTTGCAGTACCCATTCCTAGTTTGTGTTTTCCTTGTCCTTGGCCAGAAACCTGCTCCAGCATTTTTTTTCTCTCTCTTTTGTGGTGGTACTGGGGCTTAAAATCAGAGTCTGGGTGCTATTCCTTAGTGTTTTGTTTTTTTTCTGAAGGCTGATGCTCTACCATTTGAGCCATATCCCCACTTTTCAGCTTTGTGGTGGTTAATTGGAGGTAAGAGTCTTGTGGACTTTTCTGCCCGAGCTGGCTTTGAACTTCCATCTTCCAATCCCAGACTCCTGAGTAGCTAGGATGACAGGTATGAGCCATCCATTGGTGTCCAGTTGTTGCAGCACTTTCTAATTTCAGAAACAGAGAGATGGCTGCAGAGGGGAGGAAAACAAATGTGACCCAAAGACAGAAAACTGCTGGGCAGAATAGTGTGGGGCTTCCCAGAAAGAGTACTGGGGTGTCGAACACTGAGTCAGGCTATTTAGGTGAGTGGGACATTACCTCCAGACCATGGCTATGTACTTTTGGTCCATTGATGAAATTCTGAGAACTTGTTTTTTGGCAGATCCTGGCCTGGTCTGGGCTGAGAAGCTGTGATTTCATCCTCCTTCTCTTACATGGAAAGATTTTCAAACCCTGGCCATTGGTAGGAGGCCATTGGAAATCTGGCTGTTGGCTTAGGGGAACCATGGTAAATTGACCATCTGTAACCTTTGGGCCTCTGGGAAATAGTACAAATGGAACACCACATAGTACTAAGTATCAAAATTTATTATCAAGCTAGTAAGCTGTTAATAAGGTAAGCTTTATCTTCCTATCTTCCCAAAACACCTTCAGAATGGACCTGGAAAGAATCTGGAATTCATGGACTCTTGAAAGACCCACTCTGGGGTGAAAAAGGGCAGGGCTAGCCTTGTGATGTAGGGCCTGTGTATGGCTCTAGGACAGTCCACTGATTGAACAAACACAGACTGCAGTACTTAATGCTTTTTACTTTCCCCAAAGCCAAAAGATCTAGCAGACAGGTCAGTGCAGTGTTACAATCCCAGTTTAAGCCAAGAGCAAGTTAATGCATCTCTTTGAGGCTCAATTTCCCTTCTATGAAATGGGACTACCTGCCCAATAAAGCTATTATTAAAAGAGATATCCATGTAAAGCCCTTAGCAAAGCTGTGGAACCGTGTAATTGCTCAGTAAGTTGTGAGCGATGATTGTTATAATTCTTCACACATGGGAAATGATAGCTTCCGAGCAGGAAGTAGCCTGCCCAGCCTCCTTAACTTGTGTATGACGAAACAGGGTGCTCAGCTGAGCAGTGGAAGTTGCAAAAGTTGGACTCTCAACCTTCCCATAGCCTTACTTGGGTTTAGCTCCAGAGAAAAAAATTGAAAATGATGGCAAACCAGTGTGAATGCTTTACATGTCACTGAATAGTACACTTTAAACATGGTTTCAATAGTACACATTGCATTTTTAATTAATCCTAACAAATTTGCTGCAAAGCTAGGTGTCTTAAACAACAGAAATCTATTATCTCATACATCTGGAGGCTAAAAGGCCAAGGTCAGGTGTCAGTAGGCTCCCTCCAAGGATTGTAACAGAGATCCATACTAGTGGGCTTATTCTGTGGTTTTCTGGCCATCTCTGGTGGTGATGTTTGGCATTGTAGGAGAAATTTTTTTTTTTTTTTTTGTGAGTTGTGGGGCTTGAACTCTGGGCTATCACTGAGCTACAGCACCACTTCCGGTTTTCTGGTGGTTTAATGGAGATAAGAGTTTCGTGGACTTTCCTGCCCGGGCTGGCTTTGAACTGTGATCCTCAGATCTCAGCCTCCTGAATAGCTAAGATTACAGGCGTGAGCCACTGGCCCAAACAGAAGAAAAATCTTGATCGCAGTCTTTGATCTCTTTCTCTCTCTCCCCTTCCCTCCCTTTTACCCTTCTTCCCACTACCCCTCTCTCCCTTTCTTCCTCCCTTCCTTCCTCTTTCCCTACTTCTCTACATCCTTTTCCAAATTTTCCCTTCTTAAAAATACCCATCACACTAGATTAGGGTCCACCCTAGATGTGAACCCTATTTTAAGGTCAAAGCTTAAGATGTGTCTTGCCTTACATCTGCATGACCCTGTTTCCAAATAGGATCACATTTTAGGATTGAGATGGATGAGATTGAGATTTCAACACACAGGTACACACACACACACACACACACACACACACACACACACACACACACACACACCCTATACCCAACATTATTAGCCTGGTCAATTTTTTTTTTCTTTTATTGGTCATGGGACTTGAATTCTGGGCCTGAGCACTGTCCCTCAGCTTTTCAGCTCAAGGCGAGAGCTCTACCATTTGAGCTACAGCGCCACTTCCGGTTTTTTAGTGGTTTATTGGAGATAAGAGTTTCACAAATGTTCCTGCCTGGGCTGGCTTTGAACCATGATCCTCAGATCTCAGTCTCCTGAGTAGTTAGGATTACAGGTAAGAGCCACCATCCCCAGCTAGCCTGGTCAATTTGCATATGAATTGGATATTATGGAGCTGTTAGTTTTCTCAAATGTCAGAACTATCATGTGATTACACAGGGTAGCGTATTCCTAGGAAGCTCATACTATAGTATTTGATTTTAAAAAATAAAATAAACAACACCTGGAAGTTGAGCTCAAGGCTTCAAGCTAGCTGGGCTGGCACTCCACCACTTGCTCCTGCACTTAAGCCATGCTCCCAATCCTTTGGCTTTCAGTGTTTCACATGGGAGTCTCACTAACCCTTTTGCCCAGGTTAGTCTCAAGCTTTGTTCCTTCTATCTCTTTCTCCCAAGTAGCTAGGATTACAGGCTTATACCAGCAGACTGAGACCCAGCCAGAAATATTTGGCTTCTTTTCAAATAGTTTACCAAGGAAAACCTGGTTCATATAAGTGAATGTGGTGGAAGGCTGGCTATTCCAACCTAGATGGAAGATGTCTAGACAGGCATTTTACCACTCTTAGTTTTTTTCCCCTGTCCTCCCCCCTCCCCTTTTTTTTTTGTACTGGTGCTTGAACTTTGGTCCTAGTACTCTCCCTTGGCTTTTTTGCTCAAGGCTGGTGCTCCACCACATGAGCCACACCTCCTCTCTCTCCACCCCCTTTTTTTGTTATTGTCTTCAAATAGTTGTATAAGGAACTTTCGGGCTAGGAAGGTGGCTCAGTGGTAGAGCGCCTGCCTCGCATGCCTGAGGCCCTGGGTTCGATTCCTCAGCACCACATAAGCAAAAAGAAAAAAGCTGGAAGTGGTGCTGTGGCTCAAGTGGTAGAGCGCTAGCCTTGAGCTGAAGAACTGACAGACAGTGCCCAGGTCCAGAGTTCATATCTCACAACCGACAAAAAAAAAAAAAAAAAATAGGGGCTGGGAAGGTGGCTCAGTGGTAGAGTGCTTGCCTTGCATGCTCAAGGCCCTGGGTTCGATTCCTCAGCACCACATAAGCAAAAAGAAAAAAGCCGGAAGTGGCGCTGTGGCTCAAGTGGTAGAGTGCTAGCCTTGAGCTGAAGAGCTGAGGGACAGCGCCCAGGCCCAGAGTTCAGCCCCCATGACCGGACCCAAAAAAAAAATTAAAAAAAAAAACAACATAATAATCTGGGCTGAGGGTGTGGCTTAATGGTAGATGCCTTTCCTATCCTACCAAAGGCCCTGGTTTCAACCTGAAGCACCACAAAATAAAAATAAGCTATTTACTTGTTAAACAAGACAATTTAAAAATAATGGGTCTCGCTAAGCCTTTCTTCTACTTTGAAGACAGAAATAGTAGAAGCAAGATGGCCCAGGAGTATGAAGTTGAACCTACCAAAGAGAACCTTAATTTTATTTTTTTGTAGGGGGGGAGGGGGGGATTTCTAGTGTTTGAACTCAGGCTCTTGAGCTCGCTTGGCTGGCTTACTTGCTCTGCTGCACTCTTAACACTTAAGCCATTCCTCCAGGCCAGGTTTTTGCTGATTATCTTTTTTTTTTTTTCTTTTTTGCTTATGTGGTGCTGAGGAATCGAACCCAGGGCCTCAGGCATGCAAGGCAAGCGCTCTACCACTGAGCTATCTTCCCAGCCCCTTTGCTGATTATCTTGAAGACAGTCTTGAGGACTGCTTTTTTTTTTTTTTTTTTTTTTTTTGGGTCCGGTCGTGGGGTCTGAACTCTGGGCCTGGGCGCTGTCCCTCAGCTCTTCAGCTCAAGGCTAGCGCTCTACCACTTGAGCCACAGCACCACTTCCGGCTTTTTTCTTTTTGCTTATGTGGTGCTGAGGAATCGAACCCAGGGCCTCAGGCATGCGGAGCAAGCGCTCTACCACTGAGCCACCTTCCCAGCCCCTGTCTTGAGGACTTCTGACTGGTCTAGTCTTGACTCTCAGTCCTCTAGACCTCTGCTGCCTGAGTAGCCACTGGAGTCCCACAAAGAGAGACACTTCTAAAGAGTTTAAGGAAGCTGAGTGTGGTGCTGCGACAACTGTACTCTAAGCGCTTGGGAGACCTGAGGCCGGAGGAGCTCAAGCTTTCCTGTGTCACACAGTGAGACCCTTAAATAAATAAATAAACACTTTGTAAACAAAGCCCATAGCTGTTAGTTTAAAATCTTTTCAATTCATAACCACAAGGGAGCCATCTTAGAAATAGATTGTAGCCCTTTCATCTGTTTGGCATTATGTTGGAAGCCCTGGTCTCAAGACCTAGCTCAAAAGAAGGAAAAAGAAGAGGAGGAGGAGGAGGAGGAGGAGGAGGAAGAGGAGGAGGAGGAGGAGGAGGAGGGGGAGGAGGAGGAGGAGGAGGGGGAGGAGGAGGAGGAGGAGGAGGGGGAGGAGGAGGAGGAGGAGGAGGGGGGAGGAGGAGGAGGAGGAGGAGGGGGAGGAGGAGGAGGAGGAGGAGGGGGAGGAGGGGGAGGAGGTGGTGGTTGTTTAGGAGGAGTGTTGCTCAGTGCTATAGCACGTTTAACATTCATAAGGCCCAGTGATTGATTTGTAGCACCAAAGAAAGAGAAAGAATGAATTAAAGAAAGAGAAAAGGGAGGGAGGAAGAAAAGGAAGGAGGGAGGAGGGAGGGAGAAAAAAGAAAGGAAGTAAGGGAGAGATGAAGGAAGGGGGAAAGAGGAAGAGGGAGGAAAGGAGAGGGAGAAAGAAATAAATGGAGAGAGAGAGAGAGAGAGAGGAGAGAAAACAAGCAGCTTTGGAGAGCTATTATAAATTCACTACCTGAAATTCACTTACCCTGGAATTCACAAAACATATTCCCCCACCCCACTCTATCAGGATAAAGTGGTCACAACTTTTTATTTTGGTTCTTATTGTTCAGTTTTCCACCCCCTCTCCTCCATACTGTATGTACAGTACTGGGGCTTGAACTCAGGGCCTCAGATCTCACTTGGCTTCAAACCAGGATCCTCAGATGTAAGCCTTCTGAGTAGTTAGAATCACAGGCATGAATTATAGGTACCAGCTGATTTTTTTTTTTGAGACAGGGTCTTACTAGGTAGCCCAATCTGGCCTTGAACTTAAAATCCTGTTGCCTCAGCCTCCTTAATGCTGGGATTATAGATCTGTTGCCTTGTACAGTATACCAACCTGGCTTTTAAAATTTGTGTATATGAGCCTGGCGCTGGTGGCTCATCCCATAAACCTAGCTACTCAGGAGCCTGAGATCTGAGGATCAAAGCCAGTTTGGGCAGGAAAGACTGTAAGACTCTTTATCTCCAATTAACCACCAGAAAACCGGAAGTGGCAGTGTAGCTCAAGTAGTAGAGCTGAAGAGTGCAGGGACAGCCTTCAAGCCAAGAGTTCAAGCCCCACACACATGCACGCGCTCGTGCGATGCTGGTCCTGGGCCTTGAACTCAGAGCCTGGGTACTGTCCTTCAGCTGTTTGTGTTCGTGACCAGAACTCTACCTCTTCAGCCATAAATTGTTAATTAGAGGTAAGAGTCTAGCGACTTTCCTGCCCAGATCACTTTGAACAGTGATCCTCAGATCTCAGCTTCCTGGCTAGCTATTTTTTTTTTTTAATTGTAATCTAATGCATTCTAAATCTGTAAGGTTCTTTCCTGTGTAATAGGAAAAATTACAACTCTTGGAAATGGAACCTAAGACACATAACCACAGTTTTTCTTCCTTTTGTTTCCTTCCATTCCCAAGCTATTGATTGATGATTACTTAACTGCTGGCAGTGTGTGTGTGTGGGGGGGGGGGGGGGGGGCTAGTCAGAGCCTCTGGCACTCCACCACAGAACTGCAACCCAGACTTGCTTTTGTTCTCTGGTGCCCAAACCCAGGACACAAGCTTTTTTCAATGCATGCTTGGGGTGGGGTAGCCCTGAAATGATTCTAATTTTGAGACAATGGCTTTTCAAGTGGTACCTGCAGAAAGACTTGTGTGCAAACTCGTATGGGAACTCCAAGGCTTTTCTGAGACCTCTGAAAGAGGAGGATCCTACACATCCATCCCAGGGGACCATGCAGAGGCGGGCAGGCACAGGAGAAAGGGTATTACAAGGTTTATTAGAGGAGCCATGTTTCCCCCAAGAGGAAGCACATGGCCTCCGTCCCCATTCAAGTAGCAGGAGGGTCTGAGGGATAGGAAGTGAGTTCAGGTGGGTCTGGGCAGAGAGACGGAGGGGCCAGCTGTAAGGCAGGAACTCCAGGAATAGGAGGGGGCCCAGGTGTGGGTGGAGCTGAGGACCAAAGGTGAGCATAATACTAACAACCTCCGGGTGGCAGCTGCCAACGGCCCAGGTGTGGGGGTGGGAAGGGGACTTTCCAAATTGGCCAGATTCCAGCCTAGTGGGGCTGCTGGCCACCATGGTCATGGGCTCTTTCTGGGCAGTCCCAGACCATGCCTTGCCCTACAAGACCCGAAGTCCGCTGCAAATAAGCACAGAGAGTAGGCAATATGAGGCCATCTCTGTAGTGCAGCAAGGGGGGGGGGGGCTTGGGGGGAGAGGGCTTCCTTGAGTTTGGGGGTGGGGGGACCAGTCTCTTTCTCTTCCTCCCCTGCAGAGCCAGGGCTCAGGATGTGCCTGAGGGTTTTATAAATGACTTCTTAACTAGGAACAGCAGTGGCTTGTGAAGCTGTACACATGGAAGAGGGGAGAGTTCAGGCAGTGATCCGGGCTGCCTTTCTCCTCCAGTCCCGGGCTTGCGCCAGCTTGGCTACAAGTTCCAGCCAATGTATTTCTGGTTGGGACAGGAGCCAGGGGTCAGATAAAGTTCCTCTGTATTTTGCAGTAAGCCTGACGTTTTGCCCAGTGCCTGGGCTCATGACAACTGCCAGGCTAATGTGTGGAGAAAGCCAGTCTAGAAGGAGCTGGTCTCAACCAGCCCTGAAGCCCTGCACCCCATCCTATCCCCCCACACCAAGCCACTGTTGATTCCCCCCACTTGATCTCAGCAACTCAGATCTGAAACCCTCGTTTTGTCTTCTGAAGACAATAAGTAATACAGCCAAGGCATGGTGCATTATATCCATTACTCAGGGTGTGTATGTGTGTGGGCACGCACACACACTCAGGGTGTGTGTAGGCACGCATGCACACACGCGCATGGCAATACTGGGGCTTGAACTCAGGGCCTGGGTGCTATCCCTGAGCTTTTATGCTCAAGGTTGGCGTTCTACCCAGTGGTAGAATGCTCCACTTCTAGATTTCTGTGGCTGATTAGAGATAAGAGTCTCACTAATTTTCCTGCCTAGACTGGCTTTGAACTATGATCCTCAGATCTCAGCCTCCTGCACAGCTAGGATTACAGGCGTGAGTCACTGGCATCTGGCTAGGATTCCTTCTAATTACTCTCTGTGCCTCAGCTAATTTACTGGGAGAAACTGAGGCATGGAGAGGCAAAGACAGCTGTGCAGGGTCCCACAGCTGGTAGGTATGAACCCAAAGCCATTGGGAAGTGGGGACTTCAGGATGCAGGTCCACTCAGGATGTGATCTTCTAGATAGGAAAACAGGTTTTGGCACAGCAGGAGAGACCTGGTGAGAGCCTACACCAAATCAGGCCAAAGGTTTGCTTCTTGTCTAATGAGATAATTCATTGGGGAATTGGAGCCTAGACAGCTCTCCTTCCTCTCCCTTCACCCAGCTGGTCTCAAATATGTCCTTCCCGGTCTCAGTGAAAGCTGTAATGGGACAGACCGTGAGTAAGAAGGGCCTTTTTGTTGGTGGCACTGGTGGTTCACGCCTGTAATCCTAGCTACTCAGGAGGCCGAGGTCTGAGGGTTTCAGTTTGAAACTGGCCTGGGCAGCAAAGTCTGTGAAACTTTGATCTCCCAATTAACCAGAAAAAGCTGGAAGTGAGCTGAGAACCCCTGGCTCATTCCTGTCATCCTAGCTACTCAAGAGGCTGAGATCTGAGGGTCATAGTTCAAATCCAGCCTGGGCAGGAAAATCCATTAGACTTTTTTGGAGGGGAGGGAGGGGACGGGTCAGGTTGTGGGCCTGAACTCTGGGCCTGGGCGTTGTCCCTCAGCTCTTCACCTCAAGGCTAGCGCTCTACCACTTGAGCCACAGCGCCACTTCTGGCTTTTTTCTTTTTGCTTATGTGGTGCTGAGGAATCGAACCCAGGGCCTCAGGCATGCAAGGCAAGTGCTCTACCACTGAGCCACCTTCCTAGCCCTCCATTAGACTTTTATCTCCAGTTAACCACCAGAAAACTGGAAGTGACTCTGTGGCTCAAAGTGGTAGAGCATTAGCCATAAGCAAAAGAGTTCAAAGACAAACACCCAGGCCATGAGTTGAAGTCTTGTGACCACCACCATCACCACCAACAACAAAAGAGTGGAAGTGTAGCTGTGGCTCAAATGGTAGAACACCAGCCATGGGCAAAAAAGCTAAGGGACAGTGTCCAGGCTGAGTTCAAGCCTTAGTAATGAGGCATAGCATGTGCGCACACACACACACACACACACACACACACACACACACACACACACACGAATAGGCCTTTTGCTCATACCAAGTTGTCTGACACCCATGGGCACCCCAAGAACAGTGGAAAGCTCCTGTTTGCCTACCTCAAGCTCAGACAGTGTCCCCAGCACAGAGTGAGCCAGCATGGCCCAACCACGCAAACTTGTGGCCACATTTTAGCTCTGCTGATAGCTCAGGGTTACAGAGCGGTCACCTGAGCGGGCAGGTGGAGTCAGCTTGTCATCTCATGTACTTATTGGTGCTGTTTTCGCCTGCTGGACAGCTCACACACCAGAGTGGAGGCCTGGCACAAGGAAGGGCTCAGAGGCCATATCGGGGAGGCAGGGACAGGGACATCCTTTAACCAAGGTGTCACCTGCACAATCGATCAGACTTTCTTTGTTGGTGCTGGGCTTGGAGCCCAGGTCTGCAGCGTGCTGCCCCCCGTGGCAGGGGGTTTAGGGTCAGTGGACAGTGCCATGCTCCTTGCCCTCTGTGGCTGATTGGTAGATGGGCGGGTGGATTGCAATGCTGGCATGGAACCTAGGGTTCCAGGTTCCAAGTTACCATGGAAGGCAGGCAGGCAAGGGCTCTGCCACCAGGCTGCACCCAGCCCCTTCCTTTTTGGTGAGAAAGGGACCACGTGAGCCCTTGGGACTGCCACTCTCTGTCTTTATTTCCGAAGGTGCCAGGATCACTTTACCATATGGGTATTTATCTGTGTCATGGCTACTTACTAGTCCACCGGATAGCTGCAACAGGATTTTCTGGTACTAAGGATGGAACCCAGAGCCTCACAAGTGCTAGGCAAGCATTGTTAATGGCGGATCACAGTTCATAATGCAGTCCATCATTGGGGACCATTTAGGTTGTTTACCACATTTTTGCCAGTCAATCATGCATCCCGTCTCTTCCCTGTGCCTCGGGGGTTCTCTTTCTGTACCCGGCACCTGGGTAGGGGCTAGGCAGAGGGAGGGCTCAACACATAGCCCTCCTACTGATGTCAGTTCAGAAACAAACCTGCAATTCCAAGATGTCATTGGAGCAGAGGAGGGGAAAGGACAGGTCGCTCTGGGAGGGAACCACGGGCTGGTTCTGCTGGGTGTGTGGGAAGACCTCAGTGTGATGGGGACACTACAGAGGCCATCTATATGAGAAGGAGCCACCGAAAGAGTGTAGAGAAAGGCATCTGGGCTGAGGGAACAGCAGGGGCGAGGGCAGGGAAGTTTGTCTGGGGGCATCTGAGACTCCTCCCGGGAGTCCAGTTGGTGGTAAGGAAAGTCAGGCGGCAGTGGCAATGATGAAAGAAAGCCTTGAAGGCCAAACCAAGAAGTTTAAACTTGATTCTGCGGGTGACAGCAGTAAAATCAGCAGTACCGTGCTGGGGATGGTGTTCGGTGGCAGGGTGCTTGCCTAGTATGTGTGGGGCCCTGTGTTCCATTCCCAGCACTGCAAAATAAAAATCTCTGCTCTAGCCAGTCCCAGTGGCTCCTACCTGTACTCTTAATTGCTCTAGACGCTGAAGTCAGGAGGATCACCCTCCAGAGACCCTACCTGGAAAATTACTGAAGTAAAACTTGCCAGGTACCAGTGGTCCATGCCTGTACTCCCAGCTATTCAGGAGGCTTTGATATGAGGATCAAGGTTGAAATCCAGCCTGAGCAGGAAAGACTGTGAGACTCTTACTTCCAGTTAACCACCGAAAGGCCAGAAGTGGAGATGGTACAAACACACACACACACACACACACACACACACACACACACACACACACACACACACACACGTCTGGGGGTGTGGCTCAAGAGGTAGAGTACCTGCCTAACAAAGGGCAAGTTACCTGAATTTAAAAAAAAGTTTAGCCAGGCAGTTGTGGATCACACCTGTAATCCTAGCTACTTTAAGGAGGTTGAGCTCTGAGGATCACAGTTCAAAGCCAGCCTGGGGAGGAAAGTTCTTGAGACTCTTATCTCTAATACACACACACACACACACACACACACACACACACACACACAGCTCCCTGGGCTCTTGAGACTCTTATCTCCAACACACACACACGCACACACACACACACACACACGCACGCACACACACACACACACACACACACACACGCACACAGAGAAGCCCAGCCTTTCTGCATCCTGCTGAGCAGCAGGGAGGCCCAGGGCGCCCTTCCGCCAGACTCCGTGGAGCCCCTTCCCTTCCCGGTGCCCGGTCTCTGGCCGGGCAGGTGGGGGTGGTGGAAGTACGCGATGCCCTGGGAACCCCAACTCCAGGCCTCCTTCCAGGAGGCCCCTCCGCCCCGCCCTCGTTTGTCTGCGCAGCCCAGACGGAGCAGAGGGCAGCCATCAAAGGTGTCCGCGGCCCGGCGCGGCCACCGCCGGGTTAATGGGCCACTGGGGACGGAGTCTGGGGCTGGGGACGGGATCGCGGGGCGGCCCCGGGCCCGCGGCTCAGGGCAGGCGACGTGCGGCCCCGCGCGTCCGGGGCGGGCGCGGGGGACCTGGGGTGCGGGGGGTGGGCTGGGGGGGCCTGGGGTCCCGCCCTCTGCGGCCAGCCCCCCCCCCCCCCCGCCCTGCGGGACTCTAGCCAGGGCCCCTGCACTGCGGATACCCAGAGGTATTGCACCCGCCTGGCCCTTGGCCAAGCACCCACGGTGGGGGGCCCTTTGTGTCCAAAAGGAGGGGGTGTCCGTCGCCCCCTCCCCCGCCCGCAGTCTAGGCGCTCTGGCCTAGTATGCCCCTCGGGCCATCGTTGTTCTGTTCTGCCCCAATCCATCCACCCCCACACTGCGCTGACAGACACTCCAGGACCAGGCGCCAACCACAGACACACCTGAGCACCCCACGTGGGCGCCGTGGGGCGCGCCCAGGCCCCCTCAGGCCCCACCTGTCGGGAGAGCGGGTCTAAAACAGCTCCTGAATTTGCTGTCTCATGCCTGTTGATACAAGGGCTAAGCTGTGTGTCTTTGGAGAAGTCGTTTAACCTCTCTGAGCCTCAGACAAGGAATCTTGATGAGGAAGGTATCATTTGGTATGGGTAAGGATTAAGTAAGTTTGTGGTCACGACTCACCCAGCACACGGCAGAATCGGGGACTTGTGAGTGGCAAAGTCATCTGGCTCAGTCTGCCATGGTGTCATTGGGATCTAGGGTGGGGTTGACATGGGGGTGGGGAGAGGCAAGACTGGGTTTCTGGTGTTTTCTCCTTCCCCGTTTCATTCCATTTCTTTCTCTTTGTTTCTTTGTTTCTTTCTTCTTCTTCTTCTTCTTCTTTTGGGGGGGGGGGGGTCCGGTTGTGGGGCCTGAACTCTGGGCCTGGGCGCTGTCCCTCAGCTCTTCAGCTCAAGGCTAGCACTCTACCACTTGAGCCACAGCGCCACTTCCGGCTTTTTGCTTATGTGGTGCTGAGGAATCGAACCCAGGGCCTCATGCATGCAAGGCAAGCGCTCCACCACTGAGCCACCTTCCCAGCCCCTCTTTTTTCTTCTTTTCTCCCCCCCCACCTCCTCTCCACTCTCTCCTTTCTTTCCTCTCTCCCCCTGCCCTCTCTCTCCCCTCTATTTTTTGGGTACCGTAACTGGGGCTTGAACTCAGAGCCTGGACACTGTCCCTGAGCTTTTTCTGCTCCAGGCTAATATTCTACCACTTGAACCACAACTCTACTTCAGGCTTTTTTGGTGGTTAATTGGAGGTTGAATCCCAGGGACTTTCATGCCTAGTCTGGCTTTGAACCGTGATCCTCAGATCTCAGCCTCCTGAGTAGCTAGGATGACAGCCATGAGCCACCAGCCACTCACCCTCATATTCGTTCTTCCTGCATTAACAGATCTCATCTGTCCATCCAGGGCCTGCAACTTCATTTCTTCACTCATTCATTCATTTATGGGACACAGGTCTTGATATGTGTGAGGCTTTGCAGCTTGCTTCCCTGCATGCGTTGGCCCCCAGGCCACACAAGCAGCCTGCCCCACCTGGACTGCTGGCAGGTCTGGCCCCTGACAGTGCAGTAAGTCCCTTCCTGCCTGCTCCCCCAGGCTCTGGGCACTGGGGGAGGGTGAGTCACATCTCAGTGGGGAAGGCTGCAGAAGCCTGACCAGGAAGCTGACAGAAGACAGAGGCTCCAGCAGCTAGAGCTGGCTGTCTGGCTGATGCAAGCTTTGGGTTTTTCCATGAAACCCTGTGCAAGCAATTTCCCCGATTGCTTGGTGGGGGTGTGGGGTGGGAATGCCCAGTGCTCATTCCCATCACACAGTGTGTATGGGGGGGAGGCAGGGACAGGAACCTTAGCTAAGGAGTCTGCCGCTTGACTCCCCACCCCCACCTTATTTGTTGACTGTAGAGCTTGAACTCGGCCTGGGCAGTGTCCTTGAGTTCTTTTGCTCAAGGCTAGCACTCTACCACTCTGAGCCACAGCACCACTTCCAGTTTTCTTGTGGTTAATTGGAGATAAGAGTCTCACAGACTTGCCTGCCCAGGTTGGCTTTGAACCAAGATCCCCAGATCCTCCCGAATAGCTAGGATTACAGGCGTGAGCCACTAGTGCCTGGCCTGACTCCTTTAACTCCTCAGATCTACCTGGTTTTGATCTGACAATTGGGAGTCCCCCTGGACTGTCATACAAGGTAAAGGTGGTTAGCTCTGAGGGAGAACTTATCTATCCTGAGGGCTGGGGGCTCTGAGTGAGTTAGAAGGAAGGGCCCCCAAGCAAAAGCTTAGTACATTCCACAGTTCCCTGGGCAAGGTGTCAAGGGTGTTGTTAAGGGATTCTGGCTGAGTGAGTCAGAGATCAGCACATCCTCAACCAGTCCTGGACATGACAGACTGCATCTGTACCCTGGCGAGCACTAGGGCGTCTCACTCAGATTTGGACCCATGACTGGTTCCTGTCACTTCCTTTCTGTGTGATTTATCAATGATTGGGCCTCCACGCCACATATAAAATGGGCATTGTAGTGCTTATTGGGAAAATAGTTATAAGGATGGGCACAGTGGTTTATGCCTGTAATCCCTGCCCTCAGTAGGCAGAGATTAGGAAGATCACAGTTGGAGGGCCAGCCCAGGTGAAAACTTAGTAAGAGACCCCATCTCAACAAATAAGCTGGGTGCCATCTCATCTATGCAATAGCTTTAAGTAGGAGGACTAAGGTCTGGGATTAACCCTGGGCAAAAAGCATGAGACACTACCTAAAAAAATTTTTTTAAGTAAAAAAGGACTAAGGAAGAGGGTTTTTGTTGTTGTTTTCTTCTTGCCTCTTTGTTCATTTATCTGTCTTCTAGAGAGTAAGGAGGGGGGCACAGAAATGGAGGGACAAAGGGTGAACAAATATGTCAGTGGTACTCCCTAGACACTATGTTCAAAATGAACTATACAACTTGTGAGTGGTGACAGGAGGGAAAATTGGGAGAGAGCGAGGGAAGCTGGGAGAGGAAGGGTGCGGGGGTGGGGGGGGCATTGTCCTAAAAGAAATGTATGCTGGGCATCAGTGGCTCACACCTGTAATCCTAGCTACTCAGGAGGCTGAGATCTGAGGATTGCAGTTCAGAGCCAGCCTGGGCAGGAAAGACTGTGAGACTCTTATCTCCAATAAACCACCAGAAAACCAGAAGTGGTTCTATGGCTCAAGTGGTAGGGTGCTCGCCTTGAGCTGAAGAGCTCAGGGAGTGCTCAGGCCCAGAGTTCAAGCCCCACGATGGACTCTTTACCTGACTTATGTAAGCCCTCTGTGCATCACCTTTCTAACAACCACAACACATTTTTTGAAGGGCTGAGGGAAGGGCCTAAGTGATCGAGCGCCTGCTCAGTCAGTGCAAGATCCAGAGTTCAGAATGCAGTACTGCCAACAATAACAATGACAAAACAAAAAGTGTTTGTAACAGTAGTCATGACTATTGTAAAACCTAGCTCCTTTCCCCCACTGCTTACGCCCTGGCCTGTCCCACGGAGGCCTGCCAGGAACACTAAAGCCTTCACGTCTGTGTTTTCCCTCCAGGTTTCTAGCTGCACACCTCAAGCTTTGATGCTTGCTTGGAGACTGCATCTTTTGTTGTGTAATGTGATGGTGTCCTCTAGGTAGATGGTAAACTCAGGCAAGGAGAAGGCAATTACCTGTCGTGGCTGGGAAGGGGCAGTCGCAGGATTTGAACCTGGCCTCTTGTTCCTGCTCTGGGTGTTCTCTTGTCCTTTCTGGAGTGGTCCCCAAGCTCAGGGATGTGGGGAACATGGCCTCCTTGTCTTCCCTCTTAGTCTGCTGTGACCTGGGAAATGGAGGCCTGCTGAGACCATGCTAGTGGTGAGGGCTGTGTGGGGGTCTGGGTGTGTGGGTGGGGGGGGGTGAAAGGGAGGAATGAAGTATGGAGATGCTGCAAGAGGGGTGTCCAGCAGGAGAGACCGAGCCTCTGAATCCCACACCCTTCAGCCTCTCCTCTGCAAGCCCCTAGCCTACCCCTCCCCTCCCTGATGTCAGCCTTCCAGAGGACTTTTCCACATGGGGGTTCACACTGAGCCTGGGGAGGGGAAGGCGGGGGTCTCAGGGTCCTGGTCCTGTGGTACCAGTGGGGGCTACAGCTGGTGTGAGTGTGGCGAGCACGGGCCCGGCCTCACCTATGGAGAAGCTCTTTGGGCCTCTTCCTTCTGTGGGCCTGCTATTTTTAGACTCCCCTCCCAGCCTTGTGCCAGCTGAGGGAGGAAATGACTCACCTCAGACCCAGACAGGTAGAGGCAGCCTGCTTGGGCCCCAGGCAGGCTCTGCCTGGCCCTAGCTATGGGGTGGCCCACTGGAGATTACCTCAAAATGCCCTTCCCTAGACTAAAAATAAACTTGGCCCAGGCTTCTTTGGCCCCCTCTTGGGGTCCCTCTTTCAGGGACCTCCCAGGGCCTAGGGCAGGGCTGGCCTTCCCCAGGCTCAGGGGCCTCCTTCACCCCCTCAGGGGACTGCAGGCCTCTGGTCAGGGGCTTGTGGCAGCCATAGCCCAGGTTGCAACTTTGTTCTGCCCCTACAATAGCCAGAAGGAGCCCGTCTAGTGGGGAGGGGGAAATTGGGAGGTGAACAGCTGTCCCAGTAATCCAGTTCTGAGAAGTTTCTGGAGACCTTAGATTTTCAGGGCCAATGGAAGTGTCCTTGGCCAACCTGGACAGTTGATCGCCCTGGTGCCTGCTGAACTGTCAGATCGTGTCTTAGAGAAAGGGAACGTGTGGGGAGCTTGCCTCAGTTTCCTTACTTGGTCTCATCTAGTCATGGCTTAGAGGACCAAGTTCCCAAGTGCCTCACCCGGCGGCCCTCAGCAGCTAGGGGCCAGCTCTGTTCACCTCGGCAGGGAGGGGACTGGGCCTTGTGAAGGAAGGGCCAGTGTTCTGGACTGCCTGGGAAATCCATGAAGACACCTGGGTGAAGATGGCTGTCCTGGGAGTTAACGATGATGAGGGGAGGCGCAGGCCTGTCAAGCACAGGTTGGGAGAAGGGCAAGCAGAAGCTGGGATAGGGGTGGGGCGGGGGTGGGGGCATTGGAGGGTAATGCCTATGATAAACAGGGCAGGAGCCAGGGAGAGGCCAGAAATGTTGACTGGAGCCCAGGGTTTGTATTTAGCAAGCTAAGTCTCTGGTCTGCTTATACTCAGTGTACCCACTCTGGGTCAGGAAGTGGGGTATCCATCCCAGACCAGGACCTGGGCTGCCTTCACTGGGACACTAAGGCTGTGGTGATGGTGGCCAATCACTTTTCTCTGACCTCAGTTTCCTCGTTTAGTAACACTGTAGGACTAGATGAGGTCCCTGTTTGATTTTCCAGTCCTCAGGTTCTGGGTGCTACCACAGCACCACTTCAGGCTTTTTTCTGAGTAGTTTATTGAAGATAAAAAGTCTCATGGACTTTTCTGCCTGGGCTGGCTTCAAACCATGATCCTCAGCGTAGCCGAGTAGCTGGGGATTACAGACACCTGTCTGATCCCTGTGTTATTGTTATTGTTTTTGTTTTTGCCAGTCCTGGGGCTTGAACTCAGGGCCTGGGCACTGTCCATGAGCTTCTTTTGCTCAAGGCTAGCACTCTATCACTTGTGCCACAGTGCTACTTCCAGCTTTTTCTGTTATGTGGCACTGAGGAATTGAACCCAAGATTTCATGCATGTACCATTAAGCTACATTCCCAGCCTCTGATCCCTGTTGTTGTAGTTTTTTTTAATGCAGTAAGCCCTTCTTACGTGAATATTTATCATACTAAGTGCAGTCTTTGTTGTGTGTTTGTGCCAGTACTGGGGCTTGAAATCCAAAGGGTTGGGCTTTTTCCACTCAAGACTAGCACTCTACTACTTGAGCTATGTCTCCAGACTAGCTTTCCCCCATTCCTTGGAGTCTTGGAGATAAGACTGTCTTGGATCTTCTGCCTAGGCTGGCTTAAATCTGCGATCCTCAGATCTCAGCCTCCTGAATAGTTAGGATTACAGGCGTGAACGAGCAGCAGCCCAGCTGGTCCCTTGAACCTTATTATGTAGATAGAGTTCTGAGGGCCAGCTGGCCCCTTGTCCTTCTCAGGGACTTCCAAAATCACAGACAGTTCTAAGCAAAGCCAACCTGGGGTTGAGGTGGGAAAGAGCAGCACTGTCCACTTCTTGCTGGAAGTGGGTGTGAAGGAAGGTTCTCCATTCCCCTTCACCCCAGAAACCCAGCAGGGCATAGGGGAGGGCAGGCACAGGAGGGGAGGCCTGGTTGGAGTGATGAGTCCTTTTCTACAGGGCCAGCAGTTGACCAAGGTGACCCAAGGTTAGGGCAGCTCGTGTCTTCACTGACAGCAGCGGTGCCCTCAGTACGTGCAGTCTTCTCTCTTGGGGGGCTGGGAGGAACCAGAGGCCCCTGCCCCCACCTCCATGTGTCCCTCTTAGCTGCTGGGCTGGAAACAAAGCCAAGTCAACAGTTCCTCGAATTGTGTTCCAGCCGCCCGGCTCCAGAGCTAATAATATTGGCAGATGTAGGTCATGGCAACTTGATCCTCTGGGCTGGGATCCCACCCCAGCCGCCTGTAGGCAGTGAGCAGTGAGCTGGTTCGGGCTGGGCTCAGCTCCTGGGGTGAGGCTGGGTCTGGGACGACCCCCACATTCCCCATTTGGCTTGAAGCTGGCTAGCAGCCCAGGACAACATCTCGAAACTCAGAGGCCCACAGCTTTAATGGCTGGCCAGGGAAGTCCATGGAACGATAGTAACAATTGTAATATCGGTTCACAAATACAAAAAGTGCTGCTTGCTAGCTGGGACTGGAATCTTGATCTGTCAGGAGACTTCGTGCTTAATGCTTCAGCACCAAAAAGGGGCCAGAGGGAGATAGAAGCCAGCCCCAGCACCTCTCAGCCTTGGTGGCCTGAGTTCACAGCCTGAAACCCACAGACATAACTGCTCCTGGGTGTTTTTTTTTCTCTCTCTCTCCCTCCTTCTCTCCCTCCCTTCCTCTCTCTCCCTTCCCTCCCTCCCTCCCTGCTCTGGGGCTTGAACTCAGGGCTGGGGCGTTGTCCCTGAGCATTTTCTGTGCAAGATAGTAGTACTCTACCTACCACTTTGAGCCATAGTGCTTCTTCTGTTTTTCTTGAGATAAGAGTCTCATAGACTTTCCTGCTTGGGCTGGCTTCTAACTGCAATTCTCAGATCTCAGCCTGCTGAGTAGCTAGGATCACAGGCATGAATGAGCCTCTGGTGCCTGGCTACTGCTGGGTTTTCGAATACATGGCTGGATGCAACATTTGGGGGTACCAGATGCTATTTTCAGCATGCAAGCCATGGCCCCGCAGCTAGCAGGTGTTGCTGGTGAGGCTGGGGGCCAGATCAGCAGCGAGGCAGCCAGTGAGATGTGTCTAATTCCAGGAGCGGTGTTGCCTGGGACAGGCCTGTGCCCGAGTCATTCCCCCTGCCCCCCCCCCCCATTGTGATTCCCACATTGGCCTTGGCACACATCCTCTCTAGGAGAGGAGTTTTGAGTTACCCCAGGAAGCAAGGAAGAGGTAAATGAAAATGCCCCACTTAGTGCTAGAACCCCCAGCCCGGCCTGTCTTCCCACATGGACAGCCCTAGGCCTGACAGCTCTGTCTGAGAACTCTCAGGTCTGGTCCTGGGTGCAGATGTGTGGCTGCAAAGTGGCCCACAGGTGATCCTGGTAGAGGAAATGGCAAGGCTCAGAGAAGCTGGACAGCTGGCAAGAGACATCTAGACAGGTGTCTTGCTGCTGTCAGGCCCTTTCTGTCCTTCAGCTTTGTTTCTTCCTAGATGGCCCACTGTGGCCAGGGCTGCCACCGGAAAGAGACTGGCAACATGACTTGCCTCTGCCTGTCCAGGAAGGGAAGTGAGGAAAAATGCTGGAGAACTACACAGAGAGGAGGTAGCTGCGCATGGCTGCAGAGGCCTGAGGACTGCTTGGTCGAGGGTAGCATGATTAGGCAGGGGGAGCTGGGCGAGAGGCAGGGAAGGTAAAAGAGTCTCCAAGCTGCAGCAGAGTCAGATCTGAAGGCCCTGCAGGCTACGTGGAGCCAGGACGACTAGGGGTGACCTGGTGAGGAAGGTATTTGGGGGTGGTACTTTGTCAGGGGCTAAGGCTTGGCTCCCATCCTGTGGCCTTATCCCCCCCCCATCTGTCAACAGAGACCCCTAGCACCCTCTTGTGTGGCGCAGGCACCTGGCTCTTGGGCATCCTTATCCATATCGTCAACAGAAAGATGAGACCAATCCAGTGGGGGCAGTGTGGCTGCCAGAGGCTTCTGAGTCCCAGAGGCCCCCCTGAACCTAACCTTTGAAAGTTCCAGTGCTAATTCCCCTGGGAACTGCACCTGCCCCCCCCCCCCCCATAAGGAAAGGTCAGCTAGTGTCCGATCCTGGACAGGTGGCCCTGGCTCCCTGCAGGCTGTTTAGATTAGTGGGGTGGGGGAGGCAGGGTGTAGCAATAAGATACCCTTCTACAAAAAAATCTCCAAGTCTAGGAGAAACCTTACTCAGACTGTCCTCCTGCTTCTGTTCAGCCTGGCATCTTGACCATTGTTTCCAATGCATTTGACTGTGGAAGTGACAGGTGGTCTGCTTCTGGTGTAGTGATTGGGGACCTGGCCCCTTGCTGTGTTCACTCGGTATTCCCCTCCCCCCCAGCCTCCACACATACTGCTCCCTCTGCCTGGACCCCCTTCCCTCACCAGTGCCAGCACCTTTACCCCAGAGACCTGGCTCACAGATCTCCATCCCCTCTGCCTTCTGGGGTGTGTTGTGTGTTCCCATCACTGCAGCAGTTTCACTGTTCAGATTGGGAATTGATACCCAGTGCCAATCACTGTCAGCAGGCCAAATAACACTTGGAACTTTCAGACCACCTCCCTAGGTGTTTGTGTTGCTCCCATTTTGCAGGTGAGAACTCAGAGGAAGAGAGGCAAGAGGCAGATTAAACATGCTCAGGGTCTTCTAGTCGGTAAATGGCCAAGCCAGCAATGAACGCAAGGCAGTGCATCCCCACTGACCCACTTTCCTTTGTGTGGCCTTCATACCCTTGTCCACGGCCGGGGCTCAGTTCCCATGCACTCCACTCTAGTTAGCAGAATGGGTTTGACCACTTGAAACACAATAAACTTGGGTTCAGTATTTGTTGGAGATTAACCCCCCCACCCCCAAGACATGCACAGGTTCTTGGAGACCCTGGGGAATCACTCCCTTAACTCTGAGCTCATCTCCTGTTCTGGGGAGTGGGTGATTGGTTTCATGTGGAGTGAGGCCTGGTGGATTCTAAGTTGTTCCATACCAGCCCTGTGTACCCGCCCTAGCTGGCCAGGTGCTTCTTGGAGCAGGAAGTAGCTCCTTCCCCAGCTCCAGGCAGCTGGGGGGCAGGCAGATAAGCCAGGGTATGTCCCAGGAGCCTGAGCGGACTGAGGCTTGTTTGGCCACCTGACAGTGGGCAGGGTGTATTTGTCAAAGCCTTCTTTCTGCTACAGTCAGGCAGTGTCCCACCCCTTCTGGCTCCCTGGGCTGAGCGAGGAGGGGGGCATGGGGGAGACACCTGGCAACGCTTCTGCCAACTGCAGCTAACAAGTGGCAGCTCCAAGATGAGGGTAGGCTGTGGGTGACCCTGGCTGGGGACAGCCAATGAGTTCCGGGCTTTGGTGGCACCACTGGGCAGCCCGTCTGTCTTTGGCTGGTGTGGTGGTGGGAGGGGCCTGGGCCCGCCAGTCAGGGCTGCCGGCCCTGTCTCCGGGAGGCCCGGGCAGATTTGCTGCTCATTCACAGGAGTCCTTTGGGCTGCCTCAGGCTTAACTTCTCCAACCTCCTGTGGAGGGCACCTGTGTGTGTGTGTGTGGGGGGGGGGGGGGGAGGAAGCATGCATGCACACACATTTGAGAACCTTTCATTTCTCCTGCTCTTAATCTGGAGTGGGCCTGGACCTCAGGCTGGTGTGGTCTGGCCTCAGGCTGGAGTAGGAGGCAGTAACAGGCTAGAGGGTGGAGGTGGTAGCACAGGTACCCACCTAGGGCTGGTGTGAGCGACACCAGGTCCTGCAACCCCAGTGCCCTTTGTCTGGATGGAGTCAGGCTTGCCACTAAGTACTCCTGGGTTGCTCATACCTGTCATCCTAGCAACTCAGGATGCTGAGATCTGAAGTTCTAAACCAGCCTGGGCAGTACAAATTTATCTCTAAATAACAATCAAAGAGCTAGAAGGGGCCAGGGTTGGGGGGGGAGGGAGGTGGGCTGCGAGGTAGGGGAGAGAGAGAAGGCAGTGTGTGGAAAAAGCTGAGCAAGAGGCCCTGAATTCAAGTTTTGGTTCCAGCAGGCAGTCCACCAGCAGATAGTCCCCACTCCCTTCAGTACCTTGCTCAATGCAGACCCACAATGGTCAATCACATAATAAACATGTATTTATAGATGTACAATTTCAGAATTCTAATTCAAGAAATACAGCTTCTCAGGGGATCCTTAAGGATCTATGTTCTTATTGCACGTTGCTCAGCCCATCTAGGGACAGCTACCAAGACTGGACAGTCGCAGTGGTGGGGGCAGAGTGCTAGAGCCACCAGGGGAGGGCCTCTCTGGCCTGCATCCAGTTCTCATGATCACTCTGGCCAGGCCAGGGTGGTCACCTCACTGCAGGGTGCAACGTTGTTTCAAAATCAGATTTGACATTTCCTTACCAAACTTCCTCTCAGCAAGAATCCTATTTGTTGGGGGAACCTTAAAAAAAAAGCCAAGAGAAACTCTGGGAGGACAGTTACACCTTGAGGCTGGCAGCTAGGGGAAGTAAGGCTTTGGAGGACAGTGGGCACGACGCCACACCCACTGCCACAGGAGCACAGCGAGTCCAAAAGGCCCTGTATAAACACGGGAATAAATAAAACCTCCCTCCTTCCCTTGGCAGCAGCTGCTGTTTTGAGAGAGAGAGAAAAAAATCCTCATTCGTAGGGAGGGTGAGAAAGCCATTCTGCTGTGTCCTTTGTCCAGGGATCAGCAATCGAGGCCTGGTGGAGTCCTTGGAGGGAGAAGGCAGAGGCGCCCATAGGCACTGACTTCTTCCCGAGTCGGCTGCTGTCCTGAGGTCCTGGGGTCCTGGGCTGACTCTTGGAGGAAAAGCAGTCTGGAATCCTTGGTGCTTGACTTAGGAAAAACCAGTGGCAACTAGAGCTGTACCCTGGGGGGCACCTATAAGGCAAAACCCACTTAGGGACTGGGGTCGGGAGGGGGCTAGGCTGAGCCAGGCCCTGATGTATGTTGTGTGCAGGGGCCTGGCTACTGGACAACAGGACAAAGCCCACCTGAGGTGCCAAGGAGGAGGCAGCTTGAATAGGCCCTGCCTGGGGTCTCTACCATGGCTCAATACTGACTGGTACCTGCCCTTAGGAGCCCCACCCCACCTGCTCCTCTCCAGTTTAACCACAAATCTGGCTACCTTCAGAAGCTTCCTATGGATTTCAACCACCATGATTACTGCTGCCATCAGAAACAGCCAGGGGGAGGGGTGGGGAACGACACTAAAACATACCCTGGCAATCATGGCTACTGTGTAGCTTTTGAAGAACCAGGCTTCCTCAAACAGGCCTCATTTTTTAAAATACAGAACAAAACCCAGTCCCTGCATAAAGACTATATACATATATATATATCTTTATATATGCCTATTTACATATAAATAGATATATATACATATACAAGCATCTGTAGGTTACATTCTGTGGTGAGTTCTTTCCTCCACTATCCTTGGCCAGCACTTCTGCCTGGCTGCTTTGAGGTGACTGCTGGTGGCTCCTAACGGGGGGGTGGTGGTGGTGGTGGTGGTGGTAGGATAACCCCCTCCCCCAGTCCTTCCTACAGACATTGGCTGCAACTTTTACATTCTACTTCTGTTGCCATGGTTTCTGTATCCTAGGAGCGAGCGATGTGGAGCCTCTGACAGCCCTGGGAGGGAGGGAGGCAGCCCTGTGGCAGGCTTTCTGTCTGTCCTAAGAGCTTTCTGTATTTACTGGGTGAGAGAGAGGGCAGTTGTGCGGCGTTCGGCCTCCAATTCCATTTTAATTTTTTTTCTTTGTATGTCTTTCTTTAAATATACAGTCCGTCACCTTGGCTCAGTGTGTGTCACCAAAAATTCTCCAGGGATTTCATAGTCTGGGGAGGAGAGTACAAGTTAGTTGGGCAGTCACCACCAGTATCTCATTTAGCCACACAAACAAGCACCTGCCATGTGCTGCACCCTACCCAGCTCAAGCTTCTGGGGTCAGTTTCCCCAGAGCCATTAGTGAATGGCCTCAGAGCAGTTTGCAGCTGGAACCCTGCCAGGGACATAGGCAAAGGAAGAGCAAGTAGGGCACCACTATAGAGAACTTCTCCTGGCTCTGTCTGTCTTCCTCTAAGCTTGGTCCAGGCTGTCTGAAGCACTGGAACAGAACCCACTATCTACACACAGGAAAGGAAATGGGGGCAGTCGCCACCAGTGACTTTCATTTTGCCCCACCCCTTCTATGCTGAGTGGCTGCCTTTGACCCTGAACCCATGACCTTTTGTTCCCTTCTGCAGACCACAGTGGAGATGTCTGGGTGGGGGCCGGATGTCTGTGGCTTCTATGCTGCCAGGTGCAGCAGCGCTGAGTGGGCCTCAGACCCCAGCGGGGAGAGAGCATCAGCGTGCATGCCTCCCATTCATCTAGTTCCATTTCCTCCTGCCTGCAAGGGCAGACGAAGCGGCATTTCTGGCCCTCCTGCTCCCACAAGGTTCTTCTGGCATCCAGTGGGCAGTGTGTATGTGGGGCAAGTAATATTTGGTGGCACAGGCAGTAATCAGCCATGCTTGGGAGAGGGCTGTGGTGACTTGGTGGCTAGAACGGACCTTTTAAAGAGCCACAAGTGCCCAGGAAGGGAACAGAGCAGAATAGCATGGGAGGATGACTAGAGGGTTACCAGGCCTCAGCTTCAGGGTGCCCCACATCTGCACCATCTCTGGAGGATGAAGTCAGGCTGGGGACAAGAATCTGTCATTACCACCCGTTTCCTCCCTCCCTTCTCTGCCTCATGACCAAGGCCAAAGCTGCCAAGCTTGCAGGGCAGAGGCAGCCCCAGCTCATACTTGGACCTGGGTGGTGTGGCTGGCCCAGGACTATCCATGCAGGGAGGCCTGCACCTCTGACAGCCGGTTGCAGCTTGGGGTGCCCATCTTCTGTGCCCTCTGGTACATGTCTGTGTCGCCAAAGTAGCGGGCCCGATACAGCAAGCCTTCCTCTGCAAAGGAAAGAGGACTCTCTCAGTACCCAGCAACTCCTCAGGCCTGCCTGGGCCTGCACGGGGAGGAGGAAGGCTGGCTTCCACTCAGGGGAGGGAAGCCCCTGGAGCAAGGAGAACCATGGTCCTCTCTTGTAAGAGAGGTCCCTTCCTATAGAATTTGGGTAAGGCCAGTTCAGGTGAGAGCCTGTCATCCTGGCCAGACCTCCCCAGGGTCCCACAGACAGCTCTGGGCACACAATACATGGCTGGAGATGTCCTATCTGCCTTTACTTACTCACCCTTGCAGCCAAAATGACAGGTTAGGAGAACCTAGAGGAAACCACCAACCAGGTGGCTCTGGGCACTTAGCCCCAGGGAAGCACAGCTGGGGAAGCACAGGAGTGGAGTCCAGGTCATGGTTGGCACAGGGCAGTGCCAGGTGCTGGCCCACAAGGCACTGAGGGCTTTTCCCCTTTTTCCTTCCCTTTGCTGCCTCCCGCCCACCCCCCCCCCAACCGCTTACTCTGCTGCTTCTCCTTCCAGCAGTTGTTGCGGAGGTTGGCGATGTAGTCGTCTTCCACGTTCCGCTCAACTGCTTTGAGGCTGGAGCCGGTGTGTGCCTCAGAGAAGGAGTCTGCCACGTAGTACACCACGCCCAGGTGCTCAGTGACTCGCCTGTGGATGTGGCCCACCGACCTGACACAAATAGACCAGGCATGAAGTAAGCCTGGGTCCCATGGCACCCAGATGCAGGGAAGCTGGGTGATGGGCCCTAGGGTGGAAGGTATCACACAGGCTGTAGGAATGGCCGTTTCAGTGCAGCAGGAACCTGAACGATCCCTAGAATGAAGGTCTGCGGAGAAGACGAATATCCCTGCCGCACGTGTCCCAGCCTGTGCCAAGCCCGACCTCCAGGCTCTTTCCTTATTGTTGGGTTGATCTAGAGGCCTTTGGGGGAGAACCCCCTTTCTTAGGAGAGGCCTTTGTGTAGGAAGCTGGGACCTGGGAGGAGAGTGTCCCTCTCCTGCCTCTATTACCCCATTCAGCTCATAAGCCCGCTGATGCTAAAGGCCTTGCTGCCTCTCCAGAAGCTCCTGGTCTCACTGAGAGCCTTAGGGACAAAACGACAGGACCAGGAGTGTAGCTCAATGGTAGAATGCCTGTTTATCATGCATAAGATCCCTAGGTTCAATCTCTAATACTACAGGAAAACAAAAAGAAAACAAAGAGGAACAAAATGACAAGGATTCCGAAAAGTTGCATCCTTCTAGTGCTGATGGCAGGGTCTGTGGGATGCAGAGAGTCTCAACACCCAACAGGAGTCAATGCACAGAAAGGACATCTCTACCTTCTGACTGCTGCCTATCATCTCTGCAGCTGCAGGAAAAGAGGCTGGCATCTGGCCATAAAGAGCTTGAGTGGCAGCAGTGGGCCAAATCTGCCCCCTGCTGGCTAAGAGGGAGACTACAGAGCCCCAGACAGGCGCAGAGGGCTTCCGCTCCAGGAGCTGAGCACCTTACTATGGATCAGATATATCCCCAGGTGCTGGAAATTGAAGGATGCCAACACCTTAAAAGGTCAACTAACTTGTTCAAGTTTAGTACTGGCAGTTAAGGCCAAATATTCACTCAACAACTACTGTTGAGATTTTTCTAATGAGGAAGACATTTTATATGTTACTAATTTTTACAAGCGGGTGGATGTTATTATTCCCACTTCATAGAAGAAGCCAAGGTTCCATGCCCTATGTAGGGTTACAGCTTCTTAGTGAGAAGCTGGGGTGCTAAGCCACCCTTGCTCACTCTATCTAGAGCCCTGCTCTTTCCATGGTCCCAGGCTCTAACTGGGTTTTTTTTGTTGTTGTTGTTGGTTGTGGGGCTTGAACTCTGGGCCTGGGTGCTGTCCCTGCGCTCTTCAGCTCAAGGCGAGTGCTCTATCACTTAAGCCACAGTGCCACTTGGTTTTTCTGGTGGTTAATAGGAGATAAGAGTCTTATAGATTTTCCTGCCTGGGCTGGCTTTGAGCCATGATCCTCAGATCTCAGCCTCCTAAGTAACTAGGATTACAGGTGTGAGCCATTGGTACCCAGCTTCTAACTGCATTTTAAGGGCAGACAGCTCCAAGGTCAGCAGATAAAGGTGGGGAGGGGAGAGTCCCCAGACCTCTGAAACTATCTGTAGCTGCCACTGCATTTCCCCAGGAGGGTGTGAGCCTCAAAAATGTTAAGAGGCTGCTGGGGTTGTGGCTCCAGTGAGTGCTGAGCTCAGGGCCCTAGGTTCAAACCCCAGAATTGCAAAAAAAGAAAGAAAAAAAAAAGGAATGTATGTATTAAGTAAGTGGCTTTCAGTCCTAGATTACCTCTTGATCTGTGTTCTTAGAAGAGTTAAAAAGTGAGTGCGTTTTTTAAAATTCTAGGTTAGCTTTCTCCCCGCACTGCCCATGGCACCCAGGGCCTTGCATAGACTAGACAAATGCTCTAATGACTGAGCCACACCCCCGACCTCTCTATGTCAGCTTTCCCCATGATGATGGAGAGCTGGCTGGATCAGGCTGAGAACCTTAATAGGGTTTTGAGACTCCAAAACCCTGGCCCCACACCCACTCCTCCGCCCCCTGCTGTGGCTAGCCCCAGCGCAGGTACTCACGGTCTCGGGCTCAGGCTGTAGGGTGGACTGGAGACCATGAGTTGGCTGAGAGCTGACACAAGGATCAGGATAAGGATGGGCATCAGTTGTACAAATACTCCTAGCCCGCCCTGGGAGGAAGAGCCAAGGTCATCCAACTGGCCACACTTGCCACCAGCTTTGCTAGCATAATGAAGATGGTGGTCATGACACCACATCTTCCTTTTCCTTCCCCAGTTCCCCAGGTACAGAAGTTCCTCCACCTGCTAGCTTTTCCTGATAAAAACAAAATAGCCAATGGAGGTTGTAAGGTTTGGAGATTATCAACTCATCAATAAAAGTGGCTGCCCTCAGGAAAACAGAAGGCAGTCCAAAGAGAAATTTTTACCACACTTATCTTCTTGAATTCTGAACACAAATATATTGTCAATGAAAAAATTAACAATTATGGGGCTGGGAATGTGGCTTAGGGGTAGAGTGTTTGCCTAGCATGCATGAAGCTCTGGGTTTGTTAGATTCCTCAGTACTACATAAATAGAAGAAGCCAGAAATGGTAATGTGGCTCAAGTGGTAGTGTGCTAGCCTTGAGCAAAAGAACCTCAGCCCTGGGACCAGCAAATAAATAAATAAATATAAATAAAATAAAAAATAAATAGATAGATAAAAATGACCAATTAAGGCTGGCAGGGTGCCAGTGGCTTGCGTCTGTAACTGTATTCAGGAGGCTCAGATCTGAGGATCTAGTTTTGAAGCCAGCCTAACCAGTAAAGTCTGTGAGATTCTTTTTTTTTTTTTTGGGTCTGGTCGTGGGGCCTGAACTCTGGGCCTGAGTGCTGTCCCTCAGCTCTTCAGCTCAAGACTAGCGCTCTACCACTTGAGCCACTGCACCACTTCTGGCTTTTTTCTTTTTGCTTATGTGGTGCTGAGGAATCGAACCCAGGGCCTCATGCATGTAGGCAAGCACTCTATCACTGATCCACCTTCCCAGTCCGGTTCTTTTCTCCAATTAACCACCAAAAAGCTGAAGTGGAGCTGTGCCTCACACAGTAGAGGACAGCCTTCAGTGAAGAAACTAAGGGAGAGTACCTTGGCTTTGAGTTCAAGTCCCAGTATGGACACACACAAAGAAATGTATCAGAGGACTGAGGATGTAGCTCACTAGTAAGAGAGCTTGCCTAAGATGTGTGAAGCCTTGGGTTCAATGCCCTGTACCACACAAAAAACAATCAAGCAAACAAAAACATGAAAAATAAAAATGAATTTACTGTGTAATGATTTGTGTTTATAGAAACTTTTCTATATGTCAGATTATAAAGTTTTTTTCTTCTTCTTATGATCCAGGCACAATGGCTCACTAAAATTCCAGTTTCTTAGAAGGCAGAGACTGGGAGGGTCAAGATTTGAGGTTTATCTGGGGCAAAAAGATAGCAAGCACCCCTCCCCCCTTATTTCAACAAACAAGTTGGGTGTGGTGGGACATACCTAGTTACTTGGGAGGTACAGATAGGAGGATCTTTATGCAAGGCCTTTCCAGGGCAATAAACAAAACCCTACTTGAAAAATAACCAAAGCAGAAAGGACTAGGGGTGTGGTTCAAGTGGCAGTGCTAGTAAGCGTAGTGGCAAGCGTAAAGTTCTGTATTCAAGCCCTAGAACCACAAATCCCCTCCTCTCAAACAAAATAAAACACCATCAGAACAAAAGCAAATACTTGCCCTGTGCCTGGTGGCTCACGCCTAGCTACTCAGGAGGCTGAGATCTGAGGATTATGGTTCAAAGCCAGCCTGGGCAGGAAAAGTCCGTGAGACTCTTATCTCTAATTAAACCTCTCAGAAAACCAGAAGTGGCACTGTGGCTCCAGTGGTAGAGCGCTTGCCTTGAGCTGAAGAGCGCAGGGACAGTGCCCAGGCCCAGAGTTCAAGCCCCATGACAGACAAGAAAAAAAAGAAAAAAAAAAAAAAACACTCAAGATTGCCAGAATTTTAAATGCTCTGCTATTGTCTTCACTGTTTTTAGCCTGTTGACTATTTGTCAATCTACCAATGCAAAATGTGTGTTTGAATGTGTCTAGTTATAATTTTTGGACACATTTAAAGAGTGTTGAAAAGCGCCCATGCTGGCATCCTTTCTGGTTCTTTCACAAAATTTAACAACTATTGCTTTGAAAATGTTATTTCACACAGAAGCTATTCACACTCAAAACTGTCTGTAGGTGGAGAAGTTTCTGCATGACAATTCCCAATAGAGGCCATGAGATCACAGTGGACAATATGGAGTCTGGCTCTCTCTGGTGTCACTCAGCAGAATGGCATGGGGTCACCATGGCTCTTTGGCTGAGAGTTGTGTGGGCACTGTGGACTCCAGGATGGGCAGCAGGGAGTAGACCTCCCTCCTCTAGTGCCTGTGCCCTTTTCCCAGCAACCTCCCTCTGCCCCCGCACCCCCAGCACCCCCCCTGCCCCCCCGCACTGTGCCACTCACATCACCCTGGTTCTCCCTGCGGTCCTGCCTTTGCTGATAGGTGTAGCGCATGCGTCCATTGCTGTAGACATGGACGTTACCTGAGGGTCAGAAGAACTGGTCAGGGGCTGGGGCTACAGGGACAGGACAGGCTGGCATCCTCTCCCCCACCCCACATCACCTCCTAGAAGACCCGGCAGGGGGGAGGGCAGGAGACTTACTAGAAGGGAAGCCACCACCGAAAAACATGTTGAAGAGGTCTTCAGGGGAGATGTCAGCCTCAAAGCCCCGGTGGAAGTCCCCATGCCCATGGCCATGCCGGGCTGCCTGGCTCTTGTCGTCACCAAACTGGTCATACTGTTTCCTTTTATCAGGGTTGCTGAGTACCGCATATGCTGTCCCAATGGCTGAAAGGAATGCAAAGGTCAGGCCCGAGGAGGCTGGGTGTGGCTGTGGGTAGGGTCCTGAAACAGCCCGGTGCTGGTTTCTTTGGAAGTCAGGCATTTGGGGCACGGGGGTTCTCAGGGCCAGTAGGAAGTAGTCTGTTGGACACGTATTGTGGGCACAGCTCACCCTACTAACAACACTGTCTCCATCTTACTCATGTGAAGATTGCCAAAAACCACACAGCTGAGGTTGCAGAGGCAGGAGTCAAACCCAGGAGGATTTTTTTTTTTTTGGAGGCAGGGTGTTGTTATGTAGCCCAGGCTGGATTCAAACGTGTGATCCTCCTGCTTCCATGATGGGATCCTGAGTGGGAGTCAGTGTGCCCGATTACAGGGACTATGCTGCTTCAAGTTTTTTGTTTTTGTTTTGTTTTCTATTGTGCCCCACACTCTTCTTAGCTTTTTCCATCATGAGCCGTGCCTTGGACTCTGGCTTTTTGCCAGTTAATTGGGATAAGAGTCTCTTGGATTTGTCTTCCTGGGGTGGCTCTGAACCATGATCCTCAGATCTCAGCCTCCTGAGTAAGCTAGGATTACATGTATGAGCCATAGATGCCCAGCTTAGTTCAAGTTTTCTTGCTGACAACATGGAAACCACCAAACCCCCTTTCTTCACTGTTCTCTCTTGCAGGTGCCCATGGAGAGAGGTAATATAATCTTGAAGTTCAAGTGTGATCCAGGCTGAACAATACATGAGGTCTTTGTAAACCAGAAGGCACTGGGACTGCTGGGAAGGGCCAAATCCCTGGGTTCTGGTTGAGACTCCTCTGGGCTAATGGTGTCGCCAGGTGAGGACTCTCTCTAGGCTCCAAGGTCCCAGAGCTGCTGTTCCTACTGGCCCTGGGGCCTCCTTACTAAACCTCCCTGGGCCGAAGGTCTGTGGATCCCCAGGATCACCAGCTCTGAGCCAACCCTCAGCCTCTTGCTCTTTCTTGTCAAGGTGCTCTTCAATCATGGCAGTGGCTCAAGGATCTGCTTCAAAGCCTGTGACCCTTGGGAGGAGGTGGAGCCCTCTACCTCTTTCCTCTCCCATCAGACAATGCCCCAAAGCCAGATGTAGCCTCTCAGTCCCTGCCATGCATGCAGGGTGGAGAAACATTACCTATGCCATCCTGCCTCTCTACCTCCATTCTTCTTCTCTCTCTGGTCAGGCCCCTGGGAGACAGAGCACTAGGTTCTTAGGGTGCTTGGTTATAGGCTCTCCATTGGGCTATGGTCCTGGTCTCAGTGCTACAAAGCATAGAGCCCAGTCCAGCTGAGGCCCATTACCTTGCTATCTATCTCCAGAGGGAGATGAGGTAGGAACAAGAAAAGGAGTATCCAGGGACTGGCATTTGGTGCACATGTGTGTTCGATAGGTTAAATAAGAATCTAATGAATAAATTATAAGGCTATAAGACAGCCCAGGCTTGTAATTCTAGCTATATGGGAGGACTATGGTTGGAGACCAGCCCTGGCAAAAACATGAGACCCTAACCCAAAAATAACTAAAGCAGTCAGGTACTGGTGGCTCACACCTGTAATCCTAGCTACTCAGGAGGCAAAGATCTGAGAATCACGGTTCAAGGCCAGCTCAGACAGGAAAGTCTGTGATACTCTTATCTCCAGTTAACTATCAGAAAATTGGAAGTGGTGCTCTGACTTAAAGTGGCAGAGCACTAGTCTTGAGGAAAAAGAGCTTATGGATAGCACTAAGGCCCTGAGTTCAAGTCCCACGACCAAAGGGGGAAAAAAAAAAGAGCTTTGACCTTAGACTAGAACCAAGAGCCAAAATGGATCTCTTTGCATTGTATCTTATTCAGCTTCAGATATAAGTAATAAATAAATAAAATAAAAATAAATGACATATCCAGTCCATAATCAATAGGTTCTGAGGTAGAGACAGACTGCAATGCCTTACTGCAGGTCTTACTAGGGAGGAGATGGCTGGGGCTGCCCTACGCAGGTACTGTGTGACTCTCAAGAAGCTTCCAGAACTCTTGCCTCAGCTCTCCTCTTGTAACCTCTGGGAATAAGAAAGGGAGCCACGAGTGGCAGATTCCACATTGCTAGAAATGGCTAGTAAGACCTTAGAAAGCAGCTCAAGGCCCATGGACTCGGGTCTGAGACCACCTCTTCTACTTCCTGGGAAAGCTGTCTTGGCCCCGTGCTCCAAGGACAGCTGCTGGGATCCTGGGGCCCTCTCACCTTTGAAAGCTTCAGTGGCCCCAGGTGCATGGTTCTTGTCTGGATGGAATTTGAGGGCCAGTTTGCGGTAGGCCTTCTTCAGGTCCTCATCTGAGGCTCCTCGGCTCACCCCCAGGATCTCGTAGTAATCTTTACATTGCTTGACCCTGGGGGAAGGAGAAGAGTGTGGTAGGCGTGGCCTATGTGGGCCCAGGGCTGAGGGGTATAAGGTATGTAAAGACAGGCAGGCATGGGGACAAGCAGGGCATGGCTAATACCATCTTGAGTCAGCTGTCTGGCTTCAGTGAACTCCAGGGGCTGGGAAGCTGGGCAGGCCCACTGGGAACACCAAGAACCTTTAGGAGTTCAGGGAGCAACCACCATGAGGCCAGACCAACATCTGTTTCCCTTGTACTAACAGCTCTAACTGGAGGCCACCTTGGAAGGATGGCCAATGTCTGTCATCCATGAGCTCAGCCAACTGTGCTCTCCTGTCGATCTGAGTTTTAAGTGGATGGCACAAAGGCCAGAAGTGGCAGGGGTCTGTTCACCCAAAGTACAGGCCCCGAAGAAACCCTGGTTCTCCTCTTGTCTATCATGTCTTACTTTCCGGGTCCCTTGAGACCTTCTGGTTCTCGGCCTTCTCTAGGCCTTCACAACCCTTTTTAAGTCAGCTTCTAGCATTTAAAATTGTTGGCCTTAACCTTAAACCTTAGTTTAACCCTAGCCTGGAGGATGGCAGATTACAGTCGTGCCTGGTCACCCCTGACCTCCTGGCTGAAGCTTGCCGGGAGGTGTGCATGACCGCAGAGGGACTTCTGAGGCCAGTCTGGTAGTGTGCTGCTTGGGGCAGGGCCTGACTCAGCCTCTGCCTCTGAGAAAGCCTTTGCTGGTATGGGGGTGTGGGTTGGGGGAATATGGAGAGGGAGACCAGGCTGCATCTGCCAGTGGCAGAGGAAGGTAGCAGTATTGTGTCTGCAGCCTCTGCTGAGGGCTGTTTTGGTGGGAGGCAGACAGTGGGGCCCTGGTTCTTACAATGTATCCCAGGCCTTGTGGGAAATAAGGCTGCACCTCCTCCAGCCTCCAAGACCTTCTTAGGGCCCTCTGGGCTATAGGCAGACTCAAGGGAGGCTATGTTGAAGGAAACTTTCCCTGTTCCGCCCCCAATCTGCGGGCTACTTGGCCCTCTACCTTTTCACGGCCGCCACCTGCTCTGTAGTGTAGCCCTTGGTGCTCTCTCCTCCTCCAGCCTCACCGTTAGCTGAGGGGGCGTCGGTCGCACCTGTTTTCCTGTGGGTCTCGTGGGTAGTGTCTGTGGGTTGGGTTTGGTCACCGGCAGCCTGTGGTTTCTGGTTGAGGGACTCAATCAGAGCTGTACGAGGCAAGGAAACAGCATTGAAGTGCCTGTTAGCAGGGTTGCCTGCCTTGGCCTTGGGAACACCAGGGGACACCAGGCCCTCTGCTCCCCACCCGTCCCTCCCAGCAAAACCACTCTCACCTTCTTTGGCCTGGGCCAGTGGGTGCCTATGGGCAGCTTGCCTGCTCTCTTAGGAGCCACAGTCTCAGGAACAGGAAGATGATATGTTTTTTATATCAAAAATATTAACTTTGTTAATAAAATCCACAGACTCCAAACTGGACACTAGGTGGCTCACACCTATAATCTTAGCTACGCAGGTGGCTTGAGAGCTGAGTATCACGGTTCAGAGCCAACCTGGGCAAGAAAGTCTAAGAGGCTCCTTTTTTTTGTCTGTCACGGGGCTTGAACTCTGGGCCTGGGCGCTGTCCCTCAGCTCTTCAGCTCAAGGCGAGCACTCTACTGCTTGAGCCACAGCGCCACTTCTGGCTTTCTGAGTGATTTATTGGAGAAGATAAAAGTCTCATGGACTTTTCCTGCCCGGGATGGCTTTGAATCTTGATCCTCAGATCTCTTGATCCTCAGATCTCAGCCTCCTGAGTAGCTAGGATTATAGGCATCTTGGAGACTCTTAAATCTCCAGTAAAGCATCAGAAAACCAGAAGTGGAGCTGTGGCTCAAAGTGGTAGTATGCCAGTCTTGAGCACAAAAGGTCAGGAACAGTGCGTAGGCCTGGGAACCCCACAACCGACAGCATAACAACAAAAAGTCCATGGAATCCATATGGGTCTGAAGTAACTGCCTTATTCATTATTGTTTATATATATATGATAATAAATTCAAGCAGAATTTTGATATTTTGGTAGGTCTTCAAAAAGCATACTGATATTTGATTTAGAGTTCATCTAATTCTACGTTATTTCTTTCAATGGATTTGTTTTCTTTTATGAATGTATCTTTTCTCCTCAATTCATCCAAATCTGTACATTTTTCTCTCCATCTTGTACCATATTTTGAATATCTAAAATATTCAGTCTTTGCACTGACTGCCTTATTGCTTTCTATTTTTATCTCTGGTCTACAAACTGCTTTCATATTATTAGTACAAAAAATACTAAGCTAGCAGTAAGTTAATGTTAATTTTAAAGTTTCCTAGTTTTATTATTTTTAACTGTTCCTTATTAGCAATGTGTTCAGTGGATATGCTCTGCTGCTGAGCTGGCAGAGTCCTCTGCAGTGGGGCCACTGCTTAGCAGATCCCCCTGGTTCAGTGGGAATACAGACCACTTCCAGGGGGCCTTTGCCTAGCAGTGAGGAGGAATGGAGGAGATAAGAGTCAGGCTGGTCCTGTCAAAACCCATCCTATTTCAATGTTTGGGGTCTACGTGCAGCACTCACTATCACCCTCAGGCAGGATCACTCAAATCTAAATTCTTGGTTTCTGCTGACTCAGTGGGGAGGGGCCACATTCCTGGCAAAAGTCCCCTCTGACTGCCAATCACACCCAGTGCCCTGGGTAATAAATCCCAAAGCTGTGGACAGGTTTCCAGGAAACCAGGCACCACCCAGCAGACCCCAGGACACCTCTGTGGAGAGCTAGGATGACAGCCTCACCCAGAGCGGGGCCAGCTTCCACTCCAGGGGCTGTGGCATCCATGGCACCATGCTGGATACCCCACACCCTGTATCACAGCACACCTGGCCTCACCCCAGGGGCAGAGCAGGTCTTGCTGTGAAGAGCATGGTAGCTCAGGCTGCACCCTGAGCCACGGCTGCCACAGCGCAGCAAGTTCACATGATCTGACCAAATTGGCAGCTGGGCAACTCAAACATGGGAGCTGACAAGAGAGGGTGTGCCACAGGAGTGCACCTGGAGGAGCAGTAGTAAGAACTCTTTTTCCTTTTTTTTTTGGTCAGTCGTGGGGCTTGAACTCTGGGCCTGGGCGCTGTCCCTCAGCTCTTCAGCTCAAGGTGAGCCCTCTACCACTTGAGCTACAGCGCCACTTCCCGTTTTGTGGTGGTTTATTGGAGATAGGAGTCTCACAGTCTCTCCTGCCCGGGCTGGCTTTGAACCGCGATCCTCAGATCTCAGCCTCCTGAGTAGCTAGGATTACAGGCTTGAGCCACCAGCGCCCGGCAGAACTCTTTTTCTTATTGAAACGGGGTCATTGTAACAGTCATTTCCATAGCCACATGTTCAATGTGTCAGCTGGCGTGTCACAGCACTCTCATGTACTGCCACTTCCCCACAGGAAGAAGACAACTGTGGCAGACTGCTGCTTAAGTGGAGAGGTGCACTCGAACCCCTGCCTGTCTAGCTCAGGGTTCCTAATGTTAACTTCGCTGCTACCCCAGACTACTTAGGTCTATGGGAGATCTCATGCTAGCAATGTCATTCAACATTTAGAAGTGACAATAAAGGCCTAGATTGAACTCACAGTTTGACACTCAATGGTGGTATGAGGACAAAATGAGGTAATGTGTGCACATGTGATAGAGACTGGCATAGAATCAAGTTCAGAAGGAGAAGCTGCTAATAACATGGCCAGGGTTGATGAACTACCTACAGTAGTGGCTGGCAGTGGGGGTTGGGAAGCCACAGGCTTGGCTGGGGATAGTAGCTCTGGCCCAGTCTTAGCAAGTTGAGTGTCTGTGCTTAGATGTCACCAATGCTGGGTATCCAGGGGATGGAAAAGAAAGGAACCAAGAAATCTTGGTCCAGATCAGACAGTGGGGAGAGAGGGGTGCTCTTCTGCTTTCTGAGAATTTTTAAAGACGTTAACCCCTACCCCTAGCCCCTGAAAGTTCCCAGTGGTCTAGGCTTAACCATCCTAAAAGTACCATAATCATGTATCCAGTTGCCAGAACTACTTAAGACACATTTTCTATCTCCAAAATCTCTCAGGGAAGATTCTGGAAATATTTTAAGGGAGCTACTACATAGGGCAGCTCCTCTAATTTCATTAAAAAGGAGAGCTCACAGGGGAATGTGTGTGCTCCGCGTTGCACAGAGGCTCCTTCTAGAGTTAGAGAGCTGAGACTGCGGTTCCTCTTCTGTGGTCTGGACACCCCCTGCCAGGCCCATAGGATGTGATGGCCTCCGACTCCCTCACCATTATATTCCTATGACACTGGCTGATGGCAGTGATACAAAAGTGTCAGGCAACACACTAACCCTGGCCCTGCCTCTTCCCAGTAACTTATCTGGGTATTGTGGCATGTGTTTATAGTCCCACCTACTCGTAGACTGAGGCAGGAGGATCATTTGAGCAAAAGAATTCAAGGTAGCTTGGGTACACAGTGAGAACCAGTCTTAAAAATGAACTTTTTCAAAAAAAAAAGTTAAAGGCACATGAATGGAGGCAACAAGAGTGAGCAGATGCAGTCATTATATTCAATGTGCATTAAATAAAAATTGAACTACGTAACTTGAGTGTACAGATGGGAGGGGAATAATGAGAACAATGGAAGGGGTGACATTAAACAAGAGGTATATACTTACTATCTGCCTTATGGAATTGGAACCTCTTTTTTTTTTTTTTTGTCCGTCATGGGGCTTGAACTCTGGGCCTGGGCGCTGTCCCTCAGCTCTTCAGCTCAAGGCTAGCGCTCTACCACTTGAGCTACAGCGCCACTTCTGGTTTTCTGGTGGTTTATTGGAGATAAAAGTTTCATGGACTTTCCTGCCTGGGCTGGCTTTGAACCATGATCCTCAGATCTCAGCCTCCTGAGTAGCTAGGATTACAGGCGTGAACCACCAATGCCTGGCTGGAATTGTAATCTCTTTGTACAACTACGTAATAAACAAAGGTAAAAATAAAGAGTGTGGCATCAGAGGAGGAGAACAGAGCTGTGGTGGGAGAGATGGCAGTAGAGGTGAAAGGGGGAAGGGGCTGCCCATTTTCAGTCCCAGCCTGGACAGCCATACCGCCTGGCTGGTTCAGACCGCTCTGTCTCTTGATAGCTGGTCATTTTGGATTAGTTAAGTTAGCTTCTTAGGCAAAAGTGTCCCTTCCTCCTAAGGGCTGTGAGCATGAAGGAGTGCTGGCATATACAGGACTTGGCCCATGTCTAGTTGAACAAATACCAGGAGTTACTCATTCCTTGTTATTAGGTAAGGAGCTGAGTTTCCTGATCTGTGTACCTGCAAGTGAGGGAGAGGTTACGGTGGGGGAAACCACTGAAATTGGAGACAGATAATTCTGGATCCTTTGCTACTTAGCTCTGTCCTCTTACTAAGTTATCTAATTCCTCGGTGATCTGCTCCCAGGTTCAGCTCTTAGGAGTGAAGGAGATTCAACCACAAGTGAATGGAAGGGCACACTGGATTATGAAGGCCATCGTAAACGGACAATTCCACCCTGGATGTGGCTAGGATTAAATTCTCTCACATCCCCATACCCTAAATGACAAAACCCCTCAGCAACCAGTTCTCCCTTGTTAAACTTTATGCAGACTGAACTGCAAGGTCCTTCCAACCCTCTGTATGCTGGGGAAACTGAAATCTACAGATGTTCTCATGGGCTCCTTGAAGAAAAACTGGCAGTTTCCACTTTTTTTTGTGTGTGTGCCTATACTGGGGCTTGAACTCCCTTGACTTTTTTTTTTTTTTGGGTCCGGTCGTGGGGCTTGAACTCTGGGCCTGGGCACTGTCCCTCAGCTCTTCAGCTCAAGGCTAGTGCTCTACCACTTGAGCCACAGCACCACTTCCGGCTTTTTTTCTTTTTGCTTATGTGGTGCTGAGGAATTGAACCCAGGGCCTCAGGCATGCAAGGCAAGCGCTCTACCACTGAGACACCTTCCCAGCCCTCCCTTGGCTTTTAAAAACAAGGCTGAACTCTTATCTTTGTGCTGGAGGTGAACTGGAGGTATGTCATTCAGATTTGTCTGCCTGGGCAAGCTTTAAACTGTGATTCATAGATCTCAACCTTCCTGAGTAGTTAATATTAGAGGCATGAACATAGCACCCAGCTCCTTCTGCTCTGTGTGTGTGTGTGTGTGTGTATACACGTGCACACATATGTGCCAGACCTGGGGTTTGAACTCAGGGCCTGGGTGCTGACCCTGAGCTTTTTTGCTCAAGGCTAGCACTCTACCACTTGAGCCACAGCTCCAATTCTGTTTTTTGCTTGTTTGGGTTTTTGGGTTTTTTTTGGTGGTTAACTGGAGATGAGTCTCTCTGCCTTTCCTGCTCAAGCTGGCTTTGAACCAGGATCCTCAGATCTCTACCTCCTGAGTAGCTAGGATTACAGGAGTGAGCTACTAGTGCAGGGCTTCTTTAGCCATTTTTGATAAGCCTTAGGCAAAGGCAACATCTATCAGACAGCCAAGTGTCAGATAGAAACTCCCAGAAAAGAGCTGACTGGCTCCATCACCCCGTTCTCTGTGACCTCTCAGCTTAGGGTTTGGCTACTACTGAACAATGCAACTGTGCAGTTGGTCTCTCCTTATCCTAACTTCTATAGCTGGAGTTTCTGGTTCCCTTGCATCCTTTCTATTCAGAACAGCAACACTGCAGGGTCCCCAAACCTTTAAAGATTAAAAAAAAGCCTCCTTTCATTGATCCCTTTCTCCAAGGTCTGCCTCCACGCATGCTCTTGATCATTGCTCTTCTATTTCTCCACCTGTCCTTTTCCCATATAGCCAATGTAGCATCTGACAGCAGCTCACCAACTCCATGACACATCTCTCCATGGCTACAGTTCCCGCCCTCTCCTGGGACTGCCTCTTCCTGGTGTTGCTCCATCTCTTCTGCAGCTTCCTTTGCCTCTGCTAACTAGGTAAGGTAAGGGCAGGTGTGGCCTACAGCTGCCACCCAAGCAACTCTTTCTCCATGCTCTGCTCTTTCCCACAGTTGTGCTAAGCTCCAGAAAGCTCTATCAGACTGGTGATATGAGACTTATCTGAAGCCCCAGCCTTCTCCTGAGCTGCAAGCTGACAGCTCCCCTGGACTATCCTGGTGGCACCTCCCCATCTGCCCACATCTTTCCACCCCAGTTCTGCTTGGGTTTCTTCCCAGCCACATGCGTTTTGATTCTAATTCCCCAGCATGTCCTCTAATTATCCTCAGATTCACCCAAAGGCTTGGTGCCTCCTTTTCCATGATTTTATCCTTACCTATATGGCCACACTCAGGCCTCTTAAAGTCTCCGGAGTTTCCCAACAGATTTTCTTTTCTTTTGTGCTAGTTGTGGGCTTAAACTCAGGGCTACAGTGTTGTCCTAGAGCTTTTTTTTTTGCTTCAGGTGAGTGCTCTACCACTTGAGCCACAGCTCCACTAGTTTTGTTTTATTTATTTATTTTTGTTAATTGGAAATAAGAAGCCTCAGGGACTTTCCTGCTTGGTCTGGCTCTGAACTGTGATCTTCAGACCTCAGCCTCCTGAGTAGGCAGGATTACAGGCATCAGCTACCTTCATCTGGCTCCAACAATTTTTTTGCCTGAGTCTCTCTTCCCTCTCAACCTTCATGCTATCCTTTTTCTTATTTTTGGAGTGGGAGGAGGGCCTTAATATGTTATACAGGTGGGCCTTAAACTCCCAAATCTCTTGCTTTCATCTTCTGAGTTCTGGGATTACAGACCTGTGCTAACATGCCCTGTCTCATGCTGCTTTCTTTTAAGAACATTACCCTTATCTTATTCTTGTCATGAAAAACCTCAGTGTGTGTGTGTGTATGTGTGTGTGCATGTGTGTGTGTATGTGTGTGTGTGTAGCTCAGTGGTAGAACATTTGACAAGTGTGAGGCCAAGATGGAGCCCTAATAACACACCCACACACACTTGTAAAAACAAAACTTTGTTTCCTGACTAACTACCGAATAAAGTGAAAATATCTTAGTCTGGTAGAAAAGTAGATCATAATCTAGCCTCACTTTATTTTCTAATCTGAATCCTTTATATGAATTCCCACCTCACTGTTTTTCAATCTCCCTAAAAGTAATGCCTTCTAAACCCTCTTACAATTTTCAGCTTCCTGTGTTTTCTAGAATGCATTCCTCCAAATATTGCCTCAGCTCAAATACTCTCATCTTATACTCTGAACAAGCTTTCCCTCTATGAGATACCATTATTTGTGTGCTCTAGCTACTACATACACTTGTAACTGACTTGTGACTGTCTTATCTCCAACATTCTTCCTCAGATGGTAGGGACTAGATTTTCCATCTTCAATCTTAAGCTCTCAACATCTAACACTATGCTAAGTTCTTATAAAGTCAGCATTATCTTGTGCCTTCCAATATATATATATATATATATATATATATATATATTTTTTTTTTTTTTTCCCCCCTGAAAGCCTGCATCTCTGAGGTAAGAGATCACATTTTGCCATTCTTGATATAGCACCCAGCACAGGGCTTTGCAAACAAACAAAAAAGCCACAATAAAAATGCATTAAATGAGCATTGGAATATACTCAAACCCAAAGCATCTAGCATAGACAACCACTTAATATTTTCCTATAATTTTCTTTATTCTAGACTTTAACTATTAACTAGCTCCAGTTCCTTGAGTCAGTGCAAGGCTGCAGGTTTATGTAGATGAAGCCCACAGGCTTTCTAGAAGAGAACAAATATGACAAATATCCACTAGGTGAAACTAGTGTCTGAGGCAATTCCAGTGCCTGAGCCTAAGAGGACACTGGCCAGGCTACTGAACTGGCACCAGAGACATGCTCCTGTATCCAGAGTCCCTGCCACTGCCATCTTTTCTGGGTTGCCTGCTCTTCAGCAGTAGCAGTAGCAGTGAAATAGAATCCTGGCAGCTGGAGAGCCTGCTCCCCACTGTGCTCCTCACTTACTGAGTGATTTATTTCAAAGGAAGCTCCTTGGGCAGGTTATCTCAGGAGTTCTGGCACATACAGACTGTGAGCCTCTCCAAGAGGAGGCAAACAGGCCAAAGATCAACCTGTGGAGTCAGGAGGGAGGAAAGTTCAGATGTCCTGGCAGCCTCTTCTGCCAGCATCCCCCTTTCTCCGTTTCATAATGTAGGCAGGTAAGGTGAGGAGGCTGACTGTTGCTCTCCCATTTCATTCTTGTTGTTGTTGTTGGCCATGGGGCTTGAACTATGAGCTTGGGCGCTGTCCCTTAGCTCTTCAGCTCGAGGTTAGAGCTCTACCACTTGGACCACAGTGCCCACTTCCGGCTTTTTTTTTGTTTATGTGGTGCTGAGGAATCGAACCCAGGGCCTCATGCATGTGAGGCAAGCACTCTACCACTGAGCCACCTTCCCAGCTCCTCCTATTTCATTCTTATAGGTTTATAGCTTTCTCATTTCTAGCTGTGAGATCTTGAGCAAGTCCCTAATCACTGATATGTTTCCTCATCTATTGAACAAAGATAATGATCTTGTGCTGCCACTCACACAAAGCAGGATGAGTGACAAAATGCATGCAAAAGAGCTTTTCATATTGAAGAGCCCTGTGAGAGGATTCCCCCTCCCCCCCTTTTCTCATCCTGAGTTTGAACTCAGGGCCTGGGTGCTGTCCCTGACATTTTTCAGCTCAAGTATTCTACACTTGAGCCACAGCTACATTTTTGGCCTTTTGGTGATTAATTGGCTATAGAGTCTCATGGATTTCCTGTCTGGGCTCGCTTTGAACCACAATCCTCAGCTTTGTGAGTTGCTAGTATTACAGGTGTAAGCCACCAGTGCCTGACTTCTTTTTAATTTTACTTTGCTTTTTTTTTTTTTTTTGAGATAGGGTTTCCTTATGTAGTGACAATGAAGTCTTGAAATCACCATCCTCCTGCCTCAGCCTCCCAAGTGATGGGTTTACAATTGAGCTCCACATGACCCAGCTGGGTATTCTTACTTTTCACATTATCTGCACCAACTCCCTAATATTCCACATAAGGAAACCTAATCTCAAAAAGGTCACATGGTCATTCATGGTGAGAGCTAGGTCTTCTAATTTTCAATGCCAGTTAACACCAGACAGTTTACTAAGTGCAATCACAAACAGCCCTGGGCCTTTTTCCTTTCCAACTTGTATTTAGAACAACTTACTAAAAAATGTAAAGAAGCTGGGTGCTGGTGGCTCATACCTGTAATCCTAGCTACTTAGGAGACTGAGATCTGATGATTGCAGTTGAAGCCAGCCCAGGAAGGAAAGTTCCTAAGATTCATCTCCAATTAACCACCAAAAAACCGTAAGTGGAGCTGTGGCTCAAGTGGTAAAGCACTAGCATTGAGTATAAAAGCTCAGGGACAGCGCCCAGGCCCTGCGTTCCAGTCTGGGATTGGAACATACACATAAAACAATAAAAAATCATTTAAAAAAAAGTTCTAGGGGCTGGGAAGGTGGCTCAGTGGTAGAGTGCTTGCCTCGCATGCATGAGGCCCTCGGTTCGATTCCTCAGCACCACATAAGCAGAAAAAGCCGGAAGTGGGGCTGAGGCTCAAGTAGTAGAGCGCTAGTCTACAGCTGAAGAGCTGAGGGACAGCGCTCAGGCCCAGAGTTCAGACCCCACGACGGACCAAAAAAAAAAAAAAAAGTTCCAAAAAGGAGCACTGTGTCAGTGGCTCATGTCTGCAATCCTACCTACTCAGAAGGCTGAGATCTGATGATTGCGGTTCAAAGCCAGCCCGACCGGAAAGTTTGTGAGATTTTTATCCCGAGGGCTAGGGCGAAAACTTCAGGGACAGTGCCCAGGCCCTGAGTTCAAGCCCTAGGACCTGCACAAAAAACAAGAAACAGAAAGGGGGTGGGGGGTTCCTGGGTATAAAGAAGCGAGGAATAGTGGATTCCTTGCTTAGGCCACTCAGCACCTTGGGGAAGCCACTGCAGGAGAGAGTGAAGAGCAGGGTCTCGGGACAGGCCGTCCAGGGTGGTGGAGTGGTCTCCGGCCCTGGTCTGGAGTGAGTGAAGATATGAATGTGTCTTTCCAGGGCGTCCGAAGGTTGGAAGTGTTTTCCTCGCTAAAATCCAGTTTCTCCCTGGCTACAGCTATGTTTATTTTCCTGAACTATAATTTTTCCCAGGCCGGCAACTGACTCCGGGCCACAGCACGGCCCCTTGGGAAAAGTAGTTCGGATTCCCTTTCAGGTGAGTTCCTTTTGCTCGGCCTGTCAGTGCGACTCATTCTAGGAAACTTCATATTCAAAGGGTTCCGGCAGCAACCCGAAAGCAGATGTTGGGACCACCAAGGTGTTTAGGTGTCTAGCATCCTGCAGAGGCGCGGGAAAGAAAGACTACAACTCCCAGCAGCCAGCGCGCGCCCCTACTGCGCAAGCGTAACTGCGCCTCGCCACCCCTCCCCCTCCCCCAACTGCTGCTGTCGGTCCGTTCCCGAGTTCCCCCCATCAGTTCTAATGTCCCCTCCGTCTCTCCGGCACCTCACACTCACCGCGAACACGCGGCGTTGGGTACAGCCGCTGTGCCTTCTCCAAGAAGCGGAGCGCCCGGTCGGGCTGGTTGCTCTGGATGGCCTTAAGGGCGATGCTGATACAGCGCTCAGCTTCATCCTTGTTGGATTCCATGGCGGAACCCGAGCGCGGAACCTGGGAGGGGGAGGCCGGGCGAGCGAAGGGCTGCGCCAGCTGCCGGCGCGTCGCGGGGCCGGCTGGGCGCACACTGATGACGTAAGGCCACCGCCTCCTCTTTAGAGATTTGAGCTAGTGGAGTCAGGGCGGAAGCGATACCGTATGTCTTCTAAGAAAGGGTCGCTGGGTTTAGGTTTAATGATGTGTGCTATTTTTAGTTCTCGAGCCCAAGGTGTTAGCTCTGGAGTCTTAAGAGTACGCGCGCACGTTTTTGGTAATAACTATGTGCTCGAGAGGAAGGAAACGGATGTTTCATTGAACAAATACTCTGTTTACCCTCTATCAGGCAGGGTTACATGATGGTACTACACCACTGGAGTCTTGAATTTCTTCGAAGCTCATTTTAACAGACATCTGAATTCAGGAGAGGTAGGTACAAACGACTGTCTAGAGGAAGGGTGGTCCTGGCAGAAGGAAGAGCAAATGCAAGAAAATAGTGATTTTTTTTGTTGTTGTTGAGTTATTACAGAATCAAGGAGTAGAAAACACTGGAGAGCATGAAAGAGTCCACCACAGAAAGGATCCATCGGTTTCCAGTTCTTTCAGCTATAACTCCAATGACAGCGGTCTCATCAAGGTTGCCAGTCACTTCTCCATTGTCAAGTCCATTGGTCATTCCTCCATCCTTACATGACTGGGCCCTTCACATGAGGCCGCTACAATAAGCCAAACGAGTTATTGTTGGCTTTTTGTTGGCAAAAGGCTTCTTATAAGAAGCCAAGATGAGGGCTGAGAAGGTGGTTCAGGGATAGAGTGCTTGACTTGCATGCACGAGGCCCTGGGTTTGATTCCTCAGCACCACATAAGCAAAAAAGCCGGAAGTGGCACTGTGGCTCAAGTGGTAGGCCGCTAGTATTGAGCTGAAGAGTTGAGGAACAATGCCCAGGCCTCACGACTGGCACCCCCCCCCCAAAAAAAAAGCCAATATGAATTAGAAGCTACTGTATAATCCAGTTGAGAATAAATGGTAACTTGGATAAGGGTAGGGGTGGAGGTGGTGAGAAGTAGTTATGTTCTGGATATATTTTGAAGATACAATCAAGTCGTTTTGGCTGATGCAATGTGTGAGAAAAAGAGCTGAAACTAGAATCACCACAAAAGTGAATGTAGCCAGAGAAGAGTAGAATTTGATTTTGGAAACTTTCAGCACTTCTGTATTTAGGAGTCTAGAAGAAGAAGAGACTTTAGGAAAGTAGAATGTTAAGTAGTGGCTTATAAGGTAAGAAAACAAGTTATCTCAAGTGAAGCAGATGTTTCTCTGGGAAGAAAGGAGTTTATCAAATCCCATGGAGAGGCCAAGCAGTATGAGAACCAGGAAATAACCCAGGATTGTATCAGTGGTGACTTTGATATAATTGCTTTTAGTGGCTGGTAGGGAGAAGTCAGACAGATGGAGATGTATTCAAGAGGATAAAAGGAGGATGAAGTGGATTGGTAGGAGGAGGAATGTGGGTTCCTGTAGAGTTTGTTTTTCTGTTAAGATGGGGTATTTTGTGATAGGAATTATGTAGGCAAGACCTTTTGATAGTGCAAGCAGGAGAGGAAACAATTAGAATAGACAAGAGGAGGGGAGAGATTGAAGGTGCAAGGGGGAGACACTGGCCTTAGACAGTCGCATGGACATGCATTGCTTTTTAGGAGTCAAGGCAGTGTGTGTGGACACCTGTCAGGCTGGCTGGTAGGTGTGGAAGTGACAGCATGAGGACATTCTCTTCAGATAGGACCTCCCATTTCCTCTTCCCAACACAAACCTTTATGTCTCTTGGTAATGAAGAAATCTGCACCTCCTTAATTCAGTAAAGTTAAGGTCTCCACGGACTGATAGGTTCCTAATCTATTAATGATAAATATTGGGTCCCTTTCAGACAGACTCCCTGAGGTTGCTTGATCCAGGACTACAATGTCCAGCTTCCCCCTCCTACTAAGTATCGTGAGGTTTCTTCCATTTTAATGAGGTCTCTCTTCTGTTGACCATAGGGTACTTATCAGTGACAGAGGTCTTCACTCAAGTGGAAAAGAAGCCTGTAAATTTCATGTGTTAAGGAACTAGGTTGTGATTGCTCAGCCACAGGCCAGTGAGTTCTCTTCTCTTCTCCTGAAAAGCATATGAAATGACACAGTCTTATCTGCAGTTTGAACTCTATAGTCAGTTCTGGGTAGGTCTGGATCAGTGAGGATCTGGAGAGAGGGCTGAGTGCATGTTGATTAGGTCACTGTGAGAGGGAGCCCTTTGTGCCTTATCTTGCCTGAGCCATGCAATTTTTCCTTCCTTCCTTCCTTCCCTCTCCTTCGTCTTTTCCCCCTCCCTCATTCCCTACTTCCATCCTTTCCTCCTTCCCTCCCTCTTTCCCTTCTTTTCTTTCTTCCTTTTTGTGTTACTAGGAACCCAGAGCCTCCTGCATAGATCAGACCTCTACCAATTGAATCACAACCTCTGCTCCTGTTTCTATCCAGAATTTTGTTTCAGAATAAAGAGTGAATGAACAATGAACTGAGCCTGAAGGCTGGTCTAACCAGTCCTCGTGTTGTCACTCACACCTTTCTTTCTTTCTTTTTTTGTTGGTCGTGGGGCTTGAACTCTGGGCCTGAGCGCTGTCCCTGTGCTCCTTAGCTCTATCACTTGAGCTACAGTGCCACTTCCCGTTTTCTGGTGGTTTATTGGAGATAAGAGTTTCACAGACTTTCCTGCCGGGGCTGGCTTTGCACTTTGATCCTCAGATTTCAGCCTCCTGAGTAGCTAGGATTACAGGTGTGAGCTACCAGTGCCCGGCTCACACCTTTTTTATAGACCTTAGTCCAAGAAGGTATCTTAGTTTTTGAGGCTAATTTGATTTTTATGGATCCTTTTCAGTCCAAAGTCCAAGCATAAGCCATACCCAGGTTAGTTTATGTTCATAAGGCCTACAGGTTTTGCTTAAAATGAAACTGGCATATCAGAGATGACCTGAAATTACACTTTCTCTTTATTGTCATGATTCTGGTCTAAGGGAAAAATCTATAAGCTTCTAACTTGACTAGCTGGCATGTAGTATCTAGACAGATGAGACACAAATCTTTACTTACCTTCTTCACAGTTACCCAAACACCACTGGCAAAGTGAATCAACCAGTGAATCTTAACAGTACTTAACTTTGCTTCTGGACTGAACCCAGCCTTGCATGAACCGGACATCTGCTTCCACATCTCTCTCCATTGGAGAGACAGAATTCTCAATCTACTATAACAAAATTTTATCTTCTACCATCCTTCTCCATCTCTACCAAGATACCTCTCACCTCAGCAATCTATATGCCTCTCTTTAATTATCTTTTCAGTCTATCCAAGCAGAACTCATTCTTTAGAACTCAGTTTAAACCCTATCTCCTCTGTGAAGTGAGAGAATTGATTTAGCAGTCATGTGTCTTTCTTGGAAGTCAGGCACTGTTAGGTGCTGTAGGGATTTTGAGATGCACAACAGACAGCACCTGGAGTTTGGTCTAGAAAGGGAGAAAGGAATAGAAGAACTACAAGATCATATGATGGTGAGTTCCACAGTGGGACTATGTAAACTCCAGAGGGGTTCACAGGGGAGTTGTTAGCTGTGTGTAGGGTTAGAGAAACTTTTTGTCCTGCACAGCTGGCATCCTTGCTACATTCTGTTTCCAGCTATTCCAAGATGGAGACCTTGCCTTATGGCCTGAGCCAAAAGCCTGATATCTCAGACAGCCCAATAGTTTTGATTATTGCCTGCCTCTACTGGAGCTTGAACTCAGAGCCTGAGTGCTGTCTCTTAGCTTTTTTGCTCAAGGCCAGTACTCTAAAACTTGAGCCACAGTTCTGCCTCCAGTTTTTTTTTCTTTTGGTCGTGGTGCTTGAACTGTGGACCTGGTTGCTTTCCCTCAGCTCTTCAGCTCAAGGCAAGTGCTCTACCATTTGAACACAGCACCACTTTTGGTTTTCTGGTGGCTTATTGGAGATAAGACTTTCCTGCCCAGGCTGACTTTGAACCATGATCCTCAGGTGTCAGCCTCCTGAGTAACTAGGATGACAGGTGTGAGCATCTCGGGCCTGCTGCCTCCAGCTTTTTGGTGCTTAATTTTCAGATAAAAGTCCCTATCTGCCCTGTTGGCTTCAGATCTTAGCTTTCTGAGTAACTAAGATTACAGACCGGAGACCCTAGCACCAGGCTTATATTTTTACTTTTAAACTGCCACAGTATCTGTAATTATCATGCATTTAAAAATTTCTAGCCAGGCAAAGTGGCTCAAGCCTTTAGTCTTAGCTACTTGGGAGGTAAAGCTCAGGAGATCATGGTTCGAGGCCAGCCCAGGTATAAAAATTTGAGACATCATCTCAACCAATGGCTGTGTGTGGTGGTGTATACCTATCATCTCTAGAAACATGGAGAAGTACACGATCATAGCTCAGCTGCCTGCTCAGACTTGCATAGAGACCCTATCTTGAAAATAATCTATGTACCATGCTGGTGGCTCACATTTGTAATCCTAGCCACTTAGGAGGCTGGGATCTGAGAATTGGTTCAAAGCTAGCTTGGGTGTGAAAGTCCATGTGATTCTTTTTTTTTTTTTGTCGGTCGTGGGGCTTGAACTCTGGGCCTGGGCGCTGTCCCTCAGCTCTTCAGCTCAAGGCGAGTGCTCTACCACTTGAGCTACAGCGCCACTTCCGGTTTTCTGGTGGTTTATTGGCGATAGGAGTCTCATGGTCTCTCCTGCCCGAGCTGGCTTTGAACCGAGATCCTCAGATCTCAGCCTCCTGAGTAGCTAGGATTACAGGCGTGAGCCACCAGTGCCCAGCTTCCATGTGATTCTTATCTCCAATTAACCATCAGAAAAAAACCACCAGTGGCACCGTGGCTCAAAGTGGTAGAGCACTAGCCTTGAGTAAAAGAGTTCAGGGACAGGAGCTCAGGCCCTGAACTCTAGCCCCAGGACCGACAAAATACAAAACCCACAAACCCACACACACAAAACACCACCACCAACAAAAAACAAAACCATGCAAAAAGGGGCTGGAGGTGTGACTCAAGTGGTAGAGTACTGTCCAACAAGTGTAAAGCCCTGAGTTCAATCCCCAGTACTCCCAATTCCTAATATTGGGTGTTGAGTGTGGCTCTGAGGCCACATACCTACCTATGAAAGTTCCTGAGATCATGTGGCATGTTGACAAAAAAACAAAAAAAACAAAAAGAGAAAATCTTACATGTGCTTCACTATCTCGGCTATAGCTTATCATGAGCTTATCTTCTATGGATAAGTACACAAGTTCCTTTTTACCATTCAGTTGTGACCCACAAATCTTTTCTTTTTTGCTGGGGGTTGAGCGTAGGCCCTCACACATGCTCAGTCGATCACTAAACTATACCTCCAGCCTCTCCACTCTCCTGTTTTTTGGGTGCAGATTTTGGGGCTTGAATGCAGGGCCTTGAGCTCTCATTTAGCTGTTTTGCTGTACTGCTTGAGTCATGCCTCCACTTCCAGCTTTTTGCTGGTTAATTGGAGATAAGAGTCTCTTGGATTTAGCTTCGAACCTCCATCTTCAGATCTCCACCTCCTGAGTAGCTAGGATTTACAGGTGTGAGACACCAGGGCTTAGTACATTAAAAAAAAAATCTTTAGGGAATGTTATTATCTTGATTGTTAGATTACAAAATCATTTCTTAGAAACTCTCTAGAACTTCAGTTCCCAGGATGACATGTGTTTTTCTGACTTCTGCCTGAAACTCCTCATTGGTAATGCCTGCTTTCCCATGTAACTCCTAAGTCTTAATTAAAAAAAAAAACCCACTTCTCTGCAAGTCTGCTTTGAACTCCCTTGTGGGGCAGGTGGCTCTCTCACTTTTCAGTTGCTCACACAATGGCCTGCCTGTACCTAGCTTGATTGCATGTCCCTGTTTTGCTCACTGGATGCAGAAACCTTGAAAGCACTGCAGTGCCTGGTCTTCAGCAAAGGGCTAGAGAATGAAGAGGAAATTGCACCCTTATTTGCTAGTAAAATTTCCCATCTGGAGGTCAGAAAACAGTTCACAATAGTTTATGGTTTTTGTTTGTTTGTTTGTTTTTTGTTTTGCCAGTCCTGGGGCTTGAACTCAATGCCTGGGTGCTGTCCCTGAGCCTCTTTGTGCTCAAGGCTAGCGCTCTACCACTTGAGCCACAGTGCCACTTCTGGCTTTTTTGAGGTTATTGGAAATAAGATTCTCATGGGGACTTTTTTTACATGTGCTGGTTTCAAACCATGATTCTCAGATCTCAGCCTTCTGGGTAGCTAGGATTACAGGTGTGAGCCACTAGAACCCAGCTTCACACTAGTTTTTTTCCTTCATTTGTAGTCATATACATAGTGCCTCTCTTCATGGTTCCTTCTGTACTGCTCCATGGTGGCATACTTCCCGGTGGCTCTTTGGAAAGCCCTATTCTCAGGAGAGGACTCCAGTACCCTTCCCTCCCAGTGTCCAGTACAGTGCATCATTGTACTAAGTCTTTTTGCCAGCAGGTGGCACTGGAGGCCTGTAAGAAGCCGCTGACTCTTCCCTCCAGCACATAACTCTTACCCCTTCAGGCTTGGGCTGTGGGAAAACCTCCAGAATGCTCCAAGATTGGGCTCCTGGCTCCCAAGGGGCTGTACTTCTTCATTGTCTGGTGGCAGTCATTGTGTAAATGTCACTGTTATCTGGATGATGTGCTCAACCAGAGCTAAACTAGGTAGGGCACTTCTTAAGCCTCTTAAGGCTCTACCACTTGAGTCACAGCGCCACTTCTGGTTTTCTAGTGATTTATTGGTAAGAGTCTCATGGACTTTCCTGCCAGGCTGGCTTTGAATGGTGATCCGCAGATCTCAGCCTCCTGAATAACTAGGATTACAGGCATGAGCCACCAGTACCCAGCTTAAGCCTCTTTTTGTTTAGTAGCAATTTCTGTATTTTCCTTACTTGTCTTGGGGCATGGGAACCCAAAGCCAAGGAAGCCCAGAAGTCCTTCCTGAAGGTCTCTTCTTGTAGGGGGAGTAAATGTCCCACAGAAGCTAGGAGTGGGACATCTCTTTCATGATGGAGTAAACAAGAAATAATCACACTGTTAATGCCCAAGACCAAGGGCAATGAGCCAGGGCAAAGCCCACACTTGGATCTGGAAAGATGTGAGGTAGATGAGATGGGAGAGCGGCAGACCTTTTGGAGAGTCTAATCTCCCAGTAAGGACATTAGAAATGAGGCTGTTAAATGGTTGTAGAGGAAGTGCCAGGACCAGAAATCTTCCTTGGACAGCCATAGGTATAGACAGAGGCCTCTTTGTCTCTTTGGCTGCCAAGCACTCCCTACCCCACCCTCAGAGCCCAGCCCTGGGTTTTGAGTGTGATCATTGCTATGGCAGCCATGACAGGGAGAATTACCTGGAGATCCTGGAGGCTTCAGGAATTTTGGAGATCTGAAGCAGAGGCAGAGTCTGAGGAACCTTAGAGCCCATTTAGATCAACCTGTCATTTAACAAATGAGGAAACAGACTTGCTCAATGCCACCCTGAGTTAGTGGCAGAGCTGGGTTCATCAGACACATTGTTATGGTTAAAATTTAGTTCCCCAATAACAGATGATTCTTCATACACTGCATCCCCCTTAGTTCCCTATCATGGTCTATGAATAATCAAGGACTGTTGTGCCATGACTGTGAATGACACATTAGCCAAACTGTGCCAGGCCAGTGTCGCTATGAACCTCTAAACACCTCTGTGCTGTCATCAGGCAAACTGCTGCTAGCGGGTCCCAAAACCCAGCAGAGAAGATGAGAAGGGTTCAGAGGATTCTAAAATAAAGGAGATGGGAGCCTTTTGGGGTTTACTGAAAACTGTTATAATTAAAGTAATACTTTATGAGTGTTTAGGACAGAGGGCAGACATGCCGAGGCAGGCCTCCACTGCGGAGGCCATGGCAGGGGAGACGGCACCTGCAGGGAACCATAGCTCAGCCATGGCTCTAATTAACAGTCCGGATGGAGGCATCTTGGGGTGCCTTTGAGGAAAAGAAGGGAGTGGAGAGGGTCATGAAGCAGCTACTTAAATTTGGATTTCTACTCTGTTCTCATTGAGCACAAGGCCTTCTGGGAATATTAGAGCTGCCCTGTGTCTGACACAGATTCTTTTTCAGGCCAGGCTTCCTGCCAACTCAGGATGCTGGGGTCATCTTCATTATCATTCATCACTTCTTGTCTGACTTGATTTTTCCAACTTGCCACTTAAAAACAGTAGCAGGAGGAAGAGCAAGGGATATTCTTGTTCATCTAAACCCATGGCAGAAATGATTTGAGAACTGGCTGTTTCCCAGGGCTGGCAGGTGTGTGGAAGATTTTTAGGTGGTGAAGGGGCCTAGCAGAGCTCTGGGACAGGGAAAGTGGGAAGAGGGGAAGCTAGTGGAACCCTGAGGTCATTCCCAGGAAGCAGGGAGCACTAGTCCCCAAAGCAGCAGCACAAAGGGCTATGCAGAGGCTGCTCTGGAGGATCCGGGGTCTTTGGGGTGCAAGAGATGGCACCCTTTTGAAGTTTTGGGTTACTATTTGGGCAGAGCAAAGTCCCAGGCAGTTTCCTGTGCACATTTCCACATGGCCTGCATGAGGCGGGTGAAGCCCATGTCTTTGGGCTTCTCTAGACCTCTCATCAGCCGTTGCTTCATGATGGAAACAAATTCCTTATTGCTCAGCTCTCCATTGCCTAGATAAAGAAACAAACACAACAGCGTAAGTGGAGGCCTTGGAACAAAGTCACAGACAATCTCACTGTTCACACCATGTGGGTTGAACATGCTCTTATAGCCAAACTGGATTCTCATGGCTCAGGACGAACTAGTTCACTTCTTTCTTGTCATTTCCAAATGTAATTCAGTGATGCGTGCAGTGTAGTATGACACAAGATGAATGGGAATATAGTGTCTGTCAGGTCCTATGCTCACTACTGAAAATAAAGAAATAAGCAGACTTTGTGTTTTGTCCCTTGAAATACTTGCAGGGTGTGGGAGAGACAAATTATGGCATCAGCATGGAACACAGGATGCTGTGGGCACAAAGGAAAGCAGCATGGCTGCCAGACAATTCCAAGTAGTGGAGGACGTTGACCCAGGGCTGGAGACAGGGCAAGTAAACTCAACAGGCTGACAGAGCTCAGCCTGCAGGTCTGTGCTCCTGCTTACCTTTGGTTACACTGTTCCCTACATGGGAGGCTTCTTCTAGCTCACTCCCCTTTACCTGTAAATTCTTGCTACTTTGGGAAACCTGATTTTGTTTGTACTATGCCCAGCTGGGTGAGATCTTCTTAGCCTATCTGATTCTCAACATCTGCCACAGGACCTCACATATACTATATTCTGTATAAGGAGATAGGTACCTTCTTTCTAGAGACATTATAATACTTGAGTGCCCTTTCTCTACTAAACAACAAGCTGGGTTTACCATTTTCATTTTCATTTTCTTTTCCCAAGGAGATTATGTTTATTTGGGCTACGTTAGGATTGTGGGGAAACACAGATTTCTCTCTCCTCTCTCTCTCTGTCTGCGACCAGAACTTAAACTCAGTATCTGGTGCTTTTGGTCATTGGCTGGTGCTCTGCCACATGAGCCACACCTTCAATCCCTCTGTTGTTGAGATCCTCCTGACCATTCATGTAAACCACAGGCATATTGGAATTGCCAGAAGTGGAGAATGCAATCCCTGTGTTATATTTCTCAATCTCCTGAGGCTGAGGGCCAATCTCTGGGAGGCATGGCTAGTATAATGTTGCTACCTGCCAGGCTCCATTGGAAGCCATGTCTAGAAGGACTGTGCTGCTCTGCGTTCTCTTCTGATTCCAGAAGGCCCACTCACCGTCACAATCAAAGAGCGCAAACACCACATCACACACGTGGTCTGAGAGTTCCACTTTAGCTACGGTCCTGGCCACCTGCTGCATGGTCACTGAAAGAGGAGATACTGAATTAACACAGCAGAAAGACTTCTGTTTTTGCTTTCTCTTAGTGGATAAACTGCTCAGAAGTTTTCAATGGTGTTGATGTCATATTTAAGAAAATGAGACCAGGCATGATGACCACATCTGTAATCCCTGCTACTCAGGATGCTATTCCATTCCTTTCTCTGCATGTCATACCTACCTTCTGCTTTAACTGCTATAATCTGGGATTATCTTCCCATTCTCTCTTTATTGCACTCATTCCATGCAGTGTCCACAGCCGGTTGTCTGGTTATTCTTACATTTACCCCTTTTCCCATGAAGACAGTGTTCTTTGCTCTAAATGAACCATTAAGTCATATTCAAGGAGGGTAGTGAGAGCTCCTGACAGCTTTTAGTAAGCTCGCCCAGCTGGTATTAAGTGGTTATAGAACAGGGACCTCTGGAGGCTGCAGTAAGAACTAATTAGAAATGCCATCTTCTCACTAAACAGTGACAGATGATGTCCTATCTCGGCATGGAGAGGGCGCTGCTGGTCTATGTACTACAGGAAGGAAAACCAGGGCTGCTAAGTCATTATGACTCAAACCCTGGGATGGTAACTGCCTCTGCTGGGTGCCCTTTCACAGTGTCACCAAGAGCCTCAGAGCCCCCAGGGCGTAAATCCAGAGCAGGGTGAAACTATCTAGCTGGTGAGCTGTCAAACTGGGAGCTCCTAGGACAAGTGGGATGACAGCAGATTACAAAGCAAGTGCTTGACAGCTGGTCCTGAAAGCTGGCTCATTCATATTGTTTCCACCTTCTCTGAATCACAAAGCCATAATTAAATCACAGCAAGCAGAAAAATTCCCCCTTCAGATCTCAGCTCTCCTATGCAGAGCAGTTGTTGGTCTGGAATTTTGGCTTCTCTTATTTGACTATGATATTGTGAAATATATTTGGTCTTCTTCCCAGTTTCTGGGCATACAACTCCTATATTCTTGGAATCTCCAAAGTAAGGTTTCTTTGAATATTAAGAAGATGACTGGTAGCTTCAGGATGAATGTGGGTCACAGGAAATACCAAAGCATGACTGTACTTTTTAGTCCCACCCTCTAACTTTGGGGGAGGAGAAAGGTGCTGAAAGTTGAGGAGGGTACAGATTGTCAGTGAGTGAATGAATCAATCCTGCCTGGGTAACAAAGACTCCATAAACCCCCAAAACACAGGGTGTGGAAACCTTGCAGAATGCTGGCTATGTGGAGTTTCTGGAGGGTGGTGTACCCAGAGGAGGCAAGGAAGCTCTGTGTTTCTTCTCCCAAATCTCTCCCTGTATGCCTCTTCTTTTGTATCCTTTGAAATATCTTTTTGTAATAAACTAGTAAACATAAGTATCTTCCAGGTCCTATGAGCCACTCTCACAAATAAATAGAACTTGAGGAGGTGGTTGTAGGAATCTTACTTATAGCTAGCTAGTCAGAAGCATAGCTAAAATAATCTAGGGCTTGACAGAGGGGGTGAGGCTTGAGGGTGAGCCCTCAACCTGTGGGATTTGGTGCTGTGTCTAGTTAGATGGTGTCAGAATTAGCTGAACTCTAGATGCCCAGCTGGTATCTATAGGCATATAGAATGGATCGCTTGTTTGCTGCTGGGGTGAAATCCCACGTGATGACTCCCACAAAAAGAATGTAAAATGTGAAATCAGAAACAGAAAAATTATTGATTTTTAAGAATAAGGGCAAAACATTAAAGGCAGAACCTCTTTGTAGAGGGAAACTCCAGGTTAATTATTAAAGGGAAAATTCCAAAGATAAAGGCTTGAAGTAAATTAGGGAGTTAAACACTGGGTTACTGGAATTCAGTAAATAGTATAAACTATCAGCCTCCACCATGAGGGACTCTCCAGCCAGGGGTGACCCAGAAGGCACAATGACCTGAATAACCGGAATCAAACCTGACCTCTGCAGATCCAAGAAATGGATGAGAGGGAAACCAAGCACAACCGCCAAATTCCTCCCAACTGTGTAATTCTCTCTTCTGTACCCCCAGCACCAAATTCCTGCTAAGGGCGTAATTCTGCTTCTGTACCCCCAACTTGCTTGCTCTGGCTTATTGCAAAAAAGGCCACCAGCATGTGGTTTGTGCCCTTAAATACCCAGCAGGTCTGCATTTTGGGGCTGCACTCTAAGCTGTGTGCACCAGCTCAGTCACTGCGCAGCAATAAAGACTCCTAGCCTATCTGAATGAGTGCTGGGATGTCTGCCTTGGAAATCGGGGTACAAAACTTCGTCCCTTTTAAAATAATATGTGTTTGTTTGTGTATATGTGTGTGCACACTAGCGTGCATGGGCATGCCAGTCCTGGGGCTTGAACTCAGGGCCTGGGTACTGTCCCTGAACTTGTTTTTATTCAAGGTTAGTGCTCTACCACTTTGAGCCACAGCACCATTTCTGGTTTTTTAGTAGTTAACTGGAGTTAAGAGTCTCATGGACTTCCCTGACTAGGCTGGCTTTGAACTAAGATTTTCAGATCTTAGCCTCCTGAGTAGGTAGGATTGATTATAGGTGTGAGTCACTAATATCTGTTTTTTGTTTTTTGTTTTCAGTCAGGATCTTACTATGTAGCCTAGACTGACCTGAAATCACTATGTAGCCCAGACTGTACTAGAACTCTTGAGATTCCTGCCTTTGCCTTCTGAGTGTTGGGATTACCATGTAATATAAATCACCATGCCCAGCCTCATATACTTTCTCTGTTGATTACTTGTGTGAGAGAAGAAGAAAAACTGAATGCCAACTAATTGATGGTTTAGACTTTATTTCCTACTTTGAAAGACATCCACATGGAGTGTGAAGACACCATGAAAAAAAAAGACTCTAACTTCCTTTTATCAAATCTGTCTAAACAATCAGCTGACCTCAGATGGGTGATTTCTATTAGATCAGAATTTGTAGAAGCAGGCACAATTGGCACTCAAAAATCTAATGCCATCTGGCTTTTTGAAAAGTCCAGGCAGAATCCGAATTGTGCCAGGTCCTCAATTTACTGGCATTTATAGCCCATGAGTAGACAATTCAGCAGTGGAAAGAAACAAATACTGAGTCTGTGTGATATATCAGAAGCTACATTCCGTAAAACTAGCAACAATGGTTAAGTTGGAAAGTATCATAGTGATAAGAACCAAAAGGTCCACATAGAACCAGAGAATCTTAGAGCCAGAGGAAGCCTGAAAGGCAATATGAAATGCAGAGAAGTTGAGTTACTCATTCAGGGTCACAAAACAAGTTAACAGCTAGCTCAATGTTCTTTTCCTATAATCCTAGGTCCACTTGACTCCTTATGTGGACAAAACTAGCTTCTTCATGATTCTGTTATCGCCAAAGAGAGAATTCAGATGAAAGAAAAGCAAACTGGGGAATCCTCAAGTGTTTTTGGTCAGAGATGAATAATCGAATAGCTGGGAGTTGTGAGGAGTTGGTGTTATAGTTTGACCACAGCTCTGACTGTTATGGACAGTGGAAGACACTTAGCATTCATTCCTTTGGAACTCACAGGGACCATTTCAGGGACAACTTTAAAGGCGTATTAAACATTAACCAGATAAAAAGCATATGGAACAAAGGTGGCCTTGGTAGCTTTTCCCCACAGGGGCATCTGATGTACAGACACAACTTCGGGCATCATGACCCAGTTAGGAACTGCCTTTGCAAAAGTATTTGGAAAGGTGACCTGACACGTTAGGCTGACAGTTTCTAGCTGTGTGGTCATATGATCAATCGTGCCTTTCTGGACTGCTGTGGAGAAAATCAAAAGCTGGCTTGTGAGTGCCAAGGTTAAGTAAGGAAAAACATTTTACTTCAGCCCTGGAAAGGGCTTGATACAGATGTCTTAGTTTCAAGATGGGGAGAAGTTTTTCCTTGAGGAGTGTTTGTTCTTTCTTTTTCTGCATCTTCTTTTAGGATATTTTGGCAAATATGGCACACACATTTCAACCAGATTTTGGAGGGAGGTAAGGAGAAGGAACAGAATTTAGGAGAACTAGCAATTTAAGAAGCCCAGAGCAGTGTACAAGTAATGAAGATGGTAACAATTCCTTATTCTACATGGAATTGTTCTCAAGTATCCTTTTCTTCTTCTGTTAACTAGCGTTTCAACTTAGCATCTCACCCTTACTTGGCTTGCTTGATTGGCTGGTACTCTACAACTTGAGCTACACCTCCAACCTGGCTTTTTGCTGGTTCTTTTGGAGCTGGAATCTCTTACATTTTTCTGTCAGGAGTTGGCCTTGACACCATCTTCTGGATCTCAGCCTCCTGTGTAACTGGGATGATAGGCATGAGCCAGGTGCTGGCAGCTAGCTCAGAGGTAAAATTTGGATCTGAATTTTAAAGGACTGCTCTAGATTTGTGTATGTGGGTAGTAGGTGATGTGGGCGGGTTAGAAGAGTCAGTCTGAAAAAAGTATGGAAAGCAGGATGGTGCAAAAGCCTGACTCAAGAGCTAGAACATAAGGTGCAGAGGGGGACAAGCATATAGGAAGAGACTTTGCAGAGGTCCAATCCAGTCTCTGCAAGGAAACCTTAAAAACAAGCCAGTTCTTATCTGGAGACTAGTCTCACAATGTTGCTTATACTGACCTTGAAGTCCTTGGCTCAGTGATTCTTCTACCTCCCACCCCAGACTAACTAGGACTATTAATCTCCTGGCACTATGTCCAGCTTTTCAATTTACCATATTAATTTATTTTCCCCTTTTCCACTCTTTGAATATTCATTCTCTTTATTTTAGGAAATTATTTTATTTATTGTATGTTTTTGGTGTTGGTTGATCCTTGGGGCATTAAGCATACTCCTGGAGGAATTTTATTTTTTTTTTGAAACAAGATCTTGCTGTATAAATTAGGCTGGCCTTGAGTTCTAGACCCTTTTGTCTTTGCTTCCTGAGTGCTGGGATTACAGGCTTTGTCAACATGCCCAGGTAGAAAATTATTTTTGATTAGGCAATATTTTTACCTGTTTCACAATTCAAAAGAAAAGTTTCTCTCTCCCAGCCTTGTGCCCCAGTCCACAGACAGCCAATACCTCAAATTCCTAAAGAAGTTTCTATGGATATGCATATACATTTGTCCTTTGCGTCTTCTTTTTCCCATAAAGATGGTATACAAATTTGTTCAGTTAGCACCAAAACAGAAATAATCTCATCTGAGCACATGAACAGCTTCCTTTATCAGCTGCAGAATGAGTGGTCCACTGACAGAATGTATGGTAATTTATTTAACATGTTTCCTTGTTCTAACCTCAAGCTAATTATAAAGCTATTTCCTTGGAAGTCTGTGGTTGTCCTCCAGTGGAGTCTGATTCTCTGCTGGCTGAACTGGGAGCAACTGATATATTAAAATTGAATGTGTTTACATTACACAAAAGACTAAACACTGTTCACCTTTACAAGTGTCTTATTAGAGCGTTATAAACACTTATCTCTATACATGCCTAGAATTGATGTAATTCTTGTCACTATTCTTTTCTCAATGGGATGTAATGTTGACTATTTATGTGGGTATTTCTGGCAGTTTAGCTACCCTCACCCTCCTTTCTCTCCCAGTGGTAATTATGAATCCCCAAGGCAGTATTTCCCATTCCTTGGGTGCTTATATAATTTTACTAAATCATAATGTATTCAAACTGATGTTGTTAAGCCAAAATCAATCTTTGGAATGCTAAGTGACTTTAAATTGGGGAAAATAAGCCAGGTCTCTGCATAGAAAATGCCTCATAAAGCAAACATTCATTTCGGATTTTGAACTTCCTTGCCTACACTGTGAATAATTTTGCTTTAAAAATTGATGACTTTTTTATTTTAAATGAATGGAATCCTGGCCAACACTCCTCTTCACATATAAATGTTTTTACAAAAATGCAATGATGAACTGAAGTACAGGGACTTCCTCCCACAAATTTTGAAGGAATTGCTAAAATAAAACACGTTTTTTCCTTCATAATCTCTTCCCCACACATCTCTGGCATTCCATTTCTATCTTGTGCCTTCATGCTCTGTCTTGGCTATCTTGGTTCTTGCTTTGGATGTCCCTCTGCTTCTGCATCTCATTAGAGCACTGCATCTCCTCTCTAGTACCCAAGGTCCTTCTGGTAGCAATGGGTGCTATGAACTAGAGAAAACTGGTGTGAAATTCACCCAAACCTAAATTTTGTCTGTTTCACATCATACTAGTGATGATCTAAAGAAGTCATTTTCCTTCAGGTTAAAAACAATGAAGTAGGAGTTTAAATGAATCATTTCTAAGCTCTCTTCTAGTCCTGAAGTTTTATGACGGCCATTTTGTTTAAATGACATGATGGCTTAAATTAGTTAAAGAATGTCCCTATCTTCAGGGACATTCAGTCCTTGAAGAATAAAACTAAAAGTAGAGACTGCTGGAGTTAGGGCTGGTATGGTAAGCAAAATTCTGAGGTGTTTCCCAGCATTATATAAATCCCTCTCCATAGTGTGCAAAGGCCCTTAAACATATAGGACATCACTCTTGCAATTAGGTTACTAGAAGCTCAAGCTGAGGATTACAAGAGGGATTCTCTTGCTGGCTTTGAAGAAAGGAGCTGCCAGGCTCTGAGAGCAGGTATGGCACGGACCTGCTGTGGCCTGTGTAGAATTGCTAGCTAGCAGGGAAAGGAGACTCAGCCCTACAACGGAAAGGAACTGAATTCTGCTCAGAAAAGGAATGAGTTTACAGATTCTGACTCCCAGATGAGAATGTAGCCCTGTTGAAACCTTGATTTCTGCCTAAGACCCTGAGTAGAGAATCTGTCCTGGGTACTCAATCCTCACAGGAATGTGAGATAATACAATGTGGGTCTGCAGTTGTGGGTTCTCCATCAATAGAAAGCTAAGAACTGGCCAGTGGAGAAGGTATTTATGACTGGGAATGTTCTCCTCATAGCATACTTTATATATAGATGCCCTCATTTTTAAATACCTTTTACATTCTTATGCAGCGAATACTACTAAACTGCACAAATTAGACCTTATAGAAGCATTAGTTAGATATAATTAAGTTTTAAATGTCCTAATGAGGAAGTGGTTTAAAGCTGCCATTTTTCCACTGGGAATTCAATAGCTTTTCCTCTGACTTTCAATGTATCTGATAAATTATGTTACTTCATTTTCACATATATATGGACATAACTTTGGGCTATAATATGTCCCTTAAAACATTACTATATTCAATAAAAATTGATTTAATTGCAGTTGTGAACATTAAAGCTGGCAGAACCCTTGGAGATACTTAATATAACCCCAACCCAGGAGTCAGAGGAGTTGTGAACTGCTCAAGGTATCAAAGGATGTTAATGACATAGACATCTAGTGCTTTCTCCCTCATCATAAGCTCCTCCCTTCCTCTTCTCCCTTAAGACAAGGTTTCCTTATGTAGTCCTGCTGGTTTGGAAACTCCTGCCTCAGCCTTCTGAGTGCCCGGATAACAGGTATGCATCACCACTTATGGCTCATCCTAAGTTTTTATTACAGCATATTTCATATGCTTTCCAGGATTTGACCTTGCTTAGAATTCTTTTTTTTTTTTTTTGGGTCCGTTCGTGGGGCCTGAACTCTGGGCCTGGGCCCTGTCCCTCAGCTCTTCAGTTCAAAGCTAGTGCTCTACCACTGAGCCACCTTCCCAGCCCTGCTTAGAATTCTTTTACTCACTTGTTACACATTGGTTGAACATTTAATGTGTGTAAAGAATTGTCTTGCATCTGAATAGGACACAAAGATGTAGCAAACATGTTCATATCTATATAAGTTGAAACTCAGGAGAAGCTAAAAGCTTCTGATCCTTAATAATTACAATACAGAACTCATTGGCTAGTTAGAGTCTGAACTGACTATAGACTTCCTCAGAATAAAAGTAGGTCTCATTTGGTCCAAGAAGGATCTTATTTTTATTTTTTTGGTGGTAGTGGGATTTGAAATCAGGGCCTTGCACTTTTTTTTTTTTTTGCCAGTCCTGGGGCTTGAACTCAGGGTCTGGGCACCATTCCTGAGCTTCTTTTGCTACCACTTGAGCCATAGCGCCACTTCCAGCCTTTTCTGTTTATGTGGTACTGAGGAATCGAACCCAGGGCTTCATCCATGCAGGGTAAGCATTCTGCCATTAAGCCACATTCCCAAACCAGGGTCTTGCACTTGGTTTTTTGTTTTTGTTTTTTTGTTGGTCTTGGGCTTGAACTCTGGGCTTGGGCGTTGTTCCTGTGCTCTTCAGCTCAAGGTGAGTGCTCTACCGCTTGAGCTACAGCACCACTTCTGGTTTTCTAGTGGTTTATTGGAGATAAGAGTCTCACAGACGTTGCCCTGAGCTGGCTTTTTACCATGATCCTCTGATCTCAGCCTCCTGAATAGCTAGGATTACAGGCGTGAGCCACTGGCGCCCAGCGGGTCTTGCACTTGGTAGGAAGGTACTCTATCACTTGAGCCACTCTGCCAGCAAAGAGTGATCTCTTTAAATATTAAAAAAATTTTTTTGTGCTGTTGGGAAATCAAACCAAGGGCCTTGTCCTTTCTTTCTTCCTTTCCTTTTTTCCTTCCTTCCTTTTTCCCTTTTTCCCATTTTTCCTTCCATTTTCTCACTCTCTTTTTAAGTTTTTTTTTATTTTTTTGGTCAGTTATGAGGCTTGAACTCTGGGCCTGAATGCTGTCCCTCAGCTCTTCAGCTCCAGGCTAGCACTCTACCACTTGAGCTACTGTGCCACTTCCAGTTTTCTGAGTGGTTTATTGAGATAAGAGTCTCATGGACTTTCCTGCCTGGGCTGGCTTTGAACCTTGATCCTCAGATCTCAGCCTCCTGAGTACCTAGGATTACAGGCGTGAGCCACCAGTGCTCGTCTCTCACCCACTTTTTCATTTTAATCTTTTAAATTTAATTTAGTTGACATATTGGAATGTGTTTTTCTTGTCTGTTAGCTCTATAATAAGGTAAGAATGAAAACAAAACTCTGGATACTGTTATAATGCCAATTTAATATAACTCTTAATTTTCATAATAGCCTTCAAACAAGTATTTTAATACCACCATTCTATAAGTTAAAAAAACTAAGGTTTTGAGAGCTTAAATTTTTTCTCAAGATGACTAATGAGTAGCAAGAACTCAGTTCCAGGTTACAGTGGGAAAACCATAATTTGTGATTAGCACAATTTCTTGCACAGGGTAACCTCTCAATAAATGCTACAAGTGTAACATACCAATGAAGGGAGGTGCTGAAGAACATTTAGATCCTTGGAGGCTGAGGAGTCCACATCTGTAGTCTGCACTTTAGTGCTGCTAAACTAACTACTCAGCACAAACTATCCTGTGACATGACTTTACTTAAGTGACTTTAGGTTTTTGTGTTTGGGGATGTGGAAAAGTGATAAAGTTAGGGCTGGGAAAGTGGCTCAGTAGTACAGTGCTTGCCTTGATGCATGAGGCTCTGGGTTTAATTTTTCAGCACCACATAAGCAGAAAAAGCTGGATGTGGTGCTGTGGCACTAGCCTTGAGCTGAAGACTGGAGGGACAGCACCCAGGCCTAGAGTTCAGGCCCCATGACCAGAAAAAAAAAAGTGATAAAGTTAGAAAGAAAAGAACACAGATGTTGGGCTGGGAAGGTGGCTCAGTGGTAGAGTGCTTGCCTCGCATGCATGAGGCCCTGGGTTTGATTCCTCAGCACCACATAAGCAGAAAAAGCTGGAAGTGGTGCTGTGGCTCCAGTGGTAGAGCGCTAGCCTTGAGGTGAAGAGCTGAGGGACAGCGCCCAGGCCCAGAGTTCAAGCCCCATGACTGGCAAAAAAAAAAAAAAAAGAACACAGATGTTCCTCCATGAGACATATATCTAGAATAGGCCATTCTTAGGCTCTGTCGCATAAAGTAAGCACTACAGATGCCAGAGGGTGTCTGAGCTGGAGAAACTGCTCCCAAACAGAGAGCTGTAGGGGACAATATCATATTCCAGACTCAGAATGGCATTCCCTCCAAAACAGCATAGCTCACCAAAAGGACTTCACTTTTACTCTAAGATTTACTGACTCCTAGTCAAAGGCAACCAAACAGTATGTTTCCAAATGGCAGACCTGCAGTGCTTCCTGGATCATACTTCAGCAAGCACTTTCAGACTCCAACCTTGAAATATACTAAGGGGCAAAATGATGTGTGGCATATCTATAGACTTTGGGACTAGGGAGACCAAAATTCAAATTCTGGCTCTAACCAGTGTTTCACTGTAAAGCATAAGCAAGCTGTTACTTTTTCTATTTCCACATCCATAAAATAGGCATGCTACCACTTACCTTACAGGTCTTAAAGATTAAGAAAAAGAACAGATATAAAGCACAGCATTGTGACCTTCATGGGATACATGGAATAACAGTTGTTATTAGTGTTTCAGACATGCAGTGGTTCCAAGTCCTTGAAAGGAAGGGCAATAGTACAGGATGCTTAGTGCTCAGGAGAGGTGCCACTTGTATTTTGTCTGTTCAGAATATATCAGTTTAGGGCTGGGAAGGTAGCTCAGTGGTAGAGCGCTTGCCTTGCATGCTCGAGGCCCTGGGTTCGATTCCTCAGCACCACATAAGCAAAAAGAAAAAAGCCGGAAGTGGCGCTGTGGCTCAAGTGGTAGAGCGCTAGCCTTGAGCTGAAGAACTGAGGGACAGTGCCCAGGCCCAGAGTTCAGGCCCCACGACCAGACCCCCCCCCCCCCAAAAAAAAAGAATATATCAGTTTATCATGTGCTAGAAACTTCTTACTTCATCAGTAATTTCTGATTCTTCCAACAACTCTGTATTGTCCTAAATGCCAATTGGGCTTTTACTCTAAATTGTTAAAGTCAAAGAATTTTAAAGCAATGAAGATTCTTACAGGTCAACTATGTGACCCAAGTCTCCAGAAACAAAAGAAACTGGAATCATTTGATAGCTAAAATAGTAAGTTAAGCCAGGTACCAGTGGTTTATGCCTGTGATCCTGGCTACTCACAAAGCTAAGATCTCAGAATTGCTGTTTGAGGCCAATCGAAAAAGAAAATTAACCACCAAAAAGCCAGAAGTAGAGCTGTGGCTCAAATGATAAAGAGTACTAGCTTTGAGTGAAAAGCTAAGGGACAGCACCTAGGCCCTGAGTTCAAGCACCACCCCCTCAACCCCCCCCCCCTTGCCCCCAGATCCCTGACACACACACTTAAAATCTGATAGTTAAAAAAACAAGAGTAATTGCAGTTGCCAACAACATCCTTCAGGAGTTATGTTAAATATTTTACTGTTTATTATCTTAACCTGTCAGACAATAAGGTAAACTGTAAATACAAAATAACTGTAAAGAATTACAGACACTTATGTGACAAATCACAATGTTCAATCTAAGGAGAAGTTGGCTGGGGCCTAAATAGTAGAGGCCATAGACTCTATTTGATTATTTTCTGTATTATAGTTCAAAGTACCTGACAGATAAAACATCCCATGAGTTTCCCAAATTTATGATATCCTGAGGTGCTGTGAAGTGGGGCTTTCCTGAAGCTTTGATTCTCCTGGCAGAAATAGGACTATTCTGAGATTTATAGGCCATAGCTCATTCTTGAGCTACAGCTCAAATGATTTTTAACTACTTCATCATAGGAAGCAATTGAGAAAGAAGTCCTGTTCAATTTCTCATTACCTTCTTTAGCAGACTACTTAAATAATTCAGACAGCCCATGAGAAGTCATAGATTGAATGTTATACCCAGCATGTGTATTAATGAACAATAGAACTGGTTCCTCATAACCTACAGATGACAAAAGAGTGAAAACACACACTTCTTCATGAAGAAAAGTTCTTGCTTTCAAGACACTTCACTTTGAGTTGTCATGGACCATGTAGAACTAAATAGCTCCAAGGAAATGTCCAATATTAGGACTGGGTCATGCTAGCTATCTGGGTCTCTCACAGTGGAATATTAACTCTATAAGGTATTAGAAGATTTTCTAGAGCAAGGACTAGGGGGGCATGGCTCAGCACTTCTACCAAGTATGAGGCTTTGAGTTTAAATGCTAGTATGAAAGAAACAATTGAAGAAAATCAAGTTCATGAATGATAGCCCTCTTTTGGAGATGAACAATACACATTAGCAGATTAAAAGCTGGCAGGAGCAGTGCTGCAGGAAGAAATTCTATAGTTTGGTATTTTTTCAAACTTCCTTGAACCATAGAACATTTTTCTTCTAAAACCCTCAGAAGAACCATTACCATATTTCAGTATACAGTGTTCTTTCTAATGCTGTTTGGGAAGTGGTGCTAAATTATGTCTAAAGTTTCATTGGTAGGCTCTAAACTAGCCAAGGAAGAGAGAGTGCCAGGGCCTCTAAAAGCTGCCAATTTCTGAAGGTCCTAACCTTTTGGGAAAAAATAAAGGCAGCTAAGACTAAGAGAGCAACCAAGACAAAGAAGCCAGACAAAAAGGTCTCCTTTCTATACCCAACCCCCCTACTCTTTCCTGCTCCCAGCAGCACATGTCAGGGCCACATGTAAGCTTCTAGATTCTTCTATGGTTAATCAGCACTTGCCCCATCAAGCTGGAATTGCTTGTATACTCAAACTCAACTTTCTCCCCTACTTGACTATGAGTACCCTAAGGTGGAACGCTCTTCCCAGTGAGTGCCTGTGATGCTGGCTAAGGAACTGATTGACCCACACTCCATTCTCTTTATATTATCAACTTCATGATGGAAGTAGCTTCCACTTATTAAATGCTTACCAGACAACAGGCACAGGGCTAAGAGCTTCATATGGATTTATTCTCACAACAACCCTATGAGATAGGTATTTTTTTATTTATTGTAAAAATGTAGAAAATAAATTCAGAAATTGTCAAAGCTACCCAGCTAGTAAATGATGGAGCCACAACATAAGTCTGGACAGTTTGACTTCAGAGCCTACATTTTTAACCAGTGTACCTGTCTTTTCTATCAAAGTAGATAGTGGATTGCTTAAAAATTCTTACTTTGTCCAGGTAGCTCATCTCTTGATTATTTTGCTAAGACAATATCAGCAAGTACAGAAATGAAGAAGAACTGCTTTGGGATAAGGAAGGATTTTTGAAATGTAAGTTTTTGTCTTAACTGTTTTTTCTAAGATGGAATTAGGACACACTTCAGAAGATACTCGCAGATTGTTCAAGAGTTAGCAGAGGATGTGGGTATGTTTTAAGGTTAATTGCCTACTATTAATCTTCTTTCAAAGTCTTTTTTTTTTTGCCAGTCCTAGGACTTGAACTCAGGGCCTGGGCACTGTCCCTGAGTTTCTTTTTACTCAAGGCTAGCACTCTACCACTTGAACCACAGCACCACTTCTGGCTTTTTCTGAGGAATCAAACCCAGTGCATGCTAGGCAAGCACTCTACCACTAAGCCACATTCTCAGCTTAGAGTCTTTTAATGGTCACCTTATGTAAATACATCTTAACCCTATTCAAACTAGCCAGTCTGGAGCAGATTATGAATCTAAGCTCAATCAATCTGAGCAGAGCAGTAGGGCCTGCTGCATTAGGAATAAATAGGGGAGCAGCCTGTCTGTTTTGTGTGTTTGCTAGACAGATTTCTCGCTGATGGCACACCCTTTTGCAGAATTAAAATTTGCCTTGCTCCCAATTCTTTGTTTTCATGTCTATTGTTGTGAATCCAGTGGTTCTTGGAGAGTATTATTTATAACATAAGATTCATCTCAGATGTGAAACTCTACAGTTTTGTAGAGAGAGGAGTAGTGGCCTGTTATGGGTGACTGTCAGGATCAGGATCAAGGCCTAGGACTGAGTACAAGGAGAATCTTCAAAAGACAGGCACAGGTGGCACAGGAAAAGGACTTGGAAAGGACAGCTGAACACACTAGTTCTCCTGTTAACAGTACTGATAGATCATTGGTTTCATATGGAAGAAGGTAAAGCAGACATCAAGTCTAAAAATTTCAAGGGGGGATTACAAAGAACACAATGAGATTCTATCTCACATGTCTGAATGGTCATCAAGAATACAACAGCAAATGAGGATATGGGAAATAAGACTCTCATCTACTCTTGGCGTGAATGTAAACTAGTGCAACTGCTATGGAAATTGGTATAGAGGCTCCTCAAAACACTCCCCCCCACAACAAAACCCCCCAAAGATAGACTTACCATATGATCCTGCCATGCTACTCCTGGGTATATATCTTTAGGAATGTAAGTCATCATATAATTAAGATACCTGTGCATCTATGCTTATAGCAGCCAAATCATATCAGCCTAGGTGCTCATCAACTGAAAATGTGGTGTGTATATACAATTATTCAGCCACAAAGAAGAATGAAATTACATCATTTGCAGGAAAATCAATGGAACTAGAGATCATGATATATAGTAAAATAACCCAGACTAAGAAAGACAAATATCATGTGGTGTCCTTTTATGATGAATCTAGACCTTAGGAAATGAGCGATGGGAAAATAGAGACTGCGTGTGGGTAGGAAGCAGTGGGAGGTGGTGAAGTGAATGGAGAGGGTAAAGGCAGAGGTGAATATGATCGAAGACTTTATACACATGTATATGTATACAGAATAAAGGTTGCTTATTGGTGAGTAGAGACAGAAACTAGAGTGGCAAGAAGGAACTTCAAACAAATTCAGACTTCAATTAATAGTAATACTATGATAAAGAAGTTAGTAGTGAAGTACACTTATGGCTACAAATCTGAACATATCACAAATAAGATAGGTTGATAATTACAAGGCTAAAGACATGTGCAGTGTGATATTGCAAATACTACAAAATGTTAATGAAGCTTGAAATACAGGTGCTCTTTAAATAATTCTCTCAACCATTCTGAATGTTGGAATTTTTTTTTTTTTGGTTGGTGGTGGGGCTTGAACTCTAGGCCTGGGTGCTGTCCCTCAGTTCTTCAGCTCAAGGCTAACGCTCTACCACTTGAGCTACAGCGCTACTTCCGGTTTTCTGGTGGTTTATTGGAGATAAGAGTTTCACGGACTTTCCTGCGCGGGTTGGCTTTGAACCGCAATCCTCAGATCTCAGCCTCCTGAGTAGCTATGATTACAGGTGTGAGCCACTGGCGCCTGGCTGGAAAATTTTTATATTAAAATGCTGGGGAAGAAAAACTGCTTTCAATCCTTTCATTCTCTTAAGTATGGAAATTAAAACCGAATGTATATATCAAGTAAGACATTAGGGGCACCATTGTCAGAGTCATGATTTTATCCTTATTTCTTGCTTTATTTTGCAGTGCTGGGGATCAAATTCAGAGTCTCATATAGAGTCTCGCTGACAACAAGCAATATCCCAACATATAATTTTATCTTAAAAATATTTAATCAGAGAGATAAAGCAAACCATTCCTTTAGTTCGAAGACATATTTCAGACTGTCTTAACTTACATTATATACATCCTTCCTCGGGCTATAAGTTGTGCAGTTCCCTGCACTTGGCCTTTGTTTTGATACTACTTCCAAGCTAATCACTAAAAGATGGGCACATGCACAGACAACACTTTAACACAGTGAGGTAGAGCTGCTGGGATGAAGAAGAAGCTCATATGATGCCAACAAGACAAAATAAGTCACAAGATAATGTTAAGAAAAACTGACATTTTAAGGAGAGGCAGTCACTGAATGGATTACCGATTCAATGTTGATATCTTCAAGAAAGAACTTTTGGGTTTCATTACCTTTATCAAGAGATGCTCCAGCCATATGGTAAAAGCTCAGGGCAGTGTCCACATCATTAATATTCTTTAGGAAAGTAAAGAAGTTCTCTACCTCCTGAAATGTCAGACCCTGAAAGAGATGAGACAGCAAGGTAAGACAAGGCCTGCAGTAAAACAGCTGAGATGAAAAATTAGGTAGCAATCTTCATGTCTATAAGTCAGAAATTTGTGCTTGTATCTAGAACAGAGACCAAATAAATTGGTTAAATTTGTACATTACAGGAGAACAGAATTCTGGAACATTTTCCTGAGAAAAGCAAAGTGGCTAATTGCTTCCCCTTCAACATGTAAATTTCAACACAAAGCTGCTTGCAGTTTTTGCAGTTATTTTTAATGAAAATATTTCTAACTGTACTTTCTAATTCATCACACTATTCATGACATGTCCTAAGTAGGCTGAAACTACTTGATCTGCTATATATCTTAAGTAGTAACATTGGAGTCAGGACTTCCATTTTAATAGTCTGTTCCTAGGCCAGATAAGCTTTTTGAAGCTTAAGCCAATTAGTCACTAGTCAGTGATATACAAAGGCCAAGTAAAAAAAAAATCTGTTCATTATCTCAACGTAAAAGTTGTTAATGATTTGGTGGCTCATGCCTATCATCCTCGCTACTCAGATGTGAAGACAGCACGGGAAGACAATTATCTCCAATTAACCAATAAAAACCAGAACTAGAGGCTTGGCTCGAGAGAGAGTGCTAGCTATGATGAAAAAAAATTAGCATTACTGGGCACTGGTGGCTCATGACTGTACTCGCAGTTACTCAGGAGGCTGAGATCTGAGGATCATTGTTTGAAGCCAGCCCAGGCAGGAAAGTTTGTGAGACTCATATCTCCAATTAACCACCAAAAAGGCAGATGTGGAGCTGTGACTCAAGTGGTAAAGTATGCTAGCCTTGAGGGGGAAAAAAATAAAATAAAAATGCTCAGGGACAGCATCAAGGCCAAGTTCAAACCTTAGGACCAGCACACACACACACACACACACACACACACACTCACACACACACACACACACACATTCTAAAACAGAATATCGTATATCGTAGAACAAATATTTCCTACTTTGAAAGCAAATCTCTAATTTTTGCTAATTTTTCTTTTGTGAAACATCAAATCAATTAAATACAAGACTGGTTACCCTGCAATTATCTAAAGAGAGAGAGAGGAGAAAGAGAACAAGATGAACTGAATGGCTATTCATTTGATAATCTGGGAAAACAGCGAATATAAATCATATTATGTCACTATTAAATCCAAATATCTCACAGTTTATTTTTATTATATAGATACAATAAAGAATATTTATTTAGCACTCACTAACTACTTAGTACCATGCCAAGAACAGTGAGGAATAAGGTTGCACTGGACTTAGAATTTTAGATGGCATTCTTTGTGTGTGTGTATGTGCGCGTGTGTGGTGTACATGTGTGTTAGTCCTGGGGCTTGAACTCAGGGCTTGGGCAATGTCCCTGGGCTTCTTTTGCTCAAGGCTAGAGCTCTACCACTTGAGCAAAAGTTCCACTTCTGGCTTAATTTGGATAGTTTATTGGAGATAAGAGTCTCATGGACTTTTCTGCCCCTGTTGGCTTTGAACCATGATTCTCAGATCTCAGCCTCCTGAGTAGCATGGATTACAGGAGAGAACCTCTGGTGCCTGGTTTAGGTGGTCTTCTTAAAGAGAAGTTATGAAATTTTTTTCTTGGTAATTACTTTAGTAAAAAACTCAGAGGTGGGGCTGGGAAGGAGGCTCAGTGATAGAGCGCTTGCCTTGCATGCACAAGGCCCTGGGTTCGATTCCTCAACACCACATAAGCAGAAAAAAAAGCTGGAAGTGGTACTATGCTCAAGTGGTAGCGCACTAGCCTTGAGCTGAAAAGCTGAGGGACAACAAACACCCAGGCCCAGAGCTCAGGCCCCATGACTGGAACCCAACCCCCCCCCCAAAAAAAAAAAAAAAAAACCTCAGAGGTATCTAAGAATAAAACTAGAGTAAGATAATCCCATAAGCCCCATGGATGTTAAAACGAAAACTAGAAGGATATACTGCTGTAAATGAGCTGCTCAGGTTGTAGTTTCTGAGTCTATTGGTAGGTGGTTTGAACTGAGATGCCAGCCACAGCAGGAAAGTATGTGAGACTCTTACCTCCAGTATACTACTCAGAAAAGGCTGGAAGTGGCACCATGGCTCAAGTGATAGAGTGACAGCCTTCAGCCAAAGAAGCTCAGTGACAGCAGGTAGGCCTTGAATTCAAGCTCCAGGAGCAGTGTGCGTGTGCATGCGTGTGTGCGTACACGTGCATGCGCGTGCGCACACACGCACATGCACAACACACATACACACACAGAGGCAGATGTGCTGGAGCATTCCTTAATCTTAGCTACTTGGGAGGTAGAAGCAGGAGGATCTTGAAGTCTAGGCAAGCCTGGAAAAAGTTAGCATTGAGACCCTGTCTCACAAACAAAATATAAACAAAAGGGTAGGGAGTATAGCTCAGGGTAAAACACACACTTGCCTTACTTATTACTATTAACGTAATTAGTTTGTTAATTAATTAAAATACTTGAATAAACATTTTACCAAACAAGATACAGAATGGATGAGCATATAAACTGAAGCTCAGCACCTTTAGTAATAGGAAAATGCACATTAAAATCACAATGTCAGGGGCTGGGACAGCGCCCAGGCCCAGAGTTCAGGCCCCACAACCAGACCCCCCCCCACCTCCAAATAAAAAATCACAATGTCAGAATGACTAATACAAAAGGCAGACAACAGCAAGTGTTGGTGAGGATGTGGAAAAATAAAACAGTATGGCTACTTAGGAGAATGATCTGAGGACTACCAAGTTTGAGACATGACCTGAAAAATAACTAAAGCAAAAAGGGCTAGAAGTGTGGCTCAAGTGGTAGAATATCAGCCTAGAAAGTGAAACATCATGAGCTGAAACTCCAATATTGTCAAAAGCAAATAAACAAAATTAAACATAAATATAATGTATGAGCCAGCTCTCCCACTCCTCTTTTTTTTTTTTTTTCCTGACAATACTAGGGCTTGAATTTAGGGCCTAGGCATATCCATTAGCTTTTCTGCTCAAAGCTGGTGCTCTACCACTTGAGTCACAGTTCCACTTTTGGCTTTTTTTTTTGAGGTGGTTAGTTGGAGATAGTCTCATAGACTTTCCTGCGTGGGCTGGCTTCAAATCTCAATTCTCAGATCTCAGCCTCCTAAGTAGCTAGGATAACAGGCATGAGCCACTACTAGTACCAGGCTCTTAGGAATCTTTCTTTTTTTTGCCAGTCCTGGGCTTGAACTCAGGTCCTGGGCACTGTCCCTGAGCTTCTTTTGCTCAAGGCTAGTGCTCTACCACTTGGGCACAGCACCACTTTTGGCTTTTTCTGGGTATGTGGTACTGAGGAATTGACAGGGCTTTATGCATGCTAGGCAAGCACTCTACCACTGAGCCACCTTCCCAGCCCTCCTCGGAATCTTAAGAGAGAAACAAAGGTCCTCATAAAAACCTGTGTGTAAATATTCATAGCAATATTATTCATGACAGCCCAATTCAATTCAACAACAAAACAAAAGTAGCATATCTAAACAGGGATTTTTTTTTTTTGTCAGTTGGGGGGCCTGAATTCTGGGCCTGGATGCTGTCCTTGAGCTCTTCAGCTCAAGGCTAGTATTCTACCACATTAAGCCACAGTGCACTTCTGGTTTTCTGGTGGTTAATTGGAGATAAGAGTCTCATGGATTTTCCTTCCCAGGCTGGCTTTGAACTGCGATCCTCAGATCTCAGCCTCCTGAGTAGCTAGGATTACAGGCATAAGCCACCAGCGTCTCAGATGGATGGATTTTATGGTAGACAAATATACCTCAACATAGTTGTTTTAAAAACTAAAAGGCAGCTAGAGAAGATGAGAATAAGGATGAGGGAAATGTGACTTCCTCTGGAGACGGTGTTGGCAGGCCAAGGATGAATGCAAACACAGTATAATGGATGAGGTCCTTGCCCTGGCTTTAAATCAGTCATAGCAAATTCATCTGCCAGGAGTCAATTCAATTGCCCAAGTTTCCTCTATGGCCCATTGAAAAGATAAAATAGCTTTCTTCCTTCTTTCTTATATAACATGCCTCTCACCTAGCTTATCATCTATCCTCTTTATGGAGATGCTTCATAAAATAAAGCCCCAGACTTCTCTTCAATTGCAGCCTGGCAGCAGGGAAAATTACACCCTTTCTGCTACTTATATTTCTACAAGTAGTTCATGTTCCTAAAACATCATTTTCTTCATATATTCATCTCTCCTACTGACAAAATGTTAGTGATTTCCTGTTGCCTCCTGGATAAATCCCCAAGCTTCTCAGTCTAGGACAAAAGGCTTCCCACCATCTCTTCCATAACTTGATTTACCAATTTTTTCCCTTAGAACTGCAGGCTGGACCCTGGCAACAATGGCTTCTTGTTTCTCCCAAACCCTGTGCTTTTTCAAGTCATGAGAGATAAGGAGCAACAATGATCAGGTTCATTAGTGCAAAGTTTATGGGCTCTAGAAGAAGACAGACCTTCCTGGCTTTGGATCCTGGTATCACTTTGTAAGACAATGTATGATCTCTGCTAAATAACTAAGGCTTATATGCATAGCTGTTAAACAGGATTCTTGTGGTAACTAGGGAAAAGACAGGAAAAATGTTCAGCATATAGGTATGGTAGATAGTGGGCAGCATTAAGCCAGCAGGCTCATGTCTATAGACCTAATGACTATGAATTCTTTTTTTTTTTTTTTTGTTTTGTTTTGTTGGTCGTGGGCACTGTCCCTGAGCTCTTCTGCTCAAGGCTAGTGCTCTACCACTTGAGCCACAGCATCACTTTTGGCTTTTTCTGCTTATGTGGTGCTGAGGAATCGAACCAAGGCAAGCACTCTACCACTGAGCCACCTTCCCAACCCCATGAACTTATCTTACTAAACTCTGATATAGACTTTCTTCTCTGGCACGTGTAGAATCTTGAGGTAGATGAAACTGGGGAAACTTTGAGAAACAAATACCTAGACCTGCCCATGGAGCTTCTGATTTAATTGGTTTAAAGAAGGTCCTTACAACCACATTTCCTTAAAATTCCCCTAGTAATCCTATTGTTGAGAAACATTGCTTCAGAAAAAGTGCTTAGAGAAAGAACATTTTGCTATGGGAATGACAGGTCCTGGAAGAGGAACCTGCCTTGCATTTTAGTCAAGGTTCTGGGTATACCATTGATTTATTTTTCTCTGTCTCTATATTCTCAAAAGAACAATGGTACCTAACAAGGTACCTAACAGAAAGTCCAAAACAAACAAATGGGAGAGGAAGAAGAAGGAACAGAGAAAAAGAGAGAGAGAGAGAGAGAGAGAGAGAGAGAGAGAGAGAAAGGTGGGGGAAGCTGTCATGCATTAGAAGGCCATTAGGTCATATGCAAGTATTTTTTGGTCTGGTTTGATAGTGCCAAATGAAAACTTACACATTCATGTTAACAAATCCGAAGTGGAATAAAAGAAGCAATTAGAAAGCAGATGGTGATTCCTTCTGAAAGGAAAATAGTTCTAGAGAGATGGACTAGTAACCTGAGGAGAAAGGCCCTTTATTAACTCTTATTTTAGTTAATTGTTGTGTTCACAACTATTTAATCAACAGGAAAGGACAATCAATCTTAATCTCTTAGCTGAGCAGGCTAGAAATTCTGGCCAGAAATAATTTAGCACTGCAGACTTCTAATTCCACAGAATTTGTCCTTTCACTGCAGAGCTCTTTTGCAACGTCTTCATGTCCAAAATCAACTTTTGCCAAAGCTAAGACATTATGCCTTCAAGGGAGATGACTCTAACTCAATTTATTGCTTTTAAATATAAACTCATCATAAAATATGAATTACCTATCATGATAGATAGCTAATTTAAGGCCAAATCAATGTCTTGGGCCAATCTTAAAAGTAAATCTGGTTAGGCTGGAGATACAGCTTAGTGGTATAACACTTGTTTTAGCATGTGTGAGGGTTCAATCGCAGCACAAAGGCAAGCAATCAACAACCCCTTCCACAAAAACCATATGCCAATAGAAAGGAGTGTTTCCTAATGCAAGTCCTGTGCTTCCAGCAGAGTAGCTAAAAAATCCACTGAACACTTGTAATCAATTTTCTGAAATTACTATTTCCACAAACACAAGCTGGGGAATGGATGGTGTAGGAGTGCTCTCTGGGAGAGAAGTGTTTTTCTCCCTCACTTTCCAGTAATGACAAGATTTCCTCACAGCCCAGAGAACACGTGCTGCAGGAACAGGCTGGCCTGAGTTGGGAGCAGCTGGCACCTTCTTTCTGAGCCTAGCCTGTGCTTGATTGTAGTCCACAGCATGGGGCAGAGATCTTTTCAGTCTTTCAACATCCAAGACAAGGAGGAAAACGTAGCTGAGCAGTGCTTTCCAGCAACAATGGTGGAAAATGCTACTTATGCAGGACTTCTTACATAAACATTAAGAAAACTGGGAGAGCCGGGCGCCTGTGGCTCACGCCTGTAATCCTAGCTACTCAGGAGGCTGAGATCTGAGGATCGAAGTTCTAAGCCAGCCCTGGATGGAAACTCAGTGAGACTCTTATCTCTAATTAACCATCAGAAAACAGGAAGCGGCACTGTGGCTCAAGTGGTTGAGCATTCACCTTGAGCTGAAGAGCTCAGGGACAGCGCCCAAGCCCAGAGTTCAAGCCCCACAACTGACCAAAAAAAAAAAAGAAAACTTGGACAAACACTAGCTATCCTATTACTTATGTCCAGTAATTGAGTTTTTAAAGCTTGAATGGTCCTACTGAAAGCATCTGGGATAAACTCAATTTTGTAACAAATAAAGTTAAATAATTTGTCTATAATGATCACAGGTGCCTCCCCAAAACAAAGACAAAAACATATGAACAAAAGACAAAAACATATGAACAAAAAGGATGGTTTCTTAATTCCTCATTGACTCCAGCAAAGAGGAAGACTCAAGACTTTCAAAAAGCTCATGTCTACCATATCACACTACCTTGGACAATCTCCCATAGAACATTTTTAGTGCCAGCTCATGGTCAGTAATAAGAAGAGAAGGCTAGGAATGAGAAGATCTGGGTTGCACTTTAGTACAGCACTGGTGTGTGTGTGTGTGTGTGTGTGTGTACATGCTTGTTCATGTGTGTGATTTTGGAAGTCAGGTTTCTGTTTCAGTTAGTTCACCTCAGCTGGCAAGGCTCACCAGGTGCAGCGGCTGCTGAAGGATGTCAGAGAGCAGTGCTGATTGGAGAATGCACAAATCCACTGTCTTCAAGCTCAGTGAGGCTCTAGACTTGTCCTCATCTCTTCCTAGATTTTCTTCTTTGTTTTTTTCTTTTTTCTTTTTGCCAGTTCCTGAACTCAGGGCCTGGGCACTGTCTCTGAGCTTCCTGCTCAAGGCTAGCACTCTAGAACTCAACCACTTGAGCCACAGAGCCACTTCTGGCCTTTTCCGTTTATGTAATATTGAAGAATCGAACCCAGGGCATCATGCATACTATGTAAGCACTCTGCCATTAAGCCACATTCTCAGCCCTTCCTAAATTTTCTACAAATATTACTATCAGTCTTTTTGTTCCAACACTTGCTCCTTCTCAAATTGTTCTCCATAAAGTATTTTGGAGACTGTCCATTTTCCAAATGCTGGGATTATAGGTGTGTACCACCGTGCTACACAGGGCTATTCTGTCAACATATACACAACTGAATCATTTCACTTCTCAGCTGTTTAGTAGCTTCTCATGTCACTGTGAATGAAGACTACTCTCCTTTTGTACCTATAACAAGTGTGTCCTGGTCCTACTTTCTCTTTCTCTCTCTCTCTGACTTCTTCTCAGTCATTTTCCTTATTGTTCTGTTCAGTTTCTCACATGAGCCATGTTGGCCTTTCCAATGTGGGATGAAAGTTGGTGGCTCCATCTCACCTCTCCATATTCATGTGTGACTGTATTTGGAGACAGAGCATCAAAGAAAATAATGAAATTAAGTGAGGTCTCAAGGGAGGGCCCTAATATCATAGGATTAGTTTCCTTATAAGAAAAAGCATCTGTCTCCCCATGCATGAGGAAAGCCCTTGTGGAGACAGTTTTCAGACCTATGAAAAAGTAAATTTCTGTTGTTAAAATCACTCAGTGTGTGGTGTTTTGTTATAGTGGCCAGAAGAGACTAATAAATTGCCTCAGAGATTTTTTCATACAAGTGATTTCCCTCTGCCTAGACCTGTCTCTTCTTTCTTCCATCCTTTCTGTCTCTCTCTTGTTTCTTTTCCTTTCTACTTTCATTTACTATGTCTTCTAACTGGACCACTCTCCCAAGCAGCTCTTCCGTAGCTCACCAATTATTACTATTTCACCAAAGCCAACAGATGTGTTCATCTTTTTTTTTTTTCCCTTCCTTCAGCTGTGGGACATGAACTCCGGGCTTGGGTGCAGTCCCTGAGCTCTTTTGCTCAGGGACTTTAACCCACAACTCTACTTCCAGTTTTCTGGTGGTACATTGAAGGTAAGAGTCTTATGAGAACTTTTCAGCCTGGGTTGGCTTTGAACCATGATCCTCAGATCTCAGCCTCCTAAGTAGCTCAGATTACAGCATAAGCCACTGGCCCTCAGCTAGATGTGTTCATCTTTACCTTACTGGACCTTCTGTTAAATGGGACATTGTAGATTCTTCAGCTCTCCAACCCTCTTCCTTGGCTTTGATTTTACTACTCTCTCTAGGCATTCTTCCAATTCTTTTTTTTTTTTTTTGGGTCCAGTCATGGGGCCTGAACTCTGGGCCTGGGCGCTGTCCCTCAGCTCTTCAGCTCAAGGCTAGCACTCTATCACTTGAGCCACAGGGCCACTTACAGCTTTTTTTCTTTTTGCTTATGTGGTGCTGAGCAATCGAACCCAGGGCCTCATGCATGCAAGACAAGCGTTCTACCACTGAGCCACCTTCCCAGCCCTCCTCTAATTCTTTCTGTAGGTTTTTTCCAAGTTGTTTAAATATTGATGTTCTAAAATGCTGAAATAGGGACAAAGGATGACCCGTTGCAACCATGTTATCCACAATATACTATGTCTGAAATGAACTTTACAACTTGGGGGAGGGGGAGAAGTAGGGAAGGAAGGGATAGTGGGAGAAAAAACAAAGGAGTGGGTAACAATGTTTGACAAGAAATGTACTCATTACCTTACTCATGGAACTGTAACCCCTCTATACGGTATCTTTACAATAAAATAAAAAATATTGATGTTCTAATGGATTTTGTCACTGGTCCACAGCTTTTTTTCTTCTTCTTCTTCTGTATAATATCCTCTTTGGGAAATCTGTTCTCCTGGTGTTAACTATAACCATGTATTTGATGATACCAAATATAGCACACCTCTGAGGTAGACTGAATATCATCATTACTACTTGGAAAGTGAACAGGTATCTTAAATTCAAGGCTTCATAACTCAATTCTTTATCTTCCCATCCAAACCAGCCTTTCTTGAAATTTTCAATCTTAGTGCAAGGTGTTACCTTTTGCCTAAACAAGAAACTGCGGGATCTTCCACATACTCTTTTTTCTTCCTTAACCATTGCTCATGATTCTTCCCCCTTTAGGTTGGAGAGACTGATTATCTGTAATCCTAGCTTTATATTCTTGTGTGAGTGCTTTTGCAGTAACTGGATGTTCCCATACTTTCTTTCCTTTCTCCATCAAAGTGACCTACCTTGCCATCTTTGAAGTGCTTCTTGAGCTGCTTCTGCATGGCGGTCAGCTTCTTGGACTGCACTCCACTGTAAGCCAGTAGCATGCCGCCAAACTGCCTCTCAGTAATTCTCCCATCCACAGGGTCATTGCGTTCAAACTGTGAGGAAAATAGTAAGAATGGTCTTGAGTCAAATGGGAAGAATTTTGCTATGTGGAACAATCAGTTGTGTTAGATGGCAGAAAATAGTGCATGGCTGGGGCTGTATTTCCAAAGTACCAGTTGTAGCAAGAACTGAAAAAAAAAAACTAAGAAATAGGTCTAGATTCTTATCCAGGATTTAGGGAAGTTGTCCAAGTACTCTGGGCTCCAGTCTTCTCATGGAAAAAACAGAACTGCTTGTGTGTTGGTATGAAACTGTTACCATGAAACACATTACTCTGGGGCTGGGAAGGTGGCTCAGTGGTAGAGCGCTTGCCTTGCATACATGAGGCCCTGAGTTTGATTCCTCAGCACCACATAAGCAGAAACAAAAAAGCCAGAAGTGGCACTGTGGCTCAAGTGGTAGAGTGCTAGCCTTGAGCTGAAGAGCTGAGGGGCACATTACTCTGTAATAATATGCACTAATAATAAAAAAAAAATCAGAATAATGACAGTAACAAAAGAGGCCAGAACTTCTATAGCTTCTTATACTTCTCACACATCAGAAGCATGCTGGTAAGGATAGACCCAGTTTAAAGCTCCACATAAATTTATGTCATTATTAGTAATAAATACTCTCTAAGATCAACGATGGGCCTGCTTCTTAGAGAAAACTAAAAATGTAACTATTACAAATTTAATTAATTATGCCTACAAGGAACTCAATTTGAGTTCTTTTTTTTTTGTAGGTTGTGGGGCTTGAACTCTGGGCTTGGGCGCTGTCCTAGTACTCTTCAGCTCCAGGAGAGCACTCTACTGCTTGAGCTACAGCACCACTTCCAGTTTTCTAGTGTTTTTTTAAATTGGTGATAAGAGTCTCACAGACTTTCCTGCCCGGGCTGGCTTTGAACCATGATCCTTAGATCTCAGCCTCCTGAATAGCTAGGATTATAGGCGTGAGCCACTGGCACCCGGCCTCAATTTGAGTTCTTATAGATGTATTTTATGTGTGTGATTCTGGAGTTTGAGCTTTTTTTGATAAGAGTAATGCATTTTCAAGTTTTCTTCAAAATGACAACCAAATGTTAGGAAATCAGCACAGTTTAGAAAAAATACATAAAGTGTAGGATGTCTTCATTAGATGTACTAACCTAAAGCTACTGAAAAGTCAGTGAATAAAAATGCAGATAGAAAAGTTAAGAATAAAGGGCCAGTAGTTGATGTAAATGATGTCAGAAAATCAAGAGGTTCATTTAAAAATAAGACAAGAAAGCTACTCAGTCCTAGCTGTAATGCTAATGATACTTATGAACACATGAACAATACAATGGCTAAATGTGGGTCCAGTAATCAAATAGAAAGCAAAACAATTTGAAGATGAAATGGCAGTTAAGGGAAACTCTCAGATTCCTACACAGCATCCTAATCCTGTTTTCATGAGAGGCATATGCATAGATGTACGATTGTGCTGAGTAAGGTCATATCTAGCATGTCTTCTAGTTGCCTAGTACTTGTTATTTGTCGTTATGGGGCACAGAAAAATGAGAAAATTATCTTTCTGTCCTTAGGGATCTCACCTGAATTTGGTATGGGGAAAAGATTTACACATGAGACATAAAATAGGAAAGTACATAGTCAAGAATCAATTCTCTCAATTCTCACTTCCTCAGTTGACTTAGTAAGGTGACATACATCTTATTTCTTCACTGATGAGACTACTGCAGTGAACAAGACACAAGAACTATATGGTAATAATAGCAACCATTTACTGAGCATGTGCCCTGAGCCAGGTAAAATCTCCACACTCTTTCATCCAATCCCTGACAGTTCAATGTAGCAGTTATTAGCTCCACTTTGCAGACTAGAATACTGAAGCAACATGCAGCCACGTGTGACTGAGTGGGGGTTCAAACTTGGCCTTGCTGGGTGCAAAGACTACCTCTCAATATCATACCATTTCCTACTTCAAAGCAGAAGTACACATGCAACCTCAACCTGTGGGACAGCAATAGGTTGTTTTGGGTGAACTAATACAGCCATAGGGCTTATAAGTCATCTGTAAATGAGCTGCAAAGCTATTTGTAAAGAAATCAACATCATCAATACCAAGTGAAAACCTCCTTTTCTACCCAACAACTCAATATTTCATATCTGTCACATCATCACTTCTATATAACTGATTAATTTTTGACAATACCAAACATTTTCAGGATTCAATTTTAGTTTGATTGATGACTCAATTTACCATCTTGAAACAAAACAGAGGACTGACAAAATTTTGCAAGTGGGCATACTTTCTTCAATGTTTAAATCAGGGTTTCAGTGAAATGTGATACATGGGCAAAAACTGGGAGCTCCAAAATTCCTTTATGGGCAGTAGCCTCTGCTTTGCAGGCCAGGTTTAAACATTTAAAGAGCTCATTCTTTCCTTAAGTGGAGGATTTCAGAGGTGAGACAATCACATATGTTTGTGTTATATGAGTTTTCAGCCCCAAGATAGATTGGAGTATGAATTTTTTTTTTTTTTTTTTTGGTACAGAAAATTGGCAGCAGCTGCAGCCGGCTTAAAACTTCTGAAAGGCCCTTATTTTCCTTTCTCCATAGTGGAAAGACCTCACCTTTTAATATTGCAATTCCAATGGAGGACCCCAAGTAACAATTCCAATGCTCACATTAGTACTGGTAGTGGTTTCAATTATTAAAGTTTTTTTTTTTTTGTCGGTCGTGGGGCTTGAACTCTGGGCCTGGACGCTGTCCCTCAGCTCTTCAGCTCAAAGCAAGCGCTCTACCACTTGAGCTACAGCGCCACTTCCGGTTTTCTGGTGGTTTATTGGAGATAGGAGTCTCACGGTCTCTCCTGCCCGGGCTGGCTTTGAACCACGATCCTCAGATCTCAGCCTCCTGAGTAGCTAGGATTACAGGCGTGAGCCACCAGCGCCCAGCTAAAGTTTTTTTTTTTTTGAGACATGTTCTTACTTTGTTCTCTAGACTGACCTCAAACTTGTAATCTTGCTGCTTCAGTCTCTCTAATACTATGATTTTTAGGTAACTAGAATGGAAAAGACTTAAAAATGATAAACATTTGTCTTAGCCATGTAGTATGGCCTATTTCAAAGCTTACTACTTCAGCTCTGTACGTGCATTTGGGATAGCAGCTTTCTGTTTAGGTATATAGCATCTTCTGAAGCAAGGCTGTCAAATTTCTGAGGTTCTTTGTAGGACCTGGATGGAACCTAGAGCCTTGGGCATACTAGGCAAATGCTCTATCATTGAGTTATGGCCCCATACAATTTCTAAACATGGCCGAAGTAGGCTTTGGAGATTTGTTTCACACATCAATCTGCTAATAGAAGCAGATATGAACAAACACCCTATTGATTCAATATTCTTTAGCTGAAACCTATTACACTAAGCAGAGGGAATTTTGTAGGTGGTATCTCAAGGACGTTTATTATGGTTACATTTCAAAGGCAATAGGCTAAACATGACATGGTTGTAGGGATCAAGTATGTATCTTAGCCTTGATAATCTTGTGGATGTACTCCCAGGGCTGTATGCATGCAATCAATCCCTGAGGCCAGAGAAGGGCCATTGAGGAAAGGCACAGGTCATTATCAATTTATCACAACATGGAAAACTTCTAACAGTGCAGCTGGAAGCAATTTGAATCTTTGGATTCATTTAACTTAGTCAAATGTATGTTCCATTTAAGTTGGCACCTCTTATGTTCTCTCTCAGTGACAATGAAGAAACCCCATTATATTTGATCCCATGGCAAAGAATATGTGCATTCCAGCATTGCTACCCCCACCCTTGCCATCGGCATCACTTTCCTGTGTTAAAATAAAAGATGAAATAGTGCTAGGCTTAGCACTTCCTTTCTGCAGCCACTACCGCTTTCTCAAATGCATACAAGCTGTTGTCTCCCTGTTTATCCCCAGGGGAACTGCAAAGCAGGCAAAGAAGGGCCAGGAAACAGAAGCCAAAAAACTGTCACGTAGGATTTTTCTTGGCTTTCTCTCCATATTGCACCTCCAATTCCCACCCTTGCCCCTTGTCAAGAGAAGGCATAGCCTTTTGGAAAGACAGATGGTCTACACCTATCTATATGGCATGACCTGAGGAAGATGGGAAGCCAGGAAGAGAGGAAAATTTTGTATTATGGATAAATGCCAGAAATGGGGTGAAAAATAGTAAAAAGAGAAAGAAATCACTATTTGCAAGTGGGTCATCATGTATTTTTTAATTAGAAAAACTTAGATTTGAACTCAAGGCCTAGGCAATTGCTAGGCAGGCACCTTACCACTTTAGCCACACCTCTAGCCCAAGGGTCATCATTTGTTAAAGACCTTTAGAGTTAATGTAGGCCTACAAATAAATGTAAACTTTAATCCTGTTCTCTTTCATAGTTTCTTTTCATAAGACTTTGTCTGTCTCCTAGAGTAAATCCTACCCTTTTATAAATATTTCAGAATGATATATATATATATATATATATATATATATATATATATATTTTTTTTTTTTTTTTTTCCCAGTCCTGGGGCTTGAACCGAGGGCCTGGGCACTGTCCCTGAGCTTCTTTGGCTCAAGGCTACCACTCGAGCCACAGTGCCACTTCTGACTTATTCTGTTTATGTGGTACTGAGGAATTGAACCCAGGCTTCATGCGTGCTAGGCAAGCATTCTACCACTAAGCCACATTCCCAGCTCCTCAGCATGATAAATTTCTTAATAGGCCTTTTCTAGTTTCTTCCCTGCATGATTAAAGATAGCAAGGCAATCTCAGGCCACTGAGCTATACACATATGTCTTTCAACCTAGCAGTACATGGCCTTTGAGATTTTACCAGTGCCATATTTGCTACTGTCAAGAGTCTGTCTCACTGTTAGGATAATCCGAAGGAAAAACAAGCACAAGCAGCTTTGGATACTATAAATCTATCTAGTAAGCATGACACAGGTATTCATAGGTTGAACTGAAATCTATGTTTCTGCAATTGGATGGGAACACCAGAAAGCCCACATTGCCAGAAGCCTTAATTTTCTTGATCTCTAAATATAAGAGGAATCTTCACTGTCAGCACATTAATATGGTTCTTTTGGCAAGTTGAGGAAGAAAACCTACAAATTGGAATGGAGGCAACAGTTCACTGACCTCAGCAGGAGCCAAAATAATCAGAAATTTGGACCAGACTATCAACGAAAGCTCTAGACTTTTCTTTTTTTTCCCCTAGACTTTTCTAGATTTTCTGTTTTTCTCTTTGTGGTGCTGGGAATAGAATTCAGCCCATTGTGTATGCTAGGCAAGTGCCCTGCTACTAAGCTACCCCCTCCCCCCAACATAAATTGCTAGACTTTCCTTTTTTTTTTTTGGTTGGTCATAGGGCCTGAACTCTGGACCTGGGTGCTGTCCCTTAGCTCTTCAGCTCAAGGCTAGCGCTCTACCACTTGGAGCCATAGCACCACTTCCGGCTTTTTCTGTTTATGTGGTGCTGAGGAATCGAACCCAGGGACTCATGCATGCAAGATAAGCACTCTACCACTGAGCCACCTTCCTAGCCCCTAGACTTTCTTAAAGACTTCTTCCATGTAAAAATTGTTCTAGTTGGGTATGGTGGTAAATGTGCATATAGTTCTAGCTACTCAGGAGGCTGGAGTAGAGTGGATCGAACATGTAAGCCCACAAGTTTCACACTAGCTTGGATAATATAGTAAGACTGAGTTGTTTTTTTTTTTTGTTGGTCCTGGGGCTTGAACTCAGCCTGGGTGCTGTCCCTGAGCTCTTCAGCTCAAAGCTAGCACTCTACCACTTGAGTGGTTTATTGTAGATAAGAGTCTCACGGATTTTCCTGCCCTAGCTGGCTGGGAACCCTGATTCTCAGATCTCAGCCTCATGAGTAGCTAGGATTACAGGCATGAGGCACCGGTACCTGGCTAATTTTTTTTTTAGATTTAGGCTACTGGTCAAATAAATCCCAATCATAGAGTTAGACTAGAAAAGTTATCTGTCAGTAAACAGGAAGATGATAACTTGAACATGAATTTACTACAGGATAATCAGAGATTTGACTGTGGGCGCCATATAAAAAGTATTTTAGATCTGGAACAAAAGGTTTCAAAGATGGATAAGTTTTGATTTCATGCCACAGAAAGTAATATATTGAAGCGCCTAAGAATATGTGTTTTAGAATCAGCAAGAATCAGCAAGGCCTGCATCCAAATTCTAGATTAACCTAAACTTGCTATTGTGGCTTTAGGCATACCATTTTAAAAGCTTCAAAAATTTCCTTACCAAAAGATGGAAATTAAAAGAGATAATACATGGATAGATTGTAAGAGATGATGCATGTAAACAGATTAGCACAGAATTTGATGTCCACTTTACAGTTAATAAATGCAACAGTGGTTTTTCCTTTTTAGTTTCATAATTAATATTTTTTTATTACCATGGTACTATTTCCCAGGAAGGTCATAGTTTCAATGGATTATTCTATTCATAGTGAGTAGTAATTAAGTTCAATTACTATTTCACATCCTTCTTTTCATAATTCCTTCATAACTGTCTAGTTTTTGTGTATAGAATATTAAAGGGCAGAAAAAAACATAAAAGTATTGCTTATAATCTAACATGTAAAGATTTTAAAATGGAGTTGGATGAAGTAGAGTACCAACTTAATAAGGCCTGTATCCTCGCCATAATTATCATAGAAAAATTGGCATAATCCAGGAATTCAATAAATATGTATTGAACAAAACATAGACAAAACCATAGAACATCAACTCAAGATACTTGTGTCTTATTGTTGTGTCCTACCTGTATCTGTATTTATCTTGTAATAATCCATACTTGTACAATATTGGTTTCTGTAATGATAGGCTTAAGAATGCCATTTGTTATGGCTAACCAGGAACATATTTGAGAGTTTATACTCTGTCAGGTAATAAATAAGCTTACATAATTCTTACAATGCAATACAATAGGCACTGTTATTCTATTTTATAGACAATAGAATATAAGCAGAGATAAGTAACTTGTTCACACAATTAAATATGGGGAAAATTCTCTTTAATATCTTAAAATATCTTAATATATCTTTAAAATTCTCTTAATATCTTTTTTTTTTTTTTTTGCCAGTTGTGGGATATGAACTCAAGGCCTAGGCTCTGTGCCTGGGCTCCTTTTGCTCAAGGATAGGGTTCTATTACATAAGCCACAGCACCACTTCTGGCTTTTTTCTGTGATTAATTGGAGGTAAGAGCCTCTCGGATTTTCTTGCCCACACTGGCTTCCAACTGCAATCCTCACATCTTAGTTTCCTGAGTAGCTAGGATTACAGGCGTGAGCCACTAGCAATTCTTATTTTAAAGGAACTATGAATCATTCCCTCCCTTCCTCATTTAAAAAAATGCTTAGATTCAAGTTTGTAATCTTCTAAAAGGATAAGAAAACTATTTATACTAACCTTACTTGGTTTTTTTTTTTTTTTTGCCAGTCCTGGGGCTAGGACTCAGGGCCTGGGCACTGTCCCTGAACTTTTTTTTTTTTTTTGCTCAAGACTAGCACTCTACTACTTGGGCTACAGGGCCACTCTGGCTTTTTCTGTTTGTATGATACTGAGGAATCAAACCCAGGGCTTCATGCATCCTAGGCTGCTGCATTCTACCACAAGCCACATTCTAAGCCCTCTTAGCTTTTTCTTACTTTCTTCTTTAAACTTTACTTTGCTTTTTTAAAAAATAAAAATATCATACTGAATATATTCTGCAATCTTTCTTTTATTTTTATCCTGGTACTGGGACTTGAACTCAAAGTGTTGTGCTCTTACAACTTTTTTTTTTTTTTTTTCACTTAAGGTTGGTTCTTTACCACTTGAACCACACTCTACTTCCAGCCTTTCAATGGTTAATTGTAGAAAATATTCTCATGGGCTTTTGTTCCAGGGCTGGTTTTGAACCAGATTCTGATCTAAACAGTGCTTTGCTTTATATGATTTTGGTTATAGTTCCTTAAGACATTGAGTAAAGATGAAGCCTCAAACTGAAGAAATTAACTACAATTTAATATTCCATCAACGAAGTTAATATTTCTACATGGAACTGTTAAAAATTTCAAGCTAGTTTTCCTTTAAGATAACTCTTAAGCCAGGCACAGTGGCTCATGCCTGTAATCCTAGCTACTCAGGAGGCTGAGATCTGAAGATCAAGATTCAAATCCATCGGGGCAGGAAAGTCCATGAGACTCAAAAAATAAAATATAAATAAAAACCACTAGAAAACCGGAGGTGGCGCTGTGGCTCAAGCAGTAGAGCGCTAGCCTTGAGCTGAAGAGCGCAGGGACAGTGCCCAGAGTTCAAGCCCCACGACTGACCAAAAACAAAAGTAACTCTTAGTAAGTAGATATATTTCCCATTTCTGCTTTGAGTAACATGTAAAGCCCCAGCCTTGGATTATATATTCTTGTGGGATTTGAGAGGCCCAATATTCAGATCTCAAGGACACTTTTCTTTTTATGTGAGATGACAAGAGTTTTGGAAACAGAAAAATTGTTGAAAAATAAGTATAAACTCCAATTATAATAGGGAAGAACGGAGGACTAATTGAAGTAGGAAAGCAAACTGCTATTTTCTCTCTCCTGAGGGCCAGTTTGTTTTACTCTAACCCCCACCTTTCTGTAGATAGAGCTCTAGGATATTCTGTCTAGGTTAAATTACAGCAGATTTCCACACTGCATTTGTCCTAGCACTTCTCACCAGTTTGTCAACATTCACACAGGAGTTGGAAATCTACTTTGTGTATTACTTGGTATCTAGAAGACCCTGTTTCAAGGTTAATGTGCTGATGTTACCTAAGGGTGTAGCAGATTGTGGAAGGCAATAGCTAATGTAAAAGCTGTTAAGAAATAATAATAATGATAATTTAGACACAGAATTGATGTTTGGCTTGGCAGTTCATAATTGACCACTTCTTCATCACTGTGGGTGCTGAATAAAGAAAAAGAAAAAAGGCTGGAAGTGGTAGGTCACACCTATCATTCCAGTACATGGGAGGCTATGGCAGGAACATTAAGAGTTCTAGGGAAGCTACAGAGTAAGACCTTAAAAAAAGAAAACTGAGCCAGGTGCTGCTGGCTCACGCCTGTAATCCTAGCTACTCAGGAGGCTGAGATCTGAGGATCAAGGCTCAAAGCCAGCCTGGGCAGGAAAGTCCATGAGACTCTTATCTCCAATAAACCACTAGACAACTGGAAGTGGCACTGTGGCTCAAGTGGTAGAGTGCTAGCTTTGAGCTGAAGAGCTCAGGCATAGCGCCCAAGCCCAGAGTTCAAGCCCCATGACTGACAAAAGAAAAAAAAAGAAAAAAGAAAAGGAAAACTGAAGAGCCAGGTGGGGGCTGGCCCATGCCTGCAATCCTATCTACTCAGGAGGCTGAGATTTGAGGATCATGGTTTGAAGCCAAGTTAGGCAGAAAAGTCCTTGAGACTCATATCTCCAATTAACCATCAGAAAACCCAGAGTAGCACTGTGACTCAAAGTGATAGAGCTCTAATCTTGAGCTCTATCTTGAGCTCAGGGACAGAGTCCAGGTCCTGAGTTCAAACCCCATGACCACCCCCCAGAAAAACCCAAAAAGCAATAAACAAGAAACCTGGAACCAAGTGTCAGTGATGTATGCTTATAATCCTAGCTACTCAGGAAGCTGAGATGTGATTATTGAGGTTCAAAGCCAGCCAGGGCAGGAAAGTCTGTGAAACTCTTATCTCCAATTAACCACCAAAAAGGCTGAAAGTAGAGCTGTGGATCAACTGGTAAAGCACAAACCTTGATCAAAATCACTCAGAGACAGTGCCAGGTCCTGAGTTCAAGCTCCAGGATCTGAGCGTGCACAAGTGCGTGTGTGTGCGTGTGCACAAGCACACACGCATGCACACACACACACACACACACACACACGCACGCAAACCTAGAACCCAGAACCCACCCTCCAAAAATAACCCACCCAAAGAAATCAAATAGCTTTAAGAAATAATCTTAGAGACAAAGGCAAAGACTTCATCTGTCATCATTACTGAATAACAGAAAACTAATAAGTCTGAATGTCAAAACAATTAGAATATCAAAACATGTCTAATAGAAGAAAGGAGTAAATATTTTTAGTGGGCTCCATGAAGCAAATTAGCCATAAATGCACTAAAACAGTGTAAAACTCCATGAACTGTGCTAATCATGTGCCTAATGTCTTTTTTTTTTTTGTCGGTGGTGGGGCTTGAGCTCTGGGCCTGGGTGCTGTCCCTCAGCTCTTCAGCTCAAGGCAAGCGCTCTACCACTTGAGCTACAGCACCACTTCCCCTAATGTCTTTTATAGCAACAAAATGCAAACACAGAGCTGGAGGAATGGCTCCAGTGGTACACAAGGCCTTGAGTTCAAACCCACATATCTTCTAGAGCTAGGAAAACCCAATCCTTTTAAGCACTTTATGTTCTGAAGGAGGTGTTCATCAGCTGTGACAGGACTTGGAATAACTCCTGAGTCTAGAGGAAGACTTGTTTTATGCTAAGCACTTGAGTCATTTTTCTTTATGTCATTTGTCCTATTTGAGATGTTGCCCCTTTTCATCTACTTGTACAAATCTTGTCCTTCCCTGAACTTAACTTCTCTTTATGGCCCTACTGATGATTCCAAAACATACTAAATCTTCTGGAGTCTTCTGAGCTGTTCTAGTAGGTACGGTCTAAATTCAACAAAAGAGTATGCTTTGCATTTTATTATGCTTTATTTTTAAGAGTTCCTGTATCTCTCATAACATGATTTAAAAAATATTTTCTTTTTTCCTTCCTTCCTTTTTCTTTTCTTTTCATTCTTTTTTTTTTTTTTTTGAGACAGCATCTGTCTATGTAGCTGAGGTTGCCCTCAATCTTACAAAGTAGACAGGCTGGTCTCAAATCCTTTGTCCTCTGGCCTCTACCTCTGTAGTGCTGGGATTACAAGCATGTACACGGCATCCAGCTACATTATATACTTGTTTGTTTGTTTGTTTTCGGTCAGTCGTGGGAATTGAACTCAGGGCCTGGGTGCTGTCCTTGAGCTCTTTTGCTTAAGGTTAGTGTTCTACTGCTACTTTTGGTTTTTGAGTAGTTAATCAGAGATTAGAGTCTCATGGGGACTTTTCTGTCTGGGCTGGCATTGAACCCAGATTCTCAGATCTCAGCTCCTTGAGTAGCTAAAAAAAAAAAAATTATAGGTGTGAGCCACCAGTGCTTGGCTACACTATATATTTTTTGAAAAAAGAGTCTATTCCTTGTGTTGTTTGTCCAGAGAGCTGGGCTACACAGCATTTGCTCAATAATTTTGGTTAGCTGAGTCAATGCCTCATTATAAAATTCACCTACCATTTCTATATTTACCATCTAATAGGTATGCAAGATACATTCTCCAGGCTAAAGTCTTGTATACCTAAGAGAAAATGGTGCCACTTCTTTAGAACTGATAATTACTCTCAGTGGGGGAAAATCCTTAAGTTGCTCCTAAAGTTTGAAGAAGATAATTAGTGTGGGCTCTGCTTGCAATGGAACAGTACTTGCTTTTGCTGAGTCCAGTTATATGTAAAATTCCGCAGCAATATTCAGCTCACATCTAACAAGATGAAAAGAAACAATGAAAACAGCTACGTAAATCAACAAGCATACAGGAGGTTGGTTGTAGGCAGGATAGGCAATGACAGACTTTGCAGGCCTAAACAATTTGTACTCAGAGTCTGAAACCATGCTAGAATGATAAATGAGGTGAGTGGCAGGTACATTTATTCATTACAGTGAACTCCCCCCCTCATATTCATCAGTAAAGTTCTCCCTTTTCTGTCACTTGCTATTAGAAAACTCTACCATGCCATCAATTTTTATAAAATTCAAGACAAGATAGATGTCTGAAAATCATCAGAGTCACAGTAGCCCATTAGGAAAATGAGAATATTTTGATCAAAACACAGAGGAGCCCACTCATCTAAATTAGAAATCCAAATCAGATGATCTAGATTTAAGTCTTCAGTCAGTAAAATTCCAGTTTGGTAACCTGTGGGAAATACTTTATGTAGCATTATATACCCTTTGGGCTCTCTGAACAGATTGGGATGCTTTTCCTGCATCTACAATCCACATCAAAGGTGCTGACGGGTGGTTTTGATGCTAATATATCACAACAGCAAAAACAATCAGACTTCTTGGGCTTAGTGTGAAGTTTAAGTTACATAGTGCATGTGAAACAGTTAGAAGTAAGATGTACTTACATATATACATATAATTTTTCCACACTTTTATAAAATCTCTGAAGTTAACAGGCTTCTTAAAATTATTATTGGCCAGCTGAGTGTCAGTGGCTCACACCTGTGATCCTAGCTATTCAGGAAGCTGAGATATGAGGATGGTGATTAGAAGACAGCCCAGCAGAAAAGTCTCGTGAGACTCTTATCTCTAATAAACCACTCAACAACCAGAAGTGGCACTGTGGCTCAAGTGGTAGAGTGCTGGTCTTTTTTTTCTTTTCTTTTCTTTTTTTATTTTTTTTTTGTCAGTTGTGGGGCCAGAACTCTGGGCCTGGGCGCTGTCCCTCAGCTCTTCAGCTCAAGGCTAATGCTCTACCACTTGAGCCGCAGCGCCACTTCTGGCTTTTTTCTGCTTATGTGGTGCTGAGTAATTGAACCCAGGGCCTCATGCATGTGAGGCAAGCACTCTACCACTGAGCTACCTTCCCAGCCCAGAATGCTAGTCTTGAGCACAAAAAGGCTCAGGGACAGTGCCCAGGCTCTGAGTTCAAGACACACAACAGACGAAAAAAAAATTATTATTGGCTAGGCAGCAGCTGTGACATTCTTGTCACTGTCTGCAGAAGCTTGTCAAAGCTTGTAGAATGGATGTCAGTGTCTTGGAAGGATGTTCCAGACAACAGTGAAGTATTCTTTCATATATGCTATATCACCAATGGTCTTCATGGCTCAAGAACAATATAGTGCTGGAAAACAGATATTCATGATTTAGAGTCAAAAAGAAAGCCAGAGTTGGTTCAAAAAGAATTGCACTCATTAGTTGACTCATGTAACTGAAACCACTCTGTATATTACCTCTATAATAACAATAAAATATATTAAAAATTAAAAAAAAGAAAGTCAGAGTTGGACCTCTGATGCAAAGAAGTTTTAGAATAATTTATTTATTTTACGTCTATTTTCCTTTTAAGTACATACAAGAATGACATACAATAAAAATCTAAGCCTAAGGAGCATTTTAGTTTTGATATTTATTCCTAGGGGAAAATATTTTTAAGTTGCTCTTTGTTTTTTAAAAAATTTAGTTTTTGTCAGTTTATAAGGCTTGAACTCAGGGTCTGGGTGCTGTCCCTGAGCTCCTTTGCTCAAGTCTAGCACTCTACTACTTTGAGCTATAGCTCTACTGCCAGCTTTCTGGTGGCTCACTGGAGATAAGAGTCTCATGGATTTTCCTTTCTGGGGTTGGCTTTGAACCACGATCCTTACATCTCAGCCTCCTGAGTAGCTAGGATTACAGGTGTGAGCCCTCAGCACCCAGCTTTAAGTTGCTGTTAATGGAAGATGTTAACTAAATATGTTTACTGGAAAGAAAGAGAACTTTTCTTTGCCAGTACTGGTTTGAACTCAGGGTCTTGCACGCTTGCTTATCTTTGTGGCTCAAAACTGGCACTCTACCACTTGAGCCCTGCCTCCACTTATGTTTTTTTTTTTTTTTCTGGTTAATTAGAGATAAGCGTCTCACAGACTTTTCTTCCCAAGCTTGTTTCAAACTGAAATCCTCAGATCTCAGCCTCCTGAGCAGCTGGAATTACAGAGTGAGTCACCATCACTCTGAATGGAGAACAAATTAATGGAGTGAGGATAATAACTTACACAGAGATAATAACTTACACAGACCTTCCTATTTATTTCTTCACTTGAGTTTCACAAGAACTTTTGAAACAGAAATAACTCCTGCTTCTACTTACATAATAATGACCTAAGATTTGGAGAGTTAACAGGATACCACCTACAACATAGTTTGGTGGATGTATGTTATTGCTACATAGTCTATGTGGAGGTATGTACTGATTATACAAAACTGATTATAGCTATTACAAAATTGTATAATATTGTTTCTATAAATGAATAATTTGACAAGTCCATGATTAGAAGCTTTTGTATATCATATGTTGGTGAGAAAGAATAATTTATACTCAAGGAAGAGACAGCATCATAAAAAATAATTATTGCTTCAAGTTTTCTACAGGAACATTTTTACAGATCCAAGACATGAAAAATCAATTGTAGTGGAGTTAGATAAATAGCCATGTTCAAGGAATCCATCATGATAACTCTGTATGCTCTACAAAAGATGGAGAGCTAACAGAGAGAAACAGAGGTCTATTATTTTAGAACAATAAAAGTTAAAGTTATATATGATTTTACACATTGAAGGTGTGCTAAATATTAATTTTCAAATTCTGAAATTCCTGCCTAGACTAAAATACTATCGTCTGAGGACACTATAAAATTAAGAACATATTCTATTCTTTGGTCTCCAGAGCACAAATCTCAGTTGCTCTCACATCTTGCAATAATGGATCCCTTCTCTGCTTTGCTTTATCTTTTTTTATTGTTTTTGGTGGTAGTATGGGATTGAACATAGGGCCATTTTCATAGTCTAGATTGGCTTAATTTTAATTTTAACACTTTAATTCTGACCATTCAGAATGCCATTGACTAGGCATTGAGCCTATTCTCCTTAGCATTGTCTATTTATGGAAGTAGTTCATATTTTTCAATATATTCAATATTCCATTGGAAGTTGCTAATGTTTTAAAACAGAAAGTAGACAGTAAAGGACAACATACATAAACTAGGGTTCAGATTAAGTTGACTGACAAGGCATAAGGACAAAAGGACAAACGTAAGAAAGATGAGGAACCTAATGCTCAGAAACATGGTTCATTCAAGCTTTAATGTACAAAGTTAGAAGACTTAGTCTAAGTATGGGGGTGAAAGCAGACTGTGGTCCAGACTGCATTAGGATTATTATCTGTCTTTCACTAAGAAAGAAAAAATCCAGGTGTGGTGATGCACATCTATAATTTCAGCACTTGGGAAGCAAAGGATGGTGAATTTGAGGCCAGTCTGGATTATATAGGAAGACTCTATCTCAGAAAACAAAAACAAAGAAAATATTTTTTTCTCTAGGGACTAGAAAGTCAAAGCCCTTTCATGATGACAAGCATGAAAAATAGCCAGAAAGAATGTGCAGGATTTCTGTTGTATTTTTGTAACCCATTGATTGATTCTAGGTTCCACTGTCCCTCGCTGGCTAACTAAGTTATTCAGAATACCAAGCAGAAATCATGGACACATGTCATGTGAAATTCTCTAGTACTGAATCAGGTCCGTCCCTTCCTTCCTTCCTTCCTTCCTTCCTTCCTTCCTTCCTTCCTTCCTTCCTTCCTTCCTTCCTTCCTTCCTTCCTTTCCTTCTTTCTCTCTCTCTCTCTTTCTTTCTTTCCTTCATTCATTCATTCTTTCTTTTTCTTTTTCTTTCATCACCAATCTAATTAAGGTTTTCTTAATTGTTATTTGTTTGTTGGGCACTTAAAAGTCATTGGAAGTTTGTTTATAATCTATATGGGTTCTGTGACCAGACTCTCCTTCCATAAATGTTTAGAGGCCATTGTTTCTAGTTTTTCTAGCTGTATTAAGACTTGTTTTTTGTGTTTCACATAATAAAAAGAAACACAAACTAGTTTAGCAGAAAAGAAAGGAAGGCAGCACACTGATGGGAAAGGAGTAAAAGGCAGGATGACAAAGATGGCAGCACTCTCTTTTTTTTTTCTTGTTGGTTATGGAGCTTGCACTCAGGGCCTAAGATTTTGGGCTCAAGGCTAGTGGTGTACCACTTTGAGCCATAGCTCCATTTCTGGTTTTCTGGTGGTTAACTTTCCTGCCTGGGCTGGCTTTGAACCATGATCCTCAGATCTCAGCCTCCTGAGTAGCTAGGATTACAGGTGTGAGCCACCACCTCCTGACTAGCACTCCCATTTTTGTCACTTTGGTCACTGTTCTCTGATAACCTTTCTCCTCCTGTGCTTCTCAGGTCTGTACAGTGGACAGAAGGCAGTTACTCTGGTGCTCCGGAGTGTACATGCTATAGTATAAGTACCAAGAAAGACCAACTGTGATTGGGTCCTGCAGCTAGGAGCCTCTAATAAATCAGAAACCATCTTAGGAGTATACAAGCCAGCTCTGACCTTGCAATACTAAGAAGATTGTCACAGAAACATGAGACCAAGGTTATGACACACTATTTTTTGTCTGGAGGCAGAGAGGAAGTTAATCAGTACTTTAGATCAGAGCCAACCAATTAAATACACTAAAATTATGCCACCATGGTAACTATGAGGAAAATGGCACGATCTTCTGTAACATATTTACCAGCTAACATTGGCAGACAGAGGCAAATTTCAAATATTAAAAGCTATCTTGTACCTAGGGGTTGGCATATACTAATTATAGCTTAGCAGTATCCATTTATTAAAATCATGTACCTTTTCTTCTGCTTTCAGATCTGCCATCATGAGTCCTCTAACAGATGGAGCAGTGACTGCATGGGAAGGGTCCTTTTTGTGAATCATCTCTAAAAGGAGGTTTAGAGGGGACTGAAAGTCTATGTCCCATTATGCAAGATTGAAATGAAATATGTTTCAGTAGGCAGAGTGGGCTCCTGGGCACAGTTGACAAAGTATATGGACAATCTGATTAGCTTTGGTGAGTTAATGACTGCATGTTCAAATAAATGGACCTCATATATTTGTTGGATCAAACAACTCAACCATTTATTATTTCTCTGGCAGAAATTGTACACAAAACCACATTAACATCATGTCTGAGACTATGCATACTCACAGATGAGGAAAAATAAAGAGATGGTTCCCGCCGCTATCATAACTGTGTCTCATCATAAAGATATATATATGTTAAAAGTGACTATAAAACTTAATTTGGATCCACAGTTAAAAAAAGAGTATACCACAGCATTCTTTAAGACAATCTTGGAGATATTTTAGAAAAGTTTTAACTAGCCTCTTTTGGTAGAGAGAAGAAAAAAATAGTCATGAGTTCTTTGAGGTATATGACATGATCAATAAACTGACAAGTATAATTTCCTGAGCACTGGAAAAACCCCAGCATTACGTTAGATCCAACTTTAAAAAGGATCTCAGCCAGACACACATTTATTTAATGGGAAATGTTGAGCTTTATGAAAATTTTCCTTCAGTGGAAGCCATTAGGGGAATTCTTGATGGGCAGCAGTTTAGGTAGTTTAGTAGTTAGGTAGTTTTTTTTTAGTTAGTACTACAGATGGGTAAGGTAAGAGTATACATCTAAATTGAAAATTAGTTAAGGGCTGGATCAAGCAGTAGCTAGTTTCTGCTTTAAAGTTCACTAGCCCAAAAAAATAAATAATTTCAGATACCCCAAAAGCAGTCATTAAATGATACTTTATTCAAATGTTTTAGTAAGTTATCACATTCTTGTAAGTTATCATGTCCATCACAAGAACACAAATCCTTAAATTTGGAGTTAAAAAGGAATCTACTGGGTTTTAAACACACTGTTAATGTATCACACTAGTATTGGATATAAACTATTGCAGAAAAACTACAAGGTACTTTCATAAGGGGTAAATTTCAAAGTAATCTTGGCATTTCCCTCAATTTGAAAGAATGAATTACATATTTGAAAACCTAACACACCATATTGTTCTGGTTGTAAAATGACATTTGTCCAAAATGCCCAAATACTTCGGCTACTAATGGCAACAATAAACCACAAGACATAATATAATAGGGACTAAACCTTTATTCCTGAAAAAAATCCAAATTCTAGACACTTAGAGGCACCTTTTGGGTCAACTCAAAAGCTCCTTACAAGGATGAAGTTCTCTGAAGAAAGGAGTGGCTGAGTCTGGGACACAGCAAGCACTTGGGCTGTTGTATTATTAGCACATATAGCTGGGTGTCTGGTGATACAGGGAGAAATTATGATGTACATAGTAAGTACAGAACTCTTCCTGGGAAGCCAGCATCTTCCAGCAGTGACAGGGAAGTATGTACACCTCGGTTCCCCCATTCAATAAGAAGCATGCAACTTTGAGCAGCAGTGCAGCTGATATAGAAAAGCAATGAAGCATCTAAAATAAAATCACCATTAGATGGAAAGAGAAACTGCTGGGAAAGAGAGGGATGGTGCATCATGAGACAGCAGTATTGGAGACAGCTTGTCATTGGAGCTAGTGTTGGCACAGCTCTCTTAAGGGAAATCTTGTACCCTAGGGATAACCCCCAATGATCACCTACTAATATTCACACCCTTGTCTAGTCTCCTCCCAATGGTCCAGGATTGTTCTGTGCTACCAAAAGAATACCAGAAGTGATGGCTGACATAGAAAGAGGTACACAGAGTAAGCAACTGAAGCCTATAACTTCCTGCCTACAGCCACACAATGAACTTTAGGGGAGCTTCAGACAAGTGGAGTTTCCACTGGACTACACAGTGGGCTGACATCTGAACTACAATCTTATCAGAGTCAGTTTGAACCACTCAACTAGTTTGAATGGATTCCTATTCTTTAGAAATTATATGGTATGTTTGTTGTTTTAAGCTGACAAAAAAAATGGACTGACACCTTCTAGTGCAATAATTTCAATACATCTAATTTATTTTTCTAGTTAGACATACTGGAACTCACTAATTTAAGGTTAATCAGGGTAACTTTTTAAATATTTAACTAATACAGAATTGTATTGCTTAGCTTTAGAAGAGAGGAGCTAGAAGCTGCTGTATTTCTTACAGAAAAAACCACTACAGCCTGAACTAGAGCCTACTAATGTTGGTACCAATACCAGAGCTGGGCCACAGCTTCAGCTACATCTCCTTGGACAAGAGCAGCTATTAAATTATATTAACTCTGTTAACTTTAACTCACCCTAGATAACATTTTATGAGTGAAAGAGAGAGAAAGAGAGAGAGAGAGAGAGAGAGAGAGAGAGAGAGAGAGAGAGAGCATATAGCCGGTTACTGGTGGCTATAACCTAGCTATTCAGGAAGCTGAGATCTGAATTTTGAAGTTCAAAGCTAACTTGGGCAGGAAAGTCCATAAGGCTCTTCTTTCCAACTAACCACCAGAAAACAGCCAGAAGTGGAACTTTGGCTCAAGTGGTGGAGCACCAGCCTTGAGTGGAAAAAGCTAAGTCCCTGAGTTCAAGCCCTAGTACTGGCACAAGGAAAACAACAACAACAAAAAAAGGAAGCATACAATAATTATCACCATTGCTTAGAAAAATCACAAGTGGGTAAGATAATTTCAATATTGCAATTAAGATGCTTTCAGAATTTCTCTTTGCCAGCCTTAATAGCACAGAATCCATGAATCATTTCTATAATGAAAGAATAGCGGCATATTAATATCTCTCATAAATGATGGCAGCAACATTTTGTATTGACAATTTTATTTATAATACCCAATAAGGAGAAAGTAACCAATCTTAATCCTGTATTCACGGAAAAAAACTTCAGATTCTTCTGTAATTTCTTATCTGCTTACAGTGTTGCTCCATCTGGGTTCAATCGATTTTCCTGTCTCAGCCTACTAAGTAGCTGGAACTACAGGCACATGCTATTGCTCTTGGCTCTTCCTTAACTTCTAATATCATGCATCATAATATAAGTACATGGAAAATATTATCCTAATATCTCAGTGATGGATATCTTCCAGCACAATAAATTCAGCACACTTCATTTATTTTCTTGTTGAATATACTGTAAATTGCTGACTTGGGATTAAAAATCTAATCAACCTAATGACTATGAGGTTAGTAATTTTCTGGAAGTTTTTCCAAACATTAAAGGTTACAAAGCTGCAAAGACCATTAAGAATGGACAGAGATGCCAGGAAATAAGGTCATGGATTCTACTCTTTCCTCTTGTAATAAAAATAATGAAAATGCAGGAGGCAGCAGTCATCTTTGGGAAGCGCTCTGTGGAGAAGTGCAGTGGTCCACCCCCAAATGAAGGAGCGAGTGCAAGTCTTGCATGACACAGATTATGCCTGGGTGCCTTTTTTTTTTTACCTCTTTTTACCCTTTTGAGGTAGGTATTATCTCAACTGTACAAAACAAATTAAAAGACTCCTGAGGTGGCAGAGGTAAAATTCAAATATAGACCCATTAAAAAATACAAGCTGGGAGCAGTGGCTCACACCTATAATTCTAGCTACTTAGGAGGTAGAGATTGGGGGATTACATTTAGAAGCCAGACTGGGCTAAAAGCAGTTCTCAAGACTCTATCTTAATGAATGGCTGGGTATGGTAGCATTCACCTGTCATCCAACTATGGCAGTGAGCATAAAAAAGAGTATTTTAGTACAGGCTGGCCCAGATATAAAATGAGACCCTATCTTAAAAAAAAAAACAACAACCAAAGCCAAGTGCGAGTGGCTTGTATCTGTAATCCTGGCTAGTTAGGAAGCTGAGATTTAAGGCTCGTGATTCAAAGCCAGCCAACAGCAGGAAAGGCTGTGAGATTCTTTTCTCCAGTTAAGCACCACAAAAGCCAGAAGTGGAGCTATGGCTCAAGTGGTGGAGCAGTAGCCTTGTGTGAAAAAGCTCAAATAGTGCCCAGGTCCTGAGTTTAAGCCACAATACTTGCATACATCCACATACACAAAACCAACATAAAAAGGATGGGTGGAATATCCCAAGTGATAGAATTACCTGCTTAGCAAACTCTAGGATCACCAAATAATTACAAATAACCATACTGTATACTCATTACTATTATTTTTGGTCATACTGGGGTTTGAACTCAGGGCCTCATTCTGGTCAGGCAGGTACTTCACAAGCCATACCTCCAGCCTACTTTTTTGTGCTGTTATTTTTGAGACAGGGTTTTGCTTCCTACCTAGATTGCTGGACTATAATCTGTCTAATTTAGGTTTCCTGTTCTGGATGGAAAATTAAGTGTGTACAACCATGTCCAGCTTATTTCCATTGAGATGGAATCTTGTGGACTTTTCTGAATGACTGGTCTGGAATTGTCCTCCTGGTTTAAGTCTATCAAGTAACAAGTATTATAGGCATGAGCCACTGGCATATGGATTTTGATTATTCTTAACAGAAGATTCTATAAATATAATATTTATTATGTACCTATTCCATGTTAAACATGGTCCAGAAGATAAAAAAAGTGAGCCAGTCAGACAGATCATTGCCTCATGAACCTTTGGATAGGAAAAAGAACTAATTTTAAATAGGGCCAGGGAAGGCTGTTAAGGATGTGACAAGTTGCAAACATTGCCTCTTTAAAACTCTCTCAGCTGTGCTGTCGCTTTCCTTGTTCCCTTACTCTTATGTGACACCTGTCCAGTGATCTGGTGGAGACCTACCCTCCTGAGGTTCTTCTTCTCTAGTCTGTACAACATAAATAGATGGCTATTATTCTGTCTTTTTTCTCCAGGTAAATACATGATCTGAGCGAACCCATCAATTCCTACTGCATCTTAATCCTGTATCTGTATCCCCAACTATATATTACTAGTCTGAGAGCCAAATTCAATTCTCTAACCACTTCAAGACAAAACTACTGAAATATCCCATAATACTTCAGATTCAAAAATGTCCACAACAGAATCCAGCCCTTTTCTTTCTGCAAACCTACTTCTACATTCATGATCTGAGTGAATAGCATTTCCTGGAACTCTTCTCTCTTGTACCAGTTGCCAAACCCTAAAGCACCTTTTACTCAAGGTTTATAAGATCTCTTTACTGAACCCTTTTCTCTTCTCTTACTTCCTAAGACTAACATTATTTTCTTCATGGATAAATAGAATAACTATGTAATAGATATTCCTTATTTGCTGGTTTGAAGAGTGTTGTCAGAAAACATTTCTAAAAATCCAAATCCGCTCATTATTACTTCCTTGTTCAAATCTTTCAGTGGATCCCTGGAAAGCCTTGAGGATAAAGTACTCCTACCCTCCAGCTTAGCTTAAAAGGGCTTCATGACCTGGTTGCTGCCACTTGTCTTCGTTTCCCCAAAAAGCACCATCTTTGTGTCCTTCCCCTCCTCCTTTTTTTTTGGGTCTGGTTGTGTGCCTGAACTCTGAAGAGCTGTCCCTCAGCTTTTCAGCTCAAGGCTAGCGCTCTACCACTTGAGCCACAGCGCCACTTCCAGTTTTTTTTTCTGCTTATGTGGTGCTGAGGAATCGAACCCAGGGCCTCATGCATGCAAGGCAAGCGCTCTACCACTGAGCCACCTTCCCAGCACCCCCTCCTCTTTTTTTGTGTGTGTGGAAGTCTTAAGGCTTGCACAAAACTCATAGCCTGGGCATTGTCCCTGAGCTCAAGGCTAGTGCTCTAACACTTTGAGCCAGAGTCATTTCCAGTTTTTTTTTTTTAATTTGTTTTGGTAGTTTTACAGACTTTCCTGCCCTGGCTGCCTTTGAACCTTGATCCTCAGATCTAAGCCTCCCGAGTAGTTAGGATTATAGGTATGAGCCACCATCACCTGGCTGAATTTATCTTTTATTCTAGAATGCATTTTTAATATTTTTTTCAGAGAACTCTCTTCTCTCTCTAATGCTAAGAAATAATTGAAGTAGTTTATATTTCATTAGGTCAAGCTTTATATGAAAAACATTCTAGCTAATGGTGAAGTGGATTATTACAAAACAAACAAGGGAGAGTGTGGGTATGGAGGAGAAATGTATTCAGTAAGGAAAATAATGAGAAATGAGAGAGACTTGACAAATAATCCTGGGCTGTTAACTGAATTCAGAGGATAATAACTTGATGTAATATATGAACCTGTAAAATGACATTTGCTCAGAATTTCAACAGGCTATATATAATGCATTATTTATTCACAAACTACTGCAAAGCTGGCTGTGGTGCCCACATTATCTAGACACCTGAGATTCCTCTAAGGCTTTCCAACAGACTAGAGGTTAAAGTTTTTTAAAAACCTTTTTTGAAGATTATAGTCTAAGGACTATAATTCTGAACATCATCTGCAGCAAAAATGGGATAAAAATAAAAAGACTTACTCAGATACCTCAGATATTAAGGTTCCTCATTTTTTTTAAATTTTAATTTTTTGGAGCTAAAGTCTTACTTTGTAGCCTAGGCAGCTCTTGAACTCATGGTCTTTCTGCCTCAACCTCCTAAGTGCTGGGATTACAGGTGTGTTCCATCACAAATTTGCACCTTTTAATGATCTCTTCAGAGCTAGTCTTGAGGGCACACAGGGTTTGTTTATTAACATAAGAACATCTAGAAGACATATCAATTCCAGGCTTGTCTGGGACAGTTAATAAGAAAGGTCATTTTCTCTATCACTCTCTCCTGGCTTCAGTCCCAGAGTTACTCAGTGCTCCCTTGCCTCTTCTCATCTTTTCTATACAAGAACAAAGAACAAATTAACCACCTTGTTCTTTAGAATGAATTCCACAGTTTGGGCTGAGTCACACAGTACCAATGCTGGGGAAATGTTCCTGAGCAATCTCCTACCCTCTTACTTCCAAGACTGATTTCTAGCTTGTAAATCAAGGCACCAGGCACTTACCTATAACACTGTTTGAGAATTCTCCTGCATTCACCTTATCTGTGTAAGCTCAGGGAAGAAAAAGGTCTTATTCTGAGTCACACAGTACCAATGCTGGGGAAATGTTCCTGAGCAATCTCCCACCCTCTTACTTCCAAGACTGATTTCTAGCTTGTAAATCAAGGCACCAGGCACTTACCTATAACACTGTTTGAGAATTCTCCTGCATTCACCTTATCTGTGTAAGCTCAGGGAAGAAAAAGGTCTTACTCATTTTTGTATCCTCAATACTTAACACAGTTCCTGGAAAGCTTGGGTAAATTAGGTGTCAGATTGCCAGGAGTCAAATTTCAGCCCTTCCGTATGAGTAGGCTTGTGGGCAAGCAGTTTAACCTCATTGTGCCTCAGTTTCCTTATTCACTAACTGTGAATAATAAAGAATAGCAACTTCCCACAGCACTGGGACATCAATGAGAATGTACACAAAGCACTTAGAAGAGTGGCTGATTTATGAAAATCTCTTCAGAAAGTAGGCTAGTATTTTCACTCTTCAGTGTACACTCAGAATCTTGTAAAATGCTTGAGACTGCTAGATTTACACCTGTGCATGTGGAATCACCTTCCTTTAATTTACTTTCCCCACGCTGCACTGCAACTCTATTGTAAGCTAAATATTCTCTGGTCTGGGTTGAAAATTTTAAACATCTCCTTATTCTGAATTCTAAGTAAATGGTCTGTGAACTTTTAAAATATCAGCACAGAGCTCATTCATAAACTGAGAAGCACCTTGTGTTCTACTGAAATAGGACTGCTAAGACTATTTGAATGATAGATTCAGGAAAAGTGTTCCCTGGAGAAAGATCAAATCTTCATGATTTATTTATAAGCTCCCCTTTTTGTCTTGTGGCTAGTTTAAAAAGAGCTAAGAATGCAACCTTAAAGATATTGAACGACAGGAAACCCCTGAAAATTACCAAGGATCAAAGATATTACTAACCTAGGATTGACTTTGGAAATGCAAAGTTATCTGCAAATTAAGGAAAACCTTCAGTCTCTAACAGTTTTGTGTACTTTAATGATTAATCTAAAAGGTTAGATTTAGAAGTGTGTGCATGTGAGTGTGTGTGTGTGCGCACGCACGCGCACACCAGTCATAAGGCTTGAACTCAGGGTCTGGGTGCTGACATTGAGTTTCTTTTGCTAAAGGCCAGTGCTCTACCACTTGAGCCACAGCTCTACTTCTGGCTTTTTTGGTAGTTTACTGGAGATAAGAGTCTCATGGCAGGGTGGGGGAGTGTAGTTGTGGAGGTGGGAGGGAAGGGATGATAGGGAAAAACAAAGGAGGAGGCAAAAATGCTTGATAAGAAATGTACTTATTACCTTGCTCACATAACTGTAACCCCTCTGTACAGTATTTTCACAATAAAAAGCTTATTTAAAAAAAGAGTCTTATGGACCTTCCTGCCCAGGCTGGCTTTGAATCACAGTCCTCAGGTCTCAGCCTTCTGAGTAGCTAGGATTACAGCGTGAGCCACAAGTACCCAGCCAAGAATTTTATTTTTGCAACCAAATTTGAAAGTTGTAATTTACTAGCAAGAAATTGTGTTATTATTGTTATTATAATAGTTTTTTAAATATACTTAGATTGTTAAAGTTATAGGATGAGAAAGTAACCTTTAATAAACTTTTCTATTGGTTCCTCCAAAGTTCAAGTTAAAAACATCCAAAAATGGTACAAGAAACTGTCAATTTATTACTATCCATATTCTGCTTTATAGATGCAAAAACAAGAATAAAACCAAAGGAAATCCCAATGAACATTCCATTAAGTTTCTTGGATTTAATGTAGAGTCAGTTCTCATCACTGAATTTACAGAATAGAGTCATTTTTCCAGAAAATAAAACAAATGAAACAAAACTGGGCTGTGAGGCTTCTTGAAATTTCTAGCACTAGCAGTGTCTGGTTAAAAGTCTTTTTGCCTCTAATCTCCTTTTCCATAATCATTTCACCAGGAAAGGAGCTGAAGCCTGTCCTTTCACCCAGGGCATCATGGCCCTCGACATAAGGCCAACATCGACTCAAAGATACCAGCTTGATGGTTTAAAGAGTAGGTGATTCTAGAGTTTCCTTTGGCATTTTACATCAGCTGTAGTTACAAGTTTGTTTTTTTTTTAAAGCTTTTTAATGGGTATGGCAGCACACATCTGTATTCCTAGTTATTTCAAAGGCAAAGACAAGAGAATTTGTGGTTTGAGGCCTGATCAGGTAAACTAATGTGGCACACATTTTTCATGTCACATATGGAGGAGGCTGAGACTAGGAGAACTGTGGTGTGGACCCGTGTGGAAAAAGTTGGTGAGACCCCCATGTTAACTTAAGAAGCTAGGCATGCTGGTTCATACCTGCCACCTGATCTATGGTGGATAGGATAAGTAGGAGTATTAAGGTCCAGGCCTGCCCCAGTTTAAAGCAAAACCCTATCTCAAAAATAATGAGGTCATGTGCTTACTTCAGCAGCACATATCTAAAATTAGAACCATACAAAGAAGATTAGCATGGGCTCTGCACAAAGATGCCACGCAAATTCATGAAGCGTTCCATATATCTAAAGAAAAAGACTTTGAGGAAACAGCAAAAGGAACACAAAAACAGAGTGAAGAAAGTCAGAGGGACTGCACAGGCCAATGTTGGAGCTGGCAAAAAGCCAAAGGAATAAAGATCCTGCAGTGACTTGACCTGAGGTGATGATGAATTTTATATGAAGGGATTAATAAATGGTAAAAACCTTCAAAAAAATAATGAGGGCAAAAAGGTCTGGAGGTATGGCTCAAGAAGTAGAGCACATGCCTAGCAGGCAGGAAGCTCTGAGTTTAGACCTTAGAACAACCAAATTAAAAAAAAAAAGACTTGGAGGAATAGCTCAAGGAATAGTGTTTACTATGCACATGCAAGGTCTTGGGTCCAATCTTCAGTACTGGGGAAAATTCTTTTTAACCCTCTCTTGGGCTGGGTGGTAGAACACTTTCATAGTATGTGCCAGGATTTGGATCTAACACCCAGCATAAAACAAAAAAGAAAAAGAAATTAACTTTTTTTTATATGTGTATTTGTGTGTGTGTGTGTGTGTGTGTGTGTGTGTGTGTGTGTGTGTCTGTTGGTCCCGGGGCTTGAACTCAGGGCCTGGGTCCTGTCCCTGAGCTTTTCTTTTCCTCATCCTCCTCTTTTCTCCTCCTCCTTCTTCTTCCTCTTCTTCCTCCTCTTCTTTTTCTCCTTCTTCTTCTTCCTCCTCCTCCTCCTCTTTTTTTTTTTCTCTCTCAACAGTAATGCTCTACCACTTGAGCCACAGCTCTACTTCTGACTTTTTGGGAGTTCACTGGATGTAAGAGTCTCACGGACTTCCTTCCCAGGCTGGCTTCAAACTGAGATCCTCAAATCTCAGCATCCTGAATAGCTAGGCTTTGCAGGTATAAGTCACCAGCACCTAACAGAAATTAACCCTTTTATAACTCTTATTCTTTTGCTCTACTCTTATTGACAGGTGATAATAATTAGCATAGCCTTTGTACCTCCCTTTTATTCTTCTTCATTGAGCAAATAGTTAATTTCAATATTTCCTTTGAAGACTAGTACTATAAGACAATCTTCATTATTCTTTGAATTGGGTCTAATTTACTTTCAGATAATTGATACTCATGCCTACTTATAATGTGACAATGTGATTGCAATTGTTTATGGACTCCAGCTTACTTCCCAGGTTCTTTGTTGTAGATGTTTGAGTTAGACTCTTCCTTTTTATATAAATTAGTTTCTACTTTTCTTTGACATGACAGCTTCTTTTTTTCCCATCTTGCCCCAAATTAAAATTTTCAAAGAATTTTCTATTACCTTTCATTTTAACTGACATCTTACTTGCTACAGTCTTCAAGAAGTCAATGAATATATTAATTGGAACTAAATGTGGCACCTGTCTCCAAGGAACTCAATTCAGTTGTTCTTGGTAGCCTTAGAAGGAATTGTTAATAATCTCAGGAGATTTATAAACTAACTTTGTATTCTTTTTTTTTTCTGGTCTTGAGACTTGAACTCAGGGCCTAGGAACTGTCCCTGGGCTTCTCTGTACTCAAGGCTAGAGCTCTACCATTTGAGCCACAGCACCACTTCCAGCTTTTTTTTTTTGAGTAGTTTATTGGAGATAAGAGTCTCACAGGAAAGTTTTTGCCCAGGCTGGCTTTGAACTATGATCCTCAGAGCTCAGCCTTCTGAGTAACTAGGATTACAGGTGTGAGCCACCATCGTCAGGTCAGTTTGGTATTTTTGTTGGTTGTGGGGCTTGAACTCTGGGCCTGGGCGCTGTCCCTCAGCTCTTCAGCTCAAGCCTAGCACTCTACCATTTGAGCCACAATGCCACTTCCAGCTTTTTCTGTTTATGTGGTGCTGAGGAATTGAATCCAGGGCCTCATGCATGCAAGGCAAGCACTCTACCACTGAGCCACCTTCCCAGCCCCCATCTCTGTATTCTTAAAATGTTGTTTTAAATCAATTTTTGTTTTATATTCTCAGATAAAGGAAGGAGGGTAGAATAAAATAATGATCAGAACTAGGTATTAAAGCATTGAAAAATCAACATGTTAATAATTATATAGAGTTAAATGGCTAGGTTTGGTAATATAAGCATTAAAGTATAAGGCATTTCTTCTGAGTCATACATGGCAAAAAGCTGGAGGAAAGTGGTGCTAGAGAAGACAGATTCTGGATATGCAAGAAATTTGGCCATTTTCTATTCCTAAAGTTAAAAACAATTTTTTTTCAGTTTCCAAAAAGTCAAGCACAGCTGGGCACTGCCTGTATTCCTAGCTATTCAAGAGGCTGAGATGCAAGGATCATGTATCAAAGCCAGCTTGTGAGACTCTTATCTCCAATAAACCACTAGAAAACAGGAAGTGGCACTGTAGCTCAAGTGGTAGGTAGAGTGCTCATCTTGAGCTGAGATGCTGAGGGACAGTGCCCAGGCCCAAAGTTCAAGCTCCATGACCAACCCCCACCCCCACCTCCAAAAAAAAAATCAAGCACAGAAACCACATCTCAGACTAAAAGTAAACAATGAATCAAGTGAAGAACAGAAACAATTTAGTTTTGTTGTTGTTGTTGGTGGTGGTGGTGGTCATGGGGCTTGAACTCTGGGCCGGGCACTGTCTCTTAGCTCTTCAGCTCAAGCCTAACACTCTACCACTTGAGCCACAGCACCACTTTTGGTTTTCTGGTGGTTAATTGGAGATCGGAGTCTCATGGACTTTACTGCCCAGGCTGACTTTGAACCGTGATCCTCAGATCTCAGCCTCCTGAGTAGCTAGGATTATAGGCGTGAGCCACTGGTGCACAGCTGAAACAGTTCAGTTTTAAGGGAAATGTGGGACAGACTACTTTCTGCCATAATAGTTCTGTGTGACTTTTACTTCTTTGAATTACAGTTCTTATACATGTAACATGAGCATAGTTCCACTACACTGACAGTGGGAGAATGAAAACCAGAAGGTATATAATATTTGTGAAATGCACAGTAGGCACTTGATATAATGCTCTAGATGTTTCCTTCTTTCCTGATCCCTCTGGAAATTAAGTTTGATGGATCAATGCATTTTCTTTAATCTCAAAGAAACTGTGCTGAGAACAGGATAGAAACAATGAACTAAATGGAATAATAAATCTCCTTGATCTTAAATGTTAAAGTAGATAAGGAATGAAATAAAAATAGTAAGAAAGAAGGAATGATGGAATTATAAAACCCATATGAAAGTTGTTAAGATATCATTAATCATTTCTATTTTCCTCTTGGCCTTGATATTTCATACTCAGTGAAGGGAGAAATCACCCAAACTTTCAAAAGTGAAATTAAAAGTGTTCCATAAAAACAAAAATTGCTGCCATTTTCCAGATGTTCTCTCAGAAAGCGATTTTAAAATAAATCAGAGTAAGGCTTTTCAGGCTCTTAGCTGAGATGACCTGTTTGCATGCCCACTAGATGTCTAATGTCATGGCAGAGGGGCATGCATATAGAACAAAGTGAAAAAACTTATTCACATTTTGCTTTACTGTGATAGGGCTGCCATGAAAAATGACCCAGGTGGGTGGCTTAAATTACAGATATGTATTTTCTCAGAATTCTGGAGGCTGAATGTCCAAGAACCAGGTGCTACATGGTCAGTTTCCTGCAGGTGGCTGCCCTTGGAGTGCTTCTACATGGGACTGCCTTCCTGTGCATAGACTCCTGTCTTCTTAAAGAGAAATAAGACTGGATTAGGGTCCACTCTAATGGCCTCCTTTGAAATATCACCAGGTTCAAGGCTCTTTTTCCAAATAGAGTACATCACATTCTGAGACATTTTGGAGGGGTATCATTCAGACCATAACAAAACATCATCTCATTTAGCTATATTTTACAAAGCCCTGAGAGATTAACCAATGCATCAAAAGGTCACTTAAATAGTAAGTAAAAATTTAACAAAGGCTTATAAGCAACAAAGACAATGCTTTCTGCTATCCACACTTACTCAAAGGAATGTAAATCTGTTGGGAAGACTCAGGATTGATGGATGAGACTGTAAATTGGGAAACTATGGATACAGTCATAGTATGGAGCCACACTAGTGGATTTAGGAGAATAATGACTATTAATAATAACTATTTATAGACACTAAATGATAGGCTGTATTCTTTCACATAAGTCTGCTGGTCTTCTCACGTAAGGAACTGCTAAATGGAAGACAGGACCAGTTTTGACCCCAAATGTACTGCTATATGTAGATGCAGAGACTCATGCATGAATTCCCTTATCTTCTGTATCATTGCTAATCCCACTGGCAATCCGAACAAAACATTAGTGAACTTTCAGTTCTATCACAACTCAGGGGAGTACAGAGTCCTACGCTCTCTCTCTCTATTTCACTGCTGCAGGGATAAGTCTTAGGATAGATTGTCGGGGAGATTGGCGTCTGTCTACCTTCTTGTGTTGACCTTGCATTATTTTTCAGTTTATTACAAGTTCCAAGTACCATTCAACTTTGTGGTTTACTCTCTAACCGTGTGTGTGTGTGTGTGTGTGTGTGTGTGTGTGTGTGTGCGCGCGCGCGTGCGTGCATGCATGTGTGTGTGTGTGTGTGTGTACTCTGAGCCTAATTTTTTTTTTCTTTAACTCAGGGGTTGGGCACTGTCCCTGAAATACTTTGCTCAAGGTTAATGTTCTATCACTTGAGCCAAAGCTCCATTTCTAGCTTTTTACTAGTTTTTTGGAAATGAGTCTAAAGGACTTTCATGCCTGGGCTGGCTCTGAACCGTGATTCTCAGATCTCAGCCTCCTGAGTAGCTAGGATTACAGGTATGGGCCACCAATACCAGCCTCTAACAATATTTTATGTAATATATTATCTGCTAAATTGTAATTAAAAATAATAAGTAATTCATATTCATAGATTTTGTTTCTAAAAACCAGTCTGAGTATGCTTACTAAGAATCTAGTATATGAGGGCTGGGAAGGTGGCTCAGTGGTAGAGCGCTTGTCTTGCATGCCTGAGGCCCTGGGTTCGATTCCTCAGCACCACATAAGCAAAAAGAAAAAAGCCGGAAGTGGCACTGTGGCTCAAGTGGTAGAGCGCTAGCCTTGAGCTGGCCCAGAGTTCAGGCCCCACGACCGGACCCCCCCCCCCAAAAAAAAAAAAAAGAATCTAGTATATGATTTGAAGTTTAAAACAAGCTGACACACAAAAGTGATTATATGATGTTACTACTTTCTTCTGTACTCTGAGGAATATAATCAAATATTCCTATTAGAATAGAAGCTTATCAAAGGTATAAGTTGTAACATCTCTAATATATTTTGTATATAAAAATAACCAATTCAATATAAAACAGTAAACAAAATAAAATTTGCTGCCTAAGAAGTATCTGCTTTGACACCACAGTGGAAAACTCCAAACCTGACCTCATCTGATGGGTCACAGTGAGCTGGTGTCTCACACTTGTTAATTCTAGCTACTTAGGAGGTTGAGATCTGAGGATCATGGTTCAAAGCCAGCCTGGGCAGGAAAAAGTCCATGAGACTCTTATCTCCAATCAATCAACAGAAAACTGGAAGTAGAGCTGTGGCTCAAAGCGGTAGAGTGCTAGCCTTGAGGAAAAGAGAGGGAGAGGGCACAGGCCCTGAGTTCAAGCCTCTTGACTGACCAGAAAAAAAATTAGGCTCAGGGTATGTATAGTGTATATAAAAATTAATTTTGTGCTTAGACTGGGTCTCTCCCAGTCTAAGTTATCTCTAAAGGATCTCATTATATACCTGAAAATATTCCAAAATAAAAATTCAAAGCCCCAAACCACTTTTGGCTCCAAACATTTTGAGTAGGGAAATTCAACCTCCATACATTTCCAAATAAAGTTCTAGAAGACTAATGCTTAAATGTTCTAAAATGCATTATTTTTCTCCAATTTGTGAAATTCTATTTTGAATTATATCATCTGCAAGTTTGATGAGGTAAGGTTATTGGTAAAGCCCACAGTACTAAAGACAAAAATTTCTATTTATAATCAAATGAAAGTAAAATGTCAACTGAGGTATGATTGATTTCATTTTCTTTTTGGTCCGGGTGTTGTCCCTCAGCTCTTCAGCTCAAGGCTAGCACTCTACCACTTGAGACACAGCGCCACTTCTGGCTTTTTTCTTTTTGCTTATGTGGTGCTGAGGAATCGAACCCAGGGCCTCAGGCATGCAAGGCAAGCGCTCTACCACTGAGCCACCTTCCCAGCCCCTAATTTCATTTTCTTTCTTTTTTTTTTTTGGGTCCGGTCATGGGGCCTGAACTCTGGGCCTGGGCGCTGTCCCTCAGCTCTTCAGCTCAAGGCTAGCGCTCTACCGCTTGAGCCACAGCGCCACTTCCGGCTTTTTTCTTTTTGCTTATGTGGTGCTGAGGAATCGAACCCAGGGCCTCGAGCATGCAAGGCAAGAACTCTACCACTGAGCCACCTTCCCAGCCCTTAATTTCATTTTCTGATTAAATGAGAGCTGAGTAGATAGCTATTTTGCTTCAATTATTGTTGAAGTCTTCTCAGTGAATTACTAGACTTCACACAGTGGAGAAAAATCACTGACATGGAAGCACTTAGCCACCTTTCCTCAGGCTTGCTTAGTGCTGCGCAACTGGAAGTATTTCTCCAGCAGAGCTAAGGCAATTAGAGTAGGGGAGCTGCAGGGCTCTTCCATGTAGTAACGTTTATGGTCCTACAGCTTTTGCCACTTATTATAGGAAGCTTTGTTGAATCATAGAAATCCAATACTTTTATGTAAATTCTATGAATATTATATAATTTTCAAAAACAAGTATAAAGGCACATTTCCAAGTTCATTCCGAGTTTCAGTATTATTCATCCTTCTAGCTTTTCCCAGCTTATGAACATCAAGGAGCATTTTTTTTTTTTTGGCCATGGGGCTTGAACTCGGGACCTGGGTGCTGTCCATGAGTTCTTTTGCTCAAGGCTAGCACTCTACCACTTTGAGCCATAGCTCCACTTTTGGTTTTTGAGTAGTTTATTGTACATAAGACTCTCATGAACTTTCCTGCCTGGGCTGGCTTTGAACCACTAACCTCATAGCTCAGCTGCCTGAGTAGCTAGGATTACAGGTTAAGCTACCAGTGCCTGGCTTTTGTGAAGTCTGAACAAAATATGGCAATTTTAGGTTTGGATTCCATTTTGTCCGGGAACTGTGTCAGTAACTCCCTCCCCTTGAGCCCAAATTCCAGGAACTACACCCTTTATGGAAAATTCCACTAACCACAGCTAATCAGCAGATAACAGGAAAAAGACCATCTGTTCTAGCCAATCATTTCAAAGAGCATCAACCCCATGAACCAGCCAATCCCAGTACCTGGTCGGGTCCAGCCACTGGTTATACTAATCATCTTTTAGAATTATTTTATGATTTTCCTGCAGTGTGATATGATTTGTTAAGCGTTGCAGTGACACATAGAAGTCTCTAAAAACCCTATAAGAGGAAGGATGGGGCGTTCAACTCTGACCCGCTATGTGAGTGATGGTTGTGAGTCTAGGCTCGAGCTTGTAATAAATGACTCTCATGTGCTTACATTGGAATTGGTTCCTTGGTGGTCTTTGGGGATCCTTATCTGGGCATAAGACTTTCAAGTAGCATTCTTATGGATAACTGGAACTCAGCTGCAATTTTTTAAACTGTCTCAGTTGAATTGAATGGGTGGGAAAACTGGAAATTTTATATAGACTCTTAGGGGGTAATGGGACAGTAAAGAAGTAACATAGACAATAAAAATGAAGCAGTGACTCCAGTATTTTCACATGTATTTAGGTAGAGTATTGAATGTTTAGAAATTCCCAACAAAATTAAGGTAGAACAAATGTTAGGAAAAGAAAGAGGTTCAGAAATATAGTGTAGTGGAATTTTCAAAATACTTAAAAAACTAGTAAATATTTTTGTTTCCAGATGAAAGTTAATATAGAATGCATATGATGTTTTGAACAGAATCAATAGCCAAACAATCTAAAACATACTTAATTTCACAAATAGACATTTCAAAAACATCAGTGTTTGGGGGTGGTATCTACAGATTGAATTGAATGATTACCTAAAATTTGAATGGAAAATTAAACTTGTAAATCTCCAAACAGCAAGACATCTTTGTAACTCTGAGCACATCCTTTTTCATTGACATTTTGTGTTTCCAGCTGTTACTACTTTTGCAAACTATACACAGAGATGTTTATTATTCCCTCTCATTTCTAGCTTCTGGTGCTCATTGCAAAGAGATATAAAACTGGGCATGTATGTTTCAGAGCAAAAACTACTCTGACCCCTATATTTTCTCCTCTAGAGGGTATCCATAGACAACAAAGATTTAGATTTAAAATCTTGACACTTTGGATTTTTAGTTTTAGAGTCACTCCTTGACAGTTTTCACAGAATATATAATTTTCTTGCCTGCTGTTGGTACAGATTACCAACTGAACAAGTTCAAATCAATCAGTTACCACAGCTGGATCTAAATGGAAAAAATGTCTCATGTAGGCACTCCTAACCCAGTGGCTCTGTGTGTATATTTGATGGACCTCCTGAAGACCAACAAGTACCTACCTCTAGCTTCAGAACGTCATGCTGAAGTTTACGCTGAAATTCAAGGAAGTTTTTGATGGTCAATTTCCCCTTGAGATCGGCTCCAAAAAAGTAGGTTGTGAGGGCTGAACACAAGCCAGACTTCAGGGTATTACCAGTAGTAGGGCGATCTCGGTGGCGCATACCCATACTGGTCTGGGAACGAATGATGCTCTGAACCTAAAACAGAATCAAATCCCCAACCAGGAAAACATTAGAGGAAAAATAAAAGCATGGAAAATAATAATAACCATTGTAGACTATGTGTGAACATCATTATCTCTTTTTAACACATGCAACAATCTTACCTAATTGGTCTTATTAAAGTCCTTACTTTATAGTGGAGAAGATGGGGGCATACAGAGTTGGATAACCTGCTTAGGGTAAAGTGGCTAGAGAAACAGCAGAACTAGGATTCTATCACAGATAACCTACCATTATAATTAGGATCCTTTAGGAAATCTCTTCAGAAAAGAGTAAGCAATTGTTTTGGGGAGGCATACAATCTCTCTCACACAACTAGGCCAATGATTAGGCTCACAATAATATCTTCTATATCTTAGTAAACTTTAAAAAATTCTATTCTTCTCACTATTGACTCTTCGGGTGTTGATGTACACCTGTCACTCCAGCTACACAAGAGGAAATAAACAGAATAAGTACAGGGGCTGGGAAGGTGGCTCAGTGGTAGAGCGCTTGCCTTGCATGCATGAGGCCCTGGGTGCGATTCCTCAGCACCACATAAGCAAAAAGAAAAAAAAAGCCGGAAGTGGCGCTGTGGCTCAAGTGGTAGAGCCTTGAGCTGAAGAGCTGAGGGACAGCGCCCAGGCCCAGAGTTCAGGGCCCACGACCGGACCACCCCCCCCCCCCAAAAAAAAAAAAAAGAAGAAGTGCAGTCTAGGCTGTCGTTGGTACAAACTCAAAACCCTGTCAGGAAACACAACTAAAGCAAAAAGGGAAGGGTGTGTATCTTAAGTTTCAGAACCTAACATGAAGTCCTGAGTTCAAACCTTAGTGCTTCCAAAGGAAAAAAAAAGTAAGAATTATTTTGTTTTTATTTTGGCAGTACTAAGTATCAAACTCAGGGCCCAAGGCCTTGCGCAGGCTAGGCAAGCACTCTATTATTGAGCTATATCCTCAGCCTCTGCATATTAAGAATGCGGTGTCAGGGAATGGCTGATTGCCTAGCTCATCTAGCTAGCAGAGTGCCATTGGAAGTCAGATGTGCCACTTCAGACCTGGCCCATAAAAACTATCCAAGTATAATTCTCCACGCTGTTTATACCTTGAAAGCCCATATGATGCTTACAGGGTCCTAATACATAAAGAGCCTGTGTTCCCTAAATCAATGCTTGGAGAACTGTATATCAATTACCCATTTTAAGGTTTATGTAAGTAGTAAAAACAAATTACCAATCAAATTACTATGTTATATATTTTACAATAGTTTAAACTATTAATCTGCAAAAGAATTTCATCTCATCAGTGATCCACTTCTTCGAACTCAAAGTCCTTACAGCTTCCTAACTAAATGTGTATTCTTTCAACACACAGTGTAATGAAGTAGAAAGAACAGAAGCTTTCAAGTTCTTCTCCAGTCTATAATTTAGTAGCTATGTCCACCTAAGCTATGTATTCAAGCCCTCTGATTCTTAGTTTCTTCATGTAGATGGTAACCAATAGTTCTTGTATTCACAGCATTTTTATGAGGATGAAAGATAATGCATACTAGTGTTCCTAGAGTAAAAAGTTTTCTACACACAGGACATTTAATAAACAATAGTCATTATTACCATTTTGATTAGATAATCAGAATATCATATATAAATCTATCACTGCTTTTGGATTTAAAAGAAGCAAAGATGAGATTACTTTCTTAAAACTTCTATTAAATCTAAGGCCCATGAAAATGTGTTTTAAATACTGAAAGAATCTTCCACAACTTACCTGTTCAAACTCCTCCATGTCTACTTCTCCATCTCCATTCAAGTCAAACATCTTGAAGGCAATTTCAAAATTTCTTTGAGGAGCTGCAAGGAAAAAAAGGAGAAACAGAGATTGGGGGTGGGGAGGGGAGAAAAATACTTAGAAGATAATTAGCCAAAAATAAATCACTTAAGAAAAATGAATAATTTGACACTAAAATATATTATCTAAGTCAGAAAATGAGCCACCAGCACCCAGAAAAACTCTAAGTTTTTGTCTTGCATTTAAATCAAGTTAGCTTTGTTTTCTTTAGTCTCTTTATTGTAAGTACAGTTATGAGTTCTAAGCAAGTTGTTCTTCCAGGAGTTCAAGCTGTTCTCTTATGCTGATTTTCTTTTTACCACTACTGCTCTGTAGTAGGACAGAAAAGCATTCTGTCAGTTATCAGCCTCATTTCAATCATGTCAGATCCATACACAAACTATTGAGCAAGGTATAACTTAAATATTAAATTAACCCTAAGCTTAAAAAACAAAATAAAAATAAGCAAAGTTTGACAAGAAGGTGAATGATGGAAGCTTCTTAGTACTTCTTTAAGAGTTCCAGGATTAATCAAAATACAATTAATACACAGTGTTCATAAACTTAAAACATGAACTTAATAGATTTCCTGCTTGACTATGCCAAGTACTCTGTTAAAGAAAATATGTTTTGGTGCTTCAAAACTATAGAACTTTAGAGAATAAATCAAAACAAGTGTTCTACATATCCTAATACCATTTTAGCTCAAAATTTGCACAGCTAATATATAGCAGAACCTGAAGCTGAACTTGGATCAACACTGACTCCAAAGCCTACAAATGTCACATTATGCTTCACTGCTTTGATATGAATTCAGAAGTACTTATGATAGATACAGAATTCTTATGCTGATACATTTTGATCTAAAAAATAAAACAACAAAATCAAAACATGACTTAGTACTTGCATCAGAGTTCCAAGCTGCTTATCTTTTAAAAGAAATTATTATTACTTAAAATTTTACTTTAGTGTAAAGGTGATGATATACAGAGGGGTTACAGTTACATAAGTTAATGAGTACATTTCTTTTCAAACAGTGTTACCCCCTCCTTTGTTTTCACCTGATGTCTCTCCCCCACCAAGTTGTAAAGTTCATTTCCAACAGTGTCTTGTGAGTATCACTGTTGCATTGGTTCACCCACTGTTTCTGTAATTTCCCTTCCCTTCCCCAAATCAGATAAACTTACATACATGACAAAAGGTATCAAAATAAAAAGCAGTGACAACAGGGAATAAACCAAAGGAATACAATGAAGTAAAGAAAGAAATAACTGAAAACAGTACACTACAAAATGAGCCTCTTCTTTCCATATCTTGGAGTTCATTTTGATTAGCATCATTTTATATGGTCTTATGTACATAGCTATTGAACTATTGTGATCCTCTGCTAGGAGTATCTTAGACATATTGTAATTATTAATGAGGGAAACAATGGAGCCTATTTTTGGGGGGCCTGGCTTACTTCACTTAATACATTTTTTCCCAAGTCTTTCCATTTCCTTACGAATGGGGTGATGTCATTCTTTCTGATAGAAGCAAAGAATTCCATTGTGTATATATGTACCACATTTTCTTGATCCATTCATCTACTGAGGGGCATCTGTGTTGGTTCCATATCTTAGCTATGGTAAATAATGCTGTACTGCACATAGTTGTGCTGGTAGCTTTAGTGTGGCCTTGTTTGTGATCATTTGGGTAAATGCCCAAGAGTGAGATTGCTGGGTCATAGGGGAACTCTATGTTTAGTTTTTTTTTTTTTTTTTTGAGGAAACTCCATACTGCTTTCCAGAGTGGTTGAACAAGTTTATATTCCCACCAACAGTGTAGTAGCCTTCCCTTTTGGTCATATTCCTGACAGCATCTGTTATTATTTGTTTTCTTGATAATGGCTATTCTAACTAGGGTGAGGTAGAATCTCAATGTGGTTTTGATTTCCATTTTTTAATAGCAGAGATATTGAACATTTCTTCATGTCTTATTGATCATTCTTATTTCCTTTACAGAGAAGTCTCTCTTTAAGTCTTTGGCCCACTTATTAATGGGATGGTTGTTTCTTTGAGGATTTGTTTTTTTGGGGTTTAATTTTTTGAGCTCTAAGTATATTTTAGATATGAGGCCCTTGTCTGTTGTACAGCTAGTTTAGATCTCTCCCAATCTGTGGGCTTTCTATTGATCTTGCTAGCTATGTTCTTTGTCATGCAGAAGCTCTACAGTTTAATGCAATACCATTTATCCAGTCTTTCTTTGATTTGATATGTTTCTGGATCTTTATTTAGGAAGTCTGACCTGTGCCAAGGAGCCCTAGTCCTGTAATATTTTCAGGGTATCTGATCTTTACATTAAGGTCTTTGAGCCATTTGGAATTGATTCTGGTGCAGGATGATATATAAAGATCTAACTGCAGTTTTCTATCCATGTATAGCCACTTCTGCCAGCATCATTTGTTGAAGAGGATTTCTTCCATCTAGTGTTTTTGGCTACATCACCAAAGATTAGGTGGCCATAGGTCTGAGAGTTCATTTCTGGGTTTTCTATTCTATTCCTCAGGCCTATTCATGTGCCACTACCACCAAGCTGCTCATCTTGAGATACTCAGTATCAAACAATCACTGATGTTAGTGTGTTAGACTTGGTTATACTAACTGGAGACCTATAATGACAATGAACTCTCAGATACTTGTCCCACCTCTTTCAAAGTTCTGAATATGGATCTCTTTGGATATGAGTGCACTTTCCAATCCTTCCGTATTGTTTCACACTTGGCAACTTTGCTCTTACATGTCATTTGCCTAATCTCTGTTGATATATGAGGTTGTGGCAATGGCAGAACATATAAAGACAGTAAAGTTCTTAAGTAGGACACTCACACAATCAAACACTTATAAAGCACATGTCCAGATATGGTGTGAAGGATGAACTGGAAAAGAAGAACCAGCTTCAGAGAAGATCACAGAAGCTCTTATAAATGAGGAAACTGTGAACTGAAGTGATGACAGTGGTAATGGAGAGGACAAATTTGAAATACCTTAAGGCAGAAATTATATAACTTAATGATTAGTTAGGTGTGATGTGTTGAGAGTGAAAAGGGGTGACAGCATGACTGGCTTTGACTACTAGGTAGCCTGGATGTCATTTACCAAGAAATAAAATAGATGTAAAAGATTTGGTATAATTAAAATAGTTCAGGTGGGATTTGAAGGGTCCACTTACTAGGTAGAAACACAGAGCAGAGGGTAGAAGGTTAAGGCTGGAAGCTGCTAGCATGATTAGCTGGGAAGAGCCTGAAATGAAGCTGCTCAAAGAGAGCTAAAGGGTGAGAAAAGGTGAGTGCATGTGAGGTGAGTGAGGAGGCCGATATTTAAGATGCAGGGAAAAGTAAATGAAACAGTGACAGAGGAGGTGGCTTTCCAGTATCAAGAGGTATGCAGTCCAAATGAACAGAAACTGGGAAAAGTTAGTGAGAGTCAAGCCACTGATTAAAGAAGCATTCTCATTCTCTATTTCCATTGATTACCAAGTTTAGAAATTTTAGCTTTCTCACAATCTTGTATTCTTACTGCCCTTATAGCACATGATGGCATAAGCAGAGATAATTTATTTGACTGAAATTTTCTATCAAATCATGAGTTAATTTTACTAACAAAACACTGTCCAACATTTTCTTTCTATCCTTGTTTAGTTTCATGTACACTGAGCACAGAGCTATATGTGGAGCTACTCTGAGCATTTATTAAAGTATATGTGAAGACACTCCAGAGGCTGTGCTCTCTTGCTCTGGTCACTGTTGAGGCAAGCTGGACCAGCAGCCTTGCACATTCTCCTCTGGGCATTGGAAGGTCCTTCCAAAAGGAATTCCCTTTGCTTGTTCAATTTGCTGATCCCTGGTGAAGCTCCCATTAGCTTGTCTTCAGTGAAATATGCACTGTAGAAAGCGCTCAGGCAAATCTCTTTGAAACTTCCCTGCTTCCCTTTAAATGTAGACTCCAGACTATTTTCGTTTAATCTAGTTGTTATAGAAAGCTTAAAGTGTTCTAGGGCTATGCTAACTCATGACCTGTTTCCATAGAAAGGTTCAGAGAGAAGAATTCTTTTGAGTCCTAGGCTGCTTATAAAGCAAACAGTGAGGGGGAAACCCTGATAAAAATAGTATAATCTGCTTTCTACGTGATTTCCAAAATGGTCTTACCATATGTTGGAACTGATTAAAATTTCCACGACAATCTTTGCTTTTAGGATGTGTAGCTACATTAGGTCTATTCTGGCTAACAGTCCATTTTTATAACATTCTTCTGACACTAACAATAATGATAGCAACAGTAACAACAACTTTAGATCTTTGAAGCACAAACATTTCTACTTTGCTTTGATAATAACTTTCATAGCTCTTTCACCTACTGTTCTTTAATAGAAAATGTGCAAGACAAGGGCTTGAATTCTGTCTTTTAAAAAATAGTGAATAATTTGCCACCTTAAATTCATTTTTGGTAATACTGATGGATTGGTGAAAAGTGAATAGATTATATTCTTTTTTATTTTTATTTTTAATTTTTATTATGAAGTTGATTACAAAGGGGTTATAGTTACATAAGTCAGGTACTGAGTATATTTCTTTTTAGAAAATGCTACCCCTTAATAAATTATATTTTAAACAAGTTTCTTATTTACTGTTAGCTTGGTTCTCCAAATAAAAAATTCCTAGAGGTAGGGCTGGAAGGGGTGGGGGAGAATTATGAAAGGGGTGACATCAATCAAGATGCATTGTATTCATAAACTGATTTTTTGAATGGTAACTCCTTTGTACAACTACTTAAATATAAAAATATAATTTAAAAAGCATTCCTATTTCATTACTGCCTCAAAATGAGGCTGTAGAATATGAGATAATTAATATGTGGTAGCAGAGAATTCTAAGTTAGAAAAAACTCTAGAATATATTCTACTCAAGGATCAACCTTTCTATTGAATTTGTAGGATTATGGAGCTCCAACCTGATCATCAGAGATGGAAGTTACTACTTCTAAGGCCTAAGCATTGTTGAACATATTACTAAATTCTTTATGTAGAGCCTAAATCAACTCCATGTAGCTCTTAGAAATTGTTGTGTTTAATTTTTTAGAAAAGTGAAAAAAAAACTGCTTCCTCCCCTGTATGCTGGATCAACATAAAATATTATTTCTTTATCAAGGTTTCTCAAGATCGCCCTCAAGATTCTGAACATTCTTTTTTTTATTGTCAAAATACTGTACAGAGGGGTTACAATTACATGGGCAAGATAATGAGTACATTTCTTATCAAGCATTGTAGCCTCCTTCTTTGTTTCCCCTTCCCATCCCTTCCCATCCTCCCCCCTGCCCCTCCCCCCCAAAAGATTCTGAACATTCTAACAGCTCACATCCAGGGAATTTAAATGGCCAGTGCTTCCCATAAACACAATAGCCTGAGTATAGTCAACTCAGGACAAGACTGCATTTTTTGCAGAATTGACCAGCACTAATATATGAGGTCCTGGTGTCTTGCTTTCTACAGGATACACAAGATTGCATTTAAAAAATGCCCCACAATTTTTCTGAATGCTTTGAAGTATGGTAGTGGGGAAAATTTTCCTTTGGAGTGTGTATAAAGGAGCAGGTCTCATGGTCCAATTTGTTGTAGTTGTAGTATAGGATTGACTTGGGATAATTAGGTTTTAAAAGAAATGAAATGCAAAATGAAAATATCCAAGAATCATCTTAAACACACTTAAGCAACAGTAGACCAATTTTGTTTTTATTGACCTAGGCTGGCTTGTTAAGTCTGATTTTCCTATCAGGCTGTGTGTGTGTGTGTGTGTGTGTGTGTGTGTGTGTGTGTGTGTGTGTGTGTGTGTGTGTGTGTGTTCCTCAAATATACCATCTCTGTTGGAAGGGACCAGTGGGAGGGCTCTGTGTGTGTGTGTGTGTGTGTGTGTGTGTGTTCCTCAAATATACCATCTCTGTTGGAAGGGACCAGTGAGAGGGCTCTGTGTGTGTGTGTGTGTGTTCCTCAAATATACCATCTCTGTTGGAAGGGACCAGTGGGAGGGCTCTGTTGGTGGCAGTAAGGGCATAAGCATGGCTGAGGCTGTTGCTTGATATGCTTGTAGTATTGCAGTCCTTTTAGGACTTCAAAGGCCTATCACCCTGGCTGATTCTCTGAATAGCACTTCAGATTTTCTCCTATCCAGGTCACAGTTTGTGTCCTTTTCCATTATTTTGAAACAAAACAGAAAAAGGACAGCTATCTAGAGAGCCATCAGACCTTTCAGCCATGAAGTCAAAGAAAGTGGTTCCATTTGAAAATTCAGTTGTGTTTAGCTGTAGTCTCAATACCCTGTTAAGCAGTCAGAGCTGTTGGCTAGGGGAATTTTGCTAGATTGTCACTTTCTGATCAAGGGTTGCTTCTGCCTCCTAAATTGTCAGTAATGCTTTAGAGCATTGGTGGGCTCCAGGGCCAATGCAGGGGTTTTAGGTCAACTACAGCTAAGAATGATTCTCCCAGTAGCCACAAGCCTTCCAAACCTTGAGGAAAACAGGCGGCTGCAAATGAGACACAAACCCCATCACTCCGATGATTGGTAATTAGACTTTGTGTTATACTGATATTGCTTAATAAGTTTGGAGGCAGCCTCTGAAAGAGGTGGCCATGAAAGGAGTGGTCTAAGAGCTTCAAAGGAGGATAAGCATGGTGGACCGACACACTGTCTTTCCCAGGGGATTCTGTGGTTGTCACTGCAGCTATCGTCAGGCAAAGAAGGCTGCTGCAGGGCAACAGAATTGTCCTGGTCGTTGGAGAGTTAACTGCTGGGCTATTGGCCCATTCTTCTGTGTATAGCCCCAGTCCTGAGAACACCTATTGTGGATTTGTTGCTTCAAGAACTAGTGCTCAAGATCTGCTTGGGAACTTGGACTGGATACTACCTAATGATTGAGTTCACTATTTGCAGTCTAATCTTGATCATCAAAATGTCTAATCTAGACTACATTTCCAAGGCCAAAAACCATCACATACAAGTGGTTAAATGATTCTGTTCAGCTGGTGCCCTGGAACAGGTTCTAGACCCACCTCTACTGCTGACTTAGTTAAAGAGTTGAGCAGCAGGAAGAGCTGCTTCTCCAGGAGGGTGCTCCTAAACTGCAGTGCATCCAGGGCACATTTGGGTTCCTCTCAGAAGTTGAGGAGAGTGATCTGGATGGAATGTACAAAGAAAGAAAAGTAGGAAGCAATTCATCTCATTTCCTGGAGTCAGATATCTGGGGCCTTCTGTTCTTAGTGATTTAAAAAGAGGGGGGAGGGGGGAGGCTGGGAAGGGAGGTGAAGGGTAAACAAAGGAGGAGGCTGCAATGCTTGGTAAGAAATGTATGCATTATCCTGCCCATGTAATTGTAACCCCTCTGTACAGTATGTTCTCAAATAAAATAAAATAAAATTAAAAAAAAAAAGATTTAAAAAGAGCTGGAGTCTTCATTTTTTGTTTGTTTTAAGACACTTGGGTTTATTTAGCTTAGTTGGGCCTTGAGCTTCCTCCTGTTGTCTTAGCTTCCCAAATGCTGGGATTATAGGCCTGTATCAACACTCTCAGATCTACTCTCTAACTGCACAAGAAGCTCATTAAACTCATGGCCTGGGGCAACTTCCCTTCTGACAGGATCCAAGATGTCCTGTCAGAGGTTCCAGGCTCTGGAGTCTAGGTATAGTGATGGAAATGAAGCAACTGCAAAGAAGCTAGAAGAGGCCAGAGACAGAAACAGAAATTGACTTGATAGTTTCCATGGAGATCTCCAGCCCAGAGATCCAAATTAACGCTACAGATATGGAGCAAGAGCAGGAAAATGTTCCGTTTCACATGTTCCTTATGGCACTCATGCTTAGGGAGGATTTTATCCACTGTGTGACCTCTTTCATGGATTCTACTTTCCTCCTTTTCAACTAGTCCTCTCAGCTATCTTCAGCTTTGAGCCCCTGAACAATTCAGATGGCCCTACTATCATCCACAGCACTGTTACTACTCAAGCACATAGTATTATGAGAAGCAGCCTTGACAGTAAGAACAGCAGTGACTGGCCATTTGGCCAACCACACAGTGATAATATTCCTTGCCAAGCTGGTCAGAAAGCCTGCTGCTTTATCAGTTTGTGGGGAAATATGGAGGAGGAGAATACAGCACGGAGTAGTCTGTCTCAGTGTTGGTTTTCAGTGCTGTCCAAAACTAATATTCTTTCTCAGGAGTCAGTCCTCTGCAGCTAAATACAGTGTTCTAGAACCTATATATAGTTTAAGCTTAATACAAAACTTATTTCCACTTGTCCCATAAATTTGACACAAAACTTTTCAGATTCATAGCTTGACCACTCTTAAATACCTTCCTTCCTTTAGCAAAAAGGTCTTTTCATGTGTTGTTTCACACCTCTAAGGCACAGGGAGACTGAATCCAGAGCCTTGCTTATGTTTGACACTCTACTATCAAGATTCCATGTTCAATACCATCAAGATTCTAGAAATGTGGTGACATAGTTTATGCTCTCACCAATTCAAATAGTTAATTCTGCTGTAAAAGTGGTTTTGGAAACACCATGGATTTGGTAGTCAAATGAGAGAAGGGACAACAAAGTGCCTCTTCAAAGAGGTCATCAATTCTAATTGTGTGTGTGTGTGCGTGTGAGCACGCGCGTGCACATGCATGCACTCACGCGTGCATGTTGCTGAAGATCTAATATAACTGCAACTGAAAACAGGGCCTCAAGCACACTGGTTAATCTTTACTCCAGCTTTTTGTTGTCCTTTAGACCACTAGGAATGATCTACATTTAGGAAAGACTTTACCTCAACAGAGTCCAAGTCTAGGCCAGATTAAGTTTAGGATAGACCCAGAGAAAAGCTTCCCAAGATGCAACACATGGCCATGATGCCTATGTTTGTGTACTTCCTGGACAAACCTGTGTCCTAAGATTTGGTAGTCTATAGTCAGTCACTGGTATTCAGGACCTCTTAATGGGAAGAGTAAGTTATGGTTCCTAACAGCACTTAATAGGAGGTTTTAGTCAGAAGACCCATGTTTCGTTTCTTTTTTTTTTTTTTTGGTCAGTCTTGGGGCTTGAATTCTGGGCTTGGGTGCTATCCCTGTGCTCTTCAGCTCAAGGCAAGTGCTCTACCACATGAGCCACAGTGCCACTTCCAGTTTTCTACTGGTTTACTGGAGATAAGAGTCTCACGGACTTTCCTGCTTTGAACTGCAATCCTCAGATCTCAGCCTCCTGAGTAGCTAGGATTACAGGCATGAGCCACTGGTGCCCAGCTTGAGAGAATTCTTTATTTCTCATTCATTTATTTAATGAAAATGGGTAAGGTTTTTCTAAATAGTATGAAATGGTACATGTTAAGAACCTGAATTTTAAACTTTACAAAAAGATTATAAGACTTGTTTTGGAATTCTCTCAGTCACACTTCAGCTGCACAAGTACTTTATTCTCACAATTGCTTTTCTTCAAATGAACTTTCTCTCGAAATATATGCTAACCCTGACTCAAACAAATGATAACAACTTACAAGAAATGGCTGGTTTCTAATTCATAGTACACAGCCTATTTTAGAGCTTTATCTCAGCCTCATTTATGAGCTGACTTTCAGAATGCTGCCAAAAGCAGTCTTTCACTTAAATCAGTCTTCCTCACAACATTACTTGACTGCTGTACCACAGGAAGGGTATGCAGTGTCAGTGATGTAAACAAAACCTGGATTTTCTATGTTCTGGGCAAAGAGATTCTACAAGGCAAACTAGTGCTGTCTTTCCCTTGTATCAAGGTCATGTTCTACAGTATAAATATACAGTAGAACAAATTTACTGCTACAAACTATATATGCCTGTGGACAGAACCCCATCCTTATCTTCATAGGTCTAAACAATGCTTATCTGTTGTATGTAAGTTTATCTGTTTGGGGGAGAATAAGGGAAAGGCCAGAAATGGTGGGACAAAGGGTGAACTAATTCAGCAGTGATATTCACTAGATACTATGTTGAAAATGAACTATACAACTTGTGGGGGAAGGAAGTTGGGAGGGATAAAAGAAGGGAAGAGATGACAGTGTTCAAGAAGAAATGTACTCATTCCCCGACCTATATAACTGTAATTCTTCTGTACATCACCTTTACAATAATAATAATAAATTAAAAACAACAACAACAACAAAACAATGCTCATCTGCTTAACCTTCTTTTCATTCTGTGTGGCTTCATTCCAATAATCAGAAATCACATTAGCCAAAGCAACAGCTGAAGGACTCTCTCTCTCTCTTTTTTTGGTTCCGGTCGTGGGGCCTGAACTCTGGGCCTGGGTGCTGTCCCTCAGCTCTTCAGCTCAAGGCTAGCACTCTACCACTTGAGCCACAGTGTCACTTCCGGCTTTTTTTTTCTGCTTATGTGGTGCTGAGGAATTGAACCCAGGGCCTCATGCATACAAGGCAAGCGCTCTACCACTGAGCCACCTTCCCAGCCCCTCTTTTTTTTTTTTTAATAAGTTTTTTATTGTGAAAATACTGTACAGAGGGGTGACAGTTACCTGAGCAAGGTAATGAGTACATTTCTTATCAAGCATTGTTGCCTCCTTCTTTGTTTTTCCCCTACCATCCCTTCCCTCCCACCTCAACTACACTCTCTCCCTCTGCTCCTCCCCAAATTGTAAAGTTCATTTTTCAACATAACGTCTTGTACATTTCACTGTTGCAATGGGTCAACCTGTATCCCTATTTAAACAATTTGTTTTTCTTCACTTCCCCTCCCCAAATTATACCAACATCAAATACAATGGAAACGGGTTATACTATGGGGGATGAAGGACTCTCTTTACATGTGACTAGGCTTGGCATTCAACCAAAAAACTATTTGTTTTCAGTTTAGTGCCTAAACAGAAAATTTTGGGCTATTCTAAAAACATTCTTCTAGCTTTCATGTTTGTGTGTATGTGTGTGTGTGTGTGTGTGTGTGTGTGTGTTGTGTGTGTGTGTGCGTGCGCCCATGCACATACACACATATCTATATAACAAAACTATTATATTTAAAGCATTTTTATTTAAAGCATTTTAAAATATTAACCAGGATGCTGAAAGTGCTTTGAGCAATACAATAGTTTTAGGAAGTACTCTAAGCAGTCATTAAGAAACATTTTTAGATATTTATTTTACTTAATCATCAAATATCTATGGAATAGTTACTATGTACCAGATACTGTGCTGGTTTCTGTCTCCAGAACAGGCAGAAATGAGGGAAACTACTCAATAACAATCACTATTTCTTGCCTTGATCCTTTTGTACATCCTTCAAATTCCCAGTACAAGAGATAAGCATTTTTAAAAACTTGTTCCAGAAGCAAGTAATAACACATGATAAAGCGTAACCAAACACTATTAAGTAGGCTTTAAAGAAGGGGCCTATATTTGATTCTAATTTTCTAAGAGCAAATGGTAAAAAACATGGTCACAGACCATAAGCCAAAGTCTTTCAACATAACCAATCATTATGGGCTAAATTCCTGCAGAGCCAGTCCAACTATCCACAGAATGAAAACAGGACAGGATAGGGCCTGTGAAGGGTTGGGACAGAAGATAGAGAGTTGTAAGGAACTGGGATCAGGGCCAAGTGTCTCGAGGGTAATAAAGGGGAAAATATGTATGGCTTAAGGCACATTAAGGTCCATTCAACACTGTAATCAGGGTATGGAGTAAGATGGATAGCTTTTTTTATTCAAAAGAATTGCTTCTTGCTGGGCACCGGTGGTTCACGCCTATTATCCTAGCTACTCAGGAAGCTGAGATCTGAGGATCACGGTTCAAAGTCAGCCTGGGCAGGAAAGTCCGTGAGACTCTTATCTTCAATAAACCACTAGAAAACCAAAAGTGGCATTGTAGCTCAAGCGGTAGAGTGCTGGCCTTGTGCTGAAGAGCTGAGGGACAGCGCCCAGGCCCAGAGTTCAAGCCCCACGACCGACCAAAAAAAAAAAAAAAAAAAAGAATTGTTTCTCACTCATCTAAGCTAAACAGCTTGGTTAGTTGTTGCAAAAATGTAAATTTCAACATTTTTTAAAAAAAATAACAGCTAAGGCTATTGAAATGTTCTCAAGTTATATCTGTCTTCAAAAGAATTGAAATATCACCAATAAATACTTGTAATATTTAAATGTATTGCTATTGTTGTGACATTAGTTATAGTATTACAAGACTAAGAATTAACGAAAGAAACAGGTTATGTTAGAGAAGGAAGTGACACTGAGATCCTTTTGAGATACACAGCATTATGTAAAATATTAGTATTTCTAAAACTCTAAGCACGATTATAGGCTAAAAATCACAAGATTAGCCTTCATCTTCATTGTCTTACTCTTGATAATTTCAATTGTCATTCAATTGCCAAAAAATTTGGCAATGACAGATAATTCTGAGACATAAAAATTATCAAGAGCTAAGTGTAATTTTCTCTGTAACTTTCTCAACTCTGATGTACCAATAGGACTGATTTAAAACTGCCTTACATTTGTTGGGACTTGCTTATAGTTTTCAACAGATCACACAACCTGAGAAGCTTATTTTCATCTGTAATTTATTTTTACCTGTAATATTAGATGGAATAGCACTAATCAGCACCATTCTTCCCAAGTAGCCACACGCTTTCTGATCTGCTCTTCACTACAGTTTGTCAAGAGAATAAAATATTATCTAATTTTACTTGAGTGCTGTTATAATTTCTCAACAGGTTTGTACATTTGTGAGGAAGATATAGCCCAGTGATTTGTTTCATTAAGCCAAATTCAGCTGTAGTGAAAACAGATATAATCCAAAATTTCCACTACTGTGTGACATCTAAAGGAGTCAAAATCAGAATACAATGAATTGTGCTTGATATTTTAACACTTTAAAGCCCTAAATATTGACAATGCCATCTGATTTTTGTATTTGTTTTTGGCATTTCTTATGGCTTTTCAAAGATTAATTGTAAAAGCTCAGGAAGATGTTTAATAATTAACTTTTGTAAGTGTTTTATTTTTGCTTCTCAACCTCCTCATCTAAAAATATTTCAAGCCATTAGACCACAGACCTAATAATTTTAGTTAGAATGCATACAGCAATAAAACATAAAACAAACATCCCAACGGACAAGATCCAGACTTTAAGTTATACTGTTACCATGTAGTGACTGTTAGTAAGAATGATCCAAATCAATAAATAATATTCTTCATTTTAGATAAACACTGATAAACTTTTTCTATTTTTGGTTATGGAGGAAAATCTCTGACTTCTATTAAAAGATTTAAGACCATTGGCTAATGTTGTGGTTGGTTAGTGCAGAGAATTAAGCCATTAATAACCATGTTCTCTCAATTCTTATTAACTTTAAGGATCAGAGGATCTTTGGAAACTATTTAATACTAATAATTAGCCATTTATTCATCTTGCCTAGAATAAATTTAAGTTTATTAATGAGTAGTTAGCTAGTAAATATTTAATATTTACAGATGATCATGCTGACAATGATTCAAATTAATCTATCAAAGCTGATCAGAAAAATGAGGTATAAACAATAGAATTTGTGAATTAGAACCAGGGAAGGACACAAATATACAAATTCTGAATTATATTAAGAAACCAAGCTTGTTTGGAACTACATTAATTAAAACTACATGTTTTTCTCTCTACTGTTATCAGTACAGACTAAAGACAAAACAGCTACAATAATCAATTTCAGTTTAGGATTTCAATAAAGTCAAATCCTCGGCTTGCAAAACTTTTTTTTGGCAGAGAACAGGACTAAAAAAGCCAACATCTTTTATCTTCTTGTTTTATTTCCTTGACACAGCAAACAGTTTAAGTACAATAAATATGATTGTAGTGGATATCATTACAAATTTGTGATTGCATTGTGAAATTTATAGTCTAGGTTGGAAATGGATAATAAGATAAAGGAATCAATTACATAAAATAATAAATAGTGTTAAACACCAAGGTGAAAAAAACAAGAGCAAGAAGAGAGTTTAGGAAGAATGTGCATGTATGCATGTGTTTAAGCAGAATAAACGATGTTTAAAATGTTAGATTGACCAAAGAAGATCCTTTACTCAAATCATGTACGAGAAGAATGAGAAATCCTTGCCATTTTTGTTAGCTAGATATTTCTGCTAAATTGCTTGCTATTCTGGATACAAGCAAATCTTATTTAGAAAAATAAAAGTAATGTATTTTATTTAATTAATTAATTAATTTTTTGGGTCCGGTCGTGGGGCCTGAACTCTGGGCCTGGGCGCTGTCCCTCAGCTCTTCAGCTCAAGGCTAGCACTCTACCACTTGAGCCACAGTTCCACTTCTGGCTTTTTTCTTTTTGCTTATGTGGTGCTGAGGAATCGAAACCAGGGCCTCAGGCATGCAAGGCAAGCGCTCTACCATTGAGCCACCTTCCCAGCCCAAAGTAACGAATTTTAAAAATTAACTCTATTTAATGGGGCAAAATATTGCATAATATGATTTCTTCAGAAAATCAGTTTTCTTAATTATATTTTTAAGAAAGGTAAATTGGAAAATAAAACAAATGATTTACTATATATAACTGTTGAATTTTATTTTATTTAACAGAGTTAAGTTATTTTAGGCTCCAAGTTTATTATGGCAGACAGTTAATGTTATTCAAAATGATGATAACTTTAATACTATGGAGTCCATTAACCTTCAGTGAGAACAACTAGTCAGACTATGACAGTCCTACATCATCTAGATAATGCCCTTTATACTGTTCTAGCTGGTTTTCTGTGGCTCTTGGGGCTTTATAGATGAATAAACACACTAATACATTTCCCTAGTCCTAAATCACTTGCTAGGCAAAGCTTTTGAAAGCGTAAGGAACTGCCTGCTTTCTCGCATGATAACTTGGAAACCATATACTCTGCTGAGACTATAATTATTTCTTGTTACCCACAAGAAAAGAGAAGTATCAAATGTTTCATTTTCTGTCATCTGAGTAGCAATTTAAGCATGGACAAGAGCTGATGTCAGTGTAATTTCTGTGGCATATTTTCCCCTGTGGCTTGTTAGATAAAGTGGACAACACAGTGTGCAATCAGATTGTAAGAATGCATGAACTGCTTGTTATCTACAGTAGCATTTCTGACCAATCTTTTCATAGCTCAGCCATAGAGAAAGAATAGACAGCAAAGTTATGGCTGTCACTGCTGAAATGTGAGTACAGTTGTAAAGGCAAGCCAGAGGAGGCCAGATTCTGGGGTCAGTCTGGGTCCAAATTCCAAATTACCTATTAACTCACTGTGGGATTAGGGGTAAATTCTGGAATCCTTTGTATGTCTCACTTTCCTCACTTTGTAAAATAAAGATAATAATATCAGATGAAAAGTACAGAAAAGTTTTATCATTATTATTCCAAAAGGGAAAAAATGGTTAAGGGAGTTATATAATGTACTGTCTATTCTGAAGGTTCTATTCTGGGCTCCTTCTGACACTTAGTAATACATGAAAATAATGATAATAATGGGCTGGGAAGGTGGCTCAGTGGTAGAGTGCTTGCCTTGCATGCATGAGGCCTTGGGTTCGATTCCTCAGCACCACATAAGCAAAAAGAACAAAGCCAGAAGTGGTGCTGTGGCTCAAGTGGTAGAGTGCTAGCCTTGAGCTGAAGAGCTGAGGGACAGCGCCCAGGCCCAGAGTTCAGGCCCCACGACTGGACCCCCCCCCCAAAAAAAAAAGAAAGAAAGAAAGAAAGAAAATAACAGTAATAAGCAGTAGATAAGTTAAAATCTCATTTCATTTCAACAAACATTTACTTAGGACCACCTCCATAGTACATATTATCTACTTTTATCTACATATTATCTACATAGTACATATTATCTACTTTTCCATGTTGGTTTCAATTAAATTCAATGTAAAGTCTATCCAAAGTCATATTTTTTTTAAATCTCTGCAATTCTGGCCAGGTGCCAGTGGCTCATGCCAATAATTCTAGCTATTCAGAAGGCTGAGATCTGAAGACTATGGTTTAAAGTGAGCCCAGGCAGAAGTCTGTGAGACTCTTATCTCCAAGTAGCTACCATAAAAGCTGAAAGTGGAGCTGTGGCTCAAGTGGTAGCTTTGAGTACAAAAGCTCAGGGACAGCACCCCAGCCCTGAGTTCAAACCCTATGACCAGAAGAAAATCTCTACCAATTCTGGCCATTGTTTGAAAAAGAAGATAGGAAGTGACATTTTGTGATATGGTAGCAGAAATAAAATCAAAGAGAAATATACTTACTGAACACTAGGCACTGAACTAGCCCATGTTCACATCTCACATCTTCACAATGACATCAGATAAAACAAGAACAAATGAACTGGCTCTTCCAAAATCACAAAGGTAAGATATAGTAGCGCCAGAACTTGAGCTGAAGTTCATTTTGAAAACACATGCACTTCCAACATACTAATTAACTGTATGTATGTATGTATGTATGTATGTATTTTGCTACCACCAGTATTGGGACTTGAACTCAGGGCCTGGGCACTGTCTCTTTGCCTTTTTTTCATTCAATACTGGTGATTTACCATTTTACCACACACCTCTGAATCTACCTTTTTTGGTGGTTCAGTGGAATTAAGAGTCTCACTGGGCAGATCACCAGGTACCGGATTGCAGAACAGCGGATCGCCAGGAACAGAGAAACCTAACAGCCGGGAGTCTCCACGAGGATCCCACCCCCACCCATCACTCTCCACCGGAGCGGAGAGGCTCCATCCCGCCAAAGCCGCCCGGCACCAGCAGGGCGACAAAGGGACCTGTCGGCAGAACACCCGCCCAATCGCAATCGCAACTACCCGGCGGGGGGCCGCCCAACCCAGCCTGCAACCACCCCAACTGAACTCGGATTGCAACAACAACTGATGACCTACAGGGTGAGTACCCAACAGGGGACAGTGAATCCCTCAAGGGAGACCAGAGCTGGAGGGAATCCCCAGACCCTGACCTAGACTCCCTACCCCAACACCCGGACCACAGGACCCACTAAAACTGGGAACTGTTCGAGAGCTCCACCAGCCGGTGGAGCACACTCTGCTGGCCAGGCCAGAGTAAGAGCGCCCCTGGAAGGGAGCTTAAATGCCCAAGCCAGGAACAGCGCCCCTGGGTCAAGACTACCAACAGTAGAAGAAATTTGAACTGTGTCCTCCAGGCTGCATAACCTAGGTGGTATACACATTAGCACAGGCCTAACGAGCGCGCTCCAGGCTGGGGCCGGAACCAGGCCTGGAGACCGGCACCTGAACAAAGCAAAAAGGGTCAGAAGTGGGGCTGTGACTCAAATGGTAGGGTGCCAGCCTTGAGCTGAAGAGCTGAGGGACAGCACCCAAACCTAGAGTTCAAGCCCACAACCAGCCCAAAACAAACAAACAAAAACACATCAGGAGCCCATAGCAGACTCCAGTATTTGGGAGAGTGCATCCAGAGCATCTGATCTTCCCAAGAGCACCCGCAGGAGCAAACACAAGCAGTCTAGGCTGCTCAACCCTTCCAAAGGTGGGAATTGCTACAGCAGAGAGCTGAGAATCCTAAGTAAGTCAGAATAGCAGCTGGAAATAGGCTCCCAACAGAATCCAGATCAGGCACAGACTCTCTCTACCAATACAGAATCAGCAACCAAGCAAAGACAGACACACCAAAACAAGATTGAAGAGCAGTCTCCTGAACCCCCATGCGAAAATCACAGAGAAAAATCACAAGGTTTACCACTACCCAGGACAGCAAGCTCACCTCAAAAGCCAGCAGCCACGCAGGGGAGAGCCCCAGTGGGAGCAAAGCAGGAATGGAAGACAAAAACTACATCCAAGGGTTGCTGGAGGCAATGACTCAAGAAATAAAGCGAGAAATGGATCAGAAATTGAAAGAGCACAAGGATGAACTATCAAAAGATATACAGGACATCAAACAAAAGTTGGATGCAAAAATAGAAGCTGCACAAACCTCAGTAAGAAGTGAGATAAACACCAAATTAGAGGTAATGCATACTGATCTCACCTCATTGAGAGGTGAGATCAGTACTCTGATCTCACCTCATTGAGAGGTGAGATCAGTACTCTGAGAACCAACATTGAATCCATAAAGGGATCCATTTCCACCATGCAAACCACAATAGAAGCCACGGTCAACAGAGTGAATGAAATGGAAGGTAGAGTGTCAGATACAGAAGACAGAATACACCAACTGGACCAAAAAGTGACAGATATGGAAAAATCACTCAAATTAAACCAAAGGGAAATTCAAGAGCAAGCAGATAATGCTAAAAAATTTAGCCTTCGCATAATCGGAGTGGACGAAGGTGAGGAATTCCAGAGCAAGGGAATGCAACACCTATTTAACAAGATAGTCAATGAAAATTTTCCCCACCTCAAAAACGACCATCTTAACTACATCACAAAAGCTTATCGAACACCCAACAAGCAAGATCCCAGGAGAAACACTTCTAGGCACATTATAGTAACAATGATGGATCTGAATAATAAGGAAACAATCCTGCATGCAGCAAAAATGAAGAAGGAACTATACTACAACGGGAAAAAAATTAGAATCACTGCAGATCTCTCCACACAAACAATGAATGCAAGAAAAGCCTGGGAAAGCACCATACGAGCCCTGAGAGCCAATAACTGCCAACCCAGACTGATATACCCGGCAAAGCTAGCATTCATATTCGATGGAGAAATGAAAACTTTTAATAGCAAAGAAAAACTAAATGAATACATAAACATTAAGCCAGCATTACAAAGAATTCTAAGAGGGGGGACACAACCTGAAGAAAGCAACCAGGAACTGGGACCTGCCCCAAACAGGCATTACTCAAAGTCTAACTGAGCAAGCACAGGAGGAAAGGAAAGAAGAAAAACTTAGGAAAACGGAACGGCAGGGACAACAATGCATCTCTCTATACTTTCTCTTAATATAAATGGGCTGAATTCGCCAATTAAAAGAAAACGAACTGAGGACTGGATCAGAAAACAAGACCCATCCATCTGTTGCCTTCAGGAGACCCACCTCTCAGCCAAACATACAAACAAACTCAGAGTGAAGGGGTGGAAAAGGATCTACCAATCAAATTCCCCCAATAAGAAAGCAGGTGTAGCTATCCTGATATCTGACAAAATAAACTTTTCATTAAAATCAGTACAGAAAGACAAGGACGGACACTACATATTAATAAAGGGAACAATCCAAGAGGAGGATATAACCATCATCAACTTATATGCCCCAAATATCGGTGCACCCAGATATGTTAAACAAATGCTCTCAAACTTACAGAATAAAATAGATCCCAATACGATAATACTAGGAGACTTTAACACGCCACTCTCACCAAAGGACAGGTCTACCAACCAGAGGATTGGCAAAGAAGCTACCGAATTAAGTGAGGCCATACTTCAAGCAGAATTAACTGACATCTACCGAGTATTTCACCCTAAAACAACACAGTACACATTCTTCTCAGCAGCTCATGGAACTTTCTCCAAAATAGACCATATCATAGTTCATGCAAGGAACTTAAGCAAATACAAAGGGATCGACATAATCCCCTGTATCCTATCTGACCACAGTGGAATCAAGCTAGCTCTCAATAACAAAGCATACCGCAGAAATTTCTCTAATACATGGAAATTGAACAGCACACTCCTTAACAACGCCTGGGTAACAGAAGAGATCAGAGAAGAAATAAAGCATTTCCTACAACTCAATGAAAATGAAAACACCTCACAAAGAAACTTGTGGGACACAGCAAAAGCAGTCCTGAGGGGCAAATTTATTGCCCTCAGTGCCCACATCAAGAGAATGGAGACAGACCAAGTAAATAATCTCATGTTGCAACTAAAACAGCTAGAAAAACAAGAAAAAATGGGACCTAAAGCTACTAGACGAAGCCAGATAACCAAATTGAGAGCAGAGATTAACCAATTAGAAAATCAGAAAACCATAACCAAAATAAACCAAACAAAAAGCTGGTTCTTTGAAAAAATAAACAAAATTGATGGCCCGTTGGCAAGATTAATTAAAAAAAGAAGAGAGGAAACCCATATTAATAGGATTAGGGATGCTACGGGAAACATCACAACACGTACCCAAGATATCCAAACAATTCTAACAGACTACTTTCAAAAGCTATACTCTCTAAAGGAAGAAAATCTGGCGGAAATGGATGCATTTTTAGAGAAATACAAGTTACTCAAACTGAGCAAAGAAGAAGTTAACCAATTAAATAAGCCAATATCCTATAATGAGATACAGGAAGCTATCAAAAGTCTTCCAACAAAAAAAAGCCCAGGACCAGATGGATTCACAGCAGAATTCTATAAGACCTTTAAAGAAGAACTAATACCCATACTCCTCAAGCTCTTCAGAGAAACAGAGAAGGTGGGAGCTATCCCAAACTCATTCTACGAAGCCAATATCACACTCATCCCCAAACCAGGCAAAGACCCAACCAAAAAGGAGAATTACAGGCCAATCTCCTTGATGAACACAGATGCAAAGATCCTTAACAAGATTCTAGCTAACAGAATCCAGAAACACATAAAAAAAATAATACACTATGATCAGGTAGGCTTCATCCCAGAGACACAGGGATGGTTTAACATACGTAAGTCAATAAATGTAATCCAGCATATCAACAGAGCCAAGGTCAAGAATCACATGATTATCGCCACAGATGCAGAAAAGGCCTTTGATAAAATTCAACATTCATTCATGCTAAAAGCTCTGGAGAAAATAGGAATAGAAGGAACAGTTCTAAAAACAATAAAAGCCATTTATGACAGACCAATAGCCAATATTATACTTAATGGGGAAAAGCTACAACCAATCCTCCTAAAAACAGGAACAAGGCAAGGATGTCCACTGTCTCCACTCCTCTTCAACATAGTCCTAGAACCCTTAGCCAGGGCAATAAGGCAAGAAAAAGACATTAAAGGGATCCGCGTAGGGAAAGAAGAAGTGAAACTATCCCTTTTTGCAGACGACATGATATTATACCTCCACGATCCCAAAAACTCCATCCCCAAACTTTTAGAAAACATAAGTCACTTCGGCAAAATAGCAGGATACAAAATAAACCCACAAAAATCAGTTGCCTTCCTATACACTGATAATGCACAGGAAGAGAGGGAAATAAAGGGAGCAACCCCATTCACAATAACCTCCCAAAAAATAAAATATTTAGGAATTAACCTAACCAAAGATGTAAAAGAACTATTTAATGAGAACTATAAAAAGTTAAAGAAAGAAATTGCAGAAGACACTAGGAAATGGAAAGACCTCCCATGCTCCTGGATAGGCCGACTTAATATAGTAAAGATGGTGATACTTCCAAAACTAATATACAAATTCAATGCAATTCCTATTAAAATCCCAATGACGTACATCACTGAAATACAGAAAACAGTCCAAAAATTTATATGGAACAACAAAAGACCTAGAATAGCCAAAACAATTCTAGGGGATAAAGACAATATGGGAGGGCTATCCATGCCGAACTTCAAACTCTACTACAGAGCTATAATCACAAAGACAGCATGGTACTGGCACAAAAACAGACCCGAAGACCAATGGAACAGAATAGAAGATCCAGATATAAATCCACAGGCCTACAGCCAGCTGATATTCGACAAAGGAGCCAAAGACATACAATGGAAGAAACACAGCCTCTTCAACCGCTGGTGCTGGGAAAACTGGGCAGCCACATGCAGAAAACTAAAAGTGGACCCCAGCCTATCACCATGCACCAACATCAACTCAAAATGGATTAAAGACCTTAACATTAAACCTGAATCTCTGAAACTACTACAGGACAGAGTAGGAGAGACACTTGAACTAATAGGCACAGGAAGGAACTTCCTGAACAGAGTCCCAGGGTCACAACAAGTTGGAGAGAGACTCGACAAATGGGACTACCTTAAAATAAAAAGCTTCTGCACAGCTAAATCTATCGCAACTAAGCTAGAAAGACAACCAACTAATTGGGAAAAAATATTTACCAGCAATATATCAGACAAGGGGTTAACATCCTGTATATATAGGGAACTCAAGAAACTAATCCCTCCCAAACCTAACAAACCAATTACTAAATGGGCAAGGGAACTAAAGAGGGACTTCTCAAATGAAGAAATAAAAATGGCAAAGAAACACATGAGGAAATGTTCATCATCCCTGGTGGCGAAGGAAATGCAAATAAAGACAACCCTGAGATGCCACCTTACCCCAGTCAGAATGTCCCACATCCACAAATCAGCCAACGACAAATGCTGGAGGGGATGTGGAGAAAGAGGAACCCTGTTACACTGCTGGTGGGAATGTACACTTATACAACCACTTTGGAAAGCAGTCTGGAGGGTCCTTAGAAAGCTAAAGATTGACCTCCCTTACGACCCAGTCATACCACTTCTAGGCATCTACCCTGAACAACAGGAACCAATATACAAGGACACGTGCACCTCCATGTTTATTGCAGCACTGTTCGCAATAGCCAGGATATGGAAACAACCTAGATGCCCCACCACAGATGAATGGATCCAAAAACTGTGGTATCTATACATAATGGAATATTATGCAGCCATTAGAAATGACAAAATAATGGCATTTGCAGGGAAATGGATGGAGCTAGAAGGAATCATGTTGAGCGAGGTAAGCCAAGAACGAAGAGACAAACGGTACATGGTCTCCCTGATAAGTGGATGCTAAATCCAAAAGGTTAGGTGATACGATAAAACTAACAGGACTTAAGAAACAAAGAACTCCCGCTCATCTGGTTGAACCACTACTAAATATCCCCATGCTGCTGATCACAAATATGGTATATAACATGTGAACACTGTTATATATTACAGACTGTGGTAGACAATTTGCTCCAGGGAAGTTAGAATGAACTTGTGACTTTGAAATTATGTAATCATTTAATCACAATCAAAAAAAAAAAAAAAAAAGAACCTCGGGGAAGGGAGGGAGGGAGGGGATGGTAGGGGGAAAACAATGGAGGGGGTAACAATGTTCAAGAGGAAGTGTACTCATAACCTCACTCATGTAACTGTAACCCTCTGTATAGTAGCTTTACAATAAAAAAAATATCAAAAAAAAAAAAAAAAAAGAGTCTCACTGACTTTCCTGCCCGTGGTTTACTGCAAACCCGGATCTTCAGATCTCACCCTCCCAGTAGCTAGGATTACAGGTGTGAGCCACTATGCTATTTTTCTTTTCTTTTCTTTTTTTGCCAGTCCTGGGGCTTGAATTCAAGTCCTGGGCTCTGTCCCTGAGCTTCTTTTGCCCAACGCTAGTGCTCTACCACTTGAACCACAGCACCACTTTCAACTTTTTCTGTTTATGTGGTACTGAGGAATTGAACCTAGGGTTTCATGCATGCTAGGCAAGCACTCTACCACTAAGCCACATTCCCAGCCCACTAATCAACTTTAATAACACACAATTTAAGGCCATACATATGCTTTCCTTTAGTTTACTATTTGGATTGACATGGCTAATCAATGCATATTTGTATTGTTAGATTTACTAGCCTACCTCATCCAGACACTTTGGTGCCCTATTTATTCTTTTTCCCGTCAACCATTAAACAGAAGGAATTAAGTGAAATTAGAAGAGTCTTGGCAGGAACCGTGTATGACACTAAAATCTTTTATAGTTTTTTCTTTGCAAGTGACTGGGCTTTTGTTTTACAGCTCTTATCTTTGCTAGAAAAAGGCCTACAGAAATCACTTCATATAAACTACCAATCTAAACTCTTTGGTTCACTTTAGGTACATTTTAATAAACATTACACAGAGATATAAACAGATTGCTTAGAAATCCTGACCAGTTAAAATAAAATATAAAAGTGTCCCTCCTACAATTGCACATTCTAAATTATTTAACTTAAAAAAACCTCTGTCTTGTGTCAATTTCCAATTTTGTGTGTCTAGAAGTATTTCCTCAAGATTCAGAAATAAATTTTCAACATAATGAGGACAGATAAGCCAGTTTTCTTCTTTAGAAGAAGGGCTGAGGGACCGAAGTGTGTCCTAGTGGAGAAGTAGTGACGTGAGTGAAGTAAACAGGAGTATACAATACACAGTTTATCCTGACAGAATGCACAACATCTGACAGTTGAAGGTACTTATAACTTTGAAGTTTCTTTTTTTTAACTTTATTATGATACTTTAGGTTTATTTTTCCTTTGTGGTGATTCTCCATGTGAATTATCAAGTTTTTAAAAATGCAATTTCATAAAACTTATAATTTTCTAACTCTATCAATTTCCACATGATCAAGGTAACTGTGTTTATAGTTTATAAACAAGTACATGGAAACATCTGTACTTACTGGAAAGAACTGTTGTAAGGAAAATGTAGTCTGAAAAGGATATGAGCCCACACTCTCCAAGGGTGTAAAATATACTGTCTTCATCAGCAAACTTTTCTCGTTCCTGGGAAATTTTCTATTAAATATATAGGTCCCACCAATAGAAAAAAAAGATATTACTGAATTAGAATACAAATAGTAAGAAATGAATTACCAATGATCTAATTTTATGAGATTTACCCTAAGCATTTCTCTGATGGCCACTCAAAATTAATGGATCCTTTACAATTTTTAGACCATGAAAATTCCAAACTAAAACTTTTTTTCCATATAAACATTAGGTTAATAGGAATTTTAGAAAGTAATTTGAATTTTATAACTTCCTGACACTGAACAGATAGACTTCTTTTAGACTTGGTCTACCTTTTTCTGAAGTTACACGGTATTAAAAAGAAAAACTAAAAAGAAAGTAGTTCTAACTGCCCAAGAAAAATTATATTGCTAGTGATCACAAATGAAGAGGTAAGCAACTATTTCCAAGGTGCACAAAAATGCTCAATTTCTGGCATACTAATTCAAATTCAAATTTATGAAATACTAATTTTAATATTTATTTTATGATTCTAAGAATCCCAGTTTTGGAATATAGAACAGTATGCAGAGTTAACAGCATCTCTGAGAGATAATGCCAAATCAGACATGAACACATGTGAGCACCAGGTTTAGACACAATTTGATCATATTTACTTTTACCTTAGTGAATCTATTTGATACTCTCATCTAAAATTTGGCTTTTACTATAAACATATATTCCACTTATTTAACTTATAAATTATGAAATGAGCTTCAGTAATAGCTAGTCTAGCAAATTGTTTTTTCTTGTTTTGTTTAACCAAATCTATCCTTTTTCTGATTTCCTAACCAAAGCATAAGCTTAGTGATAACATATGGTCAAAAACTGAAAAGGATCCACCAAAGGTGCATTTGGGATAAATTTCTCTATATTCTGAACCAACCAAAGGCGTTTTCTGGAATTCTGAGTACCAAAATGTGAAAAAAGAATAAAAGGCCTTTAAAAACTCAAACCAACAAAATGCAATCAAAGTAATAATCTCATGCAAGCACAAAATAAGAGGCAGCAGCACAGGCATAACTTGAGGAGGAGTATCATGAAAATGGAACCCACAAGCACCACCACACCAGCATTCAGGTACACAACTATCCAACAGGTTACCTCTGTCTAGTGGAGATCCCATCATATACCACAAAGGAAAGAACACTAGTTAACCAATTGAAAACACAAGTGCCACATGAATCTTCATTAAGTTAGTTTGCATGATCTTCTTTTAACAAACTCATTCAAAATAACTTTTATTGTATACTGGCTTGCTCATAAGTAACCATGAACAGGTAAAGATCCACAAGTGAATACCAACAAAAATATATTAGATTTTGATAGGCAGATGTGATTTAAGAAAGGGATTCTTTGAGTTTGATAGTGATTGACTGAAAATATGGTGCTGTGTAACATTTAGAGATTATTCTTTTGATCTGAGAATAAAGAATGAGCACCCAGACCAAAAATGCTCTAATTAAGGTTAAATTTTATACCACACTTTCCTACCAAGAGATTAAGTATAAAATTTCAGACCAAAGAAGCCATTGGAAGAAAACTAGGGCAGTAAAGCCACCCACTGGAAAGTTTATATCTAAATTCCTCAAAATAAAAGAAACAGTAATAGTTTTTACATTATCCAAAGTGCTGCAAAATTAAACATGAAAACAAGAAAAAAAGATGGGAAGTGAGAGTAGGTCCCCAAAGACCTACCATTCCTAGCTAAAGCAATAAATGTATATAGAAGGTGTGAGACTGCTATACATAACTGAAATAAATAATATATTGAGAGCCAGAAGTGGAGAAAGGGAAAAAAGCCATCCGACAGAGTGTAACAAGGCAGCTGAGCAAAGGATAACTAACCTAGCATGAATTTTTCTAACAACAACTGGATACAGAGCTGCCCAGAAGATAACCAAAAAAAAATCTAATTTAGTTGCTAATTTTAAATTCTGATATAATTACAAATAACATAGAAAAGATTAAAGAGTAATGTAAGGAACTAGCATATAGGTTTTATCCAGATTCACTAACAAACCACCTGATTTGCTTTATCATTTTGTTCAGATGCATTTTTTCTTTATAACAGTTTGAAAGTAACTTGGATATGTCATGATTTTTACACTTAAATACTTCAGCCTATGTTCCCTGTGAACAAAGACACTGTCTTAAACGCCACAGTATAACTCTACTAAAACTAGAAAATTTAATAGCCATACATTATTATCTAGTCTATTATCACAGTCAACTGCTCCAATAATTTCTTTTATAGCTACCCCACCCAAGTTCAGAATGTATTTTAAAAAGTATGGTTAGTTGTCATGTCTCTAGATTCCATTAATCTGGGACAGCTTTTCCTTGCTCTTCAGTTTTTCCTTTCGACTGGTAACATTTGTTTGTTTTTGTCTGTCTTACTGGGCCTGGGCTCTGTTGAGTTTCTTGAGCACTCTACCACTTGAGTCAGATGCCACCTCTGGCTTTTTTGAGTAGTTTATTGGAGATAAAAGTCTCACTTTTTATCCCAGGCTGGCTTTGAATCACGATCCTCAGGTCTCAGCCTCTTAAGTAGCGGGGATTACAGGTGTGAGCCATCAGTGCCTGGCTACGGTAACATCTTGTTGCTAATATTCAAATAATGATTCACCATTTTGCCTATTGAATACTTTGTGTCTGGCTTCTATTACTTAATGTTTCCTAGGTTCATGTTGTAGCATGAGTCAATACTTAATTTCTATTTCCAAATAACATTCTATTGTGTTTGTTCACTCATTTATATGTTGAAGGACATTCAGATGATTTCTGCTTTTTTGGCTACCGTGTATAATACTAGTAAACACATTCATGTACAAATAACTTTGAATGTGTTTTCAATTATTTTCAGAATGAAAGAGTGGAATTGCTCCATTATATGTTAGCTCTATATTTAAGTTTGGAATAAGATCCAAACTTTTTTCTATAGTGGCTTCATCATTTACATTCCTACTAGCAAAGGAAGAAGGCACCAACTCAGCCACATCCTCATAAATACCTGCTTTTTTTTCTTTTACAATATAGCTATTATGGGTATGAAGCGTATCTCATTACATTTTTGATTTGCATTTCCTTCCTGCCTAAAAATATTGAACATCATGTGCTTATTGGCTATCTGAAGTGTGTATTTAAGTCTTTTGCTCAGCTTTGCATTGGCTGTCACTTTGCTGAGTTGTAACTTGTTGACATACTCTGGATACTAGACCTTTACTCTCTATATGACCTTTAAATATTTTCTTTCTTTCTTTATGTTGGCTTTCCACTTTCTCGATAATGTCTCATGATTCACAAAAGCTTTTAATATTGGTACAGTAAAAGTTATCTACTTTTCTTTTATTGTTTCTGATTTTCATTTTGTATCTAATGTTCTCCAAGGTCACAGCTACCCTTATCTTCTGTAAGTTCTACAATGTTAGCTCCTAAGTTTCTGATTCATTGTGAGTTAATTTTTATATATGTGATGTAGAAGGCTCAACTCCATTCTTCTGGATGTAGATACCCAAGTAATCCCACATCATTTGTTGAAGAGACAATGTTTTCACACTGATTAAGCTTGGCTCACTTGTTGAAAATCTGTTTATTATAAATGTGTGGTTTATTTATGGGCTCTCAATCGTATTTTACTATTTATTTACCTATCTTATTCCAGTACATTGTTAGTGTTTTTTTGTTTTAAGAAATAAGGATAAAATGAGTAGGACATAAAATTTACCAATGTAACTATTTAAAGTATAGATATCTTAGGTTCTGTTCGTTTTTCTTCATTTTTTTTTCTTTTTTTTTGGTCGGTCATGGGGCTAGAACTCTGGGCCTGGGCGCTATCCCTGAGCTCTTCAGCTCAAGGCAAGTACTTTACCTCCTCATTCTTTTTTGATGTCTGCTTTGGATTGAATAATGTCAACTAAACTATTTTCATGTTCACCAATACTTTCTACTACTTACCTAAATCTGCTGGTTGAACATCTCTAGTGATTTTATACCTCAGTTATAATCTTCTTTATTGATTTTTCTGTTAGCTCATACATGATTCTCCTCGTTGTGTTTAGCTGTTTGGCTGAGAAAGGGTTGATTTAAAGTATCTGAGTGTTACATAAGATGTCTGTGCTCTTTTAAGGATACTGAGCCATGCTTTTTATTTCTATACATGCATCATTTCTTCTTCAAAAATAGGTATTGTATATTATGATGTAGTAGATGGAAATCAGATGTGTTGCTGCTTAATATAAGCTGGGGTTGTTTTAAGTCTTTCATGAGATTGTAGAGAATGCAAAAAGCTGATTGACAGTTTGTGCCACCATAATCATTAGTCTAGGGAAAATGTAGTTTCAAAGTTTCCTACTCTAACATTTTTGATCTGTGTTTTTTGGCCATGACAATTTGAAAATGTACATTGTATTTAGACTATCCCTCATTTTGAGTTAGACTCATGTTTCCTAATGACTAGATCCACATATATCTATTTATATTCTACATTAAAATTTAGTATTTTTATTTTTTAAAAATTTAGTCTTATTCTTTATTCACCGTACTACTTTCTCCAGCAACAGGTTAGTTGATTCCCATTGTCTTCGAAATATTTACTTAAATGGTCAATCTTAGACTATATAAAAAAGTGATCTCATAATCATCCCTGCAGAAAACAAACATATCTGGAGTTCAAGATCTGTTACCATTATGAGTTAAATTTACATGTAGCATGATGTCCAAGTCAAGGTGCAATGCCATAAATTCTGAAATGTATATAACTTAGTGATCTACATCCATCAATCCTAATAGTTCCTTTATGACCACCTTCCTTTAAAAAAAATATGAACTAGTAGTTCAGAAGTGCAGGTAAATTGAGTCACCATTATGCACTTCAGCATAATTCAGTATTTAATAATCAGTAGACTAATTTTTATTGCTTAGTACTTTATGACACTGCTCAGTATAAAGTGAAAAATAAATGCACTAAGTATTGCTATATTTTATTTTGTATAAAACACTATGTACGATAATATATAGAAAGACTATCACAATTTATTTGTTCCTGCTGATAAACCCTCATACTTCGCAGTTTTATCACTTTCCTCAAGGTTGTTTTATCTTTTTTACATGTGCATCAGTGTATTCCAAGTGCTCCATATCACTGCCAACTTTTGTGATGTCAGTTTTTTTAAAATTCTTACTCATTTAAGTAGGTATTTTTAGTATCCCACTGTAGTTGCATGCCCCTAATACTAAGGTAAATTTTGTGTGTGTGCATATGTAGATAAATAGATAGATAGATAGATAGATAGATAGATAGATAGATAGATAGATAGATAGATAGATAGATAGATAGACAGATAGATAGATAGTCTGTGGTTTTTTTTTTTCTTTCCTGCTAATACTGGGGCCTGAAAAGAGCATTAAACTCTCAATTTTTTTCATTCACAGCTGGTACTCTACCACTTGAGCCACACCTCCACTTCTGGATTTTTGCTGGTAACTGGAGTTTCTCAGTTTTCTTCTGGCTGGGCTAGTAGTTCTAAACCATGATTCTCAGATCTCAGCCTCCTATAAGTAGCTAGGATTATAAGTATAAGCCACCAGTTTCCAGCAGTGTTATACGTATTTCTACAGGAAGTATCTGTTTAGGACTTTAGTCCACTTTTAATTGGGTTGTCATTTTATTTAAATCTGCAGTAGCTCATATTTTCTAAATATGAAACCTTTGTTAGTGTGGTAGTCTGAGTTCAAGATGATTCAAATGAATTTTGTCACCAGATAGTCATATGTTTATAAATCCAGTCTCCTCCCACTCTGAATCCAGGTTGGTCTGTTTGACCAATAGAGCTACCTGATAATGTATGACATCTGAGGCCTGGTTATTAAAGGCACCTTGCTTTGCTGGGATTAAGTCAAAAGCCATTTGAACAAAATATTCAAGCAAGCCTGTTGAAGAAACGATGAGAGGAGGATCTGAGGCCTTTTACCATCAGGCTGTACTATCATACCAGGCATTTTAGTGAGCCATTTAGTGAGTGAGGGTTCATTTTAGTGACCCTGGTCCCTAGTTAAGATGGGTGGCAAAGTTCCTAGCCAACACATAACTGTAATGTCATGAAAGGCTCAAATTGTTCTCTACTTTTTGATTGACAGAAGGCAGAGATGTAAAAAATGATTATTACTATTTTAAGATACTGTTGAATTTATTTGTTATTCAGCAATAGACAACAAATATAAACAAATATGTTTTAAAATATTTTGTGAGTCTGTGACTTATTTATTTTGATAGTCCTATTTTTTCTTTTATTTTCATGAAGTCCAATTAATAAAAATTTTCTTTAATGGTTAATTCTTTCAGTATGCTAATAAATTATTACAAATTTCTAACCTATAGAAATATTCTCTTCTACTTCCATTTAGAAGACTATATTTACATATTTTACATTTAAGTCTGGTGAGGTGAGGGATAAGAACTTAGCTCATTATTTCTTCCAGTTAAGACATACTTTTCTAAAGTTTTGAAATAACTTTCTAACAGAAGTCAACAGACTTCTGTTATCTAGAGATAAATACATTTATCTTTAGAAACTCAAAATATCTGATTGACAGAAAAATCTAATAAAGAACATAGCATTACTATTTAAAGTAAGATGCCCTTTATAAAACTGAGGATTTCAGGTCATTTTAATCTGAGCATTTGTAAATATTTTAATATTAATGTCTCCTTCCAGGTTTGGTGGAATAGGCTCATAATCTTAGCTTCTTGGGAGGCTGAGATAGGAGGACAGAGAGTTTGTGATTAACCTGAATAATTTACTGAGATTGCCTCAAAATAAGATACAAAAAGGCTGTGTATGTGAATAAACATTAGTGTTTTCCTTATCATGTACAAGGCCCTTGGTTCAGTCTCCAGTACTACAAGAATTGTTACTATTTCTTTGTGTTGCTGAAATATGTTCTAATCCCCCACATAGTATTTGAGAATGTATTTAAAAATATAATCTCATACTACAATAGTAATATGCTTCTGGAAAATGAAATATGGTATATCATTTCCAAATGGCAACTAGGGTTAGGGCAAGGAGGGGAGCAAAAAATTAGAAAGAAAAACCATCAATTTTCCCATGCAATTAATGCTCATACTTCATTACCTAGTTGGTGCATAGATGCCAAAGCTTTGGTAAGATATTAATCTTAAACAAACACATTATTCCCAATCAAACAGAAAATGTTGCACAGTTAAAATGTGTTACTCTTGTTCCCTATCCCAAACCTGAACTTGCAGAAAAGGTAGTATTTGTGTGTATGTCAGATAAAAATTAAATTCAGATTATTTTCAATTCAGAAGTTTATTATTTCTCCTTCTGGTTCAGATTTTCTTCCAAATTTTTCACATAAATTACTGTGCAACACACTGAGGAAGGTGAATGCTTAAGATAGTGTAAATCTCACTCTGCCAGAAAGCAATTCTCTTTTCAGTCCCAATTCTAACCACCTTAGTTCTGAGCACAATTCTAAATACCTAGAATACAAATGTTTTCTTATTTCATTAACTAGTAGCTTCAGAGAAAATGATACAAATGAAGATGTTTAAAAAATAAATGATGTGACTAAGGCAGTAATAAAAATTCAAAATATCCACTGAAATGAAGTTAATTTCAGAGAAATGATGTAACTATTGAAATGATTTAAGTCTCCTAATAAAGTACTACAAAAATTCTAGAACATGAAATCAGCTCTAATATTCTACTACATTATACTTGTATATTTGTTTCAAATCATTTCTGAGTCATCATTGTTGATTATTTCCTAACTAAACCTAAGATTTCTGAATTTTGCCTCCTCAAATAGATCAATGCCAAAGAAAAACAGTCCTGAGCTCAGCAGTAGTTGTTGGCTTTTTCGGCCCAAGGATGATGCTTTATCATTTGAGCCATACCTCTACTCCTGGTTTCTGCTGGTTAATTGGAGATAAAAGTCTCTTGGATTTGTCTGTCCTAGCTGGCTGAACTGCAATCCTTATATCTCAGCCACTTTATTAGCTGAGTAGCTAGGATTATAGGCATGAACTACCACTGCCTAGTTACCAATCTTGGTTTTAAACACATAGGTTATAAAAGGCTTCTCTATCCTTTACTTAAAACAATTTCAAGTACAATTTACAAATCAATATAATAATTTTATTTTTCCCATTTGGAAAAAATAGAACAAGACAAAAAAGTGATTTACCTTGAATGAGGATCAAACCCTTGATTTGTACTATACTAGTGACTATCATCTGGCAAGAAACTCATAAGACAAAGAGTTTAAAAATCAGTTTTGAAACCAAACATTTATAGGTATCCATTGAATACCACTAACCATTAAAGATATATCAAGAGTATAAAAATTATACTTTGGATATTCTATGCCAAGTACCATACTACTTTGTTCTTTCATTATCTTGTTAAGTCCTCACAGCAACTCTATAAGGTAGGTGGCACTTATTATCTGCACTTAACAGATAAGAAACTGGTTTAGAGAAGTCAATTAAGAAGCCTAAGATGATATAGGTTTTCTCTCTCTCTCTCTCTCTCTTTCTCTCTCCTTCCTTCTCTCCTTCCTTCCTTTTCTTCCTTTCTTCCTTTCTATTTTTGGTGCTGGTCCTGGGGCTTGAACTCAGGGCCTGTCTGCTGTCACTGAGTTTTTTTTTGCTCAAGGCTAGTGTTCTACCACTTGAGTGATAGTTCCACTTCCAGACAAAGTTCTTAAGTGGCATGGCAATCTAAAGTTTGACTCCAAGGCCCATGTTACATTCTATGAACTGCACAGGGACACAGGGTATCTATATTGTTAGTAATTTCTGAAAATGTTTATGAAAATAAAGTATTTTTGAAGCAAAATATAGTTAACTATTGTATAGTATTATCACTTATCAGGTAACTTAAGTACACTTTTTTATGTCTTTGTAAATTCAAAGCCATACTTCAATCATTTTTCAAAAGGCACATCACCTCAAAAATAGGTTCTTTTATGTTTTTTTCTAATACTAATTACTGTGTAATTAGAAGAGCTTTTTATTCAAATAAATTTAGGTTAGACTTTTTGATAATGCATTATGACAAACACAAATAAATGAAGCAAGGGCTATCCTCATAGACTGTCTGTAGATGTTCAGGGTATAGTGAGAACTTCTTTACTGGGAGAGTTTTTATAGAACCTTCTTTATTTATATGGCCTTAAAACATGCTAAAGTGTGTTAAGTATATGAAAGAGGAAGTTAGTCTCGAACAAAGTCCTCCTAGACCAAAGTAAATTTCAAATCTGCTTTATGATGAAAAAGCTAAATATGAAATGTCAGAAATGAAATGGTCAATCACATTATGCTTTCAAATCAACAATGATCACTTAAATGGGATTAGTGTATCTCAAATTTAAACACAATATGATCTAAAATAAAAATGTATTTTAAAATATCTTAATAGGAATCTGAGCATGTGAGGTAATCAAGTAAATGACACCTTCCTTTGAAGCATTTAGTTGTTACATTATCGGTTCTTTTGTCAACTTGAATAATAAAACACATAGGTTAAATAAGAAGACTTTAGTAGTGGTGGAACTTGAGAGACTGGAAAGAGACATTGTGGATACTCCTCACAGCAACAGAATGGGTATCTAGAATCAGTAACAAGCTGCATCTGAAGAACAGCACTCTATGTTACCAGGCCTTTGATTCTGGCCTTTCCACAGGTAACAGAAACTTGGCATGCACAGGAGTACTGCATGGAAGCAAGCATGAAAGACCTCTTCTATGAAGTAACTGCTTTTTGGCCTGTGAGTGCTTAAGGGGGTAATACCAGTATCACCCAAGTGAGTGGTATTTATAGAACCTGACAGACATAAACAGCCCCTTCACTATCTACTCTAATAAAAAAAAGTTTTTTTTATTATAACAATTATTCACAAGCTATCCTTAAGAATACAGTAAAATTTGATTTAAAATGCTTAATATTTCACTTTAGTACTTAATAAAACAGTTTCTGTATACTATATTCAGTTAGTTTTTTTTAAGATTCCAAAAACCATAACAGATGTGGAAGACTGACAATATTGAATACTTCACAAATGTGTCTTCTTGTACAGGGGCTGTGCTAGTAATCTGTCTGTATCACTCCAAGTTTAGTATATAGGCTGTCAAAGTAAGCAACATGAAACTTGATTTTGAATTTCTGAGCAACCAAAAATATTACCTTCAACAGTGAAACCCTAAAAAAGACTGGTGCTTTATGAGCTATAGTAGTTGGTTATTCAATGCTGAAAATTCCAGAGACTTCCCAGCTAGCACTTAACAATAATTCCCACTGCTCTCTAGTGAGGAGCTGTATAGGAGGCAAGTCATCTTAAACTCTTCCAGTCTTAAATCATACAATTATTAAAGAACAGTAAGAGTTTTTATGGGGCTGAGAAGGTGGCTCAGTGGTAGAGCGCTTGCCTTGCATGCATGAGGCCCTGGGTTTGATTCCTCAGCACCACATAAGCAAAAAGAAAAAAGCCGGAAGTGGTGCTGTGGCCCCACGACTGGACTCCCCCCCCCCAAAAAAAAAATTTTTAGCTACCTCGTATAGTCCTAATATAGAGAATTGGAAGTGGTTGTCTTCAAGCATTGTCCTTCCTTCCTTCCCACCCTCCCTACCTCTTCTCTCCTTACCTCGTTCTTTCCCATTCCTCCTCTCCTCCACTCCTCTCTCTACCCTCCCCTCCCCTCATCTCCTCTCCTCACCTGGTGTGGTGCAAGGATTGGTTCCCAGGGCTTGGCTCATCTGAGAAGAGTGCTCTATCATTTTATTTTATTTTTTTTTTGTCAGTTGTGGGCCTAAACTCTGGGCCTGGGCACTGTCCCTCAGCTCTTCAGCTCAAGGCTAGTGCTCTACCACTTGAGCCACAGCACCACTCCCGGCTTTTTCTGCTTATGTGGTACTTAGGAATTGAACCCAGGGCCTCATGCATGCAAGGCAAGCACTCTACCACTGAGCCACCTTCCCAGCCAGAGTGCTCTATCATTAAGCTACATCTCCAGTCATGTTTTACTCTCATTAGTACTGCTATATCCTTTGTGCCATAGCTATTCCAAAATAGAATCCTTTGTATTTGAGATATTGGTAGTAGCATAATCAATAAATTAACTTGACTTAATTGTAAAAGTGTATTAAGATGGTTTCAAAACACAAAATGATAATGGTATTTAAAAGATAATTTATTCTACCAGTAACAAGTGACTGGTTTGGGCTTGGTTTAGGAGCTAAAAAAGTACAGCCCATTTTAAAAATAAAAGTGTTTAGGGCTTAAGCTGGGAACAGTAGTTCAAGCCTATAATCCTATCTACTTGAGAAGAAAAGATCTCAGGATCATGGTTCAAAGTCTAGGAAAAATGTGAGACTCCATCTCAACCAATGGCTGGAAATGGTGGCATGTGCATTCATCATAGCTACATGGGGAAACACAAATAGAGGTATCTTGGTTCAGACCAGCCCCAATTAAAAGCAAGATCCTAGCCGGGCGCTGGTGGCTCACGCCTGTAATCCTAGCTACTCAGGAGGCTGAGATCTGAGGATCGCAGTTCAAAGCCAGCCCGGGCAGGAAAGACCGTGAGACTCCTATCTCCAATAAACCACCAGAAAACCGGAAGTGGCGCTGTAGCTCAAGTGGTAGAGCACTCGCCTTGAGCTGAAGAGCTGAAGGACAGCGCCCAGGCCCAGAGTTCAAGCCCCACGGCCGACAAAAAAAAAAAAAAAGCAAGATCCTATCTTGAAAATAATCAATGAACAAAGGGCTGGCTGAGTGGTTCCAGTTGTAGAGTACCTACCTAGTAAGTGTGAAGCACTAAATCAGGATCCCAATATTGCCCCCAAAAGCCCTCTAAGAACTTAGAAAAAGGGGCTGGGCAGGTGGCTCAGTGGTAGAGCGCTTGCCTTGCATGCATGAGGCCCTGGGTTCGATTCCTCAGCACCACATAAGCAAAAAGAAAAAAGCTGGAAGTGGCACTGTGGCTCAAGTAGTAGAGGCTAGCCTTGAGCTGAAAAGCTGAGGGACAGTGCCCAGGCCCAGAGTTCAAGCCCCACAACCGGGCCCAAAAAGAAAAAAAAAAAAAAAGAACTTAGAAAAAAATGTACTGTAAAAATAAAGAGCACCTGTGGTCTTCATTAATTATATCATTAATTGTTTCAAACTTAAAGATGTTTCTAATTCAGTTTAATTTATATTTTGATTAAGACTGCCAACTATAAAAATACAAGGGTAATTTTTAAATGAATAAATTTAAATAATTTATAAACTATAATGAAAGAGTCCAGACTTCTAAAGATCAATTTTAAAAGTACTTGTTAGGAATGCCCTTCAAAACCTCCTTGGCCATCCTGTAACTACATATTCTTTCCATGGCTTTCTCCATGCTTTTCTAAGCTATAGTCCTTGATTACCTTAAAAGAGAAAAAGATGAAGTCTTTCTAATGTTCCATCTATTTCCTCATAAGCCATTTTATTCAGAGATGTGCAACTAAATAACTGCCTTTCTGCATTTATTATGGAAGGAATTTCAAAAGAAAAAAGATCTGTTAATATTTTTTGTGCATCTGCCACTATTAAGGCTTGAACACAGGGCCTGGGTGCTGTAACATTTTGTTCAAGACTGGTGCTCTAGCCACAGCTTGAGCCATACATAGCTTCATTGCTGGTCTTTTTGGAGGAAAAAAAGAGTCTCATGGACTTTCCTGATTGGACTGGCTTCAAAATGTAATAATCCTCAGATCTGAGTCTCCTTAGTATCTTGGATTACAGGTGCCTGGCCAGATCTGTTAAATTTTGTTGTTGTTGGTCATAGGGCCTGAACTCTGGGCCTGGGCCCTGTCCCTCAGCTCTTCAGCTCAAGGATAACACTTTATCACTTGAGCCATATCACCACTTCTGGCTTTTTCTGTTTATGTGGTGCTGAGGAATCGAACCCAGGGCCTCATGCATGCAAGGCAAGCACTCTACCACTGAGCCACCTTCCCAGCTCCCAGATCTGTAAATTTTAAGTAATTATTGTCTCACATTCCTATTATCATGTAAGTAAGAATATGATATCCTAAATAGATAAGATTATTCAAATGACCCAATTTATTAATTTTCAATACAGTGACCAAAACTAAGTTTCTTGATCCTATGTAACAGCTAGTGTTTAAAAAACTTTCTTTTAAATTATGCTGAATTCTATACTCTCAAGGACTGTGTACTGCTTGAACTGTCATATTAGAGATAACATAAGTTAATTTAAAATGACAAGAACTGGATTACTCTGAAGAGAGCAGGGAAGGACATGAGCATGCACTGAACTTTGCCTCTGAAGCACGACTATGATTCCAGAGCACTAATGAACTTAAAGCACATGCTGCCGAGTCAGTACCTGCCAGAAATCCTGATCAGAAGATGAGAAAAAGAAAAAAAAAAAAAAACACAAAAAACGGACAGTTTGATTATATGAACAAAAACTCTCAAATCAAATATGTGTATCACAAACATTACATATGAAAGAATAATTAAAATCTGTAAGAATATCACAGAACACCTGTAAAAAAAAAACAACAAGGAACACATACAAATGTTTCAGATATTACCTGTTAGTCACAATAAAAGAAAATATTCCAACAATTCAATTCCTAACCTCCTCAGCATGAAAACGTATGTATTTGAAAAGCTTCATAATTCCTTTTTTTTTTTTTTTGGTCAGTCATGGGGCTTGAACTCTGGTCCTGAACATTTGTCCCTGAGCTCTACAACTCAAGGCTAACGCTCTACCACTTGAGCTACAGCACCGCTTCTGGTTTTCTGGTGGTTAATTGGAGATAAGAGTCTCAGGGATTTTCCTGTCCAGGCTAGCTTTGAACCATCATCCTCAGATCTCAGCCTCCTGAGTAGCTAGGATTATAGGCATGAGCCACCAGCTCCTGGCAAGCTTCATATAAAGAAAATGCATGAAAAATTATATTTCATGATGAAAAGGTAACAAACACTTTATTTTTTAATGGGTAGTCAAAGCATTTCTTTAAGATTCCCTATCAAAGTACCTCATGATTTTATGGTATAATATTTTCCAGCTTTGTAGCAAATTGGTTGCTTTGCTACTCACATTAATTTATAAACAACCAAATTTGGATGAGTTCAGAGGATTAATAACTACTCGAAGAGTGAAGAGTGATTACTTGAAAACAGATATCCTCCAGAATTAATTGCTGTCAACACGGGCTATGAAAACCAGTCATCATGTAGGCTGGCGTTTGAGGAAGCAGTTTAGGTCAGCTAATTTAGCAGGGTACCAGTCCAAAATATCTTACCAAATATCAAATAGTTTTAAAGATTTTTTTCAATAAATAAACTTTGGTGGCTGTGAAAAATAATGACCTAATCTTACCATAACTTTCAAAGCAAGTGTAGCACTATTACAAAAGTCTTGACTGAAATATAGATGCTATAAGCAAGCTAAAGGTCTACAGTTGAGATTGATGTGTCAGAGGCTGAAAGGATATTCTCGTACACAGTTGAGATGAATTGCTGTGAATGCAGGTCGGTTCAGATAGGAGAAATCCAACCAGAGGTCTCTTTTTGATTAATGAACTAGCTATTTAACCCAGAAAGAGCAAAAGGAGATTTTTCAATCAGAAGAAGCTGATTAAATTGGGAAGGAAAGACCATGAAAGACAATGATTATGTGCAGGGTATGTTGTTCTGCAGCATATGAACCAAGAAAGATAATACATGTAATGGCATATAATACCTTTCATAAACTGAATAATGGCTCCTGGTCATGCAAAATAGCTACAGTTAGTAGAGCCAGATGCTTTACCTACTATCTCAATTATAGTGAAAAGTTAATTGACACTTGAGGTTAACTGTTCTCTTGCCCAAGGTTACCAGCAGACATGCAGCACAACCCATAATTGAATGAAAACATGATTACCTCCAAAGTCCACACTCTTCTAATCTTGCTCTTATATGCTACATATACACAAAGTTGTATTCCTATAGACAATTCAGCATTTATAACATTTACTAACTACTTATATACAGCTGTCAAATATTGAGATGCTCAGAATGCTTTGGAAAACATTCCAGACACCAAAACTAGATTTTTTTTTTTTTTAAAGGAATAGTGTGTGGATAAAGAACTGAAGTTGCTAATTTGTTAGTAGTAAGAAAATTAAGAAAAGCATTTGAAAGCAATTTAAAGAACTAAAGAGTTGAAAACCAGATGGGAAAATCTGTGACTAAGAAAAAAAATGGAAAATTATTAGAACAAGGGTCAAAAAGTTGACATTTTGGGGGAGGGTACTAGGGATTGAACCCAGGGCCTCCCCCATGCTAAGCACTTGTCCTACCAGAGCCACACACTCAGCACAAAGGTTTTCCTGTAACACTGAACCAGCATTTGAGTTCACTATGGTAATTTTATTCTAAGCCTTTGTTCAGCTAAAGATTGATTATAAGGAGCAACTCCATTCAAATGTTACATTTACAGATAATCTATTTGAAAGAGAAAATACATAGTCTGATTATAATCAACAGAGATCCAATTTTTCAAATACAAATGACAGTGCTCTCTTTTTATTTAAAAGTGATGGCTTCAATAAAAAAGAAATATGTAGCATTTTTCAAAATGCCAACTGATGCTCATGGTATATGATGGAATAATGGAACAAACAGGGAATTTAACATTCTGATTTCTAAATTCAGTTATTAGTATATCTGTATACTTCACATTTTCTTTCTTTAAAATAAACGTTAATGTGGTTTGCCACTTATTATGGGTTTCTAGATGTTCTCTATCAAACCAGAAAAAATTGGAACTGGGCATACAGGAAGTAAGGAAGAGACAGAAGGAAATCCTGGAAAAACTTCGAAACAATCAAACACTAGAGTTTGTACTCTTTTTTTTTTTTTCCAGTTGTGGGCCTGAACTCTGGGCACTGTCCCTGTCAAGGCTAGTGGTCTACTACTTGAGCCACAGCACCACTTCTGGCTTTTTCTACTTATGTGGTGCTGAACAATCAGAAACCCAGGGCCTCAGGCATGCAAGGCAAGCACTCTACCGCTGAGACACCTTCCCAGCCCTACACTCTTGATTACATAACATTTTAAAGGCAGATAGAAAGAAAGTATTTTCTTAAATTTCCTATCAGAAAAAAGTTTATAAAGATATAAATCAGAGGTAAGTATGGTATAAAAATCTTATTAAGGATGGTTAACTCTAAAACAATACCTCAACAATGTATATAGTGGAAATCAATATAGAATCTTAATGAAGATCCTGGCCAAAAGATTCAAGATGCACATCATAAGATAGATGAATGGGGCACTGACTGCTCCAATTCTTAGGGCTGAGCTGGCTGGCTTTAGGTCACTGGCTCAATTCTATACTTCCTAATGTGAGACTAACATTCCTCTTTTCCACAATCTGTTTTTCTGGAACCACAAAGACAACTTTCATTCACTTGACTTTTATACCAGTCATATTTGCAAATATTACACAATGAAATTTCTAAATCTTGCCTTCCTTACTCTAATTTCCAAACTTTTTCTTCCTTATTCTAATTTCCAAATTTTAAGCTTCTGTGAAAAAAAATGCAATGCCTACTTTCCAAATACAGGAAGACTGCCATTTTTGTACAGCTAGGTGGTACTTAAATACTTGGATGTTTTATTGCATTTTAGTTTGCTAACTCATAAAAATAACTGGCAATATAAAATAAAAATGTTAATGATAAGAAACATAGAGCTCATCAACTTACTACAAATGAGAAAAAAAGATGAAGCTTTCCAAATTTTTAGCATTAAATGGAAGTAGTTACTGAGTCACATCATCAGGAAAGCAAATAAAGTATTCGACACATGAGTTATCACAAGGAGTTCAAATCTGGGGAAGCTTCAGGATGGAAATTCCTCTCACAACTTGTAAATCTGCTGCTCATCTTGCATGTTTTCAACTTCTTTGCATGTTTTTAGATATACAAAAGATGTCTAAATTCTCCTGCTGCTCTGTATTCCTGCAGTGACTAAAAAAGTTATTTGTTAAATTGACTGCTATCTTATTGACTTGGATCAGGTCACCAAGGAATACATATAGACAGGCACACTTTTTAAATTAAAAGTTATCAAATATTTATTGGCTATCTCCTATGTGTTAAGCTATGTCTGTGGGACTCTGAGGGACACAAAGACAGGTAAACCAGGGCCCTGAGCTGCCAGAGACTCTGAAATTTGACCCTGACATCAGGGCAAAGTAACCTCTCCCATGTATATAAGCACAAACCAAGGCATGGCTGTCCCACAACAGAGCTAGGTCTCTGAACTCTGATCTCTTAACTCATAGTTCAATGCCCTTTATTTTAGCATATGTGATGCCAAAGAGAGCATATCCATAGATAGAAGTAGTTTAGGCACTGTGCCACCTTATGGATAAGGTACTTTTAAGGTAGGTAGCCTTGGCTGAGATTGCTCAAATCTGAAGGCAGTCATTCATTCTTTTCATTGTGCAAAATTAACACTTACTGCTTCCTGTTACCAGGGAATACAATTTTGTGCAGCTGTGATAATAGGCACATTACTGCAAGTCAGTTCCTTCTAGTCTTGACTCTATCCATCCTAACTATCCCAAGTTCCTGCCTTTCCCACCCACTCCATGACTTTACTTCTGATTGCTTTCTCCTTATACCTTGCAGAGCCACTCCTGGCTCCTTCTTTCTGATGTGCTTTCTTCCAACTTTTAAAAATTGACCCTTTCCTTCTTTTCTCCTTGCCTCCTTCCCCTTTTCCTTTCCCTCCCACCCGTCCTCTTTCCTTTCTTTTCCTTTCCTTTCCAACCCCCTGTAAAGATTTTTTTGGGGGGAGGATTTACCCTGAAAGGTAAAATCATTTAACTGATAGTTTTATAAGATAATTGAAAGTTTCACTTTCTATACCTAAGAATGACTAATATTATTTACTCAGGTACAAAATAGAGAAGTGAAAGCTTAAAATAGTCTTCAAAATTATTGGAATTAAAAATTTGGACTATTATTCAGGATTATTATAAAAGTACTTATAAGGATCACCATCATATTATAGATTAAGATAAAGCTATTAAAATTAAGATTATTAGTAATAAAAGATTATTGCTATATATACATTCAAAAATTTGAGGAAGGTTAAAATTAGGTATTTTACCATTTTATTATTTTATAGAATACTTTATTAGTGTTTATAATAAAATCTATGTAAATATGATCTTATTTATTTAATACAGTTATCCATGTGCAAATGGCAAAACTGTAATGTTTCTAGATCAATATGGCTTCTAACTCCTGTATAATGCCATCTCAACATGACAAACTGTGATACTTGAATTTACAAAGTTGAAAGCACAGTTAAAGTTTCCATAAATACAATATATATGCATATTGATATAAAAGACCAATAATAGCATAAGTGTGTGTTGTATAAGAAATTCAAACATAATAGTGGGTATGTGAGGATACCTATTAACCATTATGGTGACTATTGAATTAACATTCAAAAGTGAACAAGCAAGCACTGAATTAAGCCTTCACATATAGGGCTGACAATCCATGAAAGTTACCACATAGTAAAATATATAAAAGGGACTTCTGCTAAAGTCTTTCTATGGGAGGATTTGAAGAAGGGACAGATCTTCTACCCTAAACATGTTTATTTATTTATTTTGTTGGTCCCTGGTGTTGAACTCTGGGCCTGGGTGCTGCCCCTGAGCTCTTCAGCTCAAGGCAAGCACTCTACCACTCCAGCCACAAACACTTCTGGTTTTCTGGTTGTTAATTGGAGATAAGAGTAGCACAAACTTTCCTGTCTGGGCTGGCTTCAAACCGCAATCCTCAGATCTCAGCCTCCTGAGTAGCTAAGATTAAAGGCGTGAGCCACTAGTGCCTGGTATATGTTTATTTTTTAATAGGCTAACCAGATATCCTGATATCTCTCACATATAAATCTAGAGGAACTTGAAAATCTTAGTAAAACAACAGGATATGTATTTGTCATAGTTTGCTCACCTTCCCATCAAAGCGTTTTACTATGTATTGATCCAACCCCAAGTCTGAAAAAGAAAAAAAAATAGCCACTCATTATAAATTCAATTAAACATATAAAATGATAGCTTTCAGCATTGTTTCTAATCATTTAATTAAATATACTAGCTAATGTATCTGTGCAAAGGACACAGGAATAAACATTTTGCCCTACTTTCAGACTCCAAGTATAAGTGCTAACACCATGACATCACCTCTAATTAAGGTCAGGGATAGTATTTTAATCTGAATGCATGATAATTTTTTTTGTACCAGGTTAAAAGAAAGAAAAATACCAAAAGAACCTTTACAATAGCACATCTAAATAGACACACAGACCATCTTAATACTACTTAAAAGATTTTTTTTTTTTGTTCTGGTCGTGGGGCCTGAACTCTGGGCCTGGGCGCTGTCTCTCAGCTCTTCAGCTCAAAGCTAACACTCTACCACTTGAACCACAGCGCCACTTCCGGCTTTTTTCTTTTTGCTTATGTGGTGCTGAGGAATCGAACCCAGGGCCTCATGCACGCAAGGCAAGCGCTCTACCACTCAGCCACCTTCCCAGCCCGAGTTTTTTTTTTTTTGGTCGGTGGTGGGGCTTGAACTCTGGGCCTGGGCACTGTCCCTCAGCTCTTCAGCTCAAGGCAAGCACTCTACCACTTGAGCTACAGCGCCACTTCCGGTTTTCTGGTGTTTTTTTTTTTTTTTATTATTATTGGAGATAGGAGTCTCACGGTCTCTCCTGCTCGGGCTAGCTTTGAATCGCGATCCTCAGATCTCAGCCTCCTGAGTAGCTAGGATTACAGGCATGAGCCACCAGCGCCGGGCCCGAGTTTTTTTTTTTTTTTTTTAAATGTTGGTACTAGAGTTTGAATTCAGGGACTCTTGCTTTCACTTGGCTTTCTCGTTCAAAGGTTGATGCTCTGCTACTTGAGCCATATCTCCACTTCTGGCCTTTGGCTGGTTAATTGGAAATAAGAGTCTCATGGATTTTCCTGCTTTGGCTGGCTTTGAACCACGGTCCTCAGATCTCAACCTCATAGTAGCTAGGGTTACAGGTATGAACTACCAGTGCCTTTAAAAGTTGGGTTAAGTAATAAATATTTATTTGGGAATATCTAACTCTGAATTCTGAGTACTGTGAATGACATAAATATATTTGCTGATTAAGTGCCCTTGAGGACAGGGACTTTTTCTCTTTATATATTGCTTTAACTCTAGCACTTAGAACAGTGCTTGAACAATAAATGTTCACAAAACAATAAACAGAAAATCTCCATCTTGAAGAATCACAATTTGTTAAGAAGGCTGGATAACAGTGCTTGTCTATCAAGTACAAGACCCTGAGTTCTATCCTCAATTGTCTTCCTCCCCTAATAATATCATTTTGTTATGAAGACATAGGTGTAATAATTACTATTATAAAGAAATATACAATTAGTTCAGTAAGAAGTATTTGGAGGGTAGAGAAAGCAGAAATGAGTTCCCAATTCTGTTTTTATCTCCTTATGCTTTCTTTTTTTTCTATTATCACCACATCTGTGCTAGCTCAAGCATGAATACAGTACCCACAGTATTATAATCCGATTAGCATTGCTCCCAGATGAGATTTTTTTGTATTTCTCCTTACACATTTGATTATACATTGTCCTGATCTTAAGTATACGACATCTTCCAAAGGCTTGACTTCAGCAAACAAAACTAATGACTACAGAAGAAAATAGGTAAGCTGAAAAAGAAAATTTTTAAAAAGAAAAGAATTCTGATTTGAAGCCTCATAACATTCAATAAGGCATGAGTCAAACAAAAATACAACAAGTTTCTATGATAAAAAGAACAGAGAACGGGAAAGCCATAGACACTTAGAACTAGCTGGCTTCTTCAATATACAGTCAAAAGAAGAGGATAAGGCAGCTTCCCATACTACTTGCTGTAAACAAGACAGCAGAGTGGAAAGGAAAAATGTAGGAGAAAATTATAGAAAGGCAGTGATTAATCCAAGAAGTTTAATAGATTACAGGATCTTTTCCCATTCACAAATAGGAAAGACACTTTTTTAAAAAGTAGCAAACCTTTTTACTTCAGAACTGAAGAGAGACAAAGTGAAAGGTCTTGCCAAGTGTTTCAAACAAGATGAATGCAGACCTATTACATCCAGAGAAAAGAAAGTTTGTGAAATTTTAGAACAAAGACAAAACTACTCAAGCTTTCCAGAAAATAAAATGTCTTAGGTCTTTATGATGGAATAAGCATTAGACTACAATCAGATGCCCAAAAATATCCAATTAAAATGAAATACATGCCAGGCACGATGACTCACACCTGTAATCCTAGCTACTCAGGAAGCTGAGATCTGAGGATCTCAGTTCGAAGCCAGCCTGGGCAGGAAAGTCTGTGAGACCCTTATCTCTAGTAAACTACTCTGAAAAAGCCAGAAGTAGTGTTGTGGCTCAGGTAGTGAAGTGCTAGCCTTGTATAAAACAAGCTCAGGGACAAAGCCCAGGATCAGAGTTCAAGCTGTAAAAAGAAAAAAGTAAACAAATAAATGAAAGAAACTTAAGATATTCAATATTGCAAAAAGAAAGCAGGAAGAGGTGGGAAAAACATTAAAAAGGGGGAAAAGAAGAAAATGGTAATCTAAATAAAAAGATAAAAATAATTATATTAAATATAAATAATCTAAATTCATTAACTAAAAAGTAGATACTACCACTTAGATAAAAAATATCTGACTACATGTTGTCCATAAAAGCATGTTTTAAATATAATTTTATAAATAGGTTAAAAGTAACAGAATAGAAATAGATTATGTCATGAAAAAGCTATTCAAGACAGAGAAAAGCCAGACATGGTTATACGTAGCTATATTCATAGTACTTGGCAAGCTGTGGCAATAGAATACTGAATGTGTGACCAGCCTGGGCTACGTAATGAGAACCTGTCTCAAAAAAAAAAGAAGTGGCTACACAAATATGAGACTATAAAGACTTCAGAACACAAGAATGTCAGCAGGGATTAATAGGGTTAATTATGTAAATACAAAAGGTCAATCCATCAAAGATGCAACAAATGACAGTAATCTTGAACTATGTGCAACTGTTAAGGAAGTTTCAAAACATATAAAGCAAGTCACATAGAACTAAAAGGAGAATTAGGCAAATCTTCAATTAAGGTAAAAAACACTCTTTTCTCAATAAGTGATAAAAGAAAGTAGACTGAAAAATCAGCAAATGAAAGACAGAAAGCACCAGGGGTGGTGGCTCATGCCTGTAATCCTAGCCACTCAGGAGGCTGAGATCTGAGGATTGCAGTTCAATGCCAGCCTCTGCAGGAAAGTCTGTGAGACTCTTATCTCCAATAAACCACTCAGAAACCCGGAAGTGGTGCTGTGGTTCAAGTGGTAGAGCACTCAGCTTGAGCTGAAGAGCTGAAGGACAGCGCCCAGGCCCACAGTTCCAGCCCCAAGACTAACAAAACAACAAGAAAAGAAAGACACAAAGCAGCAGATGACTGGTTACCTGAAGTGTAGAGGTGAGTGAAAAAAGGGAAAGAAGGACTACAAACAGTAATAAGAAAAACTTTGGAATAATAAACATCTTCGTTATGTAAACTGTGTGACTAATGTGGAAAAATTCATCAAACATTTTGTAAGCATGTGATTATTTTAATTATACCACAATAAAACAGTTAAAAGGACACATTATAAACTGAGAATTGTAATTGAAAGTGTTCTTACTGGCTTTTCTTTATTGGTGGTACTGGGTTTTGAACACAGGTCCTTGGGTTTGGCTTGCTTTGCCCTGCTAGCACTCTAATACTTGAGCAATACCACCAACTTGGCTTTTTGCTGGTTAACTGGGGATAGAGTTTTGGAAGCTGTTCTGCCAAGGCTGGCCTTAAATCCCAATCTTCAACTGACAGCTCCCTGAGTAACTAGGAACCACTAGGACCTGGTTACCAAGAACTTCTACACATTAAAAATTACCATAGAAAAAATATAGTCCCTAGAAGAGAAAAAGATAACTGTAATGCATATAACAGATGTCAGTGGAGAATACAGAAAATATTTTCACTTTTAATAAAAAATAAAAAAATAAGCAGAGAACACAAACTAACAATGCTAGAAGAGGGCAATATGATTAGTTAATGACATGCACAGATGATACGGCTTAATAATTGTTAATGAAATGACGAGTAAAAGCTACAATCAATTACTACCAGCTGAGGATACAGCTCAGTGGTTAGAAGGTGTGCTTAGCATGTATGATATCCTGTGTTAAATCTCCGGCACTAAAATAATAAAAACGAAAATAATAAAAAATTAAGTCTGATAATACCATGTGATCTTCTTTCACCTGCTTACAATTAAAATTGTTTGAAACCAAGCCCTCCTAGTATTAAACCAGTTTGCCAAGAAAACAATATAGCAACATAAATCATTAAACATGTCATCTCTGCCAAAATGTGGTATCTGGTCCAAGCTGAAGCAATTTTTCTGCATGGAGAAGTATTCACAGTGGTGTTTGGGATGTTTCACCATTCTTCTTTTATTTAAAGGGCAAACTGAGAACATGGATTGCCACAGTAGATACTTGAATGAATTCAGAATGTACAAGTTGTGAATGACAAACTTTAAGATATTTTGTAATTAGATAAAACCCCTTTTCTATGAATCACACAAAATATACATATGATAGAATCTATGATATATAATTAAATTATACTCTTAACAGATTATAATAAGTATCTAGAACAATACAGGTATTATCTTTTTGTTTGTTTGTTTTTGGTCGGTTATGGGGCTTGAACTCTGGGCCTGGGCACTGTCCCTCAGCTCTTCAGCTCAAGGCTAGTGCTCTACCACTTGAGCCACAGCGCCACTTCCAGTTTTCTGCTGGTTAATTGGAGATAAAGAGTCTCACAGAGTTTCCAGCCCAGGTTGGCTCTGAACTGCCTTCCTCAGATCTCAGCCTCCTGAGTAACTAGGATTACAGACGTGAGCCACGGGGCCCAGCTAAAGGGTATTATCTTAATCTTAAATGTTAAAGCTTCTTTTCCTCTAGTCAGAGTCTAGAGTTGGAATGATACTACCTATTACTTTCTATCACCTTTTATGGTCTATAACCACCTATTTCTTGGCCATTACTGAGTGTTTATTTTCACATAATCACACACAAATAGCTCAGTGTCATGTTTTGGCAACATCTCCTTCCTATCTAACTTTGGGGTGTAGGTTTGATACTTGGAATTGGAATATTAAAGGTCATCAAAATTATGATGGTTATTTAATCTGAGCCATAATGATAACAGATAACCTAAACTTGCTATTTTTCTCTAGATGAAACTATCATGGCTGTTATTAGTATACAGAAACATGATTGATTTTCTTTTTTTTTTGGTCCAGTCGTGGGGCCTGAATTCTGGGCCTGAGCACCGTCCCTCAGCACTTCGGCTCAAGGCTAGTGCTCTACCACTTGAGCCACAGCGCCACTTCCGGCTTTTTTTTCCTTTTTGCTTATGTGGTGCTGAGGAATCGAACCCAAGGCCTCATGCATGCAAGGCAAGCACTCTACCACTGAGCCACCTTCCCAGCCCACATAATTGATTTTCATGTACAGATCTTGTATTCTTGTGACCTTGATGAATGCACTCATTAGTTTGGGGAATTTCTTTTTTCTTTATTTGTTTTTGGTAGATTTCTCAGGACTTTTCAGACAATCATGCCATCTACAAATAGGAACAGTTTTGGTTCTTCCCTTCCAATCTATGTCTTTTATTTCCCTTATTGCCTTATTGAACTTTCCAATATTACCTTCAATAACAGTGATGAGAGATGATAGTTTTCCTTTGTTCTTAGTCTTAGGGAAGATTTAAAGAGTCTCACCATTCAATATGATTTTAGCTGAAGATTTTTGTAGATTATTACACTGGAAGAAGTTTTCTTCAATTTCTAATTTTGTAAGAATTTTTATTATTAATGGATATTGGATTTCACCAAATGATATTTTTTCCTGCATAAGTGGTAAGATCATGCTTTTTTTTTTCCCCCTCAGACTGTCATTTGCAGGAAAGGGGGTCTACTTTAGTTTTCCAATATAAAATGCCAGTCCTAGGGCTTCAACTCAGGGCTTGGGCACTGTCCCTGAGCTTCTTTTGCTCAAGGCTAACACTCTACCACTTGAGGCACAGCGCCATTTCCAGCTTTTTCTGATTATATGGTATTGAGGAATCAAACCCAGGGCTCCATGCATGCTCGGCAAGCACTCTACCACTAAGCCACATTCCCAGCTCTAATTCTTCTTAAAACAAACAAAAAAGAGCACTAGTGAGAGTGAACAGTTATTTCGATAGCTACATAAGAACTGAGAACTAATTTAGTTTGGTCTTCTTATTTGACTTCAACTTATATTATTTTCCCCCTTAACTCTAGTTCACCAATAACTCAGTACCAGGTTAATCCAAAGGCAGCCCATCCAATCACTGCAGGTTCCAGACAACGACAGAATGGAGCTGTCTTTATTTTTTTTCTTCCTTTTTTTTTTTTTTGGCTAGTCCTGGGGCTTGAACTCAGGGCTTGGGCACTGTCCCTGAGCTTCTTTTGTTCAAGGCTAGTGTTCTACCACTTGAGGCCACAGTGCCACTTTGGACCTTTTCTGTTTATGTGGTACTGAGGAATTAAACCCAGGGCTTCATGCATGCTAGGCAACCATTCTACCATTAAGCTACATTCCCAGCCCCTGGAGCTGTCTTTATTGAGTATATGCTTTGTTTTAGACACTGTTTTTATGACACTGTTTTTATGGTTTTTTTTTTTTTTTTTTTTTTTGCCAGTCATGGGGCTTGAACTCAGGGCCTGGGTGCTGTCCCTGAGCTTCTTTCGCTCAAGGCTAGCACTCTACCACTTGAGCCACAGCACCACTTCTGGCTTTTTCTGTTTATATGGTACTGAGGAATTGAACCCAGGGCTTCATGCATGCTAGCACTCTACCACTAAAACACATTCCCAGCCTAGACACTGTTCTTAAAGTACATTATTATCTTAGGCAGTCATTTAGTAAGCATGTAGAACAGAAGCTGGTTAATAACTGTTGTCAGATCAAATCTAGTCAGTCCATTGTTTATTCTTTCCCCTTATAGCTCTTGAGCTAAGAATAATGTTTACCATTTTGCCTTTTGGTCTATGAAACCTTAAATATTTACTATCTGGATTTTTATTTTTTTATTTATTTGGTCGGTCGTGGGATTTGAACTCTGGGCTTGGGTGCTGTCCCTGTGCTCTTCAGCTCAAGGTGAGCGCTCTACTGCTTGAGCCACAGCGCCACTTCCGGTTTTTCTAGTGGTTTTTATTGGAAATAAGAGTCTCACGGACTTTCCTGCCTGGGCTGGCTTTGAACCGTGATCCTCAGATCACAGCCTCCTAAGTAGCTAGGATTACAGGCATGAGCCACCAGCACCCGGCTAGATTTTTATTTTTTATACTGGGTTTGAGCTGAAGGTTCTGTGTTTGCTAGACAAACATTCTGTTACTTGAATCATCTGGTTAAGCCCTTTCTGTTTTTTATTATTTATTAGATAAGATGTTTGTGCTTGTGCCAGGGGCCGCCCCAGACCATGATCCTACTACCTATGTTTGTTTTCTGCACAGATAGCATTACTGTATGCACCAGCACACCTGTCTTGTTTGCTGAAATGGAGGTTGCACTTTTTGTATGGGTTGGCCTGAAACTATGATTCTTTCTCAAGTAGTTGGGATTATAGGTATGCACCATCACTATCTGGCCTTAAAAACAAAAGTAATTTGCTGCCCCTACTTAAGGGCAGCTCAGTTGATGAGTAAAAAAAGTAGTTTTAAAGGTGTTTAGATTTCAGAACCTTTGACTAAAAGCCCAAGAAAATACATGGTACCCTAATTTTGAAAAGAAAAAAGAATATCATGACTCACAAATCCATGTAAATACAAATCAAGTTTAAGTCTCACACAATTAACGGTCAGTAACTTTCTTCTCCCCAAAGAGCAGACAGTACAAGTTCCAGATGTATAGGCCATACGTGGTCCCTGTTGCAACTATTTCACTATCTTCTTTTTTTTCCTTTCTTTTGTCAGTCATGGGGACTGAACTCTGGGCCTGGGCACTGTCCTCAGCTCTTGAGCTCAAGGTGAGCACTCTACCACTTGAGCCACTTCCGGACTTTTCTGCTTATGTGGTGCTAAGGAATTGAACCCAGGGCCTCAACCATGCAAGGCAAGCCCTGTACCACTGAGCCACCTTCCCAGTCCCTCCACTATCTTCTTAGAGCTTAAAAGCTGCCATATGTAGGTGAACAAGTATTATTGTGTCCACAAAACTTTTTATAAACACTGAAATTTGGATTTCATATAATTTTCACATACTCAGGTCATACTTGTGATTTTTCCCCACACTCACTTAAAAATATATAAACCATTCTCAGCTCAAGAGTTGTACAGAAATAGTAAGTTAGCTACAGTTGGAAAACTATTTGATGAAAAACTGCACTATAGGGGATTAAAGTGAAAGTAGAAGATAGTAGCTAAGTGGAGAAAATACTACTGCAAAATGTTTTAAAAATACATTTCTTTTTTTCTTTTTCTTTCTTTTTTTTTTTGTTGGTAGTGGGGCTTGAACTCTGGGCTTGGAAGTTATCCCTGCATTCTTCAGCTCAAGGTGAGCGCTCTACCTCTACCGCTTAGGCCACAGAGCCACTTCCGGTTTTGAGTGGTTTATTGGAGATAAATAGTCTCACGGACTTTTCTGCCCGGGCGGGCTGGCTTTGAACCGTGATCCTCAGATCTCAGCCTCCTCAGTAGCTAAGATTACAGGTATGAGCCACTGGCGCCAGGCAACGCCCCACAACATTTCTTATACTATATAAGCAAATGTAAAATCTGGGTCACTAAGTAAAAGTACTAGCACTCCAGGTAAGAATCTTTGAAGGTATGAAGGGTTATTGTAAATCACAGCAAGATCTCTGTTTCCCCTTTTTACATTTAGATGAAATCACATCAAGATGAAAACAGTCAGCCAATTAGATATGATGGAAAGGAAATAGAGATCTTCTTTATAACAGGGTATGCTTTGCTCTGACCAAAGCTCACGTTTTTCTATTTGGAACTTTGAAAACGCTTCCCATGCTACTGGCTTCCTAAATCATTGCCTGTCTATGCGGAACTGGTTGTTACAATGGCAAGAGCCACTCAAAGCCCAGAGTGGAAACGTCTGACTGACTCACAACAACCAGGAATGGAAATTTCACACACACACACACACACACACACACACACACACAAAAGATGAAAGAGACTCAAGCCACACAAAATATTGCCCCCCCCCTTTTTTAAGCTTTGCAATAGTTATTTCTTCCACATTGGGTGATATGATATTTCTTTTGTTTTGCATAGCATCAGCTGTTCCCTCTTTCTCACTTGTTCCCTCCCTCCCATCGCTGCCATTGAGTTGCTTAGTTTGTTTTGATCAATGTCCAGTGCAGCTGATGGGTCCCGCTGTTGTATGTTTTTTCCTGATTCCCGCTAGTTGTGTCATCCTCCTGGTTTCCCTCTGGTGTGCACATATATACCATACATGTGATCAGCAGCATGGGGTTTATTTAGAAGTAAATCGACCAGATGAGTGGAAGTCCTTTGTTTCTTAAGTCTTGTTAATTTTGTCATATCACCTTACATTTTGGATTTAACATCCACTTATCAGGGAGACCATGTGCCGTTTGTCTCTTTGCTCTTGGCTTACCTCACTCAACATAATTTCTTCTAGCTCCATCCATTTCCCTGCAAATGCCATTATTTTGTCATTTCTAATGGCTGCATAATATTCCATTGTGTATAGATACCACAATTTTTGGATCCATTCATCTGTGGTGGGACTTCTGGGTTGTTTCCATATACTGGTTATTGTGAACAGTGCTGCAATAAATATGGAGGTACATGTGTCCTTGTATACTGGCTCCTGTTGTTCAGGATAGATGCTTAGAAGTGGTATGACTGGGTTATAAGAGAGGCCAATATTTACCTTTCTGAGGACCCTCCAGACTGCTTTCCAAAGTGGTTGTATAAGTGTACATTCCCACCAGCAGTGTAATAGGGTTCCTCTTTCTCCGCATCCCCTCCAGCATTTGTCGTTGGCTGACTTGTGGATATGGGCCATTCTGACTAGGGTAAGGTGGTATGTCAGGGTTGTCTTTATTTGCATTTCCTTCAGAACCAGGGATAGTGAACATTTCCTCATGTGTTTCTTTGCCATTTTTATCTCTTCTTCTGAGAAGTCTCTCTTTAATTTCCTTGCCCATTTAGTAACTGGTTTGTTAGGTTTGGGAGGGATTAGTTTCTTGAGTTCCCTATATATACTGGATATTAACCCCTTGTCTGATATATTGCTGGTAAATATTTTTTCCCAGTTAGTTGGCTGTCTTTCTATCTTGGTTGCTATAGCTTTAGCTGTGCAGAAACTTTTTGTTTTAAGGTAGTCTCATTCGTCTAGTCTCTCTCCAATTGGTTGTGACCCTGGGACTCTGTTCAGGAAGTTCCTGTCTGTACCTATAAGTTCAAGTGTCTCTTCCTACTCTGTCCTGCAGTACTTTCAGAGATTCAGGTTTCATGTTAAGGTCTTTAATACATGTTGAGTTGATGCTGGTGAATGATGATATAGGCTGGGGTCCACTTTTAGTTTTCTGCATGTGGCCACCAGTTTTCCCAGCACCAGTAGAAGAGGCTGTGTTTCTTCCACTGCATGTCTTTGGCTCCTTTGGCAAATATCACCTGACTTTAGGCATGTGGTTTTATTTCTGGATCTTCTATTCTATTCCATTGGTCTTCCGGTCTGTTTTTTGTGCCAGTCCATGCTGTCTTTGTTATTATGGCTCTATAGTAGAGTTTGAAGTCTGGCATGGAGATCCCTCCCATGTTGTCTTTTTTGCCTAGAATTGTTTTGGCTATTCTAGGTCTTTTGTTGTTCCATATGACTTTTTGGACTGTATTTCAGAAATGTACATTATTGGGATTTTTATAGGAATTGCATTGAATTTGTATATTAATTTTGGCAGTATTGCCATTTTCACTATATTAAATCTGCCTAGCCAAGATCATGTAAGGTCTTTCCATTTCCTAGTGTCTTCTGTAATTTCTTTCTTTAAGCTTTTATAGTTTTCATTAAATAGTTCTTTTACATCTTTGGTTAATTCCTAAATATTTTATTTTGGGGGGTTATTGTGAATGGGGTTGCTTCCTTTATTTCCCTCCATGCTTGTACATTGTCAGTGTACAGGAAGGCAACTAATTTCTGTGGGTTGATTTTGTATCCTGCTACTTTGCTGAAGTGATTTATAAAAATTTCAAAGAGTTTGGGGATGGAGTTTGTGGGATCATGAAGGTATAGTATCATGTTATTTGCCCAAAGAGATAGTTTATCTTCTCCTTTCCCTATGCACATCCCTTTAATGTCTTTTTCTTGCCTTATTGCCCTGGCTAAGAATTCCAGGACTATATTGAAGAGAGGTGGAGACAGTGGGCATCTTTACCTTGTTCCTGATTTTAGGAGAATTGGTTGTAGTTTTTTCCCATTAAATATAATATAGGCTATTTGTCTGTCATATATGGCTTTTATTGTTTTAAGGAATGTTGCTTCTATTCCTATTTTTTCCAGAGCTTTTAACATGAATGAATGTTGTATCTTATCAAAAGCCTTTTCTGCATCAGTGGAGATAATCATGTAGTTCTTGACCTTGGATCTGTTAATGTGTTGGATTATATTTATCAACTTACGTATGTTAAACTATCCCTGGATCTCTGGGATGAAGCCTACCTGGTCGTAGTGTTTGATTTTTTTTTTTATGTGTTTCTGTAGTTCTCTTATTTTGTTGGGTTTTTGCCTGGTTTGGGGATGAGTGTGATACTGGCATCATAGAATGAGTTTGGGATAGCTCCCTCTTTTTCTACTTTGCTGAAGAGCTTGAGGAGTATGGGTATTAGTTCTTCTTTAAAAATCCTATAGAATTCCGTTGTGAATCAATCTGGTCCTGGGCTTTTCCTTGTTGGAAGACTTCTGATTGCTTTCTGTATCTCATTTTAAGATATTGGCTTATTTAATTGATTTGCTTCTTCTTTGCACAGTTTGGGTAACTTGTATTTCTCCAAAAATGCATCCTTTTCTGTTAGGTATTCTTTCTTTAGAGAGTATAACTTTTGAAAATATTTCTTTATAATTGTTTGGATGTCTTGGGTATTTGTTGTGATTTTTCCCATGGCATCCCTGATCTTGTTAATTTGGGTTTCCTCTCTTCTTAATTATTCTTGCCAAAGGTCTATCAATTTTACTTATTTTTTCAAAGAACCAGCTTTTTGTTTTATTAATTTTATCTATAATTTTCCTATTCTCTATCTCATTAATTTCCGCTCTTAATTTGATTATCTGGCTCTGTCTGGTAACTTTAGGTTCCATTTTTTCATGTTTTTCTAGCTGTTTTAATTGCAGCATGAGATTATTTACTTGGTCTGTCTCTATTTTCTTGACATGGGTACTGAGGGTGATAAATTTGCCCCTCAGGACTGCTTTTGCTGTGTCCCACAAGTTTCTTTGTGATGTGTCCTCATTTTCATTGAATTGTAGGAACTTTTAATTTCTTCTCTAATTTCTTCTGTTACCCAGGTGTTGCTTAGAAGTGTGCTGTTCAATTTCCATGTAATTGAGTAATTTCTGTGGTATGCTTTGTTATTGAGAGCTAGCTTGATTCCACTGTGATGGGATGGGATACAGGAGATTATGTCAATCCCCTTGTATTTGCTTAAGCTCCTTGCATAAACTATGATATGGTCTGTTTTGGAGAAAGTTCCATGAACTGCTGAGAGGAACATGTACTGTGTTGTTTTAGGGTGAAATACTTGGTAGATGTCAGTTCCACTTGAAGTATGGCCTCACTTAATTCGATAGCTTCTTTGCCAATCCTCTGGTTGGTAGACCTGTCCTTTGGTGAGAGTGGGGTATTAAAGTCTCCTACTATTATTGTATTTGTATCTATTTTATTTTGTAAGTTTGAGAGTATTTGCTTAACATATTTGGGTGCTCCAATGTTTGGGGAGTATAAATTGATAATGGTAATATCCTCCTCTTGGATTGTTCCCTGTATTAATATGTAGTGTCCTTCCTTGTCTTTTTTGGATTGATTTTAATGAAGTTTATTTTGTCCGATATCAGGATAGCTACTCCTGCTTTCTTACTGGGGGCATTTGATTGGTAGATCCTTTTCCAACTCTTCACTCTGAGTTTGTTTGTTTGTTTGTTTGGCTGAGAGGTAGGTCTCCTGAAGGCAACAGATGGATGGGTGATGTTTTCTGATCCAATCTGCAGTTCTTTTTCTTTTGATTGGTGAATTAAGTCTGTTAATATTTAAGGTTATTATAGAGAGATGTATTGTGGTCCCAGTCATTCCCTGTTTTCCTAAGGTTTTCTTCTTTCCTTTCCTCCTGTGCTTACTAAGTTAGACTTCTATTAATACCTGTCTGGTGCAGGTCCCTGTTCCTGGATGCTTTCTTCAGGTTGTGTTCCCCCTCTTAGTATTCTTTGTAATGCTGGCTTATTGTCTATGAATTCATTTAGTTTTTCTTTACTATTAAAAATTTTCATTTCTCCTTTGAATGTGAATGCTAGCTTTGCTGGGTATACCAGTCTGGGCTGGCAGTTATTGGTTCTCAGGGCTCGGATGGTACTTTCCCAGGCCTTTCTTGCATTCGGTGTTGTATAGAGATCTTCAGTGATTTTAATTTTTTTCCCATTGTAGTATAGCTACTTCATTTTTGCTGCAGGTAAGATTGTTTCCTTATTATTCAGCTCTATCATTTTTACTATAATGTGTCTAGCAGTGTTTCTCTTGGGATCCTGCTTGTTAGGTGTTCTATATGCTTCTGTTATGTAGGTAAGATGTTCTTTTTTAAGATGGGGGAAATTTTCATTGATAATCTTGTTGAATAGGTGTTGCACTACTTTGCTTTGATATTCCTCGCCTTTGTCCACTTCAATTATATGAAGGTTAAATTTCTTGGCAATATCCACTTGCTCTTGGATTGCCCTTTGGCATAACTTAAATGATTTTTCCCTGTCTGTGACTTTTTGGTCCAGTTGGTGCATTCTGTCTTCTGTATCTGACACTCTCAATTCCATTTCATTCACTCTGTTAACTATGGCTTCCACTGTGGTTTGCATGGAGGAAATGGACTCCTTTATAGATTCGATGTTGGCTCTCAAAGTACTAATCTCACCTCTTAGTGAGGTGTGTACTGCCTCTATTTTTGTACTAATCTCACTTCTTAGTGAGGTGTGCACTGCCTCCATTTATGCGTGCACCTCCTATTTGAGACCCTGCATCTCTTTTGCTAGTTCATTCCTGTGTTCTTTAAATTTCTAGTCTATTTCTCACTTTAATTCTTGAGTCATTGCCTCCAGCATCTCTTGGATGTAGCTTTTGTCTTCCATTCCTGCCTTGCTCCCACTGGGGCTCTCCCCTAGGTGGCTGCTGGCTTTTGGGGGTAGCTTGCTATCCTGGGTGTTGATAAACCTTGTAATTTTTCTCTGTGATTTTCACATGGGGATTCAGGGATTATTGGAGACTAATCTGAAATTTTGTTTTGGTCAATAGGTGTCTGTCTTTGCTTGGTTGCTGTTTCTGGGTTGGCGGAGAGAGTCTGTACCTGGTCTCCGTTCTGTTAAGGACCAACCTCCAGCTGCTGATCTGACCCACATAGAGCTCTTGGCTCTCTGCTGTAGATCACTAACAGTTCCCACCTTTAGAAGGACTGAGCGGCCTAGACTGCTCCTGTTTACTCCTACAGGTGCTCTTGGTGAGATGGGATGTGCTGGATGTACCCTCCCAGTTGCTGGAGTCTGCTATGGGATCCTTAATTTTTTTTATTTTTTGGCTGGTTGTGAGCCTGAACTCTGGGCCTGGGCGCTGTCCCTCAGCTCTTTAGCTCAAGGCTGGCACCCTACCATTTGAACCACAATGCCACTTCTGGTCTCTTCTGCTTATGTGGTGCTGAGGAATCAGATCCAGGGCCTCATGCACACGAGGCAAGCACTCTACCACTAAGCCACCTTACCAGCCTGAGCTCCTGACTATTATCAGGTGCTGCAGGTGCTGGTGGCCTGAGGTGTCCAATTCCCAGCCTGGGATATATGGGTCGGGTTCTGGTGGGGTTTGGGCTTCTGGTTCTCTTGCCCTGGACACCCAGGTCTTTTGCTGTCACAGGCATGATTCCCAGGGGGTGCAATTCCCTGTTTTCTCCCCTCTGCTGAGATGTATGCTCAGCTTCTGACTTCAATCGGGATGAGTTGGTTGTGTTGCTCAGGCACCAGTCCTGGCCTGGTCCTGGCTCCTAGTTCCCGGCCTGGGGAACTCCAGTTGGACCTGTGCTGCTGTGTATCCCACCTGGGTTGCACAGCCTGGAGCACACAGTTCAAGTTTCTTCCACTGTTGGCTGTTGTGACCCACGGGCGATGTTCCTGACTTGGGTTTTTAAGCTCCCTTCCAGGGGCACTCTTGATCTAGCCTGGCTGGTTGGATGTGCTCCACAGGCTGGTGAAGCTCTCAAACAGTTCCCAGTTTTAGTGGGTAGTGTAGTCCAGGTGTTGGGGTAGGAGTCTGGGTCAAGGTCTGGGGGGTTCCCACCAGCTCTGGTCTCCCTTGAGGAGGGATACCTGCGGGGTACTCACCCTGGAGCTAGTTGCTGTTTCTGTGTGATGTAGGTCACTGGTTGCAGCTGCCATCAGAGTTCAGTTGGGATGCTTGCGAGCTGGGCCGGGTGGTGGTGGCTCTGTGTGTTTCTCCTCTGTCTCTGCCTCTGTTGATGCTATTTGGGTCGGCACCATGGGATGGGCCTCTGGCCTCCAGCCTCTGGGTAAGGGGTGGGGGAGCGGTCTCCGTGCAGGTTCTGAGCGCTGGAGTTTGTCTCTGTGTGTGCTCTCCGGGTCAGCACCAGTACCTTGCAGGTCTTCTGCTCTGGCGTTCTGTGGGTGACCCGTGTAGTTCTGGGGTTCCCGCCATGGGGCTGAGTGGCTTTGTCAGGATGGAGCCCCTCTGCTCAGAGAGTGAGGAGTAGGGATGGGATCTTTGTGCAGGGACTGGCTCAGAGGTTTCTCTGTTCGTCACGATCAGCGGGTCCTCAGGGGTCTTTTGCATGGGTGATCTGCAGACGACCCCCTGTGCCTCTGGGGACTCCAGCAGCCCCTGCCGGGTGCGGCTGGCTGCAGCTGGGTGCATTGCTGTGCAACCAGTAAAGGTTGGGGGAGGGGTCTTCATGCTTCTCTGTTCTGAAATTCTTCCTTTTCTTTCTTTTTTGTTTTTTTTCTGCCTCCTGTTTTTCTCTGGGTGTTCATCTTTTTGTTGTTGTCGGTCTCTTGGGGAAGTTAAGTGTTGGAACTCGAACTCTCTTTTTGGTTGGAGAAAGCTGTGGTGTTTCCCTACCATTCCGTTGCCATCTTGGTCCCCCCTCTTCTATTTTCCCTTTTGACTGGATACTTGATTAACTATGAGAAAGATATACATGTACATATGTGTGTGTGTCTATATCCATCCATCCACATACATATACACACACACACACACACATACATATATATATTTGGTATTCAGTACAGAAGTATTCTTAACTTTTCACTCTGAAATTTATCAGCTCTCTATTCATTTTAAAACTGTTTAATTTTAGGGTTTTATGTAGTCTTACTTCATGATTATTTTTGAACAGTTCTAAAACTAAAACTTACAAATTTAGATCTGCTGGGTATCCTGGGATACGGTATGTGTGAAGTCATGATAAAAACAAAATTGAAATATGAACTACTGGCTAGAGACCAGCTAACTGACGATAGAATTCAAACTATAAAAATACCTCCAGCCTCACTCTTCATTTCAATTCATACATGAATATTATATCCTTCACTTATGCTACATCAACATTTGTGGGAATTCCTGTTAATGAACAAATGAAAATGAAGCCAGTTTCCCATTAAATCTTATTTTACTATATTAGAGTTTGCCCCTTATGGTTATTGTCTTACAAGAAAAGTAATTATTCATTATGGTGGCTTTTCATAAAAACCAGAAATGTACATGGCATATTAGACATTTAGTAACTCTTCTACTTATGTAATGAAACTTCCAATAATTAAAAAATGGAGTTGGAGATGCAGTTCAACAGTATAGTACTTCAGAGCCTGGGTCAATCCTCAGCACCACAAAAATGAATAAATTAAGTAAATAATTGCAAAACTAAATTCAAGAATATATAATCTATTTCCAAAGGGATAAAAACACTATTGCTCAAATAACAAAGCATCTTTATTGGTCTAAATTCTTGCTTCATAATTTATTGTGCCTAAGTTTATTCCATTGTGATCTCACAATGGAATGAAACTAGAAATTAATAATAAGAACAACAGAAACTATAGAAACACATGGAAACTGAACAATAGACTTTTGAACAGTCAATGAATGGTTGAATAAATCAGGGGAGAAATTAAAAAAAAAATCTCAGAGTCAAATGAAAATGAACATGTAACTTATTACAATCTATAAGAAACATTTCTAAGAAGGATGTTTATAGCTCTGAGTGCTTACATGAAAAACCAGAGAAGTTTCAAGTAAAAAAGCTAATGATACAACTTGAAGAGTAAAAATAAGCCAAGCCTCAAATTAGTAAATAGAAAGACATAATAAAGATCAGGGCAAGAATTAATGAAATAGTGAAAGAACAATATAAAAGCTCAATAAAACTAAGAGTGATTCCTTGAAAAGATAAAGATTAGCTGGGCTCAATAGCTCATGTCTGCAATCCTAACTACTCAGGAGGTGGAGATCAGGAAGATCTTAGTTTGAGGCAAATCTGAGCAAAAAGACTTCATTTCAGTCTCTATCTCTCAATGTGAAAATGGATCAAAGACTTTCATATAAGTCCTGGCACTACAAAACTACTATAGGAAAACACAGGGAAAAACATTTCAAAATAGAGATATAGCTAATGACTTTCTGAATAGGACTCCAATAGCTCTGGGAAAAAACCAAAATTGACAAATGGCATTGCATCAAATTAAAAACTCTTGCATATGGAAGGAAATACCTACCAGAGTGAAGAGACAGTTTATAGAACAGGAGGGAAAATCTGTCAGTTATTCAAGTGATAAGAGATTAAGGTCCAGAATGTAGAAAGAACTCAAATATAAACATCCAAAGAACAAATAATCAGATCAATAAAGTCAAAACCACTCAACATAGTTCTCAAAAGAAGTGCAAATGATCACTAAATATACAAAGAAATGTTCAACATCCTTAGGCATAAAAAAAATGCAAATCAAAGCTGCACTGAGATTGTATTTCACCTTAGTCAGAATGGCTATTGGTATGAGGAAGGAACCTTATACACTGTTGGTGGGAATATAATTGACTGAAATTACTATGGAAATCAGCATGGAGATTTCTCAAATAACTAAAAACAGAACTACCATATGACCCAACTATACAATTTCTGAGCATATACATAAAGGAATCAAAGCCAGTATATATTAGAGATACCTACACACCAATGATTATTTTTGCAGCATTTAACCAATAATCAAGAGCCAAGTTATAGAATCAGCCTAGATGTCCATCAACAGATAAATGGATAAAGAAAATGTAATATGTATATTTGTATTTGTATATGTGCATGCGTATGACATCCAAGTATTGTTCTCATTTATGAAATATAGATCTAAACAGTAGCAACACCAAAAAGACATGAAAGTAGAATATAAGAAACTATCTCAAAGGGCTGGGAAGGTGGCTCAGTGGTAGAGTGCTTGCCTTGCATGCATGAGGCCCTGGGTTCGATTCCTCAGCACCACATAAGCAAAAAGAAAAAAGCTGGAAGTGGCGCTGTGGCTCAAGTGGTAGAGCGCTTGCCTTGAGCTGAAGAGCTGAGGGACAGCGCCCAGGCCCAGAGTTCAGGCCCCATGACCAGAACCCCCCCCTCCAAAAAAAGAAACTATCTCAGGGAGCAGCAAGGAGGAAGAGGGATAAGAGAGGGTGGTGAGGGCATAAATATGACCAAAGTACATGCATGTATGAAAATGTCATAATAAAATCAGTATTTTATATAATTAATAATAAATGGTAAAAATATCATATTCCTGGAATTGCTTATTACTGTCTTTATTTCCCTAACTAAATAGGATCTTGATACCAATCACATATGTGATGCATTGCTTTAGGAACATTCTCATAGACAATGAATCTCAGCCAGAAGAGCACAATCTCCTCTATACTTTAAGCATTGCCATACTGCCTTCTACACTCTCCTTTTATACTCTTAAAGCCTAGTACAAATGATTGACATCCACTGCTCAATACAGTGAATAAAATTATTGCATAGATCTAAACAAGTTAAAAAATCTAAAGAAAGAAGAAAAATCGCTGGGTACCAATGGCTCACTCCTGTAATCCTGTATTCAGGAAGTACTGATTGGAAGGACCAAAGTTTAAGGCTGCCTGGGCAAAAAGTTCTCAAGACCCCATTTCAATCAATAGATGGGAGTGGTGGCAGGTCTGAACAAAAAGCAAGACTCTATCTCAAATATAATCAGAGCAAAAGCATGAGTGAAGGCATAACTCCAGCAGTAGTATGTCTACCTAGCAAGGGTGAAGCCAAGTTAATACCTCCCAGTACTGCAAAAGAAAGGCAGGCAGGCAAGCAGGGAGGAAGGAAGGAAGGAAAGAAAACAGTCTATAACAAAAAAAAAATTCTTATTTTTCACTTTAGCACCTACGTTCTGGTTGTTTTTCATTGGGTGTTATAGATCGCACAAAATCTTGTGGAGTCATAAACACTTCTGTTTCACCAGGCTCATTGATTACTTTCAAGGTAGCAAAGTATCGGAAGATTTTGTCTGGTGTGGAATAGGCTCGAATCCTATTCTCATATTCCATCACCTAAAATTAGAAATTTAGAGTGTTATTATAATATACAATACTAAAATAATATAATCATCAGTATTTACCAAGTCTCATATACTAATATTCTTCATCCTATTTGAGAAAATATTACTGTCTTTTTTTATAATTGGATTTTATATTACAAATAACAATGATTTTTAAAAAAATTTAATTTCTCCCTTGTGATATACCACTCATATTCCAGTTGAAGTAATGCTCATGTACCCTTTATTTACACTCTTTTTAAAAAAACTTTGTCATTTTTTTAAGAGTTGAAAGTTTGTAAAATTGAAAGATGTCATTAAGGGAATTTAAAAGGTCCTAGTAACAGAATACAATGTCATACATATACTAGCTTCTAAAGTTTTAAATAGCAAATTTTTAAAAAGTGATTGACTTGCCAGATATGATGGTATATATCTGTAATCCTAGCACTTAGGAGGCACAGGCAAGAGGATCTCAAATTTTGATACTACTCTGGGCTATATAATGAGTTCCACGCCAGTTTGGGATACATTTCAGGTCTCAGTCTAAAAAAAATAAAAGAAAACAGAAACCAAACAACAACAACAACAAAAAAAACCCAACCTCCTCCCTCAAAAAAAAAAAAAAACCAACAAAATAAAAAAGGGGTGAGGGCTAACTTTATAGCTCTTACTTCTATGAAATTTCCTGGATCCTAAAATAAAACAGACCAGATTCCAAAGATCTGAGTAGTAAGCAGGCCTTCAAAGACAAAGTATATTAAATGATGGCACAGAAAAACAGAATTATATATCATGGAAACAATTACTAACAGGTCTTAAGCAATAGACTTTAAATTATAGAATTAAGCAAAGTGATCCTTTACATATGGCATATTTAGAAACAGAGTTGGGGAACACACAAGCAAATGTTCAAAGAGCTACAAAATCAAGTATGACTTACATTTTAAGCTAAATGTGTACTATGTTAATGAAATTCATTCCATCATCTGGCATACAATTCTCCACTCTGAACATGGAACACACAAAAATCTGTGCAGTCACATAATATTTTGTTGCAAAGAATTTCTCTCATATCATAATTTAACATGTTGGACAGTCAACAATCATGTAATATATATATACATATATATTATATATATGGAAAATGTGTCAAGGCAATAAAACCTAAAAAATCTGCACCAGTTCTATGTCCATAAAGCAGCTCATTAATATTTAATTTTTTTTTGAGTCCAGTAGTGGGGCCTGAACTCTGGGCCTGGGCGCTGTCCCTCAGCTCTTCAGCTCAAGGCTAGCACTCTACCACTTGAGCCACAGCGTCACTTCCAGCTTTTTTCTTTTTTCTTATGTGGTGCTGAGGAATCGAACCCAGGGCCTCATGCATGCAAGGCAAGCACTCTACCACTGAGCTACCTTCCCAGCCCCACCAAGGTTCTTTCTATTGTGAGGAAGTCGAGAACTTTTCTGCAGACTGGCTTAAATCCATGTTCCTCCCAATCTCAGCCTCCCATGTAATTTAGGATGGCAGGCTTCTACCACCATCCCTAAAGATGGGCTGAAAAAGGAGTCTTGTGAATTTTGCTGAACTCTAGAACATTATGGAAAATGAGGTAAATAATTTACAAATGTATATGAACCATTTGAAATCCATACTGAAGGAGAGTCTACTGCATTCTACAGTAAAATTATATAGTTTTGATTAGTATATAAGATTTTGTTTCATACTTTTCTGTCTCTGAATCCAGAACGTTTCTTCTTTTTCTCTTCTGAATATGGCTCAACACCATTATCTGAAGCCTTTTTTTCTTGGTTACAAACTTCCCCTTCATCTTTATTCTTTCCTTTATCACCAATGTCAGTCTTTAGATTGTTTACACATGATGGTGATTCTGCATGAGCCCTAATATGCAAAAGAGAAATCTAGATTAAACATGAAAGTCCATCATATTAACCACACAAGCACTCACAGAAACAACTTACAATAAAATCTGTAAGAAAATTCTACATGAAATGCTAGAGGCATGGCTTAGAAGTATCATGCCAGTCAACAAGACATGATGCCCTTAATTCAAACCGTAGTATTGCCCAAAAATGTAAACATTTTTCATGAAGAAGTTCCTCAAAAAAAACCCCAAACCAAACAAACAAAACCAGAAATACAGGCAGAGCACTGGTGGCTCACACCTGTAATCCTAGCTACTGAGGAGGCAGAAAAAGCCTATGAGCCTTATCTTCAATTAGCTCCCAGAAAACTAGAAGTGGCGCTATGGCTCAAAGTGGTAGAGCACTAGCCTTGAGTGAAGAAGTTCAGGGGTAGCACCTATGCCCTGAGTTCAAGCCCTACCATGACAAAAAAGAAAAGAAAAGAAATCTTATCACAGGCTATAAGGATGAATAGTAAGGATTTGAGTGAGGGAGGATGTTAAGTGAAATAAGCCAGTCACAAAAAAGACAAACACTATATTCCACTTTCATGAGTTACCTGGAGTTATTAAATGAATAGAAACAAAGTAGAATGGTGCCTGCCAGGGAGGGTGGAGATGGAATTGATGAGTTATTGTTTAATAGGTAAGGAGATACAGTTTAGGGAGGTAAAGAAAGATCTGGAAATGGATGGGAGAGAGAAGAGTATTTAGTTTTTAGTACGTCATTAGTATAGCAATTCATTTTGCAAGATGAAGTTTAGATCTGTCACAATGATGTGAACATATCTGACATGACTGAAGTATATACTTAAAAATGATTAAGACAGCTAATTTTTTCTGTGAAAGCTATCTGTTTATAATATTGTAATTTTGATTTACACTTACAGATTTGTCTCAACATGTTTTTACAACCATAACTCAAGAAAAGCTAATCTTTTCATTTACTAAAAATTTCCCACGCTTAAAAAGATAGTCAATTTTGTTATATGTCTCTTAGTACATTAAAGAAAGCACATGAATAGCAGGTTGTGGTGGCTCATGCCTATAATCCTAGAGACTCAGGAGGCTAAGATAGGGCATAAACGACTATCCTGGCACTGATATCAGAGAAGACTTGACTTAAAAACTGAGGCTAGAGAGCAAGGCAGAATGTAGATCTGGTTCCAAAATCAGCTTGAGAAATGGAAAAAGTTCCCAGTTTATTTTGATATTAGAATTAATTCAGCTCATGTTTCAAATGAAGATACAATACTGAACTGAATTACATTAAAAATTACTCAGGGCTGTAACAATTTTTTGTTGTTCATTTATTTTCATTGCTTATTCTTTACTGTGCTTGATATGGTTCCCACTTAGGAAAAATAAATGTGTTCATTTTACTTGGGAAAAGGAACTGCTTACTTCTAAGTACTGAAATGATGAACAGACAAATCAACAACTACAGTATAGTAGTTGACAGGACAAGTAGAACAGTAAGGATAAAAAAGACATGAACCACAGTGTTAGCCAACTTAACCTAATTAATTTATAAAGCACTCCACCAAATAATAGCACAATATATACTTGTTTGAAATGTACATATAACATGTATCATGTTATATATAAACTTAAGAGAAAGAAAATTAGCCAGGCGCTGGTGACTTACACCTATAATCCTAGCTACTCAGAAGACTGACATCTGATGACTGTGGTTCAAAGTGAGCCTGGGCAGAAAAGTCCCCAGGAGACTCTAATCTCCAATTAACCACTCAAAAACTGGAAGTGACACTGTGGCTCAAAGTGGTAGAGCACTAGCCTTGAGCAAAAGAGCTCAGAGACAGCGCACAGTTTAAGCCCCATGACCACTACCACCACCAACAACAAAAATAAAATTATATAAATTATTTCTCTTTTTGGTTGTGGTGGCACACCAGCTGATTATGTCTTTAATCCCAGTACATAGGAGGCTGAAGCAGAAGAATCACGAATTTGAGAGCAGTCTGGGCAACACAGAGAGATCTTAGTTAAAACAAAAAAATACTCATCTACCTCTGAGCACAACAGAAATAAACTCTCTCTCTCTCTCTCTCTCTACCTATATATATAGTTTATATACTATGTACTATATATTCTATGTATATTATATAAATTATATGTAATTAAACTACCGAGTCTTTTGCTCCCTTGTGGCACTGAGGATCAAAGTCAGGGTTTAGCAGTATAGGAGAACTTTCGTGTCATAGCCCCATTTTTTTTTTTTTTGCACCAACATATTCTCTCATTTCCATACATCACCCACCCTTCTATATACCCAATACTATGTACATTGAAAGCTTACTGTGTGTCAAATAATAAGACTAAATACTAAATAAGTCTGCAGAAGACATATATTTTTACAAAAATGTTAGGTACTGTTCTAAGCAATTAAGAAGCAATAACTCACTTACTCTTAATAACTCCTGATTTTACAGAAAGGAAAGCAATGGACAATATTATTAATGCAGAATACTTTGGGCAACAAATAAAATAAGCTAGAAATCAATTTTCTAACATCAAAGAAAACTGAAAGTACATGCTGGAATGAGATTATCAGAACACACTCACCTTTTCCACAAGAGGCCAGTACTTGCAGTTACTGCAGAAGCTCCCAGAAAAGCCACTATCATTAATCTTCGCTTGGTCTGGGTGGGCTGTGATGCCCCATGGTACCATCGAGAGCCCACAGCCAGTTCTGCCAATGCAGAGAGTGAGTTAAGACGAAACATCCTGTGAAAAACCAGCAGAAATGTCACTCTTACCAGGTTGTTGTTGTTGGTGATGGTAGTATCAACAGATGATGGTGAAGGGCTTATTCTGTGGCAGTCATTATGTTTGTGAATTATCACTGAAAGTATTATCCTACTTAATCCTCAGAACAAGTTATTAGCAAGGCTTTCTACTTATAAAACCCAATATGCCAAAGTAAAATGACATAAACCACATGATAACTATAACAGGGAATGATAACCACCACTTAGGAAGCAAAGAGATAGCAGATGTAGGAAATAGCCATTACTTCTAGGATTGACACAGACACCAAGAAAGTACTTCTTTTGTAAAAGCCCAGAGACACCTTGAGCCCAAGCCCCATGACTCACACACAAAAAAAGGTCAGAGACAGTACTCAGTCTCTGAGTTCAATCCCTTATACTAGCAACAAAAAAGAATGAAATAACAAAAGAATGAGAATGAACAAACAAAAGAGAGAGAAAGAGAAGGAGGGAGGGAAGGGAGGACGGAAGGAAGGAAGGAAGGAAGGAAGGAAGGAAGGAAGGAAGGAAGGAAGGAAGGAAGGAAGGAAGGAAGGAAGGAAGAAAGGAAGGCAGGCAGGCAGGCAGGCAGGCAGGCACTGGGTATAATATCTATAATCCTAGCTATCTAGGAAGCAAGATCTGAGGGTCTCAGTTTGGAGACAGTTCAAGCAGACCAATCATTGAGATTCTTATCTCCAATTACTCAGAAAAAAAGCCAGAAATAGAAGGTATGGTTCAAATGGTAGAGTGCCAGCTGTGAGTGAAAAGGCTGAGCAAGAGCCCTAGGCCCTGAGAACATGGCAATACTATTGCTTTTTTTCTTCTCTGGTGTGCACACACACACACACACACACACACACACACACACACACACACGTGGATGGCTAAGGACTGGGATAATACACCCAAGACACTTAATACACACTTGAAGTACAATCAACAAGCAATAAACAGTAAATGCAAAATTAAGGGGGAGTGGGTCAAAAGATCAGGCTGAATCATGGAGCCAGTGGCTCACATTTGTAATCCTAGCAACTCAGGAGGATACAAATATTGTTTAAAGAATAGCCCACTTATTCATTAGCTGTGTAGTGAATAAACTACAAAGAAGCACAGGTAAAGAGCTAACCAAGACATGATGAGTACAACCAGAAAGCCAAAAACCTGTGAACTATAGATAATGCGGGTGGGAATGGGAGGGGGAAACTGGGAGAAAGGAACAGAAGGGGATACATGGTTCAAAAAGAATTGTTCTCATTCCTCATTACCGTTTCCATATAATTGTAACCCCCTCTATATCAACTCTACAATAACAATAAAAAGGTTATAAATCTTTAGGGCTGGATGTTGATGAATGCTTAGTTTAAGTAAGTGTAGAAACCCAAAATAGAGTCAAACAAGAAAATTTCCAGAGAAAATTATCAGATTCCTAACATATGACCAGTAAATGATCAGTACCTAACATATATCAATATGTAAAGGACTGGAGCTGTGGAAGATAGAAAGGGGAAAGAGATTAAAATAATAACACTAAGCAGTATGGTTGAAACTTAACAAGGACTAAGAATGAATCCAGTAACCTAAGATCCAGTCTCAACTCTACTCTTGTGTACTCTGTGGGGGAAAAGTTCACTAACCAGTCAAATGAAAGTACTGCCTAGCATGGGGTATACACAGCTCAGAGGTGGAACAGTGCCTAATAAGCACAAGGACCAGAATTTGACCCCAACACCACATTAGAAAAATGTTCAATGGGGCTGGGAAGGTGGCTCAGTGGTAGAGCGCTTGCCTTGCATGCCTGAGGCCCTGGGTTCAATTCCTCAGCACCACATAAGCAAAGAGAAAAAAAGCCAGAAGTGGTGCTGTGGCTCAAGTGGTAGAGTGATAGCCTTGAGCTGAAGAGCTCAGGGACAGCACCCAGGCCCAGAGTTCAGGCTCCATGAGCAGACCCAAAAAAAAAAAAAAAGTTCAATGTTTCTTTTATTTCTTCAATGCTCTCATGTTTTGTTTTTGTTTTTGTTTTTGTTTTTTTTTTGCTAGTAGAAAACAACAATAACAAAACTTAATCTGTTTCATGGGGAGAAAAACTAAGATCATATCATGTATTCAAGATTGGTTAGTTTTAAAAAATCATTTCTCTGTGTTATGGCACTAGGGAATTTTAAACCTCAGAAGTTCTGAGTTTCAGTAACATTCCATTTAAATTTTGATGCTTGCAACTCAAATGTGTCTTTTCCTCATTTCAATGTTGGCTTTAATCTCATTCCCTAAAGAATACATCAAAAGATATGTATATATATATATATACATATATATATATATATATCTTAGCTAGTAGAATTTTCATAAATGTGAAGTAAATAAGAATCCACTAAGAAAGGCTCTATTATAATTTAATCCTAGCTCTGTGGTGAAGAAAAAGCATAACTGGTTGATGTGTTAAGTTTTGATGAGAAACAGATTTAAGGAGATCAGCTTTCTAGCAGTCCAGAAGAACTAAATAGGCCAATCTGCAACAGTTATAAAGTAATGAAGATTAATAAGCACATTTAATGACATGTGTTAAATTAAGTAAAAAGCAGTACATTGTCTTTCCCAATATTCTGTCACACTTGATGTCCTTTACCCCTATCCCTGCCATAAGACATGCCTCTTAAAAAATATCTTCCATGTTTGTGCAAAAAGATAAAAAGTACTCTAAGAAATGTCAAGGGAGGTAATTGAAAGAAAAGTATCATCTATCCAAAAAGAAACTTCTAGAAAAGATTGTTAGAAACTTGTAATAGTGTATCACTGCTGCATTTTAATACCTATGTTAAGGCTATTAAGCTTATTGCTTTTGGTAAATTTCAGAGTTGCAGAAGTAGGAAATCACTTAAATCAATAAATTTTAGAGATGAAGGCATTAAGCGAATGGTTTACTCAGTTATTTAGTACAAAAATCGTAAGCAGATATTAGCATTTTTTTACTCCCAAATAATCTAAATAGGAAAAAGATGTTATTTGTTCTCAGCAGAATAAACAGGTATGAAAGGAAATTAAAGGAGTAAAGTGCTTGGCTAGCATGCAAAAGGCTCTAGTTTCAATCCCCACCACTGCAAAAATAATAAGTACAAGGACATCAAATGTTCAACTATAGAAAGATCAATAATAATATAACACAAGTATTTAAAAATTTTAATCATAACAGTAAAACATTATAAACTGACAGAAAGCTGAGATAGAGATATAGTAATTCAGTTGGAGAAATAAAAATGAGTCTGAAAACTAAGAAAAGATACTTACTCTCATTCATAATGGGAAAATCCAAATTAACATTATAGTGAGAGGGGCAGAGGTAGATCTCAGTGGTAGAGCACCTCCCTAGCATGCACAAGGCCCTATCTCCAACACTGCAAAGCCAAATACCAAAAGAACTACACTAAGATATTCTTTCTTTACATACCAAGCTAGTAAGATTTCATGGGTTTCAAAACACACTCCACAATGTTACAGAATGTCAGTATGAATAAAATGTTAACTGATACAATCTTTGAAGGGAAATTTGGTAGCAACCATCAAAATTACCTACATAAACTGTAAAAATTGGCCCCCAAATTCCCCTTCTGACAATTCATGCAATTATGTACACATAAGTGGTTAGTCTTTGTATCATAGTTTATAACAGCAAGAGACAATGGACTACTCATCCCCAAAAACAATCAGCAAAACACTAAGCTGGAGGCATGGCTCAAGTGGCAGAGCACTGACCAGAGTACAAAGCTTTGAGTTCAAACTAGTACAAACAATAAAGCAACAACAACAAAACCCAAACTATTAGCCTGAAAATTATTTCAGTCAAGTTTCTGGCTTGGTTGCATCACTGTTTCTAAATGCAAGTCTAAGATATGAAATCTAATAAACATTTTTTTTTATTATTATTGTGAAAATACCACACAGAGGGGTTATAATTACCTGGGAAAGGTAATGAGTACATTTCTTTTTTTTTTTTTTTTGGAGCGGGGGGTCGGGTCATGGGGCCTGAACTCTGGGCCTGGGCGCTGTCCCTCAGCTCTTCAGCTCAAGGCTAGCGCTCTACCACTTGAGCCACAGCACCACTTCCAGCTTTTTTCCTTTTGCTTATGTGGTGCTGAGGAATCGAACCCAGGGCCTCAGGCATGCAAGGCAAGCGCTCTACCACTGAGCCAACTTCCCAGCCCATGAGTACATTTCTTTTCAAGCATTGTTGCCTCCTCCTTTGTTTCCCCTTCCCATCCCTTCCCATCTCTCCCCCCCCCCCCCCACACACACACACATGGGTAATAAACATTATTACTTTTCTAAGCTCTTTCTTGGACCAGCCCTTCTTAAGTTTCAAATGAAAATTCATCTCATTTCATAAAATAATATATGAAATAATTACCACTCTTAAGCCGATGTGTTAGACCATGCCTGCAATCTAGCACTAGAGCGGCTGAAGCAGGAGGATGAAGAGCTTGAGGTCAGACTGGCTATAGAGCAAGATGCTGCCTTAAGAAACAAACAAAAACAAGAACTTGTACAACTGAACAATAAGAAGTTTAGGACTATCTTGGGATATTTTGTCTCAAAAAAGTTGTATTTGGATTTCTTCTTCTGAATCCCTGTAGATTAACATTCTGTACTATGATGCTTTTTAAAGTTGTTTATATATTTATATGTATATAATCTTTAATGTCAATGCATTTGCAGTTATTACCAACAGTAGTAATAAGTCTTACTATTCAATTATACTAGAATAGTTACTCCTCCTAACTACTATTGGCCAGCAATGTAATGAGTGAAAGCTTTCTTTTTTGTTTTTGTTTTGTTTTGGTCAGTCAAGGGGCTTGAACTCTGAGCCTGGGTACTGTCCCTCAGCTCTTCAGCTCAAGGCTAGCACTCTACCACTTGAGCCACTTCCTGTTGGTGATTTATTGAAGATAAGAGTCTCATGGAGTTTCCTGCCTGGGCTGGCTTTGAACCAGGATCCTCAAATTTCAGCCTTCTGAGTAGCTAGGATTAAAGGTGTGAGCCAACGGTGCCTGGCGTGAAAGCTTTGTTTAGAAACTGTATTCTGGAAATCATAGGGTCACTACATCCAAGATTTGTCTGGTTTTAAGAGTTCATTTCAGAAAAACAAAGTGTAAGTGTTTTGTATGTTGGGCGAAACAAGCCATCCTAAATGGTTACAGATGGGATAACATTCTACATTAGTTTCATCAACTTAAGCAAATTTCACATTATCCAAAATGTCCAATTTCCATGATTTCATCTGGGTCATTAGCTAAGTAAGGTATTGTGAGGACACTACAAATGACACAATGATGAGCAAGACATGGTCTCTACCTACAAATACCTTATCATTTGGTAGTGGAGATAAAACAAATAGCATTGTGCAAATCAGAATAATGTACAGGCTAGAAAAACATTACCTGGAATTCAATTGCCCTAGGTTGGGAAGTGGAAAGTGCTCAAGAAAGGCTTCAAAAAAAAAAAGAAAGAAAGAAAGAAAAGAAAGAAAGGCTTCAATAAAGAAAATTTAACTACTTAAAAGCAGGAACAAACTAAGCCCTCTTTTTACAAAAGAATTTGGTAGAAAGTGCTGTTTAGAAACTTCTTAGCCAGGCGCCGGTGGCTCACGCCTGTAATCCTAGCTACTCAGGAGGGTGAGATCTGAGGATCATGGTTCAAAGCCAGCCCGGGCAGAAAAGTCCCTGAAACTCTTATCACCAGAAAACCGGAAGTGACTCTGGAAAACCGGAAGTGGCGCTGTAGCTCAAGTGGTAGAGCCTTGAGCTGAAGAGCTGAGGGACAGCGCCCAAGCCCAGAGTTCAGGCACCATGACCAAAAAAAAAAACAAAAACAAAAAAGAAACTTCTGTCTTTTATCACTAGATGGTGACACACATATGGAATTATGGAAAGGTACCACATATAAAATCCATTATCTTTTTCAGTATTTGTACAAAAAAATGTCACTGTAATATTGCTATAATACAAAATTATTTGCCAGTACCAGAGTTTGAACTCAGGACCTGTGCTTGCTAGACAAAGGGTCTACCCATACCCATAAATAAAAATTTATTTCACTACTATGACACTACTCAAAATGTAGCACTATATTGACAAATTATGACAAATCCATTTAAAATATTTTATTACACCTCTTTAGGATAAAATAAATCAGACTGGAAGTTCTGCACTGAAGATACCAGCATAAACTGCTGAAATACAGTGAAGATTAATGTTCACAACCAGAAAAGATGTGTTTTCCTAGCTCAAAGCAAGGAAAGCTCACATTTCAGCTAAGCCTGCTCTGAGCATTTTCCTAAATAGAGGAGAAAACTTAAGATGATCTGGATGAAAATGTAAAGTTAATTTAATACATATGTCTCTATAATAGTGAAAACAGATAATTAAAGAAACATGAGTCATCTCACAGAATTGTTAGTTTTGACATAGAACTTCTGTACATATTCTTCCTAAAGGATTCTACTGAAAATCAGGCCAGAATTTCCATGGTTCTCTTTTCTATACTTTCCTATACATGCATACATGCACACACACACACACACACACACACACACACACACACACACACAGAGACAGTTATTTTTTTAAGTAATAAAACTTTAAACTTATGTCTCCAGAAGTAAGATGTAAAGAGTGATAATTTCCCATTCTAAAATGTGAAAACAGCCGGGTGCTGATGACTCATGCCTGTAATCCTAGCTACTCAGGAAGCTGAAACTCAAGGATCACAGTTCAAAGCCAGCCTGGGCAGGAAAGTCCATGAGACTTTTATCTCCAATTAACCACCAGAAAACTGGAAGTAGCACTGGGGCTCAAGTGGTAGAGTGCTCACCTTGAGCTGAGGCCCTCAGGAAAAGCGCCTGGGGACAAAGTTCAAGCCCCATGACTGGGGAAAAAAAAAAAAGTGAAAATAGGAGAGAGAATATAAATCAACCAAAGGAACAAGTTAATTTAAAATGAAAATAAATCATCCAAGAAATAATGAACAAAATAATTTTATAAAACCTTCAGAATGTGCTAATGTGTCCAGATCATGGCATTTATTTACTGGTTTGTTTTAGATACAGGGTCTCAATTTAGACTGACCTTGACACATGCATTTCCTGTTTTAGTCTCTGGTGTGTGTCACCACACCTGTCTTAGTATTTAAAATTTCCATAAAAGTCAGTTTTAAGGCAATTTTCAGCTAATCTTGCAAAATAGTTTGTCATAGAGCTTGTTTGTTTTTTTGGTCAGTGATGAAGTTTGAACTTGGGGCCTGGATACTGTCCCTAAGCTCTTTTGCTTAATTCCAGTGCTCTAACACTTTGAGCCACAGCGTCACTTCTGGTTTTTTGGTGGTTAATTGGAGATAAGAGAGTCACGAACTTTCCTGCCTAAGGCTGGCTTTGAACTGTGATCCTCAGCTTTCAGCCTCCTGAGTAGCTAGTATTACAGGTATGAGCCACCAGTGGCTAGCCTGTCATAAGAGTTTTATAGTTGATAAATACTCTCAGTGTCACAGGGAAAATACAACATGAAAAAAAAATCAGCTATTTAATAAGGAAAGTTTAGACATTACTTCAAAGGAAATTAGTGCCAAGAAAGTGTTCATTTACACAAGCTCTAAAGTTAGCATGAGTAAAAATGAAGAGGAACACTCTAAAAGCACTAATGAAAACTTTTTTTTAACCCTTCATTTCCCTCCAACATCTTTGTCTTATGTTCAGTTTTTAAAAAATCTAAAACTAAGATAGATTTTAATTTCAAGTCTTTACTACGTCTCAAACATTTTCTGATCACATTATTATCCTTGTCAGCAAAAAATGGCAGTAACAAAATTTTAACACACAAAAAAATTTCATTTAAGATATTTGTTTAAATACATTTTTCAGCCTAATAAATACTAATCTGAAATTTTCTAAACCTAACTCTCTCAGAATATTAACTACTTGTTGTTGTTGTTGTTGCGTTGGTTGTATGGCTTGAACTCAGGGCCTGAGCTTTTGTGTTCAGGCTAGTGCTCTTCACTAGCACAATGGGTCTATTTCCAGCTTTGGGTAGTTAATTAGAGATGAGTCTTGCAGATTTTCCTGCCTGAGCTGGCTTTAAATTGTGATCCTCAGAGCTTAGCCAGCCACCTCAGAAAATAGGATTACAAGCGTGAGATACTGGCATCCAGCTTAACCTTAATTTTTATCATCAAGTCAAAACATGAAGTTTATTAGGCTGAGGTTTGCTATGACATAAGTATATATGTACACATCTGTGTATATGCATATTATATATATGATTTTAAAACATCAGGTGTAGCTGAGGATAATGGTAGTTTATGTTTTCTAATATTTTCTCCAAAACAACACAGAAAATAAGAGAAAAATAATATTGTAAAAAACCACAGCCAAGGGCTGGGAAGGTGGCTCAGTGGTAGAGCTCTTGCCTTGCATGCCTGAGGCCCTGGGTTCGATTCCTCAGCACCACATAAGCAAAAAGAAAAAAGCTGGAAGTGGCGCTGTGGCTCAAGTGTTAGAGCGCTAGCCTTGAGCTGAAGAGCTGAGGGACAGCGCCCAGGCCCAGAGTTCAGGCCCCACATGACCCACCTCTACTACAGGCTGTGCTGTGAGAAAAGACAAACTGAAAAGTCATGAAGAGGAAAAGTGCCAATGGGGTCTAAGATTGATTTAAAATTACCATAAGGAAAACTTAGTTCACATTAATTTCTGAAAATACTTTTGAAAAGTGTTTGGGTAAATGAGAGAAAATGCTCCAAAGGAAGAGACTTGAAAGTACATGTGATTTGAAAATGCTATCCTGTAATTTTCAGAATAAAGAAAAAATAATCAAACCCTAATTTATATAGGATATAGTACTCTGTGTGTGTGTGTGTGTGTGTGTGTGTACAGTATAATGCCAAAAGAACAAATTGGTAATACAGAATACATTGAAACTCACCAAATAGCAATTGTGCATTTATTGTGTGACAATTATCCCAAAATAAACTAACTTAAAAAATAACCCCCTATTAATGATCGAAAAACTAAATATCAATACACATCCACTTGAAAGGCAAAAATTAAAAGTAGGACCATTGACAAGGATTTGGAGCAATTAGCACTGCCATACTGATAGGAAGTCATGCTGATAGGAGTCAAAATATATAACCACTTGGAAAATATTTTGACAGCATCTCAAAATGTTAAGCATTTTGAGAAATTAACATATATATTGTACAAAAACATACACATGAGTCTTCACAGCATTTATAAGATGAGAAATATGGCCAGATTCAGTGGCCCAAACTGTAATCCTAACTTGGGAGGTAGCGATCTGGGGATTGGGGTTCAAGGATAGTCTGGGCAGAAAAGAAATTCTGGATCATCTATTTCAACCAATGGGTGTGTTGGTGACATCCCAGGCTGGATCCTTGTCATCCCAACTATAAGAAAGCACAATGGCTGGGTGTAGTGGTGCATGCTTGGGAAACACAAATAAGTTAGCAGCTTGGGCCTGCTTAGGCACAAAGCAAGACCCTGACTCAAAGATAACATGCAAAACATGAACTGGACATTAGGAACCTGTCTACTAAGTGCTATACTCTACATTCAATCCTTAGTCATACTTTTTAAAAAGATAGGAAAAATGCAAACAATCTAAAGTCTTGCCAGGAGGCTAAAGGATACACAGATTATGATATATTTGTATAGTAAAATATTAACAATAAAAGGGAATAGGTTGCTGATATCTCCAAAAGCTGGAAATAGTTCCATGTCTATAACAAAATCATTGATTGGTTGGCCAAAGTCAAGCTCTTCAAAGAGCTGAGTCTAATGTACAAAAGGTAGATTTTTTTTAAGGAAATAAGCAAAATACAAAATATTGATCAACAATAATACATTACCTGTACCACTGGGCAGAGTTGGGAAACTATGAGCTTTTCCATTAAATTAAAAGCTCTAAATCTTACTATGCATAGAAATACTAAGTAAAGACAAAATGAAAGATCAATACTTAATAAAAATGGTACCATGCACTTGCTGAGAGCACACCTGTAAGTACTCTTAGGAACACTTTCTTATTATTCTGTTTTCAGACAGGGAGGATGAGGTACATGTAAGACATGACAACTCCATGTTACAACTGAACTGTTAATGGCGTGCTACTCATCATGGTAGTACAGGCCAATCTGTAAGGATAGAGTGTGTGTGTGTGTGTGTGTGTGTGTGTGTGTGTGTGTTTAAAAAGGTATTTCTTACTATATAAATAGCAATTTCAGTGAATTTTGTTTTGTGGGTTGTGGGGCTTGAACTCGGGGCCTGCACACTGTCCCTAAGTATTTTCCCTCAAGGCTAGAGTTCTACCACTTTGAGCCACAGAACCTCTTCTGGTTTTCTGATAGTTAGTAGAGATAAAAATCTCTGGGCTGGGAAGGTGGCTCAGTGGTAAGAGCACTTGCCTTGCATGCCTGAGGCCCTGGGTTCGATTCCTCAGCACTACATAAGCAAAAAGAAAAAAAGCCAGAAGTGGTGCTGTGGCTCAAGTGGTAGAGCGCTAGCCTTGAGCTGAAGAGCTGAGGGACAGTGCCCAGGCCCAGAGTTCAGGCCCCACGACCAGACTCCCCCCCCCCAAAAAAAAAAAATAATCTCATGGACTCTTCTGCCTGGGCTGACTTCCAATGGCAATCTTCAGATATCAGCCTCCAAGCAGCTAGGATTTCAAGTGTGAGCTACTGGCACCCAGCTTTAGTGAAATTATACATACATACATATATATATATATATATATTCTTTTAGAATACACTGTCTATATTTATGTTCTTTCTAGAAACAACTTGCCAGGTTGATAGTAACCTTCAATATTTCACAGGACATATTCCTGCCTTTTTTTTTTAAACCTTTACTCCAAGTTTTAATTTCCCAAGTTTTAATTTTTTGATTTTTGAGAAAAGGTCTTGTTCTTCAACTACCTACTCCTAGTCTTTGAACTTAAATGGTCCTACCACCTTTGCCTCCTGAGTAGCTGGGACTACAGGCACACTGCACCCTGACTAGGCACTTTTTTGTGCATATGCCATTCTGGGGGCTTGAATTCAAGGTCTGGGTGCTAACCCTGAGCTTTTATGCTTAAGGCTAGTGCTCTACCACTTAAGTCACATCTACACTTCCAGTTTTTAAAAATGTGATTAACTGGAGATAAGAGTCTCACAGACTTCCCTTCCTGGAACGCCTTCAAACCACAATCCTCAGATCTTAGCCTAATTAGTAGCTAGGATGATAGGTATAAGCCACTACCACCAAGCATTAGACCAGGTTTTAGAAACCATTTCTCTTGCTTACTAGATGTTGTTATAAACTACAGGATTTAATTAAAGCAAACTTAGAAGAGAACAGACAATATACAGAAATGTATGTACTTTCATATATTTTGTTCTATTTTTGTTTAATGAGTCCCATAAAGTTGAGTATCTTATTTAAGTAATTAATTTGTTCTAGATACTAGCTTGTAATTACCTTGCCCACTTCAGGCCATTAGTTTTGTACTAATTTAGAACTGTGTTTGCATCCTGACTTAGCAATTTTGTGCTTGCAAAAAATAAGGAAGCCGGGGTGCCCGTGGCTCACGCCTGTAATCCTAGCTACTCAGGAGGCTGAGATCTGAGGATCATGGTTCAAAGCCAGCTCGGGCAAGAAAGTCCATGAAACTCTTTAAACACCAGAAAACTGGAAGTGGCGCTGTAGCTCAAGTGGTAGAGCACTAGCCTTGAGCTGAAGAGCTGAGGGACAGCGCTCAGGCCCAGTTCAAGCCCCACAACCGACCCCCCCCCCCCCCAAAAAAAGGATAAGAGCTATGACAAATGGCCATGGTGAGTATTAGGTACGATAATATTTGTAAAAAGCTAAGCATACTGTCAAATACAGACCAAATTGTAAATAAAATTTTGGGGGGAGAGAAGATAACATTAAAAGGATGCAGCATTCTGGGCATGGTAGTGTGTACCTCAGAAGATTAAGGCAGAAGGATTATCATGTGATCCAGCAACTCCACTCCTAGGCATACACATCAAAGAATAAAAACCAAGCACTACTTAAGCAGATACTTGAACCGCAATGTTCATGGCAGTGTAATTCAAAACAGCCAGAAAGTAGAAACAGTCCAATGTCCATCAACAAAAGAATGGATAAACAAAATGTGTAATGTGCAAAAAACAAAAAAAGAAATTGTGGCATATGCTACAACATGGATAAACTTGAGGACATTATAATAAGTAAAAAAATTCAGATACAAAAGACAAAATAGTAATTTGCTGGGCAGTGGTGGTGCACATCTACAATCTTACATCTACATCCTCATTGGGAGAATGAAATCTGAGGATTGCGGTTCGAAGCCAGCCAGGGTAGCAAAGTCTGTGAGACTCTTATCTCCACTAAACTACAAAAAAGATATAAGTGGAGCTGTGGCTCAAGTGGAAGAGTGCTAGCCTTGAGCACAAAAACTCAAGGATAGCACCCAGGCCCAGAATTCAAGCCACAGGACTAGCAAAAAATAAAATAAAAATAAATATGGTAATTCCACTCACATGAGGTGCCTAAAATAGTCAAATTCCTAAGAGACAGAAAATGAATGGTTGTTACCAAAGATGAGGAGGAGGAGACATGGGAAGTCATTATTTAATGTGAACAAAGTTTATGTTTGGGTTGATGAAAAGGTTTTGAAAATGGGCAGTGGCAACAGGCACAAAAAATGGTAAATGTGCTAATGCCACTGAACTGTACACTTAACGTGGTCAAAACATCAATTTAATATTATGTAGATGTTACTGCAGTATAACAAAGGAGAAAAAAAACCTCCAAGCTAGTCCCCAAAGCTTACTGTGAGGAATATGGTAATTGATTTATCATTGATCTGAGATCTAAAATTATAAAAGGACAGAAATTACTAATATAGTATAAAGAGAATTTAATCAAAGGGCTGTTTATAAAGATGTGGGCATAATTAACAAAAACCATTAAGAGATAGTTAAGTATCTGAAAGCCACTAAGCACTAGGGAAGATGGACTCACTGGGTTGTCACTATAGCTTTAGGAGAGAGCAACCTGACATGAGCTAAGCTGTGTGGATACTTGACACAGAGGAATATAGCTAGCACCAACTAGCCAGGAGAGAGCCAAGGAAACATCCAGGTCTCATTCTTCTCTTCTATCTTGGTCAAACGCTACCAGAAATTGGAAGAGGAGAGAAAAAAGCCTGTGGTTATAGAATCTAAAGGTCTACTTCTGTGGGCATAAACTAGGATAGAGAAGATTAGAGAGCAAAAATAAAGGGGCAAGTAGAGAACATCAAGTAAACGAAGTATATTGTTTTATTTTAGCTCTATTTTACTAGTCAAAGGAGGGATCATAACAAATTTATTTTTAGTAAGAATAGTTCCTGCTGCCACAAGAAAGCAGAAAAGTCATTAGATTAAGAAAGGTTTTTGTTTGAAAAAAAGAAAAATTCAATTATTTTTGACAGAGGATTTAATATGCCCCAAAACACTCAAACATAGATTAAATATATACAATATTACATATTACAATATTAAATATATACTACAATATCTCTCTAAAAGAGAGCTTAGAACTGTTCAACATTTCAACATGAAAGGAAATAGGCTAAGGAAGATGATTCTTTAGGTGACTTCCTCAAGAGCACCGAAGCTAGTTACTAGCGAAGTGGGAACAAACCAGATCTAGTAATTGATTGCCATCACCCCATGTTCCAGAAATCAATGTGAGTTTAATACTGGTGAAAGCAACCAGAAACCAAGCTTCAACAAACTGCCTAGGTTTATAAGGTTAGAATGTTTCATTTTGAGCAAGGGAAGGGGTGATATTATCAAAAAATATATAGTCTTTAAACATCATTTTATACGGTCATATGCACATAGCTAAGCTATTGAGCCTTTGTAAAAAAATGTACTCTTTACCTGACTTATATAACTAACCCTTCTGTACATCACCTTTATAATAACAATTTAAAAAGAATGTTTGGGCTGGGAATGTGGCTTAGTAGTAGAGTGCTTGCTTAGCATGCATGAAGCTCTGGATTTGATTCCTCAGAATCATAAACAGAAAAGGCCAGAAGTGGTGCTGTGGATCAAGTGGTAGAGTGCTAGCCTCGAGCAAAAGAAGTTCAGGGACAGTGCCCAGGCCCTGAGTTCATGACCCAGGACTGGGTTGGGGGAGGGGGGAGGTTGAATTAATTTGCAGTGTTTGTCTATATGGTTCTGAAACTCATTTTTATCTGCACAGTATTTAAAAAGCATGATGTTTTCTTTTTTAACTTTATTGTAAAGATGATATACAGAGGGGTTACAGTTACATAGGTCAGGTCATGGATACATTTCTTTTTGAACAGTGCTATCCTCTCGTTTTCACCTGTTTCCTCGCCCCTCCCCCCAACTCTCCTTCCCTCTAACTTGTAAAGTTCATTTCCAACATAGTGTCTAGTTAGTATCACTGTTGCATTGGTTCACCCTTTGTCCTACCATTTCTGTGATTCCCCTTCCTTCCCCAAATCAGATAAACTTATATACAAGACCAAGTATACAGAAATCAAAAACAGTAACAACACTGATTCAAAACTTTGGCAAAGTAGCAGGTTATAAAATTAACCCCCAAAAATCAATGGCTTTTCTGTATGCCAACAATGAAAAAAGTGTGGCTGAAATTAGGAAAGCAACTCCATTTGTAATAGCCCCACAAAAAATAAAATACCTAGGAATTAACTTAACTAAAGAAGTGAAGGACCTCTATGATGAAAACTTTAAAATCTTGAAAAAGGAATCAACACAGAACTTAAAAAATGGCAAAACCTCCCATGCTCCTGGATTGGAAAGATTAACATCGTGAAAATGGCAATACTTCCCAAGGCTATCTACAAATTCAACGCAATACCTATCAAAATTCCACCCTCATTCTTCAAGGAAATAGAAGAGGCAATCCAAAAATTCATATGGAACAATAAAAGACCCCGAATAGCAAAAACGCTCCTCAACGGAAAGAACACTGCTGGAGGAATATCAATACCAAATTTCAAACTCTACTATAAAGCCATAGTAATCAAAACAGCTTGGTATTGGCATAAGAACAGACCTCAGGACCAATGGAATAGAATTGAAAACCCAGAAATGAACCTACAGACCTATAGCCATCTAATCTTTGATAAGGGAGCTAAAACAATACAATGGAAGAAAGACATCCTCTTCAGTAAATGGTGCTGGCAAAATTGGTTAACTACATGTAGAAAACTAAACCTAGATCCTTTTATATCACCCTGCACCAGAATCAACTCCAAATGGATCAAAGACCTTGAACTCAAAGCAGACACTCTGAAAACATTACAGGATGGAATAGGAGAAACCCTAGGTCTCCTTGGCTCAGGCCGAAATTTTCTGAATAGAGACCCGGAAACACAACAAATCAAAGAAAGGTTGGACAAATGGGATTGTATAAGGTTGCAGAGCTTCTGCAGGGCAAATGACATAGCTAGCAAGATCAATAGAAAGCCCACGGATTGGGAGAAGATCTTTACTAGCCATACAACGGACAAGGGTCTCATATCTAAAATATACTTGGAACTCAAAAAATTAAACCACCCAACAACAAATCCTCAAAGAAACAACTGCCCAATAAGTAAGTGGGCGAAAGACTTAAAGAGAAGCTTCTCTGAAGAAGAAAGAAGGATGGCCAATAGACACATGAAGAAATGTTCAACATCCCTAGCCATAAAAGAAATGCAAATCAAAACAACATTGAGATATCACCTCACTCCTGTTAGAACAGCAAAAATCAAGAACTCTAACAACAACAGATGCTGGAGGGGATGTGGACAGAAAGGAACCTTACTTCATTGTTGGTGGGAATGTAAACTTGTTCAACCACTTTGGAAAGCAGTATGGAGGTTCCTCAAAAGACTTCACATAGAACTCCCCTATGACCCAGCAATCCCACTTTTGGGCATTTACCCTAATGTTTACAAAAAAGACCACACTAAAGCTACCAGCACAACTATGTTTATTGCAGCATTATTTACCATAGCTAAGATATGGAACCAACCCAGATGCCCCTCAGTAGATGAATGGATCAAGAAAATGTGGTATATATACACAATGGAATTCTATGCCTCCATCAGAAAGAATGACATTTCCCCATTGGTTAGGAAATGGAAAGGCTTGGAAAAAATTATATTAAGTGAAGTAAGCCAGGCCCAAAGAAACATAGGTCCCATGGTTTCCCTTATTTGCAATATCTAGTATAGGTATGAGGCAAGCGGAAAAGGTCAGATAATGTGATGTTAGGAAAACGAACCCTCAAATATGTATTTTAATGTTTTTGTTTCTTTCATGCATGTGTTTCTAACGCATTTATAAGATTATTTCTTTGTTGCTTTGTATGTCCCTCCCCCACAATGTAACCCCGCTTTCACTATATTTGATGTCAGTATAACATGTGGAGGAGATGGGGACAAACAAGACGTTTAAGGATTCAGGTGGACCTGTTGCAACAATGAGAAGTACAAAATGTCATGTCAAAACCAGCTTTACAATGTCGGTGTGGGGGGGGGGAGGGGGGGTATGATTGGGTGGGGGGGAGGGGGGAGGCTGGGAAGGGAGGTGAAGGGTAAACAAAGGAGGAGGCTGCAATGCTTGGTAAGAAATGTATGCATTATCCTGCCCATGTAATTGTAACCCCTCTGTACAGTATGTTCTCAAATAAAATTAAATTAAATTAAAAAAAAAAACAAAACAGTAACAACAGGAATAAACCAAAGGAACAATAACAACAACAAAAAACCCTACGAACCATATACAAAAAACCCTCTTGTTTCCGTTTCTTGGAGTTCATTTCCATAAGCATCATTATATGTAGTCATATGCACATAGCTATTGAGCTATTGTGATCCTGTGTTAAGAATATCCTAGATATATTCTGATTATTACAAATGAGGGAAGCCAGGCAGGCTGTGTTTCTTTGGGTCTGGTTTGCTTTGCTTAAAATAATTTTGTCCAAGTCTTTCCATTTCCTTATGAATGGGGCGATGTCATTCTTTCTGATGGAAGCATAGAATTCCATTGTGTATATATACCACATTTTCTTAATCCATACTGAGGGTCATGTGGGTTGATTCCATATCTTAGCTATGGTAAATAATGCTGCAATAAGCATAGTTTTAGTGTGGTCTTGTTTGTGGTCTTTTGGGTAATTCATAGGAGTAAGATTGCTGGGTCATATAAGAGCTCTATGTTCAGTCTTTTGAGGAACCTCCATACTGTTTAAAAAGCATTTTTTAAATGGCTTCTTTTCCAGGAGAGATTAGATAAAAATTTTATAGCTTATTATAAAAATGCTAAATAGAAATTTCAAAGAAAACCACTATAAATACCATATGTATACATTATCTAGATTGAAAAATGAACATTTTACCATATTTGCTCCAGCTATTTCTCTATTAAGTTATTATGCTGGACACGTATTAAAAAGTTACAGACAACAGAATATTCTTAAAGGACTTTATAATACTTTCCTACATATGATCATTAGCAAACTTATTCAAAGGTACAAATTTCCTAATAGTTTCTAAGGCCAGACATATTCAAATCCCAAAATTAATAGCTGAGTTTTCAAATCTAGGTCCATTCAAATATCATGTATTACCTATTGTTTTCTCTCTATCTACAATAGTTACTGTATATACAACCTTCCCCCATCTTCTCACAACATTCATTTTCTTATATGTTAAATTATACTGGCTGAGTGTGGTGTGGTACATACTTGTAATACTAGACTGAGAAGACTGAGGCAGGAAGAATTACAAGTTTGAGGACAGCCTGGATAACTAGTATACTATTTTTTTAAAAAAGAATATATATTTATAGATGTGTGTATATGTATATTTGTATACATATATATACACATACATAAAACATGAAATAATCACATCTGTTAGAATACTATTATTTAAAACAAACACAGTGTCCTTGTTGGCAAGGACACTGCTGATAGGAATATAAAATGGTGCAGTCACTTTGGAAACTATATTGCAAACCTCAAAAAAAAAGTTAAGGAGAGCTATCATATGAGTCAGCAACTCCACTTCTGGGTATATATGCAAAAGAATTAAATACAGAGATTAAAACAGATATTGATACAACTCTGCTCACAGCAGCATTATTCAACAATAGCCCAAAGGTGAAGGAGGCCAACTGTCCATAGATGGTTCTCGAATATGTAAAATGTAATATGTACTTACACCATTGTGACCATTATTAAGCATACATTTTAGTGGTTTTATGCACATTCACCATGTTGTGCAAACATACCACAACAGGAGTTTCTGAATACCATATTGCAACATTTTCCATTTTCTGGATCTGAGTAGTTATGGTACAGTTTAAGTTGCTCTCTTTTGCTTTTACTTTTTTGCAAGGAATTTACATGTAAAGGTTTGATCTGAGTCTAATAAGTATTTTTGGTAAGAATTCTGCAGATTATTTTGTATTCTTCATGAGGCTCTTTTCTTTTCTTTTTTTCCGGTCGGGGCCTGAACTCTGGGCCTGGGCGCTGTCCCTCAGCTCTTCACCTCAAGGCTAGCGCTCTACCACTTGAGCCACAGTGCCACTTCTGGCTTTTTTTCCTGCTTATGTGGTGCGGAGGAATCGAACCCAGGGCCTTATGCATGCAAGGCAAGCGCTCTACCACTGAGCCACCTTCCCAGCCCCCATGAGGCTCTTTTCTTCCTTCCTTTTTTTTTTTTTTTTGGTGGTCAGTACTAGAATTTGAACTCAGGGCTTTGTACTTGCTAGGCGGGCACTCTACAGCTTGAACCATGCCTCCTGCCCTTTATGCTCTGATTTTCTTGAAGACAGTCACTTTCGGCACAGGCCAACTAGGGCCACTATTTTCCTATTTGACATTTCCTGCCACAGCCGGGAATGTGCCAGATATGTGCCACTGTACCTACTTCTTTCTGTTGAGATGGACTCTCATTGTTTTGTTGTTGTTTGGTTGGTTGGTTTTATTTAGCCATGACTGGCCTGGAACCATGATCCGCTTGATCTAAGCTCCTTATATAGCTGGAATGGCAGGTGTCCCACTGTGCCCAGCTATTAGTTAAGATGGAGTCTCTAGAATTTTTGCTCAGACTCACCTTCAAATCATGATTCTCCCAATATCAGCTTTCTGAGTAACTATTAAGTAGTCTAGTAATTGAGTAGCTAATAACAGAATGAGCCATGAGTACACAGCTAGTTTTTCTTCTCTTATGTCTAACCTGCTATTAATAAAAATCAGTATATTTTTCCATCTCAGACATTATTTCTAATTCTGAGTTCAGTGCATGTCTTTTTTTTTTAATCTTGTCCATTTAATATGTTCAATCTTTTTTCTAGCTTCTTTAGCATATAGAATACTATTTTTAAAATGTCATTCTAATGGGTATTGGTAAATTTTATGTCATGAAACTTTTGTTTCATTTTGTCTTAATGTGTTGGTACTGGAGGTTGGCTTTTTTGTTCACAACTGATGCTCTACCACTAGTCTCAAAACTTTACTACTTCTTTATAGGAGAAGATCCTGAATTTATCTTTAAGAATAAGAAAATAGGGCCTGGCTCAGATGACAGATTGGCTGCTTAGTTACGTTCAAAGCCCTGAGTTCATTTTTAACATTTTTATTACCAAAAGTCACTATGAATTCTGACTTGAACTTCCCAAATGCTCAACCAGTTTATAGTGGAAAAAAACATGCTACTTTCCATTTAGGATTAAACCTTACTGAGTTCAGGAGTCTCTCAGTAAAATTTCCAGGCCTAAAGTGATAATAATCAGATAAGGCATTCTTCCATTACTTGGGTATTCAACTAATAATTACGTAGTTGAACAAAATCTTCTAGTTTATGGGCAGATATACAGAATTTTTAAATCTGCTAAAATCAAGATAAGCTGAAAAATCTACTTAATTTCTCAGACACATATTTTATTTTATTTTATTGTAAAGGTGTGAACAGAGGGGTTAGTTACATAAGTAGGTAATAAGTACATTTCTTTTTAAACACTGTTACCCCCTCCCTCATTTTCTCCTGCTTACTACTCCCCACTCCCCTTCCCCAACAGCTATGTATTTTAAACACATACATTTTACATTTGTTGGAGTTAAACAATCTGAAATTAGGGAAATAAAATCATATAAGACACAATTCTATAATATGTTGTTATTATTTAGTGGTTAGCAGGATGTGAACTTAATGTCTCAACATTTGCTAGGCAGGTTCTCTAGCTATTACTTGAGCCAAACTCCCAGCCCTTGCGTTTTACTTATTTTTTGGATAGGGTCTTACATTATTGCCCTGCCAACCTCTAATTTCAATCCTCCTACTATTTATGTAGGTGAGATTTGGGGCATACAGCAACATACCTGGTTTACTAATTGATATAGAGGGCTTGATTTTCACCAAGCTGGCCTTGAACTTCAATTCTTCTGCTTTCCCAAAGAGCCAATATTATAAGCATAAGCCAGCAAGCTCTGTCCGCAGTTATTACTGACAATTATATTCAATGAGTACCTTCTACGTTCCAGACACTAGGCACACTAGTTAACGTACTCTTCATAAGAACTTTTGCGATGCATTATTATTTCCATTTTGCAAAAGGAAGAAATTCACGTTCAGAACCATTACATACCCTGCTCAATTTAAGAAATGATAGGGCTGGAATTTAGAACATGGAACTACCTAAACTGAACCCTATGTTGCCAATGTTAGCAATTAAAGTTCAAATGCCATTGACTTGAGCTGCTGACATTTCTTTCAATCAAAAACATGACAGAGAGATAAATGTGTTATTCTAATTACAGTTCTTCTTCAAATATAATAAGCTACCACAATAATGCATAAGGATATAAAACCAGATGTTAATGTTAATTAGTTTTAAAGTTGATACCCAGTAATGGCAAATAGTGATAGTTACGGTATTTTTCACATAATGTTCAAAATGGTGGTTCCTCTGCTGAGACTTTGAACATAGAATAATGAAAAGAATCAAGCATTTAATCTTATTGATTACATATTTTTAAATATTTAAAACATTTTATTTACTGCTTATAAGCTGCAGTTACTTAGCCAAGTTCATCCACAGTAAAAATAGCAATGATCATTGGGTCCAAAGATACGGAATTATGTCTATTTAATATTTGGAGTTAAGTTCTCAGCTCCAAACAAAAATAGAAACAAAAAAAAAAACCCTGCTATAATCAATGTGGACAAACTAGCCAAGTATACAACACACTTTACATCATTAAACCTCAATACTCTAGAGCAAAGGCACTATACCTGTAATAATGAAAGAAATATATGCAAGCAGAAGTGGAGATATGGCTCAAGTGGTAGAGTACCAGCCTTGAGCAAAAAAGTTAAGCAAGAATTCCAGGCCCCTATGTTTAAGCCCCAGTACCAACACCAAAAAATTATTTACAAAATATATATACAATCAAAGAGTTTTAGATTTCATAAGTTAACAAATGATGTTTTTAAAAGCTAAGTCACAACCTAGAGATGAGAATATGATTCTAGTGGTAATAAGTAGGAGTTCAAACTCCAGTACCGCAATAAATAAATAAATATCACATTTTTCACTGCCATAAAATAAAGTTTTTATTTAGCAAGGGGGCAAGGGCAGAAGTGTTCTGAGTAGTAAACCTTTTTTAAATAATTGGTTCTTGGGGCTGGAGGTATGGCTCAAGTGCTATAAAGTGTGAGGCTCTGAGTTTAAACCCCAGTACTACAACTACCAAAAAGAAGAAAAATGGTTCTCATATATAAGTGGAATACATTAAACAACTCTGTGGGCTAGGAAGGTAGCTCAGTGGTAGAGTACTTGCCTTGCATGCATGAAGCCCTGCGTTTGATTCTTCAGCACCACATAAACAGAAAAATCCAGAAGTGGCACTGTGGCTCAAGTGGTAGAGTGCTAATCTTGAGCAAAAGAAGTTCAGGGACAGTGCCCAGGTCCTGAGCTCAAGCCCCAAGACTGGCAAAAAAATAACCAACAAAAAAGGGGGGGAAAAACTCTATATGTAAAAAATGGCTAATACTTAGCAAATGCTACAGTCGTAGTCACAGTAAAATAAAATTGCTCACAATGTAAAACTAAAACTTTAAAGTAGAAAAGTTATGTTTAAAAAAGGCTTCACCACTATATCCATTACATTAGTTCTGTAACATAAAATAATGTAAAATCTCACAGGTTTGTCAGTTAAATATTTCAGCTATAATTTATACAACATTGAATTATGGGAGAAATTATACACCATTAGATATTTTATCTTAAATATATGTAAGTCCATTTCAAGATGCATCCTTTGAGAGTGTAAAGAGTACTAAATAAAGCTGGCCATCCACCTATCTATCTAGAATCCCAACTATTCAGGAGGCTGAGGCAGGAGGATTGGATGAACCCAGGAAATCCAGGCTACCCAGGACTCATAGCAAGACTGTCTCAAAAAATAAACAAAAATCGACTGAATGTAGTAAATATTCCAGTGAACATAAAAAGGCAACAATAAGTGTTTTTATTCTCTTGCTTTGATTTCTTTTTCTTGGTCTTCCCAACATTCCACATTCTCAAAACCAAGATAGGAAGAAAACTTGAGACTGGGCATCGCGGGGGTGGGGGCAGTCTGGGTGGCCGGAAGACGGACAGATAAACGCTGGGCTTGGGCACAGTCCCTGTGCATTTCAGCTCAAGGCAAGCGCTCTACCACTTGAGCCACAGCGCCACTTCCGGTTTTCTGGTGGTTAATTGGAGGTAAAAGTCTCATGGACTTTCCTGCCAAGCTGGCTTTTAACAGTGATCCTCAGATTTCTGCCTCCTCCTGAGTAGCTAGGATAAGCTGGTGGCTCACCAGTGCCCGGATGATTAACTTTTATTCATTGCTATCACTTTTCCCTTTTCTTCCCAGGCAAACATTCTTAAATCTCCATTTTCTGTTACTATTTTGTATTTTATGACTCCCAAGAAGTACGGTTAGGTATCACTGACACTTTTTTGACATAAGTAAGTGGTTAGTGGAAGAGATAATCAAAGATTATTAAAAGTGGTGGCAAGAGTGGAGAGCTGACCAGGTGGCTCATGCCACCACTAGAGTGGCTGAAGCACGAGGTTCATTAGCCTGGGCTACACATGAGACCTTGTCACAAAACAAAACAAAACAAAACAGAACAGAACAGAGTAGGTGAAGGTCAGAATCATCTTCTCACAGACAAGTGGCAGTAGGTTCTAAAATTCTTAGGGTAAGGCAATATTCAACAAACTCATTAACTTTGTCCATACCAGCAAGCCAGCAAGTTGATCATCCTAGCTAACACTTTTGTCTCAAATTTTATCAGTTTGTCATATAGTTCAGGGACCACTTCCATACCAGACCTGAAAGGATGCTGTAACACAAAGCCATTTCCAAGGGGGCAAAAAGTGTGCCGAAATATCTACTTTTAAATGAAGAGAGTTCATGTTCATTTATGTTCTCTCTTTCCAAGGAGAACAAGTATTTTTCAGGCATGTAAAAAGTAAGATAAAGAACCCAATGTGTTTGTTGTTGTTGCTTGTTGGGTATTGCTTTGAGGTTTGTTGTTGTTTTTTTTTTTTAAGAGAAAGAGGGCACAGAATGGGAGTGAGGAAGGGTAAATAAATGCAATCATGCTATTCAGTGTACACTATGTGAAAAATGAACTATGAAAATTGTGAGCAGGGATGGGAGGGGTAAACTGGGGAAGAGCGAAGGAAGGGGTGATATTGTGCAATTAGAAAAAAATATACTCTATCTTATGAAATGGTACTCCTCTGTACAACACCTTAATCATATCGATAAAATTATATTAGGAAAAACCCTAAAAACCCAAGATCACAAGAGATGACAACTTTAAAAACAGTCAGTCTTCAAACTCTCTTCCCAACATTCACATTCTCAAAACCAAGATAGGAAGAAAACTTGAGACTGGGCATCGCGGGGGTGGGGGCAGTCTGGGTGGCCGGAAGACGGACAGATGGACAGAGAATGAGAATGCAAAGGCCCGGGGAAGGACCTGCCTGCCGCCCTAGGTTTTGCTCCTTGACGGTGCCCAGTGATTTTCCATTTCTCTTTCCGACGGGATGATGAGTCTACCTGTTTATCGTAGGTGTCGCCGTAAAGCCCCCAGCCCACGCCTACGAACTCCCGGAGACGCTGTCAGGACTATCAGGGTCCCGGACGCGGGTGCACAAGTTTTCCTGGGACAGGGCTGAGGGACCCGGGATCCCCAAGGGATAGGAGGGCAGGACGCAGGCAGCACCCCAAGCTGAGGGAATCTGCGAGAGACAACTGCCTCACGCGGCCACCCGAATGGCTGGCCTCAAGGGCAGGTGCCCAAGTTGTCCTGCTTCGGTTCCCCTCAAAGGCTTTCTCTTCCCAACGCTGAGTCTTACACTCACCCGTCCGCTCCAGCTTCACCAGCAACTCCGTCAACGCCGCTCGCCTCTGACAACCACAAAGACAGCCCGGATCAGCCTCTCTGTGCTCCTCCCACCATCACGTGACTCGTCCTCCCCGCGAGGCCTGCCGGGATCACGGTGAAAAGACGTGGGCGTGGAAGCTGAGAAAAAAAGAGTAGGGACGGGCAGAGAAGCGAATTGGCCCGGCCTGTGACCACGCCCCCGGAACGCCCCTTCGCCTTTGGGCGGGAAGCAGGCGCGCTCCCGGAAGCTTTAGCCGGCCTTCTGGCTTTCTGTTACCCAGAAGGTATGAGCATTTGTTTAAGAAGGTGTCCTGTCTGCCACCACCCTCGGTGCGTGTTTTGTGCTGGCCAAGTTAAATAGGAGTCAGTCAGTGAAAAGAAAACTGGGCCACAGTGAGGTGAGAAGGTGAGAAGGGTTTCTTTTCAACTGCCTTTAGATTTTACGCTTTGTTTTTTTTTCTTTTTTCTCTGCTTCATAAACTTGAGGCTTATCTGGGTTTGGAAACCTCCACTTCCTTTCCTCTATGAGGTTTTCAAGTTGGTTTGTTTTTTCAACTAACCTTATAAAGCATAGTTGAGCCCCTAAACTACTTTTTTTTGGCCTGAACTCTGGGCCTGGGCGCTGTCCCTCAGCTCTTCAGCTCAAGGCTAGCACTCTTCCACTTGAGCCACAGCGCCACTTCCGGCTTTTTTCTTTTTGCTTATGTGGTGCTGAGGAATTCAACCCAGGGCCTCATGCATGCAAGGCAAGCGCTCTACCACTGAGCCACCTTCCCAGCCCCGAGCCCCTAAACTACTAACAACATGTTTTCCTCATGAAAGGGTTTCTTTTTTTCCCTCCCCCTGGTGGTCCTGGGCTTTGAACTTTTTGCTCAAGGCTAGCGCTGTACCACTTGAGCCACAGCTACGTTTCCAGCTATTTTGGTAGTTTCGTTGAGTAAGTCTCACCGACTTCTTTGCCCAGGCTGACATCCACGTGTGATCCTCAGATCTCAACCTCCTGAATAGCTAGGATTACAGGCATCGGCTACCCGTGCCCAATCAGAAGTGGGATGAAGAAGAATCCTCTTCTGCTGTGGAAGTGAAATGAAAAGATGGAGAGCATACCAGAGAACTGTAAAATAAAAGCAAACTGGATGCAGTGATGCACACTTCTAATCCTATCTAGTTACAAGGCTGATGCAAGAGGATCACCAGGAGAAGGGAAAAGGAAGGAAGGAAGAAGGGAGAGAGAGAGGAAAGGAGGGAGAGAAAGGAAGAGGAGGAAGGGAAGGGAAAAGACAAGGGAGAAGGGGAAAGGGAAGTAGGAAAGAGGAGGAAAAGAGCCAACTATCTTCCCCTATTTCTTTTCAGAGGACACCCCCTTCCCCAGTAGCCTCAGATAACAAGCTATTGAATTCAATGTACTGTGCTGACACTTTACATGAAACTCAGTGTTTCTAGGAGACTGTTCCCCTTAGCTGCAAATTGAGGTGCACAATTTGAGCCCCCTGCGTGATAGAGTAAGTGGTACAACTGATTAGGTCACCAGGATAATTTTCAATATACAAATCTAGATGAAAATTGATGAGCACTGGTGGGTCTCACCTATAATCCTAGATACTAAAGGGTCTGAGATCTGAGGATCACAGTTTAAAACCCGCCTGGGCAGGAAAGTCCATGTAACCCTCATCTCCAGTTAACCTGCAAAAAGGCAGAAGTGGAACTTTGGCTTAAGTGGCATAGCAAAAAAGCAAGAGCAGGAGGCCCTGAGTTCAAGGCTTGGTACCAGTGTGTGTACGTGTGCATGCACATGGGCACGCGTGTGCACACATACACAAATTTACACAAAAATCAATTTTTAAGAATTTGAAAAATCCAATTCTAATCTTGGTCAATATTGCCTACATAAAAAAAAAAAAAAACTATATCTGCTAGACACTTAGGGCACACACCTATAATCCAACCTACTTAGGAGGCTGATATCTGACCATAGCTATTCCAAGCTAGTCCAGAAAAGAAAGTCCATGAGATTCTTATCTCCAGTTAACCAGTAGGGAAAAAAAAAATCCAGAAGTTGGGGTGTGGCTCAGATGGAAAAGTGCCAGACTTGAGCAAAAAAAAAAAATAAGGGACAAAAAACAAAAAACCTATGGGGTAGCACCCAGTTCCTGAGATCATGTCTTAGTACTGGCACATATATACCACCCACACTCATACATACTAAACCAGTTGAACTAATTATTAAATAACATGTATAAACATAAATCATGTGTTTAAACCTTTGGTCTCAAAATTCCTTTGCACTCTTAAAAAATTACTGGGGGGGGGGTAAGGGGGCTGGGAAGGTGGCTCAGTGGTAGAGCGCTTGCCTTGCATGCATGAGGCCCTGGGTTCGATTCCTTAGCACCACATAAGCAGAAAAAAAAAAAGCCAGAAGTGGCACTACGGCTCAAGTGGTAAAGCGCTAGCCTTGAGCTGAAGAGCTGAGGGACAGCACCCAGGCCCAGAGTTCAGGCCCATGACCGGACCCCCCCCCCAAAAAAAAATTAATTGCTCAGGGCTCCAAAGAACACTTGTTTATGTGTAATATTTCTCTCAGTTTTTTTACCATATTAGAGATTAAAATGTTTGTGTATGTGTCCACATATACATGTGTACTCGTCTGGGGCTTGAAATCAGGGCCTGGCACTCTTCCTGAGATTTTTCACTTAAGGCTCTGCCACTCGAACCACAGTTCCACTTCTGGCTCTTTTGGTGATTCATTAAAGAGAGATAAGAGCTGGGTGCCAGTGGCTCATGCCTATAATCCTAGCTACTCAGGAGGCTGAGATCTGAGGATCACGGTTCAAAGCCAGCCCGGGCAGGAAAGTCCGTTAGACTTTATGTCCAATAAACTACTAGAAACCGGAAGTGGCGCTGTGGCTCTAGTGGTAGAGTGCTCGCCTTGAGCTGAAAAGCACAGGGACAGCACCCAGACCCAGAGTTCCATGACGACAAAATAAAAATAAAAAATAAAATAAAAATAAATATATGTTCACTTAACATTTTTGTGAAGATTGCTTTTTAAAAAGAGAGTAGCAAGTTTTGCACTTTTGAAAATTTCTTTACTGACAATAGAAAAGAAGTGATTATCTTTTTTGTATTAAATGTTACACTCTTACACATGAGGTAGCTGCTAACAAACTGTTCACTCAAGAGGCAAATGAGAACATTTTATAAAGAAAATAGACAAGTTTATAATTATATTTTATAGTCAAGTTTATAGGTTATATTGTAATTTTAAACTGTATAAATGTTGGATGCTATTATAATTTGTGTTTAGTTATTCTATCAAGTAAAATATTTAATGGAAAAGGAAACAAGATAGAGATAATTTACAAACTAGACCATTCTCATAAGAGTGAACATCCTTCTTTATACAAGAGCATAGAGTTAGAATTCAGAGTCATAACCAAATGCAACTACATTAGAAATTGATCCACTAATCCAATGTTGTTTTTCAGGCTGCTGAGCAAGATGGTTCTCCATTTTCTAAATGCATCTGATGACTAACCAGGGTTTTATCTCCTGGACAAACTAATTTGGTCCTCTGGTGACCAATAGCATTTTAAGTAAAAATTGTTTTCACACACATATATCTTGAATGCCTGCAATATACAAGCATATCTTGTATATAGTCTTCCCTTAGTATCTGTGAGAGAATACTTTGTTAGAACCACTGTCACAAACAAAAATCTGTGGATACTCAAGTCTCTTAGGATGAGTGACATAGTATTTGCACATAATATATGTATATCATTCCATATCCTTTTATTTTTGTACTTATATTGGGTCTTGAACTTGGGACCTCATATTGTTGTTTCGTTTTTTTGTTTTGCTTTGTTTTTTTTTCATTCGAGGCTGACTCTCTACCCCTTGAGCCGCATCTCCACTTGGTATTTTACTGGTTAATAGGAGTCTTTTGGATTTGTCTGTCAGGGCTGGCTTCAAACCTTAATCCTCAGATCTCACCTTCCCAAGTAGCTAGGATTACAGGAATGAACCACACGAGTACCAGGCATTTCCCGTATACCTTAAATCATTTCTAGAATACCTAATAAAATATAAACTGTATGTGTATCATTTAGAGAATAATGTATACTGTATCATTTAGAGAATAATGCCAAGAAAAAGTCTGTACATGTTCAGTACAGGCACATTTTTCCCAAATATTCCCATTCTTGGTTGTTTAAAGCCAACTGTACATAATGACACTTCGCCCAACTATGTCTGTATGTATGTGTGTATACTTATATATATTTATATATATAATTTTTGTATATATAATTTTTAACCAGTTTGATGATCAAAGGCCTCAGAATTATCTGGGGGAGATTTTAAAAATACAGATTTCTAGAGATTTGTGAGATACCGTGTTTCAGTGGACCTGGGTAGTTATCAAGAATTTTAAAAGTGCCATACATACCTTCCCTCCCATCTCCACAACTAGGGGGAAAACAAAGGAGGCAACAATGCTTGATAAGAAATGTACTCATTACCTTGCTCATGTGATTGTAACCCCCTGTACATTATTTTCACAATAAAAAACTTATTTTTTAAAAAGTGCCATACATTGATGGAGATGGGAATGAATGATAGGTACTGTATATACAGTGAAATTGATTTTGTCTTTGCCCCAGTTCTATTACACATAAAATGTGCTCTATTTGTATCATTTCAGAATTTAAAAGATATATTGTGTTGAAATATATGTGTTATCAAACAGCAGAGTATTTGATTTCATTTAGTTAAAATAGAAATTGATATAAATGCTTCAAACATGTTCTAGTTCTTGCACCTTTATCATGTACATAAAAACTAAGAGTATAAGGTGCTAACACAGCAGTTTTATATCATACCATGGTAAAAAGCAAAATCTCTTTCACAAGAAGCATATAACAGCAAAAAGTATAATTTCATGCATCTTTGATCCAATTTCTTTGAAATGAATTCAGTGTTCCATGTTTTATTATACATATTTTCAATGTTATATAGATTGTAGTCTTCCTTTTTCTTTTCTTTTTTTGCTGGTCATAGGGCTTGAACTCAGGGCCTGGGTGCTGTCCCTAGCCTCTTTGTGCTCAAGACTAGCCCTCTACCAGTTGAGCCACAGCACCACTTCTGGCTTGTTTGAGTAGTTTATTGGAGATGAGAGTCTCCCGGGAACTTTTCTGCCCAGGCTGGCTTTGAACCTTGATCCTCAGATCTCAGCCTCCTGAGTAGCTAGGATTACAGGTGTGAGCCACTGGTGCCCAGCCGGATTGTAGTTGTTTGTTAACTTATGCATTCTTCTACCACAAGCTTCTTTTTTTTCTGTGTGGTGCTGGAAATCAAACCCAAGACCTTAAGTGTACTAAGCAAGAGTTCTACCACTGAGCTACATATACGTACACCCCACACATCTTTGAAGCTTTATTATACTCAAATTAACTATCTAGAGACTTAGTCTCCATAATAATGTTGCAGTGAGTGTTCTTTCCTAATAAGTATGGCCAGAATTAATTATATTCAAGTGGAGAAGAGCCCTCTTCCCCCCAAAAGCAAGCTTAAATTTCCTTATTTTTCCTAAAGGGAAGTGGGAGAAAACAACTAAACCAGCTATAAATATGATGACTTACAGAAATTTAACCATATTCCTCACATTATGATTGAAATTTAAAAATCCTCTGTTTTTTCCTTCCTTCCTTCCTTCCTTCCTTCCTTCCTTCCTTCCTTCCTCCTCCCCCCCCCCTCTCTTTTTCCAATCCTGGTGCTTGAACTCAGGGTCTGGGCTCTGTCCCTCAGCCTCTCTGTGCTCAAGGCTAGTGCTCTACCACTTAAACCACTGTATCACTCCTGGCTTTTTCTGTGATTAATGGGAGATAAGAGTCTCAAAGACTTTCCTGCTTTGAACTGTGATCCTCAGATCTCAGCCTCCTGAGTAGTTAGGATGGTGCCCAGCTATATTTTCATTTTTAAATAACATTTTCCCCACAAAAGAGGCCAGGGCTTTTGAGAAATGGCTGATTTTAGAGAATGGTAGAAAGGTACAAGATGACCTGGAACATCTTGTTCCAGGAGACTAAGGCAAAGCTTCTCACTGGCCTCATCTACAGTAATTGAGATGTGACAATAAGAGGAATAATGAGTTATATAGCCCACTGCCAATAAGAACAAAGCACTGAGGAGGTGGGGAGGGAAGGGATAGTAGGGGAAAAATAAAGGAGGGGATAACAATGCTCTGTAGGAAATATCCTCATTATTTTACTCATGTAACCATAACCCCTCTGTACAATATCTTTACAATAAAAAAATTAAAAAAAAACAAAAGCAGCAGGATTTACAAATGGCAAAAGAAATTTACTAATTTCAGTTCCAAGAATTTTTCATTTTTTCATCTAAAATCTTATGCTAGATTGGGTATGTGTATTTGTGCGTGCATGTGTGCATGCCTGCCTGCCTCCTTGCCTGCCTACCTGCCTGCCTGCCTGCCAACCTCTCAGTCCTGGAGCTTGAACTTTTTTCCCCCCACTCTCTCTCTCTCAAGGCTAGTGCTCTATCACTCGAACCACAATTCTGCTTCTGGCTTTTTGCTGGTTAATTAACAGTCTCATGGACTTTTCTGCCCTGTCTGGCTTCAAACTGCAATCCTCAGATCTCCTGAGTGGCTAGCATTACAGGCATGAGACTATTGGTGGCTGATGATTCTAGATATTTTAAGAGATTAACTAATTGAGTTAATTTCTAGATAACTTGGAGGTTAAAAAAAAGGTTAAAAAATAGAATAACGTTTTAATATATAAAGTCAATGTATTGTTCTCCAGTGGAGAAGCACAATCTTACTATAGAATAGGGGAGAGCAAATCCTGGGCAGACATAAATAATATACATTCATACTGGTGAATCACCACTAAGTAAAATCAGTTCCTTAGAAATAAACAATTTACCATTGAGTAAACCTGGAATTTAAGTTTATTTATCAGATTGTACAATATTTTTAAGTAATTTTAAAGAAATAGATTCTGAAATGAAATTCACAAGAATTGGAGATCTAAATATTTCAGCATAATAATAATTTCAAGGACACAGAAGTCAGGAGTCTAGAAGATTGAGAGAAAAAGTAAAGGTACATTTTGTCCAGTGATTAGATTTTTTTAACCTCCTATAAATAGGCACCATTTAAATTTTCTCTAAAATTAGTTTACCCTATTTTTAACTTTTAGTTTGTCTCATAATTTTAAACATTATTTTAAACTATAAAAGTATAGGGCTGGGAAGGTGGTTCAGTGGTCGAGTGCTTGCCTTCATGCATGAGGCCTCAGGTTCGATTCCTCAGCACCACATAAGCAGAAAAAGCTGGAAGTGGTGCTATGGCTCAAGTGGTAGAGTGCTAGCCTTGAGCTGAAGAGCTGAGGGACAGCCTCAGGCCCAGAGTTCAGGCCCCACAACCGACAAAAAAAATTATTATGTATGTACATATATATAAAGTATAGCCTAATTGAGAAACATTTGACATAATAAAAAATAATGAGTCCTTCTCTGCACTCTAAAGTAGGCCACAAAAATAAACAGTTAATTTTGTGTCCTTCTAGACTTTTTTTCCTATGCTATGTCAAGGCATCTATATGTACATGGGTTTTGAAAATCGGATTTAGTTCTATACAATATTGTGTTTCTTATTTAACAATTATGTTTTTGTTTTTATTTTATCAAAGTTCTGCATGTATATATAGGTATAAAAGTCAAATAATTCAACTAGTAAAAAATGTTTAATCATCATATAACACATTTGTTTTATAACATGGTTTATTATTTGTTATATCAATGGTTTAAAACTCAAAAAATACAAGATGCACAAAAATTTCCCATCTTTGTCCTTGAGATATCCATATCTACTCATGGGCAACTAGTGACATTTGTTTTTCTTCATCTTTCATTTATATAAAAATATGTGTACATAAGTACCTATATACACCCCTGGAAGTTTGTAGAGGCTTTGTCTTTTTTGAGACAAGGCCTTGCTCTGTAGCTCAAGCTGACCTGGAATACTGTGTAGACCATACTGATCATACTGATCATACTGATCTCTAACTTACTGTCCTGCCTCAGTCTCCTAAATACTGGAATTATAGGCATGCACTATTATGCCTGATATTGAAGATATTTTCATATCATTATGTAAATGGCTTCCTTAGGTTTTTGTTTAGTTTTATCTTTTGTTTTTGCCTGTACTAGGGCTTAAAGTTAGAATGCCATGATTGCTCTGTTTGCTTGCTTGACTGGCATCCTAACACTTGAACCACATCTCCAGCCTGCCTGGTTTTTTGCTGGTTATTTTGAAGATGGAATCTCATAAACTTTTCTACTTAGGCTGACATAAAACTACAATCCTCTGGATCTCTGCATCTGAGTAGCTAGGATTACAAGTGTGAGCCACCAGCACCTGCATATTTTGGGGACTGGTTTTTGATGTAATTGTATTTTTGTTTGTTTTGGCACTGCTGGGATTTGAACTCTGGGACATGCACTTGCTAAGTAGATGCTTTTACCCTTTGAACTGTGCCCCATAGCCCATTTTGCTTTTGCTATTTTTCAAATAAGATCTCCCCTTATATATGAGCCATCCTCAACCATGATCCTTTTATTTATACTTGCCATGTAGGTGATATGACAAGCATATACCACCATACTAAGCTTTTTGTTGTTGTTGTTGTTCGGTCATGGGGCTTGAACTGTGGGCCTGAATGCTGTCCCTCAGCTCTTCAACTCAAGGCAAGTGCTCTACTATTTGAGCCACAGTGCCACTTCCGGTTTTCTTGTGGTTAATTGGAGATACGAGTCTCATGCACTTTCCTGCCCAGGTTGGCTTTGAACTGCGATCCTCAGATCACAGCCTCCTTCGTAGCTGGGAATACAGGCATGAGCCACTGGTGCCTGGTCACACTAAGCTTTTTATTGGTTGAGGAATTTTGGCAAACTTTTGCTCAGGTTGGCCTCAAACTTCAGTCAACCCCATCTTTGCCCCCTAAGTAGCTAGGATTATAGATGTGAACCCCTAAGCACACCTTGCTTCCTTAGTTTTATATATTGCGATGTAGTAACATAATATCCCATTGGGTGTGTATTTATGTATGTGCATGTATATGCCTTTCTTTAATCAATAATCTGATTTATGTAATTAAATATTTATGTTGTTTTTACCTTTTTTCTCTTATAAATAATCTGTAGTAAATAACCTTGAGCATATATCATTTTGCTTCTGTATCAATTTATAGAATAAACATCTAATCAGATTAAATGGTACATGTCTGAGTTTTCCTTTACATTTGTTTTTAATTTTGAGAGAAATTGAATTCCTTTTAATAGGCATAAGATCCGTTTAGTTTTGTTTTTCCCTAAAATGACTGCTTATAACCTTTGCACATTTTCTTAGTGAATTATTTTTTAATGACATGTAGGAATGCTTTGTGTTATATAAATCAGTCAGACTTTTCACCACACACTCTACCAATATAGCCAGTTGATAATATTTTATTGTTAGCTTTTGTGTTTACATCTTATTACTATGAAAATGTTATTGTTATTCTCATCGAGTCCTACACATTGCCATGGTTACCTTTTCTTATATTATGTTCTGTTTTCCTTCCATTAATAATTGGTTCTTGGTTCACTTATTTTATCTGTTTTTCTGTATTTATCATGAATTCTTCCTTCAGCTTCTCAACAGATATGTCACTGTTGTCTAAGACCACCATATCTCTGCTCTGAATTACTAGAATAATTGCTTCCTTATTAGGCAAGACATTTGCCTCCTTGTTTTCCTCTTTCACCATTATCTGCCTATAGTCTATTCTCAGATGGCAACAAGTGGTCCTTTTAAAATGTAAGCCAATTAATCTACTGCGATAGTGGCTCTCAATTTTCCTCAGGGTAAAAGTAGTTATTTCAGTATCTATAGGATCTAACATACCCCCCAAACCTGATCTCTAACCTTATCTCCTGCTGCTTCTGCAGCTTACCTTTACCTTTCTCCCTCTTCCTTCAGCATTCTACCAACATAACCACACGATTGATTCTGATTTATCTCAAGTCTTAGTAAAATCTGGCAATGAGAATGATGCTGACCATTTTATTTAAAATTGTAAACTATACCCTTTGCACTTTCAAAAAAATATATTCCTCACTGAGCACCAGTAATCCTAGCTACTCAGGAGGCTAAGTCTGAGGACCTTGGTTCAAAGCCAACCTGGGCTTGACCACAAAAGCTAAGGGATAGTGCCCAAGCCTTGAGTTCAAGCCCCAGGATCAGCACACATACACAAAATTTATTCTGCCATCCCTGTCAATTTTCTTCTTTTAAAAAAATAGCTTTTATTGGCCACAAATATATTAGACAGCTTGTTTATTATCTTCTGCTAGAATGAAGGCTCTGTGAAAGTAGCTATATGTTAATGGTTCCAAAAAGGTATTCCAGGGGCTGGGAAGGTGGCTCAGTGGTAGAGCACTTGCCTTGCATGCCTGATGCCCTGGGTTCAATTCCTCAGCACCACATAAGCAAAAAGAAAAAAAACCGGAAGTGGCGCTGTGGCTCAAGTGGTAGAGTGCTAGCCTTGAGCTGAAGAGCTGAGGGACAGCGCCCAGGCCCCACAACCGGACCCAAAAAAAAAAGGTATCCCATAAACAGTTATTGTGAAGAAATATATTTTCTCTTAAAATGTCCCAACTCACCAGAAGGGTTTTTGTTTTCAATTTTTTGTCCCTCTTAGAGCCCCCATCTTTGATTTCAGTCTGTATTGTTTTTATTTATTGGTTTGTTTGTTTTGGCCTTCTATGTAGCTGTCATCCATAAACTTGCCAACATTGTCAATTTGAGAATTCCTTACACCCCACTCTCATGTATCTCCTAGTACCTGGACACTTTGTCTTACTTGTTCTTGCTTACTTCCTTGTTATTCAATGAACATTTTTTTTTGCTTATTCATTATTTTTTAGTGGTAGCCTCTTAAGAAAGAATGCAAATTTTTTGATATCTCCTATGTCTAAAATTATGTTCAGTTAAGTCAATGGTATGACTTGGCATAGAAATGTAGATTAGAAATACTTTCTCTTCAAGATTTTTAAGATATTGCTTTGCTGTTTTCTATCTTACAGTGATCTCAGAAATATTATGCATTTTGGTTCTTGATCTTTTATGCTTTTTTCCCTCTTTAAAAGTTCTTAAAGGTTTCTTTTTTCTCTCCAGCACTTCATATGCAAACCTTTTTCTTGTTTAATTTTCTGGCTACTCCACAAGTCTTTATGTAAACACTTGGCTTTGGTTCTAAAAAATTGTGATTTAATATTTTCTCATGACTGTTTTCTCTGTTCTTTCTAGAATCTCTTCAAATGTAATATCTCATTAAAAATCACTCATGTTCTGGGGATATGATTGAAGATTAGAAGCCTCCACTATGGGACTCTATGGATAAGAAGAAGCTTCAGGGTTGCAGAAGACAAACTATATTCTGAGGAGAGGGAGAACATTAGAAATCAAGGAAAAAGTGACAGGATGGCTCAAAAGGACAGAAAAAGAGAGAGATAACCTAAAAAAAAAGTAAGAAACAGTCCATATCTCCACCCCTAACTTCTGTGGGGGAAGTGAGCCTGAAGCTGTAAAAGACCAGGTAAGCCTGGAGAGTCTAGTCAGCACTGGTGACAATAGACTGGCAGTCCTAGACTCAGGCAAAACCTTGAATGGATTGCAGGTGCTTGAGTGTGACAGGCTAGCACTGGAGAAGAAATCTATTGCATCTCTCCCCTTATCTAAGAGCATTATATCCAGGTGCCATCTCGAGAGGAGTCTATTATTTGAGACTGAGCTACTCTGAAGACCTGTAAATAAGGAACAGTCACAAGTCAGAGACCCTGGGGATACATGAGTGGGGAATGGGAATAGTTGGGCACAGTTCTGTTGAGAAGTCTAAGTAATGTAAAGGACGTTGTTGGGAGGATGACAGTTTGTAGCCAACCAAGATAGGTTAGTGAGACCTTACCTGAGCTAAACTAAGAATAGTTGTGCTTGTGCTTGAGGCCATAGGTGAAGTCATAGTCAATAGCTTAATCTGGCAAAATAACTGTGAAAAAAATAACTATAGTATAAAGTGGAGGAAGCTGACATCTGTAATCCTAGCTACCTAGGAGGCTAAGACCTGAGGATTGAAGTTGGAAGCCAACCAGTGCAGAAAAATCCATGAGAATCTTACCTTCAATTAATTATCAGAGCCTTAAGTGGGGACATGGTTCAAGTGGTAGAATGCCAGCCTTGAGTGGAAAAAGCTAAGTGAGAATGTGAAGCCCTGAGTTCAAGCCTCAGCACTGGGGTGTGCAGGTGGAGATAGAAGACAACAAGTGCTAATGAGGATGTTAAGTAAAAGAACCCTTACTAGGCACTGGTGGCTCATGCCTGTAATCCTAGCTACTCAGGAGACAGATCTGAGGATAGCAGTTCAAAGCCAGTTCAAGCAGGAAATATACATTTGACTACCAAAGGCAGAAGTGAAGCTGTGGCTCAAACCCTAGAACACTAGTCTTGAGCACTAGAGGTCAAAGAGAGTGCCCTGGTCCTGAGTTCAAGTTCTGTGATCAACACACACACACACATACACACACATACACACACACACACACAAACACACACATACTGTTAGTAAGTATATAAATTAGTGTGGCCACCATGGAAATCAATATGAAGGCCTCAAAAAACTACAAAAAATACCTGATGATATAATTATATCACTTCTGGATATATATCTTTATAGATATATATCTATCTGTATAGATAGATAGGTAGATAGATAGATATCTCTACATAGATATCTGTCTATCTATATAGATATATACATAAAATATATATATATATATATATATATATTCAAAGGAACCAAGGTTATACCTACAATAGAGATACCTACACACCTACATTCATCTCAGCAGTATTCACAATAGGTATTCCCAAGATATTAAATCAGACAAAGTTTCTTCAATGGAAAATGGATTTTAAAATGTGAGCTAAACATACACGCACACACACCTCACCCCACCACCACTACCACCACCAACTATAACAACAATGAAGTATTATTCAGCCAAAAAGGAGAATAAACTCATATTATTTGCAGGAAAATGGATGGAACTGAAAATCATTATATTAAGTGAAATAAGCCAGACTTGCAGTTGAAGTTGGGTGAGATCTGAGGATCAGGGTTCTAAGCCAGCCTAAGCAGACAAATTTGAGAGACTAATCTCCAATTAACCAGAAAAAAAAAGCTGGAAGTAGAGGTGTGGCTCCAGTAATAGAGTACCATCTTTGATTGAAAAAGCTAAAAAAGAGTACAGAGCCCCAAGTTCAAGCCCCAAAACCAACACACACACACACAAATCAAATTGAGCCAGGCATGGTGAAACAAACTTGTTATCCCAACTCTGGTCGCTGAGGCTGAAGGATTGTGAGACCTGTAGCTCATGATAGCCTCCCTGAGAGCAGATATGCATTTGAAGTAGTTCATGATTTTGCTATATGATAGAAAGAATTTTAAAAAATAAAAAAATAGGGTCTGGGAAGGTGGCTCAGTGGTAGAGTGCTTGCCTTGCATGCATGAGGCCCTGGGTTCGATTCCTCAGCACCACATTAGCAGAAAAAAGCCAGAAGTGGCGCTGTGGCTCAAGTGGTAGAGTGCTAGCCTTGAGCTGAAGAGCTGAGGGACAGCACCCAGGCCCAGAGTTCAAGGCCTATGACTGGCAAAAAAAAAAAAAAGAAATAAAAAATAAAAAAATAGTATGCCTGAAAGAAGATCTTCTCTCTGTTGACCTTCTCTCTGCTCTGCCATTACATTCACAAATAATTACTTTAAAAATTGAAAACCATAGTCATAAAAATGACCTTAAATATCAAGCAAATTCCATGGCTGGTTTTTATGCTAAAGCTAATACCCATGAAACTTCTCAGCTAGTAAATTCTGCACCCTGAATTAGGTTCATCTGAAGACATTAAAGAAATCCAACATGTGGCACATGCTTGTAGTCCCAGTTACTTAGAAGGCTGAAGCAGAAGGATTTCAAGTTCCAGGCCAACCTAGGCAACATAGTTAGACACTACCTCAATAACAACAACAACAAAAAGTTTCTGATCACCAATGTCTCATGCTTATGGGAGGCTGAGAATGAGATGACTGAAATTTGAGGCCACCTCAGACAGGAGAGTTTAGCAAGACCCCTTCTTAATCCATATCTGGACAAGATGTCACATGGTTGTTGTCTTAGTTTCGTGGGAGGCAAAAGATTGAGAGGATTGCAATTCCAAGGTTTGAAGGATGCCCCAGGCAGAAACGTTCAAGAGACTCCATCTCAAAGACACTGTGTGTGGTGTCATCCTACCTATAACAAGAAATGAAAAACATACAGATTGAAGTCTAAGTGCACACCTGATAAAGTAATTCTGATCATAACAAAACATTGGTAAAGAAACTAGTCAAAGGAATTTATCAGGCTATCACCAGTGTCTGACTTGCCAAACCCATTTCCTGGAGAAACCTCTTGTTCTGCACTGTCCCATTATTCTACATATATCATGGAAGTGAAAGCAGAAAAAGAGCCTGAGTAGGCAATCAGGCAAAGGTCATCTCCCATAGAGGTTCTGCCTTCCTCACCAAGGCTTTGACCAGTCCTGTATGCAGGGCTGTAGACATCACATCACCATGGCCTTGAGTAGTTGTATATTCGGATTCCTGGACCCCTTGCCCTGGGCGAATTTGCACATAAACAATATACTGATTGGACCTCAGAAGTGTGTGTCAGAATGGGAAGGGGGATAAATGATACAGGAGAGCTAATGAAGGTGGACCCTCAGATTGAGTCTGGACACTGATATGGCCATAGGATGTCCAATGATCTTGAGAGTCACATAGCTCTCTACTGGAGACACCTTATTAACCTCTGCATAACATTTGCCAGGCAGTCCCTCCCTTGGACCTCTTAGTGGGAGAACTTATCATTTTCTTCAATAAATCTTTGCTATTTTATTCCTTCTGTGTCCATGGATTTATTATTTAAGACCATGAAGATGAAGGATCTGATCCATGTTACAGTTTTTCAATATCAGTACCAGAAAAAAAAGTATGCCTTCTTCTAAACAATTTCAGTAGTGATATTTAAACAAAATTAAGAAATTAAGTAGTGAATTGGGGAGCAGTTAAGTAGATCCCAAGAGGCCACTGTGTCAGAAGCAACTTTTGACAGATTACTAAATATTTACTCTCTCTTTTTTTGTGTGTGTGTCTGTCATGGGGCTTGAACTCTGGGCCTGGGCACTGTCCCTCAGCTCTTCAGCTCAAGGCGAGCGCTCTACCACTTGAGCTACAGCGCCACTTCTAAATATTTACTCTTTTCAATATGAAATTCAAACTCAAGACCAAGGGATTCTGAAATACAAGGGTTTATTGAACCATGACAGATGCTAGTCAGAAAAGAAACAGGTTCTGGGACAAGTTGCCACAAATCCCAGCCAGTAGGGTTAGATAGTCATTGGAAAAGTGCCTTTTTATGAGGAAAATTTGGGGAAGAAAAGCATAAGTTGATTACATCAAACCTACAAAGGCGATAGATAGGAGGGGCAGGATAATGTAACCCTAGGTAGGTTTTTTTTGTTGTTGTTTTTTGTGTGGACTTGAACTCTGGGCCTGAACGCTGTCCCTTAGCTCTTCAGCTCAAGGCTAGCATTCTACCACTTGAGCCACAGTGCCACTTCTGGTTTTCTGGGGTTTTTTTTTGGGGGGGGGGGGTCCGGTTGTGGGGCCTGAACTCTGGGCCTGGGCACTGTCCCTCAGTTCTTCAGCTCAAGGCTATCGCTCTACCACTTGAGTCACAGCGCCACTTCCAGCTTTTTTCTTTTTGCTTATGTGGTGCTGAGGAATCAAACCCAGGGCCTCAAGCATGCAAGGCAAGCGCTCTACCACTGAGCCACCTTCCCAGCCCCAATTCTGGTTTTCTGAGTGGTTTATTGAAGCTAAGAGTCTCACAGACATTCCTGCCGTGGCTGGCTTTGAACTTTGATCTTCAAATCTCAGCCTCCTGAGTAGCTAGTATTACAGGCATGAGCCACCAGTGGCCGTCAGCCTAGGTAGGTTTTGAGATAGGAGTGCTACCAATAATTTTCTGGCTCCTCTTAAGAGAAAGATCCCCATGGAAGGAATCTTTTTCCATTCAGTATCCTGAAGCTACAAACCAAGGGCTAAGGATCAACAGCACAAGTTTATTCAGAGGACAAAGAATGGAGAAAGAGGAGTCTTGCTGATCAGTTTCTCAACCCCCTGGATGTTTGTGAAGTCATAGATATAGGGCAACAGAAATTAGCAGAGGAATATCATCAGGTTTTTAGGAAAGGGAGTCCAGGTGTTTAATTGTCTTCTTTCCTCATACAGTCCTTCCTGCTTGCTACCTTGCTGATTGTAAACTGTTACAGCACTGTTACAGCACTATTGGGTGTGTCACTTAGCATAGAAATTAGATGCTAATGAAATTTGAGGTCTACTGTATTAGAGGTCATTTGGGCAGCCATCCTGGACCTCACTGATTTTAGGCTACTAACTGTGAAGAACTTTTAGGCATCCTGTTGTTAAAAATAAAGCACAGCTAGGGCTGAGTAGGAGGAGTAAGAAAGGCAGGCTGTGTAGATATTGTATGGGGGACAGTCATTAGGAAGTACTTAGTGCTTTTGGATTGGTTGGTGTTCTAATCCAAATAAGTTGATTCCTAAGAGGCTAGCCACCTGGGGTTTTTTGAGTCAAGGTTTAAAAACATACATTCAGGAATATAGAACAATATTTTGTTGATTTGACTCTATTGTAGCTGTTAGTTAATTAACTCCCCTTATCTACTCTTGGCACTTTCCTCCAGCCCTTGAAATTAAATTTAGGACATTTCAGAATTTTTTTTTCTTATCACATACAATTTTTATCACATAAAATGAGTTCTTTAACAGAAAATTAAATTTGCTCTACACATGTGAATGGTGGGGAGGAAAGAAACAACTGGTGGGCTTTATTTTCGTAAAAAGAGGTTATAAATTCTCTTTAATAGACCTGTGTAGTAAAATTATTTCCTTCAGATTACTTTCTTCAACTGTATGGCTCTCCATTCCTCAACAAAAACTATTATAGTCTTGTTATTACATCACACAAACTAATCACAAATACTATTTATTATGATTAATTTTTAAATTAATTAATTTATTCATTCATTTTTGCTGGTCTTGGGTTTGAACACAGGGTCTGGGTGCTGTCTATGGGCTCTTCTGCTTAGGGCTAGTGCTCTACCACTTTGAGCCACAGCAGCAGTTCCAGTTTTCTGGTTGTTAATTTGAGATAAGATTCTCACAGACTTTCCTACCCAGGCTGGCATTGAACTGCAGTTGTCAAATCTCATCCTCCTGAGTAGCTAGGATTACAGGTATGAGCCACCAGTGCCTACCTGTGGATATTTTTTAAATCTATGAATGTTAGTTATTAATGTCAGTTAATTTATTTTGGAATTTTTTTGGCTCACACAAATATACTATAATAGCTTTCCTTTTAGGAACTTAATAATTAGCCTTTCAAAAAATAATTTACTTTTCAACACCATGCTTTTGGGCAGTCTGCCTAAATGGCAGAAATTACTTAATGAGAGTTAAAAAACCAAACAAACGTATTTTATCTGTCATTGCTCTCATAACAGCAACAATCAACATGGAACTCTTCTGTGGCCCCAGATTTATATGGATTTTTCCTATGCTAAAGCAATTTTCCCACAGATTATTCAGTAGGCAACCACTGAGTGTCCTCTAATTTAAGTTAATAGTGACATTATCTGCCTGGGGATAGCATCTGATTCCATAGGTTAAGGGTTCAGTCTCAAAAGCTTGTCCCCTACATCAGCTGCCAGTCACAAGCCCCAGGAGGGCTTTAAAAAAAACTGGGGGCTTTTGGCTAAGCAGCTATAAATTGGAATTTCTATACCACTTTTTTGAGCTTTAAATTTGCTCCAGTGACTCACAAGACTCAAGGAACCACATCTCCTAACTTACTGCAAAGGATATTACAGAGGGTACATAGAAGAGTCAATGCACCTGGTAAAACTGTGGGTCAATGGCAGGGAGCTTGGTGCCTTTCTCTAGGAACTTCCATATGATCAGCTATGCAGAAGCTGCCCACAGCCAGTTCTATGGAAGGTCTCATTACACTTACAAGTGGGGGGAGCTTGAAGTTAGCTTTTTTTTTCTACTTAAGGCTAGAGCTTTCTACCACTTGAGCCACAGCTCCACTTTTGGCTTTTGGGTGGTTAATTGGAGGTAAGAGTCTCACAGGCTTTTCTTCCCAGGCTGGCTTTGAATCTCATTCCTCATGGGGCTGGGAAGGTGGCTCAGTGGTAGAGCACTTGCCTTGCATGCCTGAGGCCCTGGGTTCGATTCCTCAGCACCACAAATGCAAAAAGAAAAAAGCCGGAAGTGGTGCTGTGGCTCAAGTGGTAGAGCGCTAGCCTTGAGCTGAAGAGTTGAGGGACAGCGCCCAGGCCCAAAGTTCAAGCCATACGACCGGACACCCCCCCCAAAAAAAAAGAATCTCATTCCTCAGATCTTAGCCTCCTGAGTAGTTAAGATAATAAATATGAGCCACTAGTGCCCGGTTTAGTAATGGATTTAACCTTCAATGTCTCTTCTCTCCCTGGATTTTAAGAATGGGGTAAGAATTAAAATCCCAACTCTCTAGTCTGAATTTGGTTTTTCCTTTAACTATTGTCCATCCAAGCTACATAGGGCTTTCAGCTGCCAACTATCTTGTGAGCATACAAAGCTAACAAAATATTTTGTCGTTACTCTGGTAATTTTCAAGCTGGGTTGTTTTGTTTTGCTATAAATCAGAAAATGGAGCAAAAAACCAAATGCACTTATGTATCACAGAAGAAAGCCATACCTTTTGATTAGCAATAAAAAACCTTTTTCTGTACTATTACGAAAATAAATTTAAAAGCCAAAAGCAATTGGAATTTTTTAATATGTGTCCTACAAGTACATTAGAATCATTAACATTTAGAACCATTAAAATCTGCAAGATAAATTGTGTAATATTTTAAAATAAGCAAATAGCTGAAAAAGCAAAATTCGCTGCAGGACAATTCTAGCTAATAATTGCAGAAGAAATCATTGATTTTAAACATCATGACTCTGCAACTTCTATTGAAATGAGATAAGGCAGGGATTACTGATAGATGCCGAAACCATTTAAGAAAACTTTTTAGAGAAGAAATTGGTAATGGACCATCTACCTGAAAATACTGAAACCAATTAATAACAATAATTCTGAGACAGTTCTGGTCTCCTGGCTGAGATCTTAGAACAAAGACATTAGGAAAAATGAACTAAATGAACTATGGATGTTAATTAAGAACAATAGATCAGTATTAACTCATTAGTTGAAACAATATACCACACTAATGCAAGAGGTCAGTCAAAAGAGTAGCAGGACATACAGTAACTCAGAAAGTATGTGTCATCTGCTCAGTTTTTCTAGAAATCTAAAACTATTCTAAAAATAAAATCTAGCAATAAAACGAAGTTACTCAGTATTATGTTCCACTTGAAGTAATTCAATAGAAAGTAAATACAGCCATCTAAAAAGAATTCATAGAAAAAGGAGTGAATTCGAATCTATCAAGCATTTGAATTTGAATCTAATCAAGCATTTAAGTGAAATTGTTAATTTATAGGAATAACATTGAATAGATGTTGTATATTCATAAATACAACAAGGATCCAATCACTGAAGTCCAAAATGTGGGATTTTTATGAACAATTCAATTTCTTAAAGAAATGACAGCTGGGCACCAATAGCTCACACCTGTAATCCTAGCTATTCAGGAAGCTGAGATCTGAGGATTGCAGTTCAAAGCCAGCTCAGGCAAGAAAGTATATGAGACTCTTATCTCCAATTAACCACCAGAAAACTGGAAGTGGTGCAGTGGCTCAACTGGTAGAGTGCTAGCCTTGAGCTGAAGAGCCCAGGGACAGTGCCCAGGCCCAGAATTCAAGCCACGTGACCAAAAAAAAGAAAAAGAAAAGAAAAAAGAAATGACATAAAGAGGTGGGAACAGAGGAATTGTAATAGATGTAAGGCATTTATTAATCAAATACATGATATTGACCTTGTCTGAGTTCTGAACTGAAAAAAATCATAAAATTCCAATATGGATGAGGGATTAAATAACATATAGGAGTTAGTTAGGTTTGAGTATGACATCAAGATTATATTTTTTGAAGTCTTTATCACATGTATCTATCTATCTCTGTCTATCTATCTATCTATCTATCTATATTTTTTTTGGTCAGTCATGGGGCTTCAACTCTAGGCCTGGACACTGTTCCTGAGCTGTTCAGCTCAAGGCTAGCACTCTACCACTTGAGCCACAGTACCACCTCCAGTTTTCTGGTGGATTATTGCAGATGAGAGTCTCATGGACTTCCCTGCCTGGGCTGGCTTTTTAATATATATATATATTTTTGTAAAGATACTGTACAGACGGGTTACAGTTATATGAATAAGGTAATGAGTAGATTTCCTGTCGAGCATTGTTACCCCCTCCTTTGTTTTTCCCCTACCATCCCTTCCCACCTCCCCAACTCCTCCCTCCCCCCCAAAGTTGTAAAATCATTTTCAACATAGTGTCTTGTACATCTCATTGTTACAATGGGTCAACCTGTATCCTTCTTTCTGCATTTTGTTATTTCCCTTCCCCTCTCCGAATTAGAAAAATGTATATACAAGATGTAGGGCACCGGAATCAAATACAGTGAAAACAGGGGTTGTACCATGGGGGAAGAACATACAAAAGAAACAAAAAAATCACTACATTATAAGTACATTACAAAAACAGCAACAAAGATAAAACCTCTGTGTCCCTATCTTGGGGTTCATTTTGCATAACATCATCTTATATGGTCATATGTACATAGCTTTTGACCTTTTCTGCTTGGCCTAGACATATACTAGTTATTGCAGATAAGGGAAACCATGGATCTATGTTTTTTCGGGCCCAGCTTACTTCACTTAATATAATTTTTCCAAGTCTTTCCATTTCCTAACAAATGGAGCGGTGTCATTCTTTCGGATGGAGGCATAGAATTCCATTGTATGTATGTGGGGTGTGTGTGTGTGTGTGTGTGTGTGTGTGTGCATACATTTTCTTGATCCATTAATCTACTGAGGGGCATCTAGGTTGGTTCCATATCTTAGCTATGGTGAATAATGCTGCACTAAACAGTTGTGCTGGTAGCTTTAGTATGGCCTTGTTTGTGATCATTTGGGTAAATGCCCAAAAGTGGATTGCTGGGTCATAGGGGAGCTCTTTTGAGGAACCTCCATACTGCTTTCCAAAGTGGTTGAACAAGTTAACACTCCCACCAACAATGCAGTAGGGTTCCCTTTTGGCCACATCCCCTCAATCAAAGAAAAGTTGGACAGATGGGATTGCATGAAACTGCAGAGCTTCTGCATGGCAAAGGACATAGCTAGCAAGATCAATAGAAAGCCCATGGATTGGGAGATCTTCACTAGCCATACAACAGACAAGAGTCTCATATCTAAAATATACTTAGAACTCAAAAAATTAAATCCCCCAACAACAAATCCTCAAAGACCCAACTACCCGATTAATAAGTGGGCCAAAGACTTAAAGAGAGACTTCTCTGAAGAAGAAATAAGAATGTCCAATAGACACATGAAGAAATACTCAACTTCTTTAGCCATAAAAGAAATGCAAATCAAAACAACACTGAGATTCCACCTCACCCCAGTTAGAATTGTGCATATCATTTTCTGTATGATTGATATATTATAATGTAAAAATAATAAGGAATAGAAAATAAAGATAGCACATAAATTTAATTATTTTCCCATAAATTTGATTGGCAACTCTGAAATGTGATCCAGGATCATAAAGATCTAGAATAGTAACAAGTATCGAATATATTTGGTGAAGCTGAATGGATATGAAGAGTACTCAGCAAACTTGGGCACACAAGAAATAATACATTTTTTAAAATAAAATTCAAGTCAAAAGTCCTTCTGAAAGCTGGGGAGCACTTTAGTCTGATCTGTTGGTACCCTTTCTCAGTAGCTGCCTTAACATCTTCCTTACTTCTCCATTTCCCTTCTTTCCCAAACTTACTACTTGGACTTCAGCTTTATCTCAACCTTGCTAATCAGGCAATCCAAATGAATGCAATTAAATATTGGGGCAACTTAGCTTCAACTCTAATCTCTTGTTCATAATATTTAATCTATAAAAGTTTCCTTGGATCACTTACGTTAAGAATCCATACCAACATAAAGTTATGACTCTTGTGTCAAAGGTTAGCATGGTGTTATACTTTACAGATGTGCCATACTTAATTAGGCTTGAGTTCCCATCCACATGTTTGGGAAATCTGTTTATAGGATAATCAGGATCCTAGCCAGACTATATCAAAGGGAAGTGTTATAGACATAATAGAAAACAAGGGCCAGGTATGATGGTTCACACCTGTAATTTCAGCTACTTGGGAAGCAAGAAGTGGAAGGATGGCAATAGAGCTCAGCTTGGAAGGAAAAAAACATGATAGGCTGCCATATGTAAAAACAAATTAAAGCAGTAAGGGCTAGAGGCATGGTTCAAATTGGTAGAGTGCTTGTCTAACAAGCATGAACCCTGAATTTAAACTACAGTACTATCCTCCCCCCACAAAAAAGGAAAAGAATATTAAGCACTTTAAGCATGTATATATTAGAGTGTTCCACATTCAATCTAGCAAGGTTTTTTGTTGTTGTTGTTGTTGTTTTTGGGAGGGGTCCAGTTGTGGAGCCCGAACTCTGGGCCTGGGCGCTATCCCTCAGCTCTTCAGCTCAAGGCCAGCGCTCTACCACTTGAGTCATAGTGCCACTTCTGGCTTTTTTTTCTTTTTTTTGTTTGTGTGGTACTGAAGAATCGAACCCAGGGCCTCATGCATGCAAGGCAAGCGCTCTACCACTGAGCCACCCTCCCAGCCCTCAATCTAGCAAGTTTTATAGCTTCCCTGCCACTCTTTTTTCCCCTCTCAATTCTAATGACTTCAGATTCATTGGGATGGGCCCATTATTAGAGTCATTATCTATTATTCTGCATTTCTCTCTGAATTCAGTAGAAAATTACTAAATGCCCATTACGTGCAAAACACTGTTCTAGGGTTACAGCTTCTTTAAAACTTAGTTTCTGTCTAAGCAAAAGTCTTTAGTCAGCAAAACTAACTATATACATATAGAGACTCCATCCCTTGCATATTCTATTTCTCTACACAGGCATTAAATATTCATTTTCCAAGGGACTAGCACTACTTGATAAGGGCTGTCAAATCACCTCTTTAGATCCTTTGCTTTTACCATCAGAAGCAAGGAAATGTCTACTTTATTTAAAAATTTTATGTATTTATTTTAAGACCAGCTCTTGCCAGGTGAGCACTGAACTTGTGATCCTCATGCCCAAGTTCTAGGAGTACAGGTATGTGCCACCATTCCTGGCTAGTTCACTTCCTTTCATTTTTCAGAGAAGCATTATGAATAGAACTCCACAATCTACATAAGGCTTTATTCTCAGAAGAACTGAAGTAGAGACATATCCCTTGGGAAGCTGCCTTTCTGAATCAGTTTAGAGATAGAGAACTAGAGCTAAAATACTTGCTCTAATTAAGCCATATTGAAGACATAAATGAGGCTCAGTTTTTGTAGTACTATGATGAATATTCTTTTTTTTTTGTTGGTCATGGGGTCTGAACTCTGGGCCTGGGCCCTGTTCCTCAGTTCTTCAGCTCAAGGCTAGCATTCTAGCACTTGAGCCACAGCACCACTTCCAGATTTATCTTATGTGGTGCTAAGGAATTGAACCCAAGGCCTCATGCATGCAAGGCAAGCACTCTACCACTGAGCTCCCTTCCCAGCCCCGATGAATATTCTTTTTTAATTATAAAAGTAATCTATTTACATGCATAAAAATTAAAACTAGGAGGAATAAAATAAAGGTATCTTCATTTTTTCATCTGTGAACTTCCAACAACATATATTGATTGTAATTAGAGCTAGCTCTGCCTCCCAAGTACTTGGGATTCCAGGTGTGTGTCACCATGCCTGGTTTAAATTACATCCCATTTTTTCTTATATCTTTTCCTTCCATTTTTTCCCTACTATATCTATTTTAGTTTATACATTTAAAATGTTATCAGGCTAGAGTATTGTAGGATTGTTACAAATCTCTGTAATAAGGCATATATATTATGTAGTTCACATGAAATACTTCAGTGGGCTGGGGGTGTGATTGAGTAGTAGAGAGATTGCCTAACATTTGTAAGGCCCTGGATTTGATCTCTAGCACTGCACAAAATTTTACTTAATTTTGAGCAGATAAAATACTACTAGTGGAAGTGGCACTGTGGCTCAAGTGGTACAGTGCTAGCCTTGCACTGAAGAGCTCAGGGACAGTGCCCAGGCCCAGAGTTCAAGCCATCACCACCAACAAAAAAAATTCTACTAGCAATTCATATGGAGTTAAATGCTACTAGTATTCTTTAACTGGACTTTTTTTTTAAGTAGGAGCTTTATTTCTCCAGTGACATATTTATAGTTTAACATAAATTAGAGGCCTGCTTGAACACCAAATCCAGGACCTTTAGGTGGTTCAGTCAAAGAGGTAAGACCTCCAGCTGGCTCACAACAGAAACGTCCACTCCTTGGCCCAGGTTTTGGAACTTGGCCAGCTTTGAGGTCATCTATAATGTCTTCAATATCTTTAGGTGTCAGATCCTCATAATAGTTGTCATTTATTTGAACCATTGGTGCATTTACACAAGCCCCTAAACATTCCACCTCTGTAAGAGTGAAAAGTTTGTGTGGTGTTTTCTCCCCAACCTTCAGTCCAAGCTTTTTCTGAATGGCATCCAGTGTGCTGTCAGAGTTACAAAGCATGCAAGGTGTAGTAGTGCAGACCTGAATGTGGTATTTTCCAACTGGCTTTCGATTATACATTGTATAAAAAGTTGCAACTTCATATAGTCTCATTGGAGGTACTTGTAAAACTTCTGCAACCTTGTTCATAGCAGAGATGGGCAACCATCCATTCTGCCTTTAAGCTAAATCCAGGACTGGAAACACAGCTGCTGCTTTGTGTCCTTCTGGATAGTTTTTCACAATTGCTTCCATTCTCTTATAGTTTTCTGGTGTGAAATCAAATAGGATATCTGGGTTATTCTCAGGTGTATCTCTGTGCACAAATAAGGCTCCTCCAGCACCATTTTGCACAGATGACTTATGCAAATTCCTTATTTGTCTTCCCCACTGAGCAGTGAGGCTGGCTGCTCTGGCCTGAAACGCCAGGGAGAAGAACATGGTGGGACAAACTGTACGGTGGTCAAGGTTGCACTTTTAACTGGACTTTTTACTTTAAACTAACTTAAAAAACTTTTAGATTGAGAAAAATCTAATGTACTGCCAATTTTGTTACAAACTCAGACTCTCCATGAAATACAGAATCTCATTTATAGAAAAGTAAATAGAGAATCAAAAGTCTTAATGGGATTTTCTATCTTTTGCTTTGTGTGTGTGTATGTTGTGCATGTGTGCTGGTCCTGGGGCTTGAACTCAGGGCCTGGGTGATATCCCTTAGTTTTGTTACTCAGAGCTGGTACTCTACACTTGAGGCCCAGCTCCACTTCGGGCTTTGTGATGGTTAATAAGAGATGAGTCTCATGAACTTTTCTTCCCTGGCTGGTTTTGAACCAAGATCCTCAGATCTCAGCATCCTGAGTAGCTAAAATTACAGATGTAAGCCATGAGCTCCTTGCATTAATTTTTCTTAGAGAAGGAGCCAACTGCGTTAAGTCCTTTTTTAAAAAATAAATTACTAATTCCTTTTATATTAATAAAAAACCTAACATATTTAGATCTAAATTTTAAATTATGAAGTGTGCACAGTCCAGTTTGTTCCACATAAGGGTACATGCATTTGTCATGTGTTAAATAGAAAAAGGACCCAATTTTGATCCCGTGAAATAACATCTAATTTCAGATTAAGTAGTAGTAGCAGGCCTGATTATCTAAGAAGGATCACTGACCATTTTTTGTTCTTTTTATCTAAAGAAAAAAATCCTCTCTTGGGGTGATTAGGAAAGTAAAAAAAAAATTAGTACAAAAGAAAATTAAGAGCTTGAGCTTTCTGTTTAGATAAAAATGCAAAATAAGTGTACTATAGCAATAGTTTTCAAACTGTATTGAATAAAATCAGAAAAGGAGAAAAGGAAAGTAGGGACTAATTCTTAGGCAATATTTAGTATACTGTTTAATTCAGAAACAATATGTGAGAAAGAAATTATCTGTACTTGATAGGAAGTATTTATAGTAAATTCAAATTCTTATATGGCTTAGAAGTGTACATAGGAGGAAGGAAAGTAATAGTCAAAGTTCTGGAAAGGAAACACTTATGCTATATCCTGAAACTTTCAAATATCCTGAGGTTCTCCATAAAAGCATATATTACAGTGTAAATATCAAAATGCCACCAACTGTTTTGGTTTTCTAAAAATAAACTTTGTTCTTTTATCCTGCAAAAATTGCTGTATGTTAGTATTAACTGGAGGCCAATGCACCCGCCTAAATACTGTGAAGAATAGTGGCAGGCCGTAAGCCAAAGTAGAAGATGCTCTGAGCTGGTATGTAAAAAGCTAGATTATTCTCTCAGATAGGCTTGGGCATCTGTGAACTTTAGTTTCCTCATCCAGTAATGGGGGCTAATGTCATCTTTTATCCTTAATACTCTGGGAGAACTTTGAGGGTCACAATGAGACCCATTATAACCTATAGAACACCACACAACTACTTACTGTTATCTTCATAAGCATTCATGGAATACTTGACAAAGAATAACTTACCTAGGTATATGAAAACAGAGGAAAAGAAGTAGCACTTGCCCTCAAGAAAGAGACATATGCTAACTTTTTTTTTCTCCTTCCTTCCTTTATCCCTTCCTTTTTGTGCTAGGGATATACCAGGTAAGTGCTCTACCACTGAGCTACACCCCTAGCCAATTATATATATATATATATATATATATATATATTTTTTTTTTTTTTTTTTTTTTTTTTGGGTCCAGTCGTGGGGCCTGAACTCTGGGCCTGGGCGCTGTCCTTCAGCCCTTCAGCTCAAGGCTAGCACTCTACCACTTGAGCCACAGCGCCACTTCCGGCTTTTTTCTTTTTTCTTATGTGGTGCTGAGGAATTGAACCCAGGGCTTCAGGCATGCAAGGCAAGCACTCTACCACTGAGCCACTTTCCCAGCCCCAATTACATTTTATACATTTTCTTAGAGCCATGATATTTGAAGGCCTGATTATAGGGGTCTATAAGTAGGCCTAGAAAAAAATCAGCATGGACTGATTTGTGTTTTCACTACCACCAAATCCATTCATATGCTGAAGCCATAGTACCCAATTACAAATGAATACCAGGAAGCTGAAAAAAGGCAGGCATAGATGACTAGAGAGAGGAGAGGAGTGCAAATACAGACATTATGTTCAATTTACATATGTAAAATGAAATATAGTTTGAGCATATGGATGGGATTGGGGAAGATGGGGGAGAATGGTGGAAGGGGTGACATTGATCAAGATATATGACATGTTGAACTAAAACCCCTTTGTGCAACTAAAAAAAAAGTGGGTCTTTTCAGAGGTGATTAGGTTAGAGAAAGTCTCGAGGCTGGGGCCCTTATAATGGGATTAGTGCCTTTATAAAGAGAGGCAACAGTGAGCAAGCATGCTCACCTTTTCTCTGCCATAGGCAGACACAGAAAGCATGTATTCCTAAGCCCTCTTGAGACCCTGATAATGCTAACACTCCATTCTTAAACTTCTAAGCCTCTAAAACTGTGAAAAGAGATTTCTACTGATGAAGCCATCCAGCAATGGTCTTCCTGATGGTAGTCCAAGCTGACTAATTTCTCAGTAAACTCCTCTCTGTGAATTTTCTTATTTAATGTGCACAGTAATCCTAGGAAGTATTTTTTAAACTGGCACATAACTACATAAACATATTATGGGATACAATATGATAATTTTGTGTATGTATATTTTGTGTATGAGCAAATCAATATAATTAGCATTCCATTTTAAATATTTATCAGAACTTCTGGACTCTTCTAGTTATTTTGAAACATGTCATAAATAGTGGACTGTATTATGTGAGTGTGCTATAGAACACGTAACCTTATCTATCCTCTCACATCCCCACTTGCCCTATACTTCCTAGTCTCTAGTGACTCTATTCATTGATTCTTTGATGAGTTTGATTTTTTTCATTAGCTTCCACAAATGAGTGGGAATATACAGTATCTTTCTCTGTAAGATTATGTCCTCCAGCGTTACCTATTTGGTTTAGAATAGCAGGACTTCAACCAGGCACCCATGGCTGACATCTGTAATCCTAGCTACTTAGGAAGCTGAAGGTCTGAGCATAGCAATTGCAACCAGCCAGGGGAAGAAAAGTCCATAGCATTCTTATCTCCAATTAGCCATAAAAATCTAGAAGTGGAGGTGTAGCTCAAGTGGTAGAGCTCCAGCCTTGAGTGAAAAAGTTAAAAGATAGCTCCCAGGGTGTCAGACAGAACTCAAGCCCTGGGTTTAAACCTTGGTACTGGCAGACACAAAAAATAGGACTTCATTCTTGGTCCTGGACTTGAACTCAGGGCTTGGGCACTGTCCCTGAGCTTTTGTGCTCAATGCTAGCTCTCTACCACTTGAGCCACTGTTCTACTTCTAGCTTTTTTCATGGTTAATTGGAGGTAAGAGTCTTATGGACTTTCCTGCTCAGGCTGGCTTCCAATGGCAATCCTCAGATCTCAGCCTCCTGAGTAGCTAGGATTACAGGTGTGAACCATTGGCCTGGCAGGACTTCATTCTTTTTTTTTTTTTTTTAATAGCTGAATAGTATCCATTTTCCTTCTTCACTCATGAGTTGATGAGCACCTTGCTGGATTCCATATCTTGACTATTATGAATAGTGCTACAATGAAGAGAAGCAGACATTAATATTCTTTTATAGCTAAGGGAATCAAGTCTCAGCAAATTTAAAATTATTGGCTGCAGCTGGGACTGTGGCTTAGTGTTAGAGTGCTTGTCTTGCATGCATGAAGCCCTGAGTTCGATTCCTCAGTACCTCATACACAGAAAAAGCCAGAAATGGTGTTGTGGCTCAAGTGGTAAAGTGCTAGCCTTGAGTAAAAGAAGTTCAGGGACAGTGCCCAGGCCCTGGGTTCAAACCCCAGAACTAGCAAAAAGAAATGTTGGCCCAAGTTCTGTAGCAGTAAAATGAAATGACTGACCCAGATCTTCTGAGTGTAGATGTAATGCTTTGAATTTCCATATTCTGAAGCAATTGTTTCGAACATCTCCAAGTCATCCAGAACAAATGTCATTTCTATTTCCATCTTAAAATTGACAGTTGAGTATTATATTAGCCAGAATGAAATAAACCAAATGTTCATTTATATGTGAATGAACAACTTGAGATATGTCTTTCAAGGACTACTACTCATCTATTAAGATGTGTTACGATATAGATCAATTACAGAATTATATACTAAGTGAAAAAAACAGAAAAGATACATATTGTTTGGTCCATTTGTATAAAACTCTAGGAAGTATAAACTAATCTATAGTGACTAAAAGTAAGTCTTTGTTTGCCTGGGTGTGTAAGTAGAGGTAGTACAAAGAAACTGTTGGAATAGATGGAAATCTTATTTCAATTGTGGTCATGAATACTTACATCAAAATTAATCAACTTGCATACTGCAAATATGTGAAACCTCGCTCATCAATAAATCAATTAAAATTTCTGGAGAGGGGCTGGGAAGGTGGCTCTGTGGTAGAGAGCTTGCCTTGCAGGAATGAGGCCCTGGGTTCAATTCCTCGCACCACATAAGCAGAAACAGCCAGACGTGGTGTTGTGGCTCAAGTGGTAGACTGCTAGCCTTGAGCTGAAGAGCTGAGGGACAGCGCCCAGGCCCAGAGTTCAGGCCCAACAACCAACAACAGCAACAACAACAACAACAATAAAGAGCTTGGGATATAGCTCAGTGGTAGAACACTTACCTATCATGTGCAAGGCTCTGGGTTCAATCCCCAGCATGGTGAAAACAAAGAAAGCCTAGGGAGCACTGGGACGGGCATTGGTGGCTCATGCTTCTAATTGTAGCAACTCAGGAGGCTGAGATATGAGGATCTTGGTTGGAAGCCAGAGCAAGCAGAAGACTCCATGAGACTATCTCCAATTAGGTACCAGAAAAGCCAGAGTGGAGCTGTGGCTCAAGTGGTGGAGTGCTAGCCTTGAGCAAAAAAAAAAAAAAAATTAAGGAACAGCACCCAGGTGTTGAGTTCAAGCCCCAGTAACACCCCCCTCTCCTCTCCCTCTCCCTCTCCCTCACCCTCTCTCTTTTTCTCTCTCTCTTTCTCTCTCTTCCTTTCTCTCTCTCTCTTTCTCTCTCCCTCTCTCTCTCTTTCTCTCTTCCTTTCTCTTTCTTTCTCTCTCTCTCTCTCTCACTCACACACACACACACACAAGTGGAAGAATTCAGTTAAGAAAAATAATGTTACTGTTTCAATTTTATGCAGAATGGCCTGGGATTTTTTTTTAAAGAATAACCTGTTTTCCATAATCCAGAAGAACCCAATTAATTAGGTCAGTTCTATAATTTCTCAATTTTGACAGTAGGTGGCTTTCCTGACCCTGGCACCTTTATTTTTAAATTTGGACACTTCACAAAAAACTGAGGAGAGTGTTATAATTCACTCTCAGTAAGTGGCCTTCCTGTCTCAATTATCTTTGTTTGCAGGATTTCTAAAAGGAATAAACTATTCTCATTTGTACAAAGCATTTTCTTAAGTGTTCAGAGTTACAAGACATGAATTACAGACTGTTTTAAAGAAAGAGTGTCTATTCTTAAAGTTCCACTGAGACAAAAACTGGCACAGGATCTGAGGCTACTCTAGGAAGGAGCTACTATTTCAGTCTTTCTTTTAACTAGAATGTTCTCTTTCTCTTAGAGGGTACCTTTTCTCTCTACAAGTCTACTCTGTTCTCCTTTTACTTATTGTTGCATTGATTTTTTAAGTTGCTTTGCCCCAAATATCTTCAATGTGCCCATCAGATCCCCTCTTTCTCCTACTCCTCAATGCTTTTTCCTAGAAGCCTGGCCTGGATGTGTCATACCAACAGAATGAAATCAGTGTATTTATTTTCCTTGGCCCTCTCTTTAGCTGATCACTTCAGGTAACAGAATCCCTTACCCAAAGACCATCTCTCCCTTTAAGACGGCTCACTCTGAATAACTTTCCCTTCTCAAACTCCCTTTTATCTTATCCCTTCAATCTACATGTGGTAATAGGTCCCTTGCTGCCTAGGCAGAGTTTCTCATGTCACTATGACTCCCCTATACCCTATCCACACACTTGCAATGAGTCTCTCTTCAACTCACTCTAATTTCTACTTGCCATTTATGTCTTCTTAGGACCCTAAAATATTATTATATTTTATATTATATTATTATATACATTATTTGATGTTCCTTAACTTAACTTGAAACTGTCCTAAGTCCAAAAGGCATTTAACATACCTAGCATTGAATATCATAGCCTAGCATAGCCTACCTTAAATGTGCTCAGAACAATTACATTAGCACAGAGTTGAGCAAAACCATCTAACACAGAGCCTGCTTTGCAATAAGGTATTGAATAGCTCATGTACCATATTGAAAGTGAAAAACAGATTGGTTGTATGGATATGCTTTTGGTGCCATCATAAAGTTAAAAAAAAGTTAAGCCATCATTAAGTCAGAAATAGTTTTTAACCTATGTTGTGGTGGTAATGGTAGTGGGGTGTGCTTCTGTGTGTATGCATGAGTGTGTGTGTGTGTGTGTGTGTGTGTGCGTGCATGCATGTGCGTGCACTTTAAAATTGTGTGAACAATGGAGTGAACAATGCCAGGGATTGAACCTAGGGCCTCACACATGTTATGAAAATACTCTCACACTAAGATACAGCCCCAAACCCTGTGTGTTTTATTTAATTCCTGCTTCAAATCTGTCACAGATTTGACATTGCTTCAATTCTACCCTGTTACCTGATATGTGCTGTGTTTCCCAATCTCAATATCAGGGTCAATCCAAACCATGCTTCATTATATATTAAAAACATCATTTCCACCAGCATGGATTTGACATCAGTCTTGCACTGATAAATATATTTTATGTTGTGCATACCTGTAATCCCAGTAGTCTTGGGAGGCAAAGGCAAGATGATCTTGAGTTTGAGGCCCTTAGTCTGGACTACCTTGTGAGGCTGTGCCTCAAAACAGAACAAAGTGTATGTACGTGCGTGCGTGCGTGTGTGTGTGTGTGTGTGTGTGTGTGTGTGATATTTTTACTTTATTCTTTCTTTCAATTCCACTGTTTGAATAGTGGGCCAGAATTTTTACTTTGCTGATTCACATTTTTATTTCTTCCTCTGGGATCAGAATCTTAACTTGAACCCTAGCCTGACTGTCTGGACAGAAAAATGAAGTCTAGCATTTGGCAGTCCCTTCTCTCTGGAATCTAACCCAATATTTATGGTGGTGATTTCAAACTCGAAAGACCAAATCAGGCTTGGTTGCACTTGACCATGATCCCAGCTATGTAGGAGGCTGAGGCAGGAGGATGATGAGTTTGAGGCTAGCTTGGGTTACATAATGAGACCCAGGATAAATATAAAAGCAAACAAATAAACTATAGCAATGATTTATTGTTGTTATTGCTTGGAATACTTTGTTGAGAAGTATGGTAGGGAATTTTATGGTGAAGAAGTTAACAGGACTATACCTGATTAAAAAATAGTTTGTCTTAGAGGCCAGGTTGGGGAATGCAGAAGGAAGAATGGTGGCAAGCATGTCACAACATTGTCAGCTTTGGCTTAGAGACTCCAGCTGCTTGCTCCTCGTTCTAGATTAGATTGCACATTAATGTCAATCATTTAAACCTACATCTTTGGATATTGTTATTTGGACTGAGGTTACCCTCTTAGGGGTGGTCCTTCCAGGAGTCAGGCGGCTGTGATAGAGGTCATTGTTTACAAGGCAGGACAGCCTGTTCTATATTACTGCTTCCTTTATGCCTAGGGTAGTGGTAACAGCTTTTCATTGTTACAACAATGAAAGCCCCGCATTGCTTCACTATTATTTGTTGGTTCTCCTACACCTTCATAAATTGTCTCTCCTCATATGATGGTATTTTGGGTGTACCATCTGTTTCCTGTGAATATCTATACTAATATAGCCACTTACTATGTACAAGGCCCTAAGGATGCCACAATAAACAAGAGATAAAAATACCTGCTTTCTGGAGACTACATTTTAGTTTGTTTCAAGATGCCTTGCAGTCAGGACTGCAGAGAGGTTTTAACCCTGCCTGTCTCACTCAGACTGCATGCCTTTCTTGTCATTAATTACAATTAAGGATGTGGACACATGTGCCTGAAAGTATGTGTTGGTGTGAACTCTTATAATTAGAACTTAAGGAAATCCTGAGGGCAGGAACTCTAAAAGACAGAGAGGTTATAAAGATGAATAGGACCAGTTAAATAAGTACTAGACTCACAAACCTGATGTAATTAAAAAGACTCTCATAGACGTTTTTGAGAAGAACTTTGAAAATGTAGAAGAGGGAATGATTAACTTGCTTTGGAGACTGGAAAGGATTCTTGGAGGTGATGCTTGACCTGAGCTTGGATGGATGAGTAATACATTGTCCTAAAGAAGAAAAGGAAAGGAAATTTAAGAAGAGGAAAAGAGTTTGTTGTATGGTGGCTCGTACCTGTAATCCTAGCTACTCAGGAGGCTGAGATCTATGGATCATACTTTGAAGCCAGCCACGGCAGGAAAGGAGTTGTGAAACAGCCTTAAAATATGTCAAAATGATGCTTAGTTGGCTATATGACTAGAGGACAACATTGAGGATGGTGGCAAGGAATGGAACTAGAAAAGATATTCAGAGACCAGGCTGTAAGGGGTAGTCATGTATGCAAGGCAAGTGCTCTACCACTGAGCCACCTTCCCAGCCCCGGGGTAGTCATGTATGAAGAATTTTCCGTTTATTCCAGTAAGTTAGAGAAAGCCCTTATTTTTTTTTTTAAATTGGAAAATGGAAAAAATCAGATCTAAGTTTTTAAAAGAAAATGTGGGGAGATGGAAATAGGTAGAGCAGTAAAACTGAACAGCAATCAAAACCAGCAGAATAGCTAGATTTTTAAAGCAGCAGTGGAAGAGACAATGACAATATGACAATAAAAGCAAAAGAATGGATTTTGAGTTTTGTGGACATTTAGGGGTAGAATCAAAAGGTTCTGATGGAAATGGAAAGGAAAAGGAAAGATGATGTCAAAAAGATAGAAGAGTCAGCAGCTTGGCAGAAATCAGAGAAAGAGAAACTAACATCTGTCTTAATGAAGGAGACAAACTTAATGCAGAAGTATGAACCTTTAGCAACTGGAGATACTGGCATATCTGAAGGTGAAGGGTGAGTTGCAAATAGATGAATAGGCTGACAAAGAGTTTTAGACTCACAAACCTATCTTTTTGGAAGAATCTCTGTTCTTTAGGCTTTAACTCAGGAATATTAGGCATGACAGAGGGCAGGAATAAAGGATAAAATTGTAAAAGATTAGCCAGGCTGGCTTTGAGCCACAATCCTCAGATCTCACCCTTCTAGTAGCTAGGATTACAGGTGTGAGCCACCAGTGCCCAGCTCAAAAATCCTTACTTTTTATGGGCCAGTTTTTTGGACTTTTTCACCAGTGAAGGGATATTTAATTTATTCATGTATTTTTGGTGTTGGTTCACTGGAGCTTGAACTCAGGGCCTGGGCACTATTTTTTCTCAAGGCTACACTCACCACTTGAGGCACAGCTCCACTTCGGGCTTTTTGGAGGTGAATTGGAGACAAGAGTCTCATAGACTTTCCTGCCCAAATCGGTTTTGAACCATGATCCTCAAATCTTAGCCTCCTAAGTATCTAAGATTACAGATGTGAGCTACCAGTTCTTGATGTGAAGGGATATTTTAATAACAAGAGACTCATATCACTACTAAACATAATAGTACATATCACAAATCTACAGCCATCTATTTTTATTTTTCCAATTCTAGTATTTAGTCAAAAATGAGTAAAGCTATACTACTCCAGGATTACCTTGTGTAGGCACTAAAAATAAAATAAAAACAAAACAACAACAAAAACTCCTATGATTTCTCATGAATGCATTAATCTTAAATAAGCTGCTGAAAAATCAGTATCTACATTTACCCACATTGTGGCAATGATCTTAAGGAAAAAAAATCACTGTCTACCATAGCAGGGTCTATTAATAGTCTCCTAAGGCTCATGATCATAAATGGAAGTACATTTTTGACATGAACGTGGCATCACCTTTCCTGTCATCTTTTCGTACTTTTAATGGTTCTAGTCTTGCTACTGTCAGCGTAATAAAGGCATCAGCAACATTAGCAATACATGGAAGCTTATTAAAAACACAACCTCAAGTTAAGACCCCTGGTGTAGGCAGTGTCTCAAAACACTGTCTACAGTGAAATTTACAAAAGTATTTAAAAGTTAGGCAAAGGAATGTGAATTTGTCTTTCAAAAGGTGGTTATGTTTCTGATACATACTAAATCTTAGAGCCACTAGTGATTTTTAAATGTTAGCATGTATTAGCATAGATTGCACCCTCTAAATATGCAACCAATTTCTATTTTCTCCAGAGTCTACTTTTTGTAGCCATAAGATGCACACAGAAATGGACGTGATAAAAGCTCAGAATTTAAGCCTCATGCCTGTAATCCTAGCTATTCAGGAGGCTGAGCTCTGAGGATTGTGATTAGAAGCCAGCCCAGGCAGAAAAGTTTAAGAGACTCTTCTCTCCAATTAACTACTAAAAAGTCAGAGGTAGAGCTGTGGCTCAAATGGTAGAGCACTAACTTTAAGCATAAAAGCTTAAGGACAATACCCAGGCCCTGAGTTCAAGCTCTAGGACTTACACACACACACACACACACACACACACACACACACACACACACACACACACACACACACACACACACCCCACTCACAGACAGTTCAGAATTTGTGAACACTTTGTGTGTATGTGTGTGTGTGTGTGTGTGTGTGTGGTGTGAGTCATGGGGCTTGAACTTGGGGCCTGGGCACTGTCTCTGACCTCTTTTGTTCAAGGCTAGTACTCTGCCTTTTTGAGCCATAGTGCCACTTCCAGTTTTCTGGTGGTTAATTGGAGATAGAGTCTAATGGACTTTCCTGCCCTAGCTGGCTTTGAACTATGATCTTCAGATCTCAGGCTCCTGAGCAGCTAGGATTATAGGTGTGAGCTACCAGCACCCAGCCAATTTGTGAACTTTTAAATTTATTTCTACTTTTAAATCAGGATATGATTCTTAGATAGGCTACATCCATCTCACTTAAGAGCTTGTCTGAAGCCAGGAGCCAGTGGCTCATGCTTGTAAGCCTAGCTACTCAGGAGGCAAAGATATGAGGACTGATGTTTGAAGCTATCTGGAGCAGGAAAGTTTGTGAGACTCTTATCTCCAGTTAGCCACCAAAAAAACCAAAACAAAACAAAAAAACAGAAATTGAGTATAGCTCAAGTGGTAGAGTACTAGCTTTGAGCAAAAAAGCTCAGCATAGCACCCAGTCCCTGAGTTCAAACCCTTTGTCTGAAAGGCTGATTTCCCCACAGCACCACACACAAGCTGTAACAATGGCGCTCTGATTTGAGAAGGCCAAAAGACAATGGCAGGCACAGTATAGAATAGCAGTCATGCTTTATTCACAGTCTCTCCTGTTCACAGATGCATTATCAACACAGTACTAGCAGCACTTAGTATACGGGCCCTTGTCCTCCAGTGTTGCATGTTTATATTCCTACAAGACAAAAGCAGCATCTGGCCAAGTATGGCCTCAAGGCTACCTAAGGTATCAAATGTGTACACAACTCCAGGTTACATGAATATACTGAAGCAGCTGAATCATAGTCCTTGGGAAGTGAAGACTCAAAGCTTTCCAGAAGTTATGGTAAGGAACTACATTTACCCCCCTCCTACTGAGACAGCATCTTCAAAGTGAGGAGATCTGCTTTACAAGTTCGCCTGGTGGTTCTTAAGCTCTGTACAGATCCTTGCAGCTGTTTGGAGTCCTGTTAAACTAATATCTTCGCATCACCACATCAAGATTCAACTACACCACTGGGGAACACAATAGTAGTATCATCTTTGTAGGTAAGATGTAAATATTTTGATGTCACAGCTACCACAGACAATGCAGCCCTTAACTATTAGCCAAAAATTACTCATACAGTATTTTCTAGAAATGTTCTTGTATGTATACCTTTAGAAGTTTCCAAAGTAAGTTAGTCTAATAAGTGTGTGTGAGAGAGAGAGATGTGGGGGAGGGGAAAGAGAGAGAGAGGCAGACCTAAAACTTATTACCAAAAATTATTTCCCTTTTTCTTGACTCAGGGATTTTTTTAACCTTTCAATATATGCATGGAAATTAAGTAGCATGGAAGTATCTTTCACCCAAGGTTATGAGTGGTGAAATTTAAAATTGAAAGAGGTTTTAAAATTCAGACCTTAAGTGGAAACCTATGTTGAATATATATTGACTTCTACTAAAGTCAACTCAGTCCATCTACTTGAAACATAAAAGTATTACCAGAGAATCCATATATCCATCTCTCTCTCTACACATGTATACATACAAGTATACACACAAGTATGTGTGTATACATATACATACATATTTATATATGTATATACACATATGTATATATATATATAGTATATAGATATATGTGTCTATATAAATATGAATAAATAAATAAATAAACAAATACACACACATATACCAGGACTGGACTTTGAACTCAGGGCTTTGTGCTCTTACTTGACTTTTTTACCCAAGGCTGGAACATTACAACTTGAGCCAGAGCTCTACTCTTGGCTTCTTGTTAGTTAATTGGAGATAAGAGTCTCTAGGATTTATCTGTCTGTGCTGGCTTTGAATTGTGATTCTCAGATCTCAGCCTCTAGAGTAGCTAGTATTATAGATGTGAGCTACCAGCACCCAGCTTTAGAATTCTTTTTAAGAGTGATAACCCTATTGAGAGCCCTCCTGAACCAGCACAATGGTATTCACATTCAATCTACTTTGGCAGAAAGATTGTTCTCTCTTTAGATCCTCCTGATATTTTCTTCCTGATGTTGATTTTACTTTAAACATATTCAACAAACTAATTTTCAGGCGATACAAAGATTCAAACCATAGACTCTCTAGACTCGAATTACTTTATTTTCTTCACATTGGTTCTCTCATTTCCCCTTTGGTCATATTTTTTTTCTTGTGAACCAACTCCTACTTTATACAATTACATGATAATTATACAATTATATGATAATAGCAATGTGAAACCCCTGGTTAACAAGTAATTGTTATTCTATGACAAGGCTTGCTCTCCAAAAACCTATTCACATTCAATCTGCTCTTGGCAGGAAGATTGTTCACTCACCTGATATTAATTTTACTTCATATATTTCTTTTGCCCTTTGGTTTTAGGTATTTACATTACTATGTCAAAAATGAGTGTGGTGCTTCTGGGTGAAAGGAACCTTCATTTGTTTTTAGTTTTAAATACATACACCACTACTTCTATAGTAAATGATTTCCAACTCCCCAGGAGGAATCTAGCAACTCTAGTCTTTTTTTTTTTCTTTGCAGGTCATGGGGCTTGAATTCTGGACCTGAGCTCTGTCCCTCACCTCTTCAGCTCAAAGCTAGTGCTCTACCACTTGAGCTACAGTGCCACTTCCAGTTTTCTAGTGGTTTATTGGAGATAAGAGTTTCACGGATTTTCCTGCCTGGGCTGGCTTCGAACTAATATCCTCAGATCTCAGCCTCCTGAGTAACTAGGATTACAGATGTGAGCCAGTGGCACCCAGCTTAGCAACTCTAGTCTTAAAAAGGCCCTTGCAGTAGATTTTATTTGCCTGGTGCTGGGGATTGAACCCAAGGATTCACACGTGCTAAGGATGGACTGTACTACTGAGCTACACTCCCAGCCCTTGAAGCAGTTTTTTATTATGCTTATTGTTATTGTTGTTGTTATTGTTATTATTTTTTGCAGAGGATTGAGCTCCAGGCTCTGAGCTGCATCTCCAATCCCCTGAATGGATTTTAACCAGCTGTTAAGCTGTGACTTGAAATTAAAATATAGGAGGGAATGATATGAACAGTTCAGAGATAAGTATCTGCTATTAAATGAGGTTGGATTCTCCCTTTACTTAAAAAGTAATCTGATTTGGGAATTGGATGGGAACAAATTTCAAGCTATTTTACTGTGCTTTCAGGGAGAGAATTGGTATATCCAAGGAAACAGAACTTCACAAAATACTCTAAAGACATCTAAAGAGTGTTAAGTTAGAATAACTCCTAAAGTTGGCACTATCTCTGAGTGTGAGATCTAATAAATTCTAGGCATTTATATTTTTTCATTCAATATATAAAGACTGAGAATTGCATGACAGCAGATGGCTAGCTTACTCTAGGACTCATTGAAAGTACACTAGGTCAGGAATGTTGGTGTTTGCCTAACATAACAACTCAAACTTCAACATAATTTTTTATAAAACTAATTTAGTAGAGGAAGATTAGTTTGTATTTTTATAGCTATTTGATTTTCTTCATAAGTTTACCTTTATTTGAAAATCTCAGAATGATGAATTTATATGTGCTACTTTACTAATACTATAATATTTGGATGAAAGTTAGAATTTTATTTCTGTATATATTTTTAACCCATCCTATGGCTTGAACTAAGGGCCTGGGCACTGACTCTGAGCTTCTTTTGCTCAAGGCTACCACTTTACCAGTTTAGCCACAGCATCACTTCTGGCTTTTTCTGTTTATATGCTACTGAGGAATCAAACCAGGGCTTCACGCATGCTAGGCAAGCACCCTACCACTCAGCCACATTCCCAGCCCTACTGATAGTGTTTTGTTTTTGCAGCACTAGGGATTGAACCTAGGGCTTTGTACACTCTAGGCAAGCATTCTACCACTGAGCTGGTAGAATGACTTGAACTGAGGCTTGAATTCTGGGCCTCATGCTATCAATCAGCTTTTCTGCTCATGGTTGGAGCTCTACCATTTAAGCCACAGGTCATGTTCAGCTCTTTTTTTCTTCTTCTTTTATCTTTGGTAGTAGTCAATTGAAGCTAAGACTCTCAAGTAGTATTCTGCCCCCTCTTCCCAAGAGCTTCAAATCTTGATCCTCAGACTCTCAGCTTCGGGGCTGGGAACTTGCATGCCTGAGGCCCTGGGTTCGATTCCTCAGCACCACATAAGCAAAAAGAAAAAAGCGGAAGTGGCACTGTGGATCAAGTGGTAGAGCACTAGCCTTGAGCTGAAGAGCTGAGGGACAGCGCCCAGGCCCAGAGTTCAGGCCCCATGACCGGACCCAAAAAAAACAAACAAACAGACTCTCAGCTTCATGAGCTGTTAGGATTACAGGCATGAGCCACCAGCGCCTGACCCTATTTTCTTTTTCTTCTCCTTCCTTCCTTCCTTCCTTCCTTCCTTCCTTCCTTCCTTCCTTCTTTCCTTCTTTCCTTCCTACTTTCCCTCCTTTTTTTTTTTTTTTTTGTTGTTGTTGGTGGTCATGGGGCTTGAAATTAGGCCCTGGGCACTGTTCCTGAGCTCTTTTTTGCTCAAGGTGGTGTTTTAGCACTTTGAGCCCTAGCTCCACTTCTGGTTAATTGGTGATAAGTGACTTTCCTGCCCAGGCTAGTCTTGAACTGCGATCCTTAGAACTCAGTCTCCTGAGTAGCTAGGATTATAGATATGAACCACCTGGCTTGGCCCTATGTTCTTAATAGTTATACACAACTAGCATAAAGATATATCAGATAGACTTGTATTGGAGTCTTTTTCCAAAACTTTTAAAATTCAGTTTTAGTATTTGCTATGCCAATGATAAACTCTAATAAGGCACACATATCTTGTTCTGGCCTAAGTCTTTTAACCTGTTGGCCTGCAAAGAAACAAAAAAAAGTTTACTCCTTGCTGAGTCATTGTAAGAATATTTTTATTTTTATTTTTTTGCTTGAAATTTAATATATACTCAAGAATTGTTTTGCCCAATGTCAGCATAAGGGCAAGTTAGATAATATGGTTTAAAGCTTGAGGGAGCTGCACAACATCTTGGGGTGTGTCTAGATAATGCGATTTTCTGTGAATGTCAAGGCACAGAAGCCTGTACTATTTTCACTTGTCTGGAAAACTTATAACTCATCTCAGCTTGATTTCTTTTGAAAGTAAGGTCTTACTATGGTGCTTGCAGAGAAATGAAAAAGAATTCTATGAAAGCCAAATTCCACTTCCTTTTGCTTCAATTTACAACTAGAGGACAATTCTAGACTCATTTTTTTAGAATGATTGCTAATTTCTAATCATGTAGGATCCATGAGGGTAGGGATGTTTTTGTTTGTTGCTCCTCCCAGTAGGATAGAGGGTACTAGCACATAGCAGATACTTGGGGGAATATGTGTTAAATGAATTGGATAGTGACTTCTAGGTCTCAAATACTGATAAACCTTGTGTGATTGCCCTATAGAACACTCTATTGTAAGAGTCTAGAATTAATATTGAACCAGATATCTGTTATTTTAGTCTTTTTAGCATCACTTTTTCCCTTCCAAGGTGACCTTAGTTATGTGTTGGTCAGCTTTCTGATACTATAGTTAAATATTAGAAACAATCAGCTTACAGAGAAACACAGTTCATTTGAGATCACACTTTTGATGTTCCAATCAATGATCAGTTCTAAGCATATCATGGTAAAACATATGTGGCAAAGCAAACTTGTTGATAGGAAGGCCAGGAGACAAAAGAGAGATAGAAAGATTGAAAGACACAAGAGTCCCATGTCTTCAAGGGTACACTGCCCCCCAAGACCTGAGGACCTCCCATAAAGCTCCAGCTATTACAGGTTCTACCATCTCTTAATATCACACATCAGGGACCCAGGCTTTAACCCAGGCTTTAATGGCCTTTGGGGGCCATTCAAGATTGCAACTGTTGCAGCAACCAACTCAGTGTGGATTCTCTCTTTCTTGACCACAGGGGCTAGTTTGTGACCATGACCTGTCCCGCTCAATTCTTATCACACTGTTGGTTTCTGATCCAAGTCAAGACAGACTGCCCTATGACTTTCCTGCTTGAACTAATAAAAAAGACTGTCTCTATGTGCTTGAGTATAAGATGGGTATGGTTTAATTAGAATCTAGAGAAAGGAACAGGTATCTTTCTTACCATAGAGCTAGAACCTGAGCAAGCCAATCAGAGGCAAGAAACATTGAAAGATAAGGAGGGGAGAGGAGAGAGTCTTGTCTCTTAATACCACAACTCATATTTATTCTTTAAAAAATAAACACCAAATATGAAAGTAATAAATGTTCATTGCAAAAAAATCAGAAAATGCAACAGCATGAAGAAAATTATAGGGTTTATTTTGTGTGTGTGTGTGTGTGTGTATGTGTGTATGTGTGTGTGTTTGTGTCTGTGATAGTGAGATTTGAACTCCAGGCTCATAGTAGGCAAGTACTCTACCACTTAAGCAACCCTCACAGCTCTTCTTTTAGCTATTTTTCCAGTAGCATCTTGAGTTTATGTCTGGGCCAATCTGGACCAAAATTCTGTTTATATTTCCTGTGTAGCTAAAATGACAGATGTGAACCACCATGCCTTATTGATTGAGATGGGTCTCAAGAATATTTTGCCCAGGACTAGTCTTAAACCATGACCACCTTGCAAGTAGCTAGGATTACAAGTATGAGCTGGTGTGCCCAACTTGAAAAAATGTATAGTTATTTGGAGTCCATCACCCAGGCACTATCTTTTTGGTCTATATCCTCCATATATACACACAAAAATATTTTTCTTATCTTAAACCCATGAGGTCATGAGATTTTAGTCTCCTTCCATCAATTTATGAGTCATAAATATCTGGCTATCTTGCTATGGCAAAGGTTCACCTGGTAAAGGTTTGGTTCTGAACCCTGTGGCAGTATTAGGAGATGACAGAACCTTTAAGTCTTCTACCTGTTAAGTGGAGTGGCCCTCAAAGGGACTAGATTTTTAGCCTCTTCATTTTTTTTTTCACTTTCTAGCTCTTACACATGCTATTGCCATGCCCAAAGTAACAGACAACTAATCACGAATTCGATACAGGTCCTTTTCTCTGCCCTTTAAAGAATAAAAATGGACAGGCTCTGGTAGCTCATGCCTGAAATCTGAGGATCCAGCCCAGGCAGGAAAATTCTTGAGACTTAGCTCCAATTTACCACATGAAAACTGGAAGTACAGCTGTGGCTCAAAGTGATAGAGCATTGCCCATGAGTAAAAAAGCTCAGGGACAGTGCTCAGTCCCTGAATTCAACTCCATAACAAACAAAAAATAAAATAAAATAAAAATGAAAATGCAGGAAAATGTTTAACGTAAACCGAGTACCTTTATTTGAAAGTGAAAGGAAAGCCATAAAAGAAAGTAGAAAGGCAAGGCACCAGTGGCTTATACCTGTAAACCTAGCTAGCTACTCGGGAGGCTGAAATCTGAGGGTCACAGTTCAAAGCCAGCCTGGGCAAGAAAGACATGAGACTCTTATCTCCAATTAGCCACCAGAAAACCAGAAGTGGTGTTGTGGCTCAAAGTGGTAGACTGCTAGCTTTGAGCAAAAATAGTTCAGAGACAGTGCCCACACCTTGAGTTCAAGCCCTACTACTGCCAAAAAAAAAAAGAAAGAAAGAAAAGAAAAAAAGAATTAGCAGACTTCCCAAGTGGGAAGGGATCTCCCGAGTTATTCCATAAGGGAAATCCTGTTCCTGCTAGATAATTGATCCTTAGTCTCCTTTAGGTTGATTTGTTAAGTAGTGGTTTGTTAGAGTATTTTAGACATTGCCAGAGGGTTGCTCACTGCAGAAGGTCTTTCAGATTAGTGGGAGGACTTGCCTTCTGCTTTTGTGTCTGGTTTAGGCATGTGCCTGACTTGGAACCTGCCACCCTGGGTGGGAACAAGAAAGGTGACTTATGCCCTTTGTTTCTTGCCATGTAGGCCTTTGTCATTAGTTGCCTTTTATCCCAACTTCCTAAATGAGTCAAATATCTGTCCCTCAAACTGAAGCCTTTTAAGCCATGAACCTTTAGTTTTTAAAAGTTGATTATCTATTACTAACAAGTAATGACAGAAAGCTAGTTATAGTGACACATACTATATGTGAACCCAGCACTTGGACTGCTGAGGCAGAGGGATTGTGGATTAAAGGACTCCCTGGACTACACAGGGAGTTCCAAACCAGCAATACTCTGTCTCAAAAAAGTAACAAAGGGAACAAACACAAATCCCAATAAAGATAGATTTACATCAATGTTTTGTTTTGCTGATCCTGGGGCTTGAACACAAGACCTGGGCCTCTTTGTACCCAGGGAGACACAACATTATGTCTGGCTTTTCTTGAGTAGTTAATTGGAGATAAGAGTCTCACAGACTTTCCTTCAGGGGCTGGGCTTCAAACCATGATCCTCGATCTCACCCTCCTGAGTAGCTAGGATTATAGACGTAAACCACCAGTGTCTGGCTTACATCATTGTTTTTTTTGGCTAGTATTCCATTGTGCATATTAAATATAATTTACTTAACTACTCCTGTTGTTTTAAATAGCTCTTAAAAGCTCTTTATTGTTTTCCTGAAGTAAATTTTAACGTTGACTGACTTCTTAGCACTTCCCCCTGAGACTTTCTTCTAAATTTTCTCTGTTTAACAATGAACATTTGGAGATTATTAGTTGGGGTAAGGGAAGAGGAAGCAGACTTTTATGAACCTTTGAAAATAGAAAATATTATCTGTGTAACTATGAAATAGATCTTTCTAAGGAAAGTTTAAGCATGTTAATGTCAGAGAAATGATGAATATTGAAAATGTTGATAAATTTGTTTCCAGATAGATTGAAAACAATGTTTGCATAAATGTTTTGGTAATGACTGTGCCATTTGCTGAATGGTAACTCTCTAATTACCAGGGTGTGGACCTGCAGTTACCTGAGCAAACACAATTGCACCAAAGGCACCATTTATGCTTTGCTAAGGTAACAAAGCAAGGCTCTAAAACAGGAAATTGAGGATCTACAAATGTATAAGTATTCAATTTAAAGCAACAGGACAAATCAGAAACAGAAGATGTTTGAACAGTGGGGTGGGGAGATTATAAGAGCAAGATGGGAAGATGAGCTTGTATCTCAAAAACTTGATAAATTATAGTTAGGTGCCGGTGGCTCACACTTACAATTCTAGCTACTCAGGAGACTGAGGTATCAGAATTGCACTTTGAAGCCAACCCTTACAGGAAAGTCTGTGAGATTCTTCTCTTCAATTAACTTGATGGCATCAAAGAGCTGGAAGTAGTAGAGTACCAACCTTGAGTGAAAGAGCCAAGCAAGGTTCAAGCCCTGGAAATGGCTCATACTCACACACAAAAATCTTGATAGATTACAACTAGAAACATGTGAATAGTTACTATTGAACACTCGATATTTGTTTCCAATATGCTAGACTTTTTATAAAAAACCAAAGCCAATTATAATGGAAACCCACACTCTGATAGAATAACTTTGAAAATGTGCTGTGAGGATCATGAAGCTGTTCTTTCCAAGTTCCCAGTATCCCTTATGCTTTCCATTCCCAAAGAGCTCTGCTGATATTGAAAAGCTCCAATTCCCTGATTAGTTATATAGCATTACCTTTGTTCCATAATAAGATAGTTAGGGAAATTGTACATGAGACTAAATCCAACTTGCCATTGGATCCTAGGAAAATATTTGGAATTGAGCATTTCTGTTTTTTTTACTCTTAGAGAAATGACAATAGATACAGTGTTAGCCTTGAGCAAAAAGCTCAGGGACAGCACCCAAGTCCTGTGTTCAATTCCTACTACCACCACCAACAAAATCAATAATAAACAAGGTGAGTAGTACTAGCAGCTCTGCTGTTAAACTATTCACAATGCTTTAGCTAAACCTTTGGGAACATTATGAAAGATTTATTGAAAAATATAGAATATACTCAAGAGCATGTTAAATTTATATTTCCAATCACTTTAGGTTTCAAATTCTTTGTATTTATTTCTTTTAAAGAGAAATCTTTCTTCTTCCAAATCCTAAAACAGCTTCCCAGGGAGAATTTTGTATAGCTATTTTCTTGCTTTTAAATCTTACAAAAAAATTTCTCCATCAGCCTCTGAGTACAAAACCACAGAATTCAATAGCACAGTAAACTTCAAGTGCTTCTTTTCTTATTGTGAACCTAACTAATAATAGTTAAAAGAAGTGTTAATATTGGAGAAATAATTATGGTTTTATGGTTTTATTGAGAAACAAAGGATTGTAATTGCTATTAGATCTTTGTATTATCTACTATGATTCTAAAACTTGATTTGGGAGAATAAGAATTTCAAATAAGTGAAGAGAGGAAAAATAATTATAAAAAGTACTAAATCAATTTAATATAATAGACTAAAAGTAGTTCATTATACAGAATAATACAAGTGTAGTATAGCAATAGTGTACATGTGTGTGAATTTATATTTCATACAGGAAAGAAAGGAATAGCCATTTTCAAAAACCTATTAATTTAGGCAAGTCATGGAGACTGAAGCAAGATTCTGCGTTCCAGGCCAGCCTGGATTATATAGTAAGATTCTATCTTTAAAAAATGAAACAAGATACCTACCAACTTGGAAAAATACTTTAGATTATTCTTTCATGCTATACATCCAAAATAAATTCCAGATGAACTAAACAGTATGGACAAAATATCATGGGAAAAATAGGAAGAAAATAGAACATGTAATAGACCATATAATGAAACATGTAATAAACTCAAGAGGATGATTGCTTCTAAAACTTACAAGGTAGGAGAAATATTAGCTGTTTTTTTATAAAGAAATAAAAATAAATATGTAACAACAGGATGAAAAAAATCTCTGTATCTTTTTTATATAAAGAGCTTATGTAAGTTTTTGATAAAGTTGTAGTAAGCCTCAAAGAGGCAAATGGCAGAGAGAGTAAATGTCATAACATAGTGAACAAACATAAAGGGAAAATTGTTTTGTTAGTAATCAAATCAATGCATACTAAGACAATAGAATATCAGTTTTCACTTAGGAGCATATTAGGAAATATTTGAGACCATTATATCAAATAAAGAAGAAGAATGAGGGTGGAGGTCAGTGGTAGCAACTGTGCCTGGTTTGTAAGACGCTCTGGGTCAGATACCCAGCACTACCAAACAAAATGAAACAAAGGTGTTACAAGCAGGTTCTGTATTGTATTGCTAGTCTCCATAAATCATTACCCTCTAACCCAATAGTTCTATATTCCCATATGCATAAGTATCTCACAGGAAATAACACTAAGGCTCAAGCCAATGAAGTTTTCTGACCTGTGGATAATATCACAGGTTAAAAAAAGTTGAGCCAGGCACCGGTGGCTCATGTCTATAATCCTAGCTACTCAGGATGCTGAGATCAGAAGATCATGGTTCAAAGCCAGACCAGACAGGAAAGTCCAATTAAACACCAGAAAACTGGAAGTGACTCTGTGGCTTAAGTGGTAGAGCACTTGCCTTGAGCTGAAGAGCTGAGGGACAGCACCCAGGCCCAAAGTTCAAGCCCCATGACCATCCAAAAAAAAAAAATTGATAACTTTGAAACAGAAAGCGAGAAAGGGAGAATGGAATGGAATATGAAGAATGAGTATATCCAAATAAAAGGGAAAAAATACAGTCTTAGTGGGAGAAATTCGAGGCAAAAGATGTATTTTTTCCCCCTCCTAGTCCTTTTTTCTTCTCCTTGCTTTAATTGCTATGTTTATAGTTGACATATCTTTTTTTGTTTGTTCATTTTTGAGATACGGTCTACAATGTTACTATGTAACCCAGGCTGCCCTCACAATAATCCTCCTGCCTCAGCCTCCCAGGTGCTAGGATTATATACATGTACCACTGTGCTCAGCAATGTACATACTTTTTGTTGGTGCCAGTTTTGGGACTTGAACTCAGAGTCTGGGCACTAACCCTCTACCATTTCAGCCACAGCTCCATTTCTGACTCGTGTGTGTGTGTGTGTGTGTGTGTGTGTGTGTGTGTGTGTGTGTGTGTTTAATTGGAGATAAGAGTCTCAGACTTTTCCTGCTTGGACGGGCTTCCAACCAAGATGCTTATAGCTAAACTGCCTAAATAGCTAGGATTACGAGCATAAACCACCAATGCCCAGAATAGACATGGTTTTAATTTTACTTATTTTGAAAACCTGGATCACTAAGTGCTATATTTTTTCACTATTGTCTATCTTAAGATAGCCAGGATGTTAAACTTCCTACATTTTCCTACTCGAACAGAATGACTCACTCATTCTGTTCTCCTCAACAACAATTAATATTACTTTGGGTTCCAGCTTCCTTCTTTGTAAAATAAAAACAATAAATGGTACTATTTTTTTTAGCTGTCTCACAGGTATAATCATGTCTTTAGAATCTTTGATGTTTCCTTTTTTTAAAAAAAAAGTCTAATAGGAAAGTTAGTTCCTGGCTTTGACTAGTTCCAGTTTTCTCCTCACTCTCTGTAATATCAAATGTGCAAAGAAGCAGCCTAAAGTTGCTCATCTGCCCTGTTAACAGTGTAATTTGGTCTGAATGTGGATGCTTGTTTCTCTTGGCAATACTTAATTTAGTCATCTATGTGGATTCCTTGCACATCCTATTCCTGCTATTTTCAACCAGGAAGTCCTGCTATAGAATATACACTGTAGGGCTGGGAAGTTGGCTGAGTGGTAGAGTGCTTGCCTCTCATGTATGAGGCCCTGGGTTCAATTCCTCAGCACCACATAAGCAGAAAAAAGCTGAAAGTGGCATTGTGGCTCAAGTGGTAGAGTGCTAGCTTTGAGCTGAAGAGCTGAGGGACAGTGCCCAGGCCCAGAGGTCAGCCCCTACAACCGACAAAAAAAAAAACCACAACATTATAGTATTCTGAATGCATATACATGTGCTTGTATGCCTAGATGTATTATGCATATACATACAGTTTGTCAATTCTCCACCACCATGAAGCCGGAACCACTAAATTCTCACATAGGTGTAACTAGCTCTGGGAGGTGGAATGGAAAGTGATCATACTTAGCATTTACCTATTTCTGTATTATAAATACTTACACCACAGTCAGTTCAAAGCTACTGATGTAACATAACTGAACACAGATGCAAAGGGAAGTGCAATAGTGCACTATTAGTGCACTATTGCTTGCACATTAGTGGTATTCTTACTATATAGATATAATACATGTAAGTAATCTTAGAACCTAGATGATAGAAAATGTAGGGAAATAAGAAGTAATGGCTTTTCAAAAATTTCATTTTTTAAGTATAACTTACTAACTGTAAGTTAATATAATTTAATTTTAAATAATGTCTGTTTAATACCTTGCAATATCCTGAAATTTTAGCAACTGTCTCTTGTGCAAGCCAACCCCAGCATACCACTGGTTTTAACTTCCCTAGAGTCTAAAACAAACCCTTAGTATAGAAACTCTAACAAGTCATTCTTGTATCTAGAACAACCCTTAGTCCAAGTACACAGAAACTAGATTCAGATTAGATTATCAGCACTTATGGAACATTGCAATGTGTCTGGCTTTGTGCCAGGTTACAAGCATACAGAGAACATTAACACCTCTTCCACATTCTTCCCTAGATCTATAAGCAGTTTCTCCATTTTACTAGTTCTTCAGTCCAGAAATCCTGGTGTCATCTTTGACTGCTCTATTCCTCACATTTCAAGACACATCTTGATGGCTTTACTTTAAAAATGTGTCCAAAATTCTAGCCACTTCTGACTTCCTCCCCAACTCCAACCTCTGTGAGCTATGGATCTCTTTTATGGATTATTCTAATTGTGTCCTAAATGGTCTTTCCTAGATATTTCATGACTCCCATGTTGTTGTCTCCTCTGAGTTTTGTTTTGTTTTTGTGTTAGGATGGAACCAAGGACAGACTTGCTAGGCATTCCCATCTCATTGGTTTCTATATTATTTTCCTTTAAAATTGTGCCTCTACCTTCACTCCAGCATTCTTCACTTACATTTTCTCTGTAGACTTTTTTTTTTTTTGGGGGGGGGGGGTCGGTCGTGGGGCTTGAACTCTGGGCTTGGGCGCTGTCCCTGTGCTCGTCAGCTCAAGGCTAGAGCCACTTCCGGTTTTCTAGTGGTTTATTGGTTATAAGAGACTCACGGACTTTCCTGCCCGGGCTGGCTTTGAACCGCGATCCTCAGATCTCAGCCTTCTGAGAAGCTAGGATTACAGGTGTGAGCCACCGGTGCCCAGCTTCTATAGACTTATTTCTATTGACACATTATATATATATACATATATATATGTATATTACTTATGTGTTTTTTGTCTATTCCCTGCCCCAACTAAAATATAAACCACTGAGTTAATAACCTTTGTCTATATTGTTCACTGCAGATTCTCATGTTTAATGTATTGTCTGGCATATACTTTATATATGTATTGAGTGAATGCATAAAATGAAGATATGTCCTTGAGGAATTTAAAGGTTTTCTATGGGTGTGTTTGTAACCAAAGCAACTTCATTTCTGGCCTTTGGACTCCAGTTACCTAGTTACTAATCCCTGGTTCTTGTTGCCAGCTGTCTATCATTCTGACCCGCCTACAAGGATCTCTTAACAATTACCAGTTTAGCCCTACATCTTGAATCTTAGCTGGGGATTTTGTTGTTGTTGTTGTTACTTAGATTCCTCTATTTATTTACCCCATAAACTAATCTTTCAGTTTCAGACCGTGTTTGGATTTAATACCACTTCATGTTTTGGCCTGAGAACTGTTTCCTCACTGTCTACCCTTTGGATTGTTTTAGATCTAATGGAACAAGTTATATAACCAAATACATTGTCATTACAATTCTCAAGAATTAAAACAAAGCGGGCTGTGGTGATACACACCTACATTCCCAGCTACTTGGGAGGCAGAGATACAAAGATCACTTGGGTCCAGTTTCAGACCAGTCCATTAATGTCCATGGCTTTAAATGTTCATTTAAATTTTTATTTAAATGGAAATTATAAGATAACTCTTTTAGCAATTGGATAGGAGATAACTTATTTGTCAACTTTTCTGTTGTCTACATAAGCGAAAATCCCTATAAAATTCTTATGTTTTCTGTACACTCAAAATTTAACAGTTTTGAAGCAATCTGTCAACCATTGTTAGATTTTAAGATCCCTTACTTACCTTCATGTTTTTTCCAGGAAGTTTAAAAAAACTTAGAAGAGCTAGGATTAACTCAGTAGTATTTTTAGTTGTCAGATGATATTTGCTACCCAGACAACACAGCTATAGACAGCTCTGTGTTAATAAGATGCATCTTGATGAAGAATAACAATGTGAATCAAAAGACTTTTTAACTGCCAACCATTTTGTGGAACTATTTTGTTTTCTTAAAACATATTCTGTAGTCAATTCTCTTTCTGCAAAGGCTTTGCAAAGAATGACAATATAAATAGTAATCTCCAAATAGGATTGATTTAATTCAAACTTGGGGATCACGAAGTACTTAAAAATGTCAGCAGAAAAAATAATTAAAAATGGCATTTCTCTTTATATAACAACTTTCTAGAGAAGATACCTCTTTATCTGTATCTATTTTTTGTACTGTTTCTCTGATCATTACTTCATTTGTATAGGGCATTTGAGAGAAAAAAGGAGCAAATGATTTTCTTTCTTTTTTTAATATGGTGCTGAGGATAGAACCCACACGCTAATACATGCTAGGCAGGTGTTGTACTACTACTGAGCTACTCAGATAAAGAAACTGAGGTACCAGATGAGACAATTTCTTGTCTGAAACAACAGAGGTATATTATTTGTAGAAATAAGACAATTGCATCCTCTTATCCATTAGTTTACAGGTTTTATTTTAAAAAGTCATTCTGCAATGCTAACATAATTGAGGTTTCAAGTCAAAAGAGAAGAGCATAATAGGTTAAGGACAGGCTCAGGGCCTGATCTCAAGCCCCAGGATTGGTATAGAAAACAACAACAACAAAATAGAACAAATCAACCAAACAAAAACAACAGCAAATGATAGCCAGCACAAAATAACAATCATGAGCCAGAAGGATGCTCACTTCTCATTCATTGCTCCTGCCATTAAGCTACAGGACCAACTACTGAATTTCATCAAAAAATTGTCAGCCCAATGTTGTAAGTCTAACCAGCATTATCAGTTAACTTTTCATTACAGATATAGGCAGGAGCATTAGTTTTGGAGGGTTTATGGAAGGGAAAAAAATCTCAAATTAAAATTCTTTTGAGACATTATCACTTTATCTGTTTCAATATATATTTACTTGTATCATGTAAAGGAATCTTAGTTGACTGACACTCATTAGGAGTAAGGAGAAAAAGAAATTACAAGTTAAAAACAATCATTTTTGCCTAAAGATGTGAATGAGCAAGCTGTAGAGAGCTCAGTGGGTTGGCAAGTCCACTTGTGCCTATGTGAGAGGTAAAAGGTCCTTCTTGGCTCTAAGAACAGACCAGGGAAGGAGAGGAGAAAAAACAACAAAACAGGTATCTTTTGTTTTTAAGGCATCTGGAGCTCAACTTAGTAGCTGTGCATGAATGAAACCAGTCAAAATTCAGAAATCAAAAAGGCTGTACCTAAAGGAAAAGAATTCTGGATATGTGATACAGTGACAAGAGTTCTTACTGTATGTGCTGATTCTTGATACCCTTACCAGACACACATAAAAAAAATTAAAAACACCCTGTTGACTCCTCATGACAAAATTCTCATATTTCTGGTTTTAGTTCAATTGACTTTTTTATGATGCCACATAATTGTACGTTATCATTTTTTTCTTTATTTTGTATTTTTTACTCTTACAATAACCTAGAGTTTAATATTCTCATTTTACACATGAGAAGGCAGATATTAAATGACTGGCCAAGGATATCAAAGACTATATAGCAGTAGATCTGGCTTTAGAATCTCAGGTGGGCAAGACAAGACAGCCTGGGAAGGAAAGTCCAAGAGACTTTACCTACAATTAACAAGCAAAAGCTAGAAATGGAGGTATGGTTCAAGTGGTAGAGTGCAAGCTGTGAATGAAAAAGCTGAAAGAGAATGTGTGGCCCTGAATTCAAGCCCCGGTATTCACACACGCACACACACACACCACCACCACCACCACACACAAATACAAACATACACACACACACACAAGGACTGTCATTTTCCAAAACCACCTCCAATATACTTTTTTTAGTAGGTCACAGAAGGCTGTGGCAATATTTGGATTTTAATCTTTGGAACACTTTTTAAGTAAACTTAAGGCTTCTTGGTAGCTTTTTAGGAAATGGATACAGGAATATTTGTTGTGTGTCCCTACATTCTTCATCATATATTTCTTTTACAGTGTAGAGATATCACACATTAGATTGTGAGTTCTTTTGTTGCTATATAGTAGAAATGTGTGGGCATCAATGCTTGTTTGTTTGGGATTTGTCATGGGTGCTATAAGTCAAACATGAGACTTGTAGGTAGAATCCCGAAGTGAGAAATATGAGTTAACCTGCTATAACTACAGTATTTCTTATTCTTTCTAAAACCAGAGAAGCGGACAAAAGTGAGCCACAAACTCTTCAGGTAAGTGCAGCTTATCGCTCTCAGTAGAAAGAACTTTAAAACTTTATGAAAAAGAAGAACCAAATAATTATTTTAACTTACTCCCTAGAAAGTTTACGATTATTGAACTCTTACTTTATACCACCAGTATACAAGTCGTGATACCAAACATACATTCTAACCCAGACCAAACCTAATAATAAAACCATCAAATACATTAGCAATTAAGTCCTGTGGAACTTTCAGTAAAACTTCTGTCCTCTCTAACTAAAGTCAATGAATGGTTCATGAATATTTACTAATATTTTGATGTCCTTCATTCTATACCAAGCTCAGCAGTAGTCAGTATACTGCCTTCTTCACTATCATCCATTCAACATTATCTATTCAATTATAAGTGAGTGTGTAAAGGAAAGAGAAAAACAAAGTCATGGCATTTATTAAAAAGTGCTTGAATTGTAGTTTGTGATAAACCCCATGAATCTTTGTAACCAAAATAATTACTTTAAAATACTTTAAACCTGTGGCAGGATTTGGATTTGAATGCAGGACTTTATGCTTGCTCGGTTAGCTTGCTTACATCTGGCTCTCTACCAGTGGGCCATGGCTCCAGCCCTGCTTTTTGCTAGTTATTCTGGCAATGGAATCTAGTGCACTTTTCTGTCCTTCTGATTTCAAGCCTTGAGCTTCCATATCTCAGCCTCTTGAGTCACTAGGATTATAGATGTTAGCCATCAGTTTCCAGCTTTTTTTTTAGTTCTTTATTTATCATGAAGCTACTCTCCACGGGCTCACGGTGGTTAAATTTCAGCTAATCAAAGAAATTGTCTTCAGTTTAGTGTTCTACAGGATTTACTCTAAGAACTTTGTCATGTCCTGAAGAGTTCCATAGCAGGGAAAGTTTGTGGAGGAGGGTACAATTCGCCATGTGGACTCTGATACCAGATAGCATGTGTGCATTCATTTTCCCTACTACTTACCAGCCAGGAGATCTCTAACAAGTTGCTTTGCATTGTCACCTTTTTCACACTGAAAAAAGGAGAGTAAGTACATTGTATCTGCGAGATATTGTGAGGACTAAACAAGATATTATCATGTAATATCATATGATATCCATCAGAAACTTTGCTAATCACTAGTGACACTTCACTAATAGTATTTCTTTCAGAGTTTAGAAAGAATATTTATCTAGCTGTAATGTCGATCAAGCCCAGGGCCTCCAGCATGCTAGGTAAGTGATCTACCATGAGCTACATTCCTCAGTAAAGAGAATACTTTAAAATCTAGACTTAATTAACTTAATTATGACCTTGTCAAAGGGTCAAATTCCATATGCTGTCCGCCAGATGGCCCACTTACAAATAAGATGCTAACAGTTTACCTGTGATAAATTAGACCACAGAAAGTCTAAGTGTGAAAAAAGGGGGAAAAAAGTTGGCATAATGAAAATGTATTGGGGGAGAATCAGGAGAATATGCAAGTGTATGAACTCTAGGAGGAAGTTTTCTGTGAAGGGGTGTGGTGTCATGAGATAATATAAGCATGAGTCAGAGACTTTAGTTTGACTCAGCTTTGTACTCAATACTTAACCTTTTTAAATGATTTCTTAATTTTGTGTTCAGAGAAGTTATTTAAACTCTTTGTCCCACTGTTTTTCTCACCTCTAAAGTTGGGGGTGATTAGATCTAATTCACTGAGTTTTGTATGAGGCCAGCAATTGTCCTGAAGAGGAACTCACTAAGTTCAAGGAAGATTATAACTGACCCTGTAAATATTGCTTTCTTCTCTCTTTCTAGGACTGGCTTGGGAAGAGAGAAGCAATAGCCAGGGTGGTAACTAGCGTAGACCTTTGGCAGCATGATGATGCTTGTGTTTGCTACATATGTCACAATTGGTCCTTGGGTGTGGAGGAGATGAGTGGGGATAGAAATGCAGTTTATGTTTTATTCTCCCAGGATAGAAGAAAAGGGGCTTTATTTTCAAATTTGTTCAAAGGTGCATACTTCTCCATTCTGTGTTTATGTACCACTGCATTACCTCATTCATGTTCCTTTCTACTCTCTGGCCCCTCATTGCAGTTCTCATCCTACTAGGTCAAAACTGCCATGTGATCCTGCCACCAAAATCCTAATCTCTCCAGTTTCAACTTTTTTTTCCCCACTGGTCCTAGACCATGAACTCTGAGCCTGGTGATAGCCCATTGTTTTTTTGCTCAAGGCTATCACTTGAGTCACACAGCTCCACTTCCAGCTTTTTGGTAGATTATTGGAGATAAAGATTCTCACAGACTTTTCCCAGACTAGCTTAGAACCATGATCTTCAGATCTCAGCTTCCTGAGTAGTTAGGATTACTGGTGTGAGCCATCTGCACCTGGCTGAGTTTCAACCCTTTGAGAACTCTTTTGTGTGTATGTGTGTGTGTGTGTGTGTGTGTCGGTTGTGGGGCCTGAACTCTGGGCCTGGGCATTGTCCCTCAGCTCTTCAGCTCAAGGCCCTCCCACTTGAGCCAAAGCACCACTTCCAGCTTTTCCTGCTTATGTGGTGCTGAGGAATTGAACCCAGGACCTCATGCATGAAAGGCAAGCACTCTACCACTGAGCCACCTTCCCAGCCCGAGAACTCTTCTTATGAGAAGTGAATGGTGATTACATAAATAATTTCAGCAAAGATATCGATAAGACCTTTCTTTTGATTGTCTATTGGCATTTTGACTGATTCCCAGTGTTCCAACCCAGGGAGTAATCAGTGTGAGGGTTTGAGATCAAGGCAAAGTTCATGTAGAGAAGCAGCTGAAAAACAAAGGGACTTTTCAGGGCAGCACAGTATACTTCCTGTGAGCAGTTGGAGGTGACCCTGAATACAGATGAGGAAGTCTAAGCTATCTACATTTAACAACCAGCTCTAGAAGTGCCATATGAGCCAGTCCATTTACAGTCAACAAGAACTTTGAACCATACTAATACAGCCACCCTGGAATAGAATGTAGAGTAGGCAGATTTTGTGGTGGAGGAAAAAGAGAACCACCTTGGCCTACAGTCCTGTCTCCACCACTAAATAGCTTTGTGGCATTGGGAAAGTTGGTTATATGCTCAGATCTCAATGAGTTCACTGTAGAGACTAAATGAGGGAAACTTTCAGGTCTTTTTCAGCTTTAACCTTCTATGATTTTTTTTTCTCTCTCACTGTAAATTGAATGGCTTGGCAGGTAAACAAAACAAACACCAAAAACATATTTTAAAAAAAGGCTGGCTATAGCTCAGTGGTAGCGTGTGTTAAGTATACATAATTATCAGCAGCATCAAAAGCAAAAAACGTGCTTTATAGTAGTATTCAGCAAATGATATTGGCCTTTCTATCAAGCATATGGCTTCCATATCCTAGCAAATAGAAGGCGTGAAGCTTAGTATCACCAAAGGAGAGGGGAGCATGAAATTAGAAGATGGACTATTTGGGATGAGAACTGGAAGGAAAGGGAGGGGAGAAAAAGAGGGTAATGTGCTTCAGGGAGGTGGAGAATGGAATATGGTCAAAGTGTTATGTTATTACTAACAATATGTATATGTATCTTATGTAATAATATCTCATGTATGTAGGAACATAAAACCCAGCGTTTTGTACAATTAATATAACACAAATTAAAGGAGAAGAATATCTCCCCCCCTCTTGCACGAAAGAGTGTGGCTTCCAGAGAGGCAGATTACATTAAGTAAGAGTTAGTATCTTTCATTCCTGAGTTTGGGTATTGAATTTAGACAAATTTCTTTGATTTTTTTTTTTAATCTGGAAAGAGGAGTATTGAAACTTATGTTGTAATGTTGGAGGGAAGATTAAATGAACTAAGCCATATAAGTACTCATCGAAGTGCCTGATAGCTAGCAAGTTCTCAGTTCTTGGTGACCTCTGTTTTCTCTTTTCCTCTCCCCCTCCTTCTTTCTATGATGGGATTTTACTATGTAGCTAAGGCTGGATTAAATTCCTGATTCTCCTGCCTCAGCTGCACAAGTACCGGGAATACAGATATGTACTATTATGCCTAGCTCCTGTCTGTATTCTAATTCAACTTTTTATGTTGTAATAGAAACTTTTTTTAAAAGAGTGTTTTGACTGGGCACCAGTGGCTCGTGACTGTAATACTCGGGAGGCAAAATGTGGGAGGATCACAGCTCAAGGTCAGCTAGAGGAAAAATTAGCAAGAACCCATCTCAACTAATGTAAAGCGTGGCTCTGTGGTGTACTTTTGTCATTCCACTTAGGAGGGAAGCATATCCAGGCCAGAGAGGACAAAAAGAGAGACCCCATTCAAAACATGGCAAAAATATAAAGAGTTGGGAGGAGGAGCTCAAATGATAGGGTACCTGCCTAGCAAGCACCAGGCCCTGAATTCAAACCCTAGTACCAGAGGAAAAAAGAAAAACAAAAGGAATGAGGCCAGTTTTTTTTTTTTTTAATTTAGTCACTCAGTTATCTCTTTCATATATACTAAGTAGTTTTTGAGAAAGATTTCCAAATCTGTCCTGCTCCTATATGGACAGGTTATTGCTGCTATCAGGATATAAAAGTTAAACAGTTTCATCTTAAAACCCATATTAACCCACTTGAGATCCTATGTTTTTAGATGTCTGGGGATGTCTGGGTCTCAGGCTACTAGATAGTCCTAGAAATCAACATGATTGCAGCAGCTATTGGGCCTCAGTAGATAATTAGTCACATTTACCCTCAGGTGATAAAAAATTACATGGGCAATGTACTGCATGATATAGATGACTAGCATTGAGTTTCTTTTTTGCCAAGGAGCTCAGCACCTCATTGAAGCTCAGATTGGATCCCAACTGTCTTTACACCCCATATTTAAAAGTCTATTTTCTGGAGAACTTGGAACTCACTCTGTATCAGTCATGAGACATACTAGTTCTGTTTTTCATTTGTTTTGTTGAGGCAGGTTCTCACTAGTTAGCCCAGATTGGTCTCAAACTGGAATGCCTCCTGAGAGCTGGGATTATAGAAGTTTGCTGCCATGCCCAGCTCATACTATTTGAACAGAGAAAAATTAACCTAAAGAACTGTTAACAAGCTCAAAATGTGAACTAAATAATGAAAGGGAATAAATATAGCTCTAATAAATCATGAAATAATAACTATTAGAAGCAGTTGTAACCTCTATGGCTGAGGAAACATGAGAAAACGGTTGGAATTATTAAGACTTAGAAACTGAGAGAAGGAGCCCTAGTGAATAATTCTTTCTGTTATATTGTCTCTATTCAAATTGTCTGTGTGATTTCTGTCTTCCGACTTTGCCAATTTATACTCCTATCCTCAACCTCAGAGAGCTATGATTATTCCCTATACTTATCAAAATGTAGTATTTTTCACCTGTCCATTTGAATCATTCTGGTATACTTTGGTTTTAGTTTGTATGTCATTGATCAGTAATGCAGTCAGGCACCTTTCCACTGAGTTGAGTGTATATCCTATTTTGTAAAGTATCTGATCAAGACTGATTTTAGGAGTTCTTTGTACATTTTGGACATGAGCTCTTTGTTGAGTGCATCACGCCAGATCTCTGTCAATAATGCCCATTGTAAATGTATTTCCTTTGATTAAATGGCCCTAGGGACTGAATTACTATGTTTATTTTATTATAGTACTTCAAGAAATGTAAGAATGGTGTAACAGAGAACCTGTAACTTTCCTTGTTGTGAGATGGAGAGATAGTGTGTGTGTGTGTGTGTGTGTGTGTGTGTGTGTGTGTGTGTTGTACTTTCCTACAGCTTGAACTCAAGGCCTGGGTGCTGTCCTTGAGCTTGTTTTTCCTCAGCTTCCTGACTAGCTAGGATTGTAGGCATAAAGCCACAAGTGCCTGGACAATATGTGTTTTATTTATGAACATATTTATCTATTCCACAAGTCTCTGAGCATGTACTTATTCAACATAAACTATTTGCAAGATTGGGCTAGGTGTATCAGTTTACTTCTTCCTAAAGTATTAGAACTGAGCTTTGAGGCTTTACACATATTGCCATTGTAATAAAATAAGAATTTTGTAAACTATCTGGGACCAGTGAATATCTGTACCTGAGACACTGCTGTGCAAATGTTAAACATGTCTTGTAGATATTGACTCAAGTTTTACTCACTTATGCATTATTTATTATACGTGTTTGTTTATAGACAGGTTCTCACTATGTAGCCCATGCTAGCCTTAAACTTGAGATCCTCCTGTCTCAGCTTCTCAAGTGCTGGAATTACAAGTGACCATCACCATACCTAGATAAAAATCAAATATGTATTAAGCACACTATATGGAAATTAGCGTCTTAGGATTTCTTTACTTCTGCCTACTTGTGCTGAGGGATATTATTGGCTCCTATGGCTCTAATTACCAATAGTATCTATGCTGATTACTCCTATATCTATTTCTAGAGCTCAGTTGTCCTTCAGAGTCTTAGACTCAAACTTTTAACTGTCTGATTGAACATTGTTGCTTAGATACTTCAAGACACTTGACATGCAATGTTTTCAAACTTAACTTTTCCTCTTTTTCCAACTATTTTCCTTCTGTGTTTCCTTTTTCAGTATTTGGCATTGACATCCAATCTGTTGCCCAAGAAAAACAACTGGAAATCTTCTCCATACTTTACTTCCTTCCATGTACTCCTCCACCATACCCAAGTAATCACCTATACCTTTTATTAATCAACACATGAAATTATGTGTGTTTATCATGTACATTGTGAGATGACTTAATTTATCTAACTAATGTGTACATTGCCTCAGTCATTTTGGAGGTAAGAACACTTGATATTCACTCTCAGCCTTTTTCAAAAGTGCACTATTTTAGCTGGGGCTTTGTTCTAGGATTACAGGTGTAAGCCACTGGTGCCTGGCAGTAAAAACCAATTTTAAAAGGTCTATCAAACTGAGTGAGTTGGTACACACCTATAGTCTGAACACTTGGGAGGCTGATACAGGAGGAATCCTGAGTGGGCTACAGGGTGAGTCTGAGGCCCTATCTCAAAAAAATAAACGCACAAGGGCTGGGAAGGTAGCTCAGTGGTAGAGTGCTTGCCTTGCATGCATGAGGCCCTGGGTTCGATTCCTCAGCACCACATAAGCAGAAAAAAGCCGGAAGTGGTGCTGTGGCTCAAATGGTAGAGCATTAGCCTTGAGCTGAAGAGCTGAGGGATAGCGCCCAGGCCCAGAGTTCAGGTCCCACGACCGACAAAAAAAAAAAATAAATAAACGTACAAGATGTAAATGAGGTGAGATAAGGTGGGGAAAGAGAGTTTAGCAGAAGCTTTTTGTTTGTCTGTTTGTTTGAGACAGGATTCTATACTGTGTTGTCCACATTGACCTCAAATTTCTGGACTCAAAGGATCTTCTTGCCTCAGACTCCTGAGTAAATGGAACTATAGACATGTGCTACCATGTTCAGACTCAAAGCTTCATAATCATTTAAAAATCCTCTTGTTTGTACTAGATTATGGGCAGTAATAATAATGGTAGTGCCAGATTAACCCCAAATCCTAAATTAGAATAATGTTATATTGCTATCTTGGGTAAAGAATCTAGTGGTGTAGCCGGGCGCTGGTGGCTCACGCCTGTAATCCTAGCTACTCAGGAGGCTGAGATCTGAGGATCTTGGTTCAAAGCCAGCCCGGGCAGGAAAGACCATGAGACTCCTATCTCCAATAAACCACCAGAAAATCGGAAGTGGCTCTGTGGCTCAAGTGGTAGAGTGCTCACCTTGAGCTGAAGAGCTGAGGGACAGCGCCCAGGCCCAGAGTTCAAGCCCCATGACCAACAATTGAAAAAAAAAAAAAGAATCTAGTGATGTAGAGGCTGGGTAAGTCTCACAGAGTATGAGACAATCCTGCCCTGCCTGGTTCCAAACTGTGATCCTCAGATCACAGTTTCCTGAGTAGCTAGGATTACAGGTATGAGCTACCAGTGTTTGGCTCTATAATTTTTTAAAAAATAATTTTCTGAGACAAATTTATTTTAGTCTGTGAAACAGACTATTTAGAGTAGGCACTGACAACAACAACAAAAATCTCCAAGTTCTTCATGTCTTCTTAGTAATGCTGGGGAATGATTGTTACATTGGTAGTTATGTTTTAAATTTTTATTATGTTGACTCTCAGAGATTACTCAAGGGGTCTTTCATTCTTTTAAATGGCATATAAATATGGACCACAAAGTTATAGGAAAAATGAATTCATTTCAAGGTTAGGGTGAAGATTTCAGAAAAAGAAATAAGAAGAGGAATGTGAATTTTGGAAAGGTTCTCTTATTATGTATGGCCATCATGCATTGCCTGTTTCTTCTATATTTATGCAGCTACTAGGTATTCAGTATTTTTCTTGACTGTCCGAGTGATTGAATGACTGAAGGGATAAACAAATGAATTATATCCATCTAAGCCTTTTTCTGGTACTAGACATTGAACTGAGGGCCTTATAACTTGCTAAGTAGGTACTCTGCTACTTGAGCCATGCCTTCAGACATATTTCTATTGGTTATTTTTGAGGTACAGGCTCACTTTATGCTTTGCTTGGCTGAAATCTTCCTACATATGCTTTCCATGTTGCTGGGGATTCAGGCACATGGCACTGAGTCCAGTCCTTGTGCTTCTCCAATGCTAGGATAACAAGGAATGTGCTACCACACCCAGCCATTCGTTGAGATAGAGTCTTGCAAACCTTTTTGCCTAGGCTGGCCTTAGATTGAGATCCTCTAATCTCCCCCTAACAAGTAGAAAGGATTCTGTATTCTACCTGAATCCTGTTCTTCCTCAATTTCTGAATTTATAGTAATTGCTTTTGGAGCCTCCAGCCCAATTTTAGATGATTTTGCTGCCATAATTTTGGCAGCTGGAATGGCTTTTAAAATGCTTAATTATGAATGATTTGTTAATAATTATTCTCTCTTTGAATAATTTCCTTCCCCTTTGATTCTTTTAAGTTGTCTTTATACATTCCAAGACTCATACTGCCCTTTCATTCCTTAGGAGAAGAAACTTTGTTTTCTCCCCTTTGCCTTTTAGTAAACATGACCCTAGCTGTCATCCTTTCCTGATCATTTCCAAATCAGCAGTGGTTGCTGTAAGTGATGGCTGGGAGACAAGATGCCAAGTGCAGTGGCTATATTTAAAGCATTTGCACCTGTTGTTAACTGGCAATGACCAATCTCCCGCCCACGGTTTCCTCCACTCCCTGCTACTCACCAACTGCATTCCATAGTCCAGAATGCTTATGTGCTCTTCTGTAAATAAGTCCTGATAAAGACCCTACACATTATATCAAAACTGAGAAGTATGCCATATTCAGAGTCAATTAGTTTAATTCCAGAGGAGCTAAGAAATTTGAGCCAAATCCAGCCTAATATGAAGATCTGATATTGAAATAGGCAGAGTCATATGGCTAGGTATGACTGTCATGCTTTGTGATGTTCTTTTAAATAGTATTAATTGGAGTCTCCTCAAATGTGTTGTGCAAAAGAGACAATCCAAGCAGTAACTGACATCTTCTAGAGTTAGCTTCAATTAATGAGCCACATTGGCAACTGTAACCTGGAAGAGTTTTGTAGGAGAAAGATAATAATGAATGATTCTGATGCTGAAACTTCCTGGAATTGGGAGCTAAGGGTTCTATGGCCCTGTCAGTCAAATCAGCCTGGTGAAACAGGTCTAACAATCATGGCATATGACGGATAACACAGTCAGACCAGCTGAGGTCCAGTATCAATCAACATGGAAGAAAGCTAAACAACAGATTAGGAGAGCATGCAAAAAGGAGTGTTTAATTTAATCTGGACATCTACTGTTAGAGAAGGACAAGCTGGCATTCACAAGAAGAGTATCTTAAATGGCAAGTCTTTTGTACAACTATCTGAAAGATAATTTAGAAAAAAATTTAAAACATAAAAAAGAGCGCAGACATAGTAGTATTCAAAAGAAGAGTAGTATATGGTTACAGTCGTAGAAGGAGCAAAATGTTAGAGGCAGATAGTTTGGGAAGGGGAGTATTTAAGGTTGGGAAATAGATGTCTCCTGACTGAAGGGAACAACTATCCCATTTGGAAATCTGTTATAGATGGGAAAAGCCCAGACAGAATCTTTTGGCACTTTTGAATCATCTGGGATGGATGGTTTCAAAAGAGTGTAAACAGAATTCCTATGCACTTAGGTGGTAAGGTTTCTGTGAGCATGAAATTAGTATCTTCCCCTTTGAATCACTTCAGATAGAGACAAAAGAGTTCCCAGATTCAAAAGTTTGGTAAATAGCAAAGGCTAAAGGATACCACCAATCAATTCAACACAAAAAGGGTGGCTTTTAAAGTTTGCTGCCAAAGCCTCATATCTTGAGAGAGAGCAACAAAGACAATTCTATTTGAACAAGCCTTGCCCTTCTCAACTCAGTGTTTTAGGGTTTTCCTTTTAACAGAAAAATCCTGCAGATTGGGTGTTTGTAACCTAATAAAAAAAAGAGAGTATAATTATATCCCAGACCTTAATTGGATATATATTGGAGTGGACTAGTGAAAGTGTTGGAGAAAGAAAAAAGAGAAAAACTGAGGAAAGAAAAAATGAGTGCGTGTTTGTATGTTTAATGAAGTGGGGATAGGAAAAGATATGGAGAGAGAGAAGGGGGTGGGGAGACAGAGAGTCCTTCTCAGATATACTAACTATAATGTTTATAATCCAGAGAGGCTGACAGAAAAAGGACAGAAACTAGAAAGTCATAGAAATGTGAGTGATGGGGATGGAGAGATGACTTCAAAGGGGTAGCTGCAGAGAAGGAATCATGGCTCTGGAAAGGGTGAAGCAAAAAATAGCAAGCAAACAGGTTTAGGCTGTGGGTCAGGATAAAATATTTGAAGGCTACATCCTTTCTTTCTGCCCTCATCTTTCATATACTTTTTTCTGTTCTTTCAGAACTGCTAATCACACTTGAATAATTCCCATTATCAGTGAACTAGACCTCTGAGTAATTTCTTTGCATGCTTTCTTTCTTATACCAGTGATCTATGTGCATCACCTACCCACCCTAGCTGTTCTGGAATGCTTAGGCAAATACTCCATTGAGTTGAGTCATACTTGGGAGGTGATTTCAGTTTACATTTTAGTAGGGAAACTAGTTAAGATTTCATGCTCAGGAAATCTGTTCTGATTAGTTTTAGCTTAAAAAAAAACAGATCAACCTGTTTTTCAGGGTTGGCACAGACACAATTTGGCAAACATGTAGGTTTTAGTAGCCATAGTTTTATAATTCTAAAAATAATAAGCGGGAACCATTCAAATCCCTCAAAGGAGTACTTACTCCTTACCAGCAGGGGTGAGGAAGTTTGTGTGTTTTTTTTAATGCAATGGGCCATTTGGGTATTTATAACATCATACATTTGACATAAAAATGATCAGTATTGGCAGACGGTCTTGGTTACCAATAAGAAGCATATGTGATATGACCAGTGTATGTGCCTGTCCCATTATGTACCGAATGATTCTGTATGCCTTATATGGCCCTCAGGCCAAAACACCTCTGCTCCTAGAAATAATACTTTCTTATTTTTCCAGAAATTACTGTCAAAGTACGTATGTTACTTTTAAAAGGATAATGTGTACTATATTATTTATATTCTTTTTATTTTTACTTATTTAGTTATTTTTACTTTTTGATACAGGGTCTTAGATTTATAGTCCAGTCATTCTGCATCATCCTGCTTTCACCTCCTGAGTGCTGGGATTACAGGGGTGAGTTGCCACACCTGAAGATTTTAGTGGCCTTTAAAAAAACAATATAGCCAGACGCTGGTGGCTCATGCCTATAATCCTAGCTACTCAGGAGGCTGAGATCTGAAGATCATGGTTCAAAGCCAGCCCAGGCAGGAAAGGCCGTGAGACTCTTATCTCCATTCAAACGTGAATAAACCATTCAAAAAAATGAAGTGGCACTGTGACTCAAGTGGAAGAACACTAGTCTTGAGCACAGAGGCGCAAGGACAATGCCTAGGCCCTGAGTTCAAGCCCCACAACAAAAAAGTTGAATAATATTCTGGTAAAAGTTAGTGTGTGATCAGTTTAACTGATTCTCTCCTGGAAAATATTGAAGTTTTCTTTCACTTCTTATGAAAACTTCTTTTGAAGTTTTTTTCTTTCTGTTGCTACTTTTCTATCTTTTATCAATGTATTATTTCTAGAATGTCTAGCATGTTTCCTGGCACATAGGAGTTATTCAATGATGTTAATTTTTTAGGTATTAGGATTACTTTCTGTTGTTTATACTTTCTCCTTGTCAGACTTGGCCAACCAAATCATAAATGCTATTTGCAGCTATGCAAAGAGTTGATATTTTTTCAAGTAATTGCTAAATTTTCATGATTAGAATCTGGTTTAGTTGGTAGATCCTCAAATAACTCAGCCTACTTCACTTGTATCAGTGGTTCCATTTTGGTTGATAAAAGATAATACATTTTGGGAAATAGGCAGAGAGAAAGCACAGATTTATGCACTTAAATTATTTAGTGTAGTTATTTTGTAAACATAAAGTTCTAAATCTCAGTACTGCAGGATGCACATTTAATTTCCATACTTGGAAATATAATAAGGAAGAAATTCCAGGAAATTTTATTAAAGGGAAATTTTAGGGTTGAAGGGAAAAATCTTGGCTCTTATGTGGATCTGGCAAACTCTTAGAAACATAAACTAAAATCCATGGTGATGTGAGTTAGAAAATGTGAAGGGGTGAGAGAGAAGAAGAAATGGCATAGCATACTATGCATAAAATGCAGTTGAGATAAATATAGGTGGGGAAGAAAGTGATTAGAAGTGAAGTCATTCCAGTTATGTCATGGATTCCTGAGTTGAGGGATTATTCTGTGCAGCTGTTGAATGGAAAGTTCATTCCTGAGCTCTCATGTTTCACTTATAGGGTAATAAAGTTTTTAGTTTTGAGAGGTGGGGGTGAGTGACATGAGGGTCTTGCCTGGAGAAGCATATTCATCATCTTACTGTTTTGGGCTAAAGTGTACAAATTAAACCCGAAGATCATTTCCTTTAGCTTTTTAATTTTCTTTCTCCTTAACAGTATCATTAAAGCAAGTGGTAACAATTTCTGAGTGCTTTAAAAAAATCTTTACCTAAAGCTATACTATACTTGTCACCTAATGCTACACAGCAAAGATATCTTCCAAAATTTAGAATAATTCTTGTATTTGATTTAAAAACTTTTTTACTCCAGATTAAGAAAAAGATACAAGAATTAACCAACTCATAATAATAAATAGCATGGAAATCCTCCTCTAAGGAAATTCAAGAATCTCATATTCTTTCTTACACAGTATTTAATGAGCCTTAAAGTGAATGTTTTAATATTTGAAATGGGCACAGTCCTATTAATAATTCAGTATGACTTCATGCGTTCATTTTTGGACTTGAATATTGAAATAATTCTATCCGTCCTATCGCTTTATGATGTAGATTTACATTCGACATATCCAGATACTATCGGTTATGAGTGCGAACTCTGGGCACATCGTTTAGAATTGTAGCATACCCAGTTAAGGGTATCAATTTGGAACTCACTTGGAACTCAACTTAGAATAAAGCTCTGCATTCGTATCCATCTCGTTATCACAGCTTTCTCCTTGGTGATAGTCTAATCGAACAAGTCATCTCTTATTGCTCTATTATGAGGGGCTCGGGTACCAATTACTGGTTCCCTAGAATTTGCCCGTAATTGACTTTGTCCCACCATAGGTAACTCCGCAAGTGACAGGCGGCTTCAAGTGTGGTTCTCCCGCCCGTCTATTGGGCTTTGCAGGAAGCCCCGCCTCAGCCACTCATTCCCGCATGGCGATTGGCTCTTCATGAATGAATGGCAGTTCTGTGCTCCGCCCTAGCCGTCCGCTGCGCTGCCTTGGTCGGCGCCGTTTCCAGTTGAGAGATGGCGGCCGCCGCAGGTAGATCGCTCCTGCTGCTTCTCTCCTCACGGGGCGGCGGCGGGGGCGCAGGCGGCTGTGGAGCGCTGACTGTCGGCTGCTTCCCGGGGCTGAGCGTCAGCCGACACCGACAGCAGCAGCAGCACCACCGGACGGTGAGCGAGCGGGTGGACCGGCGGGCAGGCGAGCGAGGCAGCGAGCGCGCCGGGCGGCTCCGGGGAGGGCGGGGCGGCGCCGGCGTGCGGGAGCCGCGGGCGGGCGGGCGTGCGTGCGGGCAGGCCGCCGGGCAGCGGACGAGTTCCCTCAACTCCCCGCGGCGGGCGACGTGGCCAGGCACCGGGGAGCCGCCGTGCCCTTCAGGCGCCTGCGGCGGCGCCCGGGAAGGGCGGGCGGGAGGGTGGAAGCCCAGCGGAGGAGGAGGGGCGATGGCAGGGATGTGCCCGCAGGACTGGGGACACCGGGGCGGGGAAGGGACGGGACTTGAACCCCTCCCGGACCCGCCTCCGCGCTCAGTCCCTCCCTTCTTCCCAAACAGCTCGGCCCCAAATGTTCCCGAACTGACCCCGTGAGAGTTGTCCCCGGCCCTCCTCCTCCGCCGCCGGCTTGGGGTGTCCCTGAGTTGCCGCGCTGGCTGGCTGGTGTGTGACAGGAGAGAGTGGCATTGCCACGCTGTCGGGGACTGTCCCCTGAGAGCAAGCCTGGACCCCCGGCGGGGCTGCTTCCTCGCGCCCCCTTGGCCCTGCGGGGATGAGCAAAAAGGAAAAATCAAACTTTATCCCTATAGTCTCTGACTTCCCGGCGTGTGTGTGCGTGTGTGTGTGTGTGTGTGTGTGTGTGTGCACGCGCGCGCGCGCCGGGGATCAGCTTCCTCGAGATGGATGCTGCATTGCTTCAGGAGGCAAGCTCCAGCCCCTCGAGCTCTTCAAGGCCCTCGGTGGTCTTTTCGGAGGGCTGATGTTACCAGCTTGAACTAGGAAGGGTGCGCAGCTGGCACCGGAGAAGTGACTATGACAAGTTATTCCCAGGCAGAGATTTTGTTGATCGTATTAACCAGTTGTTGCTAGGTTTCATTGGTTGGCAATGAAGGGAGTTTCTGTTTGGACAGCCTTGGGGTGGGTGCAGGGATGATGGGATGATGGTTGGGGCCTGAAGGAGGAGGACAGGTTTTTCTTTTTTCTTTTCTTTTCTTTTTTTTTTTTCAGTTGCAAGATATCAACTTGGCATGGACTTCTTGACCTAACAAGTCAGTAGGTTCCCGTCCTTTGGACTTTGGAGACCCATATGTATTGGTCTCTGGCCAACTCTTGAGAGAATGAGTGTAGGTTTTATATCTTAGGGCCAAGTTGTGTAGTGTGGTAATAAGTAGATCACTGTGGGCAATCTGGTAGGAGAAACTAGTGCTTTCTGCCCTCGGCACACACATCACCTGTCTTGTTCTGATGACAGAGCTTTTAAAAGGAATGGAGGGTTTCAGAGAGGATACTGTGAAGCCTGTGATAACATGCAGGCACAGAGAGATGAAGAGGATGCTTTGCAAATGCAAGATAGTATTGCTATTATTAGTTGTTTGTTCTGGACCCTATCCTCAGCCTTGTGAGAAAATTGTACTTTTTCACATTTGGCATATTGACATATTGCTTTGCTGAAGCTTTTGGGTCACAGCTGAGCTTTTCTATAGTTCAGTTCAGATCTGCATGTTTCATAGCCACCGTTTATGTGTTGTTCTCTTTAAAGCATAAGGCTACCCTAAAGTCTTACAGCATTCCTCTATTCTATTCCCCAACTATTTAAAGACTTCCCAAGTTGTCTCTCTTGAATCGTCTTCTGATTTCAGGTTTTTGTTTTTTTTTAAATAGTGTTTGGGTGTGGAATTTATGTAGCACTGAAACATTTGTGTTCCATGTATTTTCCACTCTGCATTTGTGAGTGTCTTTCTTATGGGGATACTTCATGCAAGTGTTCTTCTGTGCTCTTCTAGGGTGGTAAAAGTGCTGTGTTGAATTTGTAACTGAAAACAATTAAAATGTTATTTCTGAAGGGCAGAAGTGTTGTCATGGGAATAGTGACTTGAAAATGAACTTAGCATTCTAAGCTTCTGAAAAAAGTTGAATTACTTAAAATATGTAAATTTTTAATTTTTAATTGATCTAAGGCTATTATATAGATGTCTCCATCTGATATTCTATGATTCTTCACATAATGCTCAGTTTGAAAGATATCTTTAGAAATTTTACTCTTGATATTTCATGTCTGAAATTGAGGCCCAGGAAGGGGAGAGAGGTGACTGTATGTAAGTTTAGGGTTCTCGTGCTTCTCAAATATTATGAACCCCACCTTTTTATTTTTTAATTGTAAACTGCAGTCGCTCCTTTACACTTGTCTTTTCCCTTATAAAAATCAACTAATTGTCTGTCTGTATTTCAGAACTCTAGATTGAGATTCTGTAAGGAGATGTGATTTGAGGTGCACATGTTGGGTGCATCTGGAACAAACAACTTGCCAAAAAGAATAGATGTTCTTCTAAAGGTCTAGGAAAGGCACTAGCATTGCATCTTGCATTGGGGACATCCTGTGTATGTGCGGCAGATGGCAGTCTGCCTTGGACTGACTCACTAGTCCAACTTTTGTTCAGCTGTAGTAGGTTTGACAAATTAAAGTGCTGCTTAATGTTTACTCCAGTCATATTTTATTGTTGTTGTTATTTTTGTTTGTTTGTTGCAGTGCAGCCCAGGCTGATCAGGAACTCAGGTCTTCTACCTCCCAAGTGTTTGGATTGCAGGTGTGTGACACCACCCTTGGCTAAGAGTTATCTTTTTGTTGAAATATATCAGTTTCAAGTTTGGAGATTAAGCACAAAGCAGTATAGTAATTCAGACAAATGGTAATTATGCAGTTGTGCAGTTCCAGTTATGAATATAACTTCCCTCCTTAACATCTTTCACATCTTTTTTTTTGGCTGACCTCTAACTTCTGGGTTCAAGAGATCCTTCTGCCCTCCCACTTCAGCCTCTTGAGTAGCTGAAACTACTAGTGTGCACCAGTGCACCTGGCTATAAAACAGCTGTCAATTGGATAAGAGTAAATGTGCAAGTGCTTTTTCAGTATCTTTAGTACCATATCATATAATGTTTCCTTCTCTGTGTAATGAACCAGCTACACTTTCTAGCTTGAGACTGTAATTAAAACTAATGTAAAATATTTGTGGCCTGCCTTTCTGTATGTGTAGTGTAGGTAGCCACTATTAACAAGGATGATTCTTTCAGGAGAAACTGGCTTTCCTTGTGGGCTATGTAATTCCTTTGCTAAATCAAACTGTCTCATCTTGATTATGACAGCCTGAATGTTGGCCATTTCCTCGTGGTCAACGGCTGTGCTGAATTACTAAATCTCACTTAAGTGTGTCATTGTGCTATTAAGTTTTGTGGCTCTTTTTCCTTACACATTGCATTTCCTTGAAAGGAGTGATAATGTTTCAGCTTAACCTGAAAATTTTAACGTAAGTTAATATTTTAAGCCTCAATTAAAAAAATTTTTAGTGGACAGAATCTCATTGTTTAGCCTAGACTGGACTGGAATTCACCATTCTTCTACTACCTCAGTCTTCCTAATGCTGGGATTACAGGCTGGGTTCTAGGCCTTGTTCTTTTTTTTTTTTTTTTTGCCAGACCTGGGGCTTGAACTCAGAGCCTGGGCACTGTCCCTGAGCTTCTTTTGCTCAAGACTCTACACTTGAGCCACAGTGCTACTTCTGGCACATAAACTTTCTTTTTATGTAGTACTGAGGAATTGAACCCAGGGCTTCATGCATGCTAGGTAAGCACTCTCCCACTGAGCCGCATTCCCAGCCCTAGGCCTTGTTCTTTAATTTACCTTTGCATAGTCTGGCTTGTTTTTCCTTCCCTAGATTTCTTCCAGCACAAGTACTCTATTGTACTCAGTTCAGTCTTTATTCTGCCCCAGAATGTCATACACATATGTATATATTAAACTTCTGTGCAGTGTTGTAGCTGAATTTCAGCCTTAATCATGTCTAATTACACCTTTAATGTCTAAGGTGTATCTCTAAGTGTAGAGATTCTGTCCTATCAAATATCCTTACTTCATAGACCTAATTGAAGCTAAGGGAAGTAACTTGTTATGTTTGTGACAAATAATAGGCCTGGGATTAAAATTTCTTTAAGTGGAAGTGGGTCCAAGAAGGCATGATTTGTTATCTTCAGGACACAGGACAATGACTGGGCATGTATTCTAAACCTTATTTGAGGGCATCTTATCTTATTGGGGAAATAAAGATTTAGGTGTTCTCCCCTTCTCCCCTTCTTTAATAGCTTGTTGCTCAGGCAGACAAATTTGAGTAATCATTTTAAGTTTGATATCTACCAGTGATACCCTTTGTTTACAGTTTATCTCTTTATTGATGTAGAGAGTTGTACCACCATCAATGTGGATTGATGTAAAGAATTGGCACTATTAGATTAGCTCTATAATGGTTACTAGCCTTCTCTCCGTAGTCATCAAGTGTATGATAATTACCCAGATTACTATCAATATATGCTTGAATCAGAATCAAAATCTGTTGTTCTATTCTAATAATAGGATTTTGAGGATCCTGGATAAATATGTTTAGAATAGAGCTCTCTTGTTGTTAAGGAAATAGTAATCCTTTTATTCATAACAAAATCTTGCTGATTTTCAAATCCATAAAGTATTTTAGTGAAGGAACTTGTATCTACCTAACAAATTCTGATTATTTGAACTTTCCTAAGTCCCCAGGGACTCTATGCTTTATGCGAGTTCTAAGACCCAAGAGGAAATCTGAAGAGAAAATGCAGCACTAAGAGCTGGATAGTCAGGTGTCCTGTTAGAGATCAAGGTGCTTCATTGACACCATTATCTGAATATCCACCAGGATGTTTCTGTGGTTTTTGTTTTTATTTTAGTTTTTACAGCCTGGCTTTGTATTCCACTAAATTTTCTTAAAAATTACAGCTTGTTTTTCTGTGATTAAGATCAAAATCTCTTTTTAATATTTCAGGCTATCTTCTTAACATAAAGTGTCAGCTTAATTTTTTTTTTCTTAATTTGACTGATTAATGCCAAACGAGGGGTCATGGATATATTGGAATTACCACAATACCATGTTAATAGGAAAGCTATGATATTAACACAGAAGACATGTATTTCAAACAATTCTGCCTTAAAGATCAAATATACCTATTGATGAAGCAGGAGTGCCAGAGTGATGAAACAAGTGGCTTTTTTTCATAGTGGCCTACCAAGTTTATGCAGGGCTGAAGATGGGTTGCACATCTTCTGCTTTACTTGCCTAGTTCTTTTCCTACTAAACTAAAATTCTGTTTCATTTTAAACAATTAGGATTGGTTAAAAAATGTATGGAAATAGTTTGAAATTCTTAATGTAGCTAAAGTCAACCTTGAATAAGCATTCTCCAATATAGGTAAAAAAAAAAAAAAAAAAAACTGTCCTCTTCAAGTTGCAAGCAGATGGGGAGTAATCCATTTATTTATTTTATTGCACTTTGTTAAATGCTTGCAGAGGCAGTGTAAAAATGGAAGTTGACATCAAGCAAATTAATTTTAATGTTTAGTGAATTATTGGCCCATAAACTGTGTATAGGTTTAAATCTTTTATGTTGATAAAAATATAACTTGGTAAATAGCATCACAAACTGGAACTAATAGCATGCTCAAGCTAAACTTCTTCTAATGCAGTTCTGGAATGACTGGGTACTGTGACATCACATTTTGGCCTCTCTTAAAAAAATATGAGCCTTTTCTAAAGGTTTTAAAAATAACAATGATTATGTATTAGTCCAGAAGAATGGAGTATTTACCTTTTCATGTGTTGTCACTAAAGTTTTGCTTTTATGCATTTTTTCTTGCTTGCTATTTATTGTCCATTATATCGTTTAGAGGGTACTTGTAGTAATCTCCACAGAATTGTAGAGGAGTCCCTTAAGCATGAAACTGTCCAGAGGAAATATCTAAATATACAGTTCTGCCTTACCGGTAATAAGAGCCTAAAAACTTACTTTTTGCTTTATAAATGGTGTTATAGGATGTTTAATAAGAATATTAATGTCTGCTTTAAACTGTAGTTCAGAGAAAGTTAGTATGACTGATAGTTTGTCAACTAACAAGACAACAAATAGATTAACTTGAATTACCTGCCCTCCAGAAGCAGAGAAGTAGATTTAGAAGAAAGCATCTAAGGTTTGAGGGTATTTATTACTTTCATTCTCACCATTTACTGTATGAGAGGTATTATTATCCCAGTTTTATAGATGAGGAAATTGAGGATGAGATAGATTCATTTGTTCCTAAGTGTCATGAACTATTTTAGTGCTAAAGATGCAAAGATGGGCAGGACAGATGTTTTGGATTTAAGCCTAGAACTAAAGCTATGCCATGCTGAGTGTGAGTCAGCCCCCCCTTCCTCCTGAGCCTTGTTCCTTTCTAAGCATCTAGTGCAGTTTTCTTACAAGAGATTTCTAAGTTTTTCCTCCTGACTATATTTCCTAAATCATCTTCTTCCCCTCCAGACATTAGCTTAGGTCTTTACCTCTTTGGTATGTTGCTAATTCAATTTGACCGATAGACCTCCCAGTAAAACTGATTGTATTACTTCTATATGGGATAGTTTGTATTATTTTTAGTGTGCTCCATAACAAGCTTTAGGCAAAAATAACTACTATTGTATAGATAGCAAATGAAGACCTAAAAAGTTTAAGATAACCTAGAGCCATTCAGAAACTCACTCTTTTGTGAGACACTATGCTGGGCACTGGTAAAGAGAGATGCCTTTGGTGGTCCTAAGAGTTCACAGTCAGGCTATGAGACATTGTACAAACAGTATAACTGGTTATTGCACTGCTTCTTTTAATTTTTCTTAAGGAAGCTCAGTAGGACCATTTAAAACTCCTTGATGGTACAGAAAGCTTCAGGAGTTCTTCCCTCATCGGAAACATGAGACTGTACAGTGCAAGGGGTCTAGGAGAGTATGGTTGGCATTGCAGGTAGCACCAAGATCCAACATGATAGTATGAGGGAGTAAGAAGTATTTTGAGAAGCAAGTACAACCAGAATATAAACAAGAATAGTTGGAGATAAATATTTATCAAGTATACCATGTACCAAGCACTTTACAATGGCTCTTTAACTTTTATGTTACACTACATTGTGAATACTGCTGAGTTACCTCATCTTGATTTACTGATATGCCTAAGATCCTAGATGGTAAGTGACACATGGTGTGTAAGGATCACACAGGAACACATAGCATACCTGGCATATCAATACAAATGATCTGGCTCCAGAGCCTGCCTCTTAACCCTTGTACTATGGGAAGGACCAGACTGTAAGATGGTAAAGGAATTTTGAAGGAATTTGTTATCTTAGACAATAGAAATATGTTTTTTGTTATGACGTATTATGTATGCACATTGAGCACAGGAAAAACTAAAGAAAAATTTTATGAAACAGTATGCATATATATATATATATATATATATATATATATATATTACTATGTATGAAACACATGGTTTCTATTTAGTTTCGTTTAAGAAATACTGGTGGGGACCCCCTCAACATTTTCAACTTTAACTAACAGTTTGAAAAAATACCATTCATAAGTAGACAAACTGCTGAAGAATTTGAATCACTTGATCAAGTCTGTGTCTTTTGGTAGCTTATACTGTTAGCGGTATATGCATGCGTGCGTGTGTGTGTGCGTGTGTGTGTGTGTGTGTGTGTGTGTGTGTGTGTGTGTGTGTGTGTAGGTGTGTGTAGGGTAGAGGCAGTAGAGAGGACAGGAGAGGCCAGAGAGGAAGAGAAGGCTGAACAAGGAGGGTATAGCAAAGGGCATAGAGGAAAGGACCAGGAAGAGATCAGAAGTACAATTCATAATCCATTTAGTCACCAAGCTCTTATCTCTTAGCTAGTGGCAGGTAGAAGGAAGGGCAGTTCAGTTCAAAGTCTAACTTTATTACTTAGATTCTGAAACTTTATTTCTTGTCTTTGATGTGTTTCTTTTTTTAATAAAAATACAATTTTTTTTATTATCAAGGTGTTGACAGGGGTTACTATTTCCTAAGTCAGGTAATGAGTACATTTCTTTTTTGGACAGTGTCATTCCTTCCTTTGCTTTCCCTCAGTATCTCCCTCCCCTCCCTGCTCACAAGTTGCATAGTTCATTTTCCATAGTGTATACTGAATAGCATGATTGCATTTGTTCACCCTTCCTCATTCCCTTTCTGCTTGTGTTCCCTTTTATAGTCATGTTGAATATACTTCTTTGTTGTCTTTTCTCTGTGCCTGTAATATTGTTTAAAAAATGTGCTGTTGTGCTTTATTTTTAAGTGATTTAAAAATTTATATATAAAATCAAATGTCCACCTTATTCTTATGTACCGACCTCCTCCTCCCTTCCCCATAGAATCTGGCCAATTTGCACAGCAGTTTTGGAAGGTACTCACAGTGTGAAAGGTATTCAGCATCTTTATTGAAGATTATGTTCTGTATATACACCTTTCCAAAACTTTCTGCAGAAGCTTTTAATATTATGTTTATTTTCCTTGGATTCATTCTCTTTAAAAAACTTACCATTTTTGTAAAAGAGCTCTTTAATGACCTTAACTTGTTTTTTATTTCTCCATAGGGACCATTGAATATTATGTGATAATGCTCTTATCTTTTTAATGTCCTTAAAATTTTTTGAATAAAAATTTTGAATAAAAATTCCACCAGTTTATGAGGTATCATGTGATGCTTTGATACATGTATACCTTGTATAATGTTCAAATCAGGGAAAACATACCTATCTGAAGCATTTGTTGTTTTTATGTGGTACAAATACAGTACATTATGGTTCTGCAGTTACTCTACTATGTAATCAAACACTATCTTTTGTCTTTTTAGGTAGGGATTCTTAAGCACGAATCTTTTTCTTAGTAAAATTTTAGTAACCTTCCATTCCACATGAGAAACTTAAATATGTGACATTCTTACTGCTTCTGCTAGTGTGGTTTCTGAAGAGGTATAAACATAACATAGTAATTTGGAGTGATTTTCTAGCATTGTTGTTGACTAGGTACCTTACTGGATTGCTTTGTTTAGAAAACATATATCCTGCATTCTTTAGGCAGTCTAACACACAGGTGGGTATCTATACTTTGCTAACTAAAATAATTTTTAGAGGCACTGCAAAAATCTGCTCTACCAGAACAGGTTATGCTTACAATCTTGTTTGTTAGCTTTTTAAAACTTGATGGGCAAAGGATCATTGTGCCACCACAAAATATTTTTATTCATTTATGAGAGTTAAATTAATGAAGAGGTTCTGAGTGAGTTGTCTATATGTATGCGTGCTGCCACCAAAATTAAGTAATCAAAGAGGTTTAGAAGCCATATGATATAAAAGGGTCAAGAATCTGAGTTCTGCTCTCTTTTGTATTAACTTTCTCCTTGATCTTGACAAGTTACTTAGCTTCTTTGCTCTTAAGCAAGTTTGTATGTTAAGGAAGTAAATTTGGATAAACCTAAAGGACTTTTCATTGTAAAGCATGTTATTTGTTTGTCTTTTGTGGCGATGGGGTTTTAACTTGGCCTCGGATTGCTTACTAAACTGAGCCACCACTCCAGCCTTGTTTTTTGTAGATTATTTTGGACATGGAGTCTAGTAGACTGATGTGTAGGCTGGCTTTGGATTGTCATCCTTCAAATCTCACCCTCCTGAGCTAGGATTATGTACATGGCACCAACACATTATGCACATGAACCAGCACCAGGCTTTTTTTCATTTTTATATACTACTCTACAAGTAACTTATTTTGGGGTGGCTTGTATAAAATGACAAACCTCGTATCATATTATTCTCACAAAGGTCAAGAGCTTAAAATGAAGATAATGGCCCTCAGTCCCTTTTCAAGGTAGGTTTTTGAAAGTACTTTTGGCATCTTGAACCGTTTTTTCCCTGTATTAATTCAATAGTTCATCATGCCTTTAATCTGTCTTTCTTTTTTCTTTTTTTCTAATCCAAATCAATTGAAGGAGTGATAGACCAGGTAAAGGATGTGCGGAGCCCAGAGAGTTGGAGAGTTGGGAGAAGGGACAAGCAGTTAAGGTTTGAGTGTTGAAATAAGATGGGATTGTAAAGCAAGTTAATTCTAACTTGTGGCCTGCCAGCTTTTTTTTGCCTTTATAATTCTATTTTTGGATTCCTCAGTGTGATAACCTTAGTAAGTTAGTCGCCCATGGTATTCATGTATTTATAGTACTTATGGCCCATAAGTTCATCTAGTTCTGTCAATGGAGTCTTGTAGGGTGTTAAAAGCAGACATTCAGTCACTGTTGAATGGATGGGAGTCAGTGAGTTAAACTGTCTTATAAACTATATCTACTTCTTTCAAAACTGGGGGAAATACAGCCATAGACATCTTGTTTTCTGTGCTGAGATACTACAGAGATGGAGATGACAGAAATGTGAGGGAAGGATGGCTGCTGATTTACACAATGCTGATAATCTTAAAGCATTCACACAATGCAGAAACAAACAGGAATATATATATATATATATATATATATATGTGGATATATATCTATATACATATATATGGCTGAGAGTAAAGTGGGAAAACATTGTAGACTTGTTATGTTAAAAAGTACTTTAAGAAATCATTTCAGTAGGTTTGGGGATGTAGCTCAGATGCAGAGCTCTTGTCCAGCATGTATGAGGCCCTGGGTTCTATTACTTGCACTCTTGCCCCCATAACTTGGTACAGCGGTATCTTTTCAGCATGTATTGGTGGGGATTGGGCAGTGTTGGTCACTGTGGAAGAGAAAAAGGAACTATTTGAAGAGGTGCTGCCAACTGTAGATCATGCGCACACATTCCTAAAGATGACAGAATGTTGGAGATGGCCTGTATTTTCATTCTGCCCCATTGTAGTCTGCATCTTTGCACAGTCAGAATTCTGCTAACTGCCATGAAGCAAGGCTGTAGCAAGTGTCCAAGTGTGATAAAAAACAGAACAAAACACCCTATTTTTCATTTTGAAAAAGAATACAAATATTAGAACACTTTAAGGAAGTATTTAAAGCTAGATTGGAGTGTAAGCAGGAAAAACATAATGAAAAGATTTGAGTGGAATTCCTGTTTTGTTTTGTTTTGTAAACAGAAGAATACTATGTCTTGATCTTCAGTTTTCTCTTGCTCTCTTTTCCCTGAAGCCACTGAATAGACAAAAAATTAGTTTTCTGGTCATAAACTTCTGGTTTTGCTTTTTTTTGAGACTACAGTGATACACATTGACATGCCTGACACATATGTATGTTGGTACTTTGGGTTTTTTTTTTAATCTTTGTTTTAGTCTCCTTTTAGTCCCAAAGAAACAACATTTCTAAAAAAAAGTTCAGCTCTGACCTAACTAAGAAAGCATAATTTTGTCTAAGCATAGTTGGTAGCAAAACAGAGCTGTAGTATGTTAAAAGATTTTGGAATATTGATCTATTTAATGGAGAGCTGAACTCTAGTCAGTGCTTTCTTTAATTTTAATATCTCATTCTGCATTGGTCTTTGATTCAAAACAAATACAAGTTCTTAGCATGGCTATGTACTACAGAGTTGAGTGAGCCTTAAATATATAATGGCTTTCTTTTTAATGATTGCTAGAGCTTTTAGCAGTAAAGAGGGAAGAATGAAAGAGAACTAGAATAGATTTCTTGTCAAAAATGAGTATTCTGTTAAGATTAAAAGTAGAGACAAGCTGAAGCCTTGAGTTATAGATTGGAAGGTCATATCACAGCCAGTGTTAGAAATTCACAGCACTAGTGAAAAGAAAACAGAAAAGACTACTGCTGAGCCGGCTCCCAAAGGAGTCCATTCAGAAGGCCACTCTTTCACCCTCTAGAGAGACTTCCAGGGACAGGAATTCCATTGTGTTAGTGAAACATACCAGGGGAAAGCTTTTCTTTTTAAGTTACAAAGTATTTCATGTTCATAAAATCAGTATAGTAATATGATATATTTCCTTAAGCTTGAAAAATTATGCACTATAATTGCTGCCCCTAAGTATCCTTCCATAGTCCTACTTTCTTTCTATCTTTTTATCCCAAAGTAACATCATCTGAAATTTGGCATTATCCATATGTATGTGTTCATTTTTTTCCTGCATGACTATGTCTGTGTCTGTGACTTTTTTTTTTTTTGCTGATTCTGGGATTTGGCTGGTCACTGTTGCTGTGCATTTTTTCTCCAGGTTGGTGCTCTACCCCCTCCCCTGTCCCTCCCCCCCCCCCCCCCCCCCAACTGCCTTTGAACCACAGCTCAACATCTGGCTCTGGTTTTTTGATTGGTTATAGGACTTTGCTTGCCTTGGCTGGCTTTGAACCTCAATCCTCAGATCTCAACTTCTTGAGTAGCTCCTTTGTGACTCTTATATAATATTATAAGCATGTTTTAAACGCTTATTTACAAGATATTACACTGTATTCTTTGGCAGTTTATTCTTTTTGTACAGTGCTTTAAAAATATTGATACATGTGGTTCTGGTTCATTTGTTTTTAGCTACATTATGACATTTATGACTATTCCATTTATTTAATCATTCTCCTGATGACTGAATCTCATTTTGTGTATGCTGATGGACAACAAAGAGGAATCTGTTACAATTTTTAAAGTAGACTAGCAATGTTGTTTTGACTTTCAAAAACCAATTTCCTTTTTTGGTGTGCAGTGTTCTCGTTTATCATTCATGGGAAAACCCTTTGTACATCTTCAAGGAAGGCAGAAAAGGGTAATGCTTCACTACACAGATGAACATGTCTTGTGCAAATACAAACAGCATCTGCTAGAATATGGTGAGCTCACAAGAGATTAAGCTGCAGCAGCAAAGGTGCACTCAGTGTACTGAAATGTTAAGGTTTTTCTCACTGGAAACTTGTTGATATAATTCATTGTGGTTTTTTTCCCCCTATGTGTTTGGAATTGACTGCAATTTGGAGGCTGCTTTATTTTGTAGAAGATACAGTTCCTTTTATGGTTTTTTTTAAAAAAAGACTGCTCTTGAATTGTCATGGTTTTATCGAGGAAGCCAAAGAAAAAATGTCTAAAACAAATGAAGATACTTTTTTTTAAAGTTGGGTGAAATAAATATTTGTTTCAATAATAAATTTTATGTATTAAGCCATGTATATTCTCACTTTGTAATCATTGTTTATTAATTTTGGTTGGACTGGGATTTGAACTCAGGGCTTTGTGCTTATTAGGTTAGTGCTCTTCTATTTGAACCATACCCCCACAACTGTTTTGTTATTTTTTCTGTAGAGTCTTGCACTTCTGGCTTGGTGTTGGCCACACACTATTATCCTTCAACATATGCCTCTCAAGTGGCTTAGATGACAGATGTGTGCCTACTATGCCTGGCTTGTTTCTTGACATAAGATCTCACTTACTTCCCCCTTACTGTTATTTCAAAAACAAAACTGCCATTAAAAAAATATTTTTACTTCAGTGCCTTTTTGCCTTTCATTTGTAGCAGCAGCCTTGATAATGGTTTGAGTAAAGATACAGTGCAGAACTTCATTCAGATTGTCCCTCCCAATGACTTGGTATATAGTGCATTAACTAGAAATGCTGAGGTAGCAAGGAAAGCACTAATAAATGGGATGCTTTCCAGGGATGATAGCTAAGTCCAGGCAAGCCCAAGCCAAAACTGAGAAGAAAATGGTATAGGCCAGATTTGCTCATAACAGCGAATATCTCATTCTAATTAAATTAATTGGGATTTGGGGTTTTCTGTTAAAAAAGAGTGACTGATTCTAAGCATATTAACATTAAGGGTAATGCAACAATAGTCATGTAGCTAAAAGTTACTATCTTTGCCTTTTTACTTGGTAGATTCCAGAGCATCAAGACTGATTAAACTCATCTGCTTGTTTGTTTCTCTCATGGTTCTAGGGAATGAGTGCTGAATGGACCCTCCAGTAAAGGAAGAGGCTCCCCACCCAGTAATGATTAGATGGAAGGGGGAAAGTGTAAAGAATGAGTTTTTCTCCCTATTGCTCTTTTTCTGCTAACAACATAATATTTTATTTACACATGTGCAGTACAGATATAGGGAGAGGAGGTGGAGGTATGTGAAAGGACTCTTTTACTCTTGCTCTTGATTTCTAGTAACCTTCAGCCATAGTCAGATAGACCCTTAGTCTAGAGAATTGTGTGGCTAGGCAAATGAATTGGATTTTTTTTTTTCATTGCATCAAGATTTCTAAATGATGTAAGTGAACCTGGGTAGTCTAAAATTTCTGTTGTTAGAATCCCCTTTAATTAAAAATAAGTTCATATTTTCTCAGTATTAAAAACACATTCTGGAAATATAGAGATGGGTGAAAGATTTTTCTCCCATTTGAAAATGTATTTTGTGAGCTGTTGCCTTATATTTCCAGTTTGTACTTCTGTTTGGGTTTACCATTTTCAGAGACATGAATAAAATATTTCAAAGTTTTTCAGATCAGTCCACATTTATTCTCACTTAAACAGTTAATATTCTTAAAAAAAAATTCCCTCCTGTCCTATGGGTCACTAGTAAATAGTAGCAAAGACTGTCTTGTTGAGGTCTTGTCAGCTTTTGGCCAATACCCATGTTAGGCTCAGGGGAGACTTTACCTTTGACATTCACTTTACTTTTTTCTGTTCTTTTAGGTCTTTCACTACCTTTCCTACAGTGCTTGGCAAGATATCGTTTCTACTTCCCCTTCATGTACCATGCCAGTGACATCTTAGCTGCCAGAGTGTGGAGCTGGCCTGTGGGAGTCAAGTAAGTGCCTTTTTTACTATTTGGCATGGTTTTTGCTTACTTTGCAAAGCCATGTAGAAAAACTTCTTAAGATTAGTTTTTAAAAAGGCACTTGCTTGATTCTTGTGGGCCAGCTCTTTGCTCCAGCCTGCTGTTGAACACCTGGTAGCTAACCTGGGGCTGAATTCAATGAGGTGACTATGACAGAATGGCTTATTTATGCTAGGTAGACCCGAAGGATGATAGGCTTGATTTTGGTATGAGCATTCATACTGGTGAGAAACTGCTGCTATCCCATTTCAGAGCAGTATGTTACCCTCATCTCCTTAAAATTAGCAGAATTAACAAGGGTCTGCAAGTCTAAAAAACTGAGTTGTATTAAATAAGAATCACTCTTAAAGGGAAGCCAGTAACCTCAACATTTGTCTTAACTGTTTGACTTCAGTATGGAAGAAATTTTCATGGGTGACATTGTTTGGGTTTTTATGTTTGCTGCTAAAGTTGCTAAAACCTGATATTTTACTTTTGCAGGTCATCTTGTAAATGTTGCCTATGTAAATTAACACATCCCCTGTTATGTCATAACAACCATGTAAGGGAGAGTGTTTTCCTGCTCTGTCTTAGGTATTGGTGATGTGACCTGTTCACGCAGGGGAAACTTGAACATTCACAGGTATGTGAAGATCATGATTCATAAACATTTCTCCCTGGAAACTAAACAGCTTATTTTAGTGTGAACTTATGATTTTATAAAATTTATCTTTCCAGTTGAGTTTTCTTCCCCCAATTCTAACAGAACAGGATTAGCCAAGTATAGCCTGGACTGCTGCTTATTTATATAAATAAAATTTTATTTAAACACAAAGCTCTTTAATATTGTCTATAGCTGCCCTTGTACTACATCAACAAGGTGGAGTTATTGCCACTGAGACCATATGATCCATAAGGCATAAAATATTTCTTATTTGTCTCTTTAATAAAAACTTGGTTGGGCTGGGAAGGTGGCTCAGTGGTAGAATGCTTGCCTCACATGCATGAGGTCCTGGGTTTGATTCCTCAGCACCAATCACTTAACAGGAAAAAGCCAGAAGTGGTGCTGTGGCTCAAGAGCACTAACTAGCCTTGAGCTGAGGGACAGCACCCAGGCCCAGAGTTCAAGCCCCACAGCCGACCAAAAACAAAGCAAAACACCAAAAAAGAAAACTTTGTTAACTGCTTCTGTAGAATAGTCAAACTTCAAATTGTATTTAGAATTAAACTTTCTTGAACAAGAGTTGATTTTAGATAGGTTTCTGAGGAGAAAACCAAGAAAACTAGACCTGTATCAAAGTGCTGCAGACTAACAAGTAAATACTGCAACAGATGTAGTGTTATAATTACTAATATAAGATTAATGAAGTGCAAAGCCATGATGGCAGTCCAGCTTTCTCTATTCTTTCCTTCATTGTATTCCCCAACTTTCTTTTTCTCTCCCTGTATAGTCTTCATTTAGTGGCAGGATGTTGTTTTAGATCCTCTAAAAGTTTTATAGAAGAGATAAAGATAAAAGAGGATATCTGGCACCACCAAAAAGTGATAGCAATGGTATCTCTTTATCCATGGAAGAATTATTGTAGTTAACATGGGCTTGAAATCATGAGTTTTGGGGTCCAGAGATGTTCAGGGTTTACAGACCAGATTAGTGGTAAGGTTGAAATTACAGGCTAGGCCTCCTGCCTCCTCTCCCAGTGGTCCTTGTATTAGATCTCACATCTTATTAGTGACTGCTTTCCTTGTCTGTTTATAAGGAGTCTATTTTCTTTTATTCCCCCTGAAGTAGAAGCAAAGACTTGATGATTTAAATCACACAGACAGGATTTTGAGAATGTAAGCTTTATTGGAATTTGAGGGTTTTTTTTTTCATTGTTGGGAAATTTCTGGAAGACTACTGCTTCTGTGTGTGTGTGTGTGTGTGTGTGTGTGTGTGTGTGTGTGTGTATGTATGTGTGTGTGGGCTCATGCACGTGCCTGTGTTGGTCTTGCACTCGGGGCCAGGGTGCTGTTCCATAACCTTATTACTGAAGGCTGGAACTCTACCACTTGGGCCACAGCTTTACTTTTGGCTTTCTGATGGTTAATAAGAGTCTCATGTACTTTCCTGCCTGGTTTAACTTCAAACCAAGAAGCTACTCAGGGGCTGGGGGTTTAGCCCAGCGGAAGGGCGCCCACCTGGCGCACGCAAGGCCATGGGTTCGGTTCTCAGCCCTGGTTTAAAAAAAAAAAAAGAAGCTACTCAGCTTTCTGAGTAGCTAGGAATACAGGCATGAGCCACCAGCACCAAGTAAAAGGACTGCTTCTTAATAATTCAAAAACATTAGATGGAATAAGAAAAGAAGTCTGAGCTTTGTTTTTTATAGCCAAGTGTAAAACCAAAATTGACATTACTAGGCTTCCCTTCTGTATATGTGTATGGAAAGAGTGTGTGTGTGTGTGTGCGTGCGTGACAGACAGTTCTGGGGCTTGAACTCAAGAGCATGGGCACTGTCCCTGATCTGCCACTTGAGCTACAGCTCAACTTGTGATTTTTTTTTTAGTAGTTTATTGGAGATAAAAGTCTCTGTCTGTGCTGGCTTCGAACTGTGATCCTCAGAGCTCAGCCTTCTGAGTAGCTTGGATTACAGGCATGAGCCAATAGTCCCTGGTGACTAGATTAATAAAGCACCTCTGAGTTTGTCTGTGAGGGCTTTTCCAGAGACTTTTGACATTGGGACAGCAACCTAGGGAGAAAGACCTACCTAGAATGTGAGTGGTGCCTGCTAATAGGCTGGAGGCCCAGATGGAATAAAAGAGTAAAAAAAAGGAGGAAGACTGCTAGCAGCTTTCTGTCTACCATCTTGGGAGCAGCTCCATCCTGTGTCCCCCCCCCCCCCCTCCCCGCCCAGTCCTGCTGCCATGATGCGGTACCTCACCAGGAGCCCATAGAAATGAAGCAGGTAAACCATGAACTGAAACCTCTAAACTCTGAGAGAAAATAAATTATTCCTCCTTTAAACTTTTTTCCTTGAGTATTTGTCATAGTATCAAGGAGTCTAACACAGCATTTTAAGACTCTGTTGTTTTTTTGAGCTTCTTGAAGTACTTTAAAAGACTAACAGTCTTATTTTAGAATCAGGAATATGTTGATTTTAGAATTATATGTTTTTATCATTATTATTTTAAGACAACTTGCTGCTCAAGTTGGCCTTAAACCCCTAGACTCAAGGCAGTCCCCCTGCCTTGGTTTCTCTAGAAGCCTAGACTACTAGGCTTATACCCATAGCTTGGGAACTGTTGCCACATACAGATTCAAATCAGAACAGTCTTTATGTCCAAAATATGCTACTACTCCCTGCTTCACACTGGCACTTTGGTTCTGGCTGCCAATATATTTTACCTACATTATCTTAACACTTTCCAAATTTGTCTCCCTGAATTTGTCCCTTCTTCCTGATAGTCAGGACTCCGCAGTCAGAGTGATGACAAGAAGCAGGAAACTCTTCAATAACTTCTGATCTCACTCGGAGTAAAAGACAAAGTTCTTCAAATGACAGTGATGATAAATTGGATCACCAAAGGGGAAAGCCTCTGATTTGTAGCATTTGCCTCTTTTCCTAGTATAATTACTTCCACATTGGCGAAATCAAAGGTCTAGAATGGATAACAATATGCTCTCTAGCCATTATTGGCTTCAACAGACCACTCCCAAACATTTGGCTCTGTGGTTGACTTCCATCTGCTACCATTCTCCCTTTTGCTCACCCTCTTCATGAGATACTGACCTTATTGAAATACTCTAGACAGGCACCTGCTTTCCAGGGCTTTGCATTTGCAGTTTTATGTGATTAGGATGCCCTTACCTTAAACACAGCTCATTCCTTATCTCCTTTAAGTCTCTTCTGCTCAAATTTGGAGTAAGGTCTTCCTTAATCTTCCTGTATAAAGGTCTTATTTTATTGGATGTTCTGAGGTGATTTCTAATATACACTATAGTGTTTTTGTGCGTGCTTGTTACCTTGCTGTAGGATGCATTACTGTTATTTCTAATAAGCAGTGTTGGGGGTGGGGTGGGGATAATGGGTGGGGTTAATGGGTGGGGATAGTGGTGGGGATAATGGGTATTTTTGCTGTTCAGGCTGAAAAAGAACCATTCCATTTTTGTTCAGATGAAAATGCCTGTGACACATATAAATGAGTCACTTTGGGCTTGTTATTGGTACTTGTAATTTTAAACTTGTATTTTTTTCTTTTCTTTCTTTTTTTACTTTTCTTTTTTTCTTCTTTTTTGGTTGGTTGTGGGGCTTGAACTCTGAGCCTGGGGGCTGTCCCTCAGCTCTTCAGCTCAAGGTGAGCACTCTACCTTGAGCTACAGCGCTACTTCCTCTTTTTTTATTTTTTTTAAAAAATATCATGCTAGAGATCCAACCCAGGGCTTTTGTGTAGGGTTGGCAAGTACTTTGCCACTGAACTACATCCCTAGCTGACACTTTAAATTTCTTTTCTTCTTTCTTTCTTGCTTTCTTTCTTTCTTTTTTAGTGGGTTGTAGGGCTTGAACTCTGGGCTTGGGCCTCAGCTCTTCAGCTCAAGGCTAGTGCTCTACCACTTGAGCCACAACGCTACTTCCCCAACACTTTAAATTTCTATTGACTTGAGTTCTTCATGGGCAACTCAACACTATTTATAGTTAAATGTATATGTGGTAGTGTATAATAATGAGAAAATGGAACTTTATATTTAATCAAAATGGGCTTATGAAGATGTTTTTTCTTTTTTTTTGGTCAGTCATGAGGCTTGAACTCTGGGCCTGGGAGAGTTTTTTTCTATAAATAAAAAATATATAGATTAATTTATTGTAATTAAAAAGGTATATGTTGTTTCATGAACTAGATGCTGCCTTTTTTTTCTTAACCTTAGCGTCTGCCATATTGTTTTCTTTTTTTTTTTTTTTAACATTACTAAGAATATTTAAACTTTTACCTGTTTTGGTTTAGGCATAGCCAACATTACAACAAGGTAGCGAGATTGAGTATACTTACTGCTAGAGTTTTTTTCTTCTCTCTCTTTTTTAATACTTATTTTATTGTTAAACTAATCAAAGTTGAAAACATGCTAGTAAGCAAGAGTCCCTGTTTCAGTTCTTAGTACCTATCCTTTGTGATCTGATAATGTAGTTTTTTTTAAAAATTAAGTTTGTTCCTCTTTTTCTTTTCCTCCCTCCCTCCCTCCCTCCATCCGTCCCTCCTCCCCCCCTCCCCTCTCTTGCTTTACTTTTCCCCTCCCCTCCCTTCCCCTTCCCTTTTCCCTTCCCATTTCCCTTCCTTCTTTCCTAATTTAAGTCCCTTAAGTCTGAATCTCCACGTTCAGTTCTTAGGTACATTTAAGGTTTGTATCATGTATGAAAGGGAGACTACCTGTAAGTGTTGCTAAGTAAATAGTATGATATTAGCCCTGAAAATATCTGGAGGCAACTATGTGGATGAAGATCAGATTAGATTCATTCCTTCTCCTTAAGGAGAAGTAAATTTCAGCTAAACATATGGCAGAATTTTCTCTCATTAGATCAACATCAGAGTGTAATGAGCATAATTGGAAATCAGATTATCTTACTAGATCTGTTAGTGGAATAGAGATGCCACCTCTTTTCCAAGCCTATTGAAAAATATAAGCTACTACTTGATATTATTCTGAATAAATCTTTAGATTATCTAGATGGCTAGATTATCTGTTTTCTAAGAACCCTTTTTTATGGCTTGTCTGTTCTTTTTTTCTTCTTCTTCAAGTTTTTACTTAAAAATGTCAATTTCTGGCTGGGCAAAGGTAACTCATTCCTTTTAGCGTTGGGAGGTACAGTTCAGGAAGATCCTGGTTTGAGGTAAGCCTAGGCAAAAGTTTTGCAGGCCCCATTTCAACTAATAGCCATGTCTGCCATCCCAGCTGCAACAAGAAGTAAATAGGATTGTGGTTCTAAGCCAAATCCAGTCAATGTTAAAAAACCTGAAATGGTAACTCCTCTGTATAATACCTTAATAATAACAATAGAATTATATTAAAAAATTTATGAAATCTCATCTCAATAGAAAAAGCTGAATGTGGTGGATTGCCCCGGTCATCACAGTTATAGTGGAAAGTATAAACAGGAGGATTATTATCCAGGCTGGCCAGCATAGAAGGCTAGATGCTATCTCTAGTGTGGCTCAAGTGGTAGAGTGCCTGCTTAGCAGGACCAAACTCTGAAAAAGAAAGTAAATTTCTATATTATACTGATTTTGTTTGTTTTTAGTGCCAGTCCTAGAGCTTGAACTTAAGTTCTGGGCTCCCTGTCCCTAGCTTCCTTTGCCCAAGACTAGTGTTCTATCTCTTGAGCTGCAGCTCTACTTTTGACTTTTTTTTTTTTTTTGTCATGGGTCTTGAACTCTGGGCCTGGGCACTGTCCCTCAGCTCTTCAGCTCAAGGCAGGTGCTGTACCACTTGAGCCACAGCGCCACTTCCAGTTTTCGGTTGGTTAATTGGAGATAAGAGTCTCACAGACTTTCCTGCCTGGGCTGGCTTTGAACTGTGATCCTCAGATCTCAGCCTCCTGAATAGCTAGGATTACAGGTGTGAGCCACTAGCACCTGGCTACTTTTGGCTTTTTTTGAGTAGTTTATTGGAGATATGAGTCTCATGGATTCCTGCCAACGCTTTGAACTGAGATCCTCAGATCTCATGAGAAGCTAGGCATGAGCTGCTAGTGTCCTGCTCAGATTTTTCTTGCTCAGGCTGGTTTTGAACCATGATCCTCAGAGCTCAGCATCTTGAGTAGCTAGGATTATAGGTGTAAGTCACTGGAGCCTGGTTACTGACTTGTTAAAAAACATAAGTGAATTTATGTTTCTTCCCTTCTGTCTTGTCCTTTTCCTCTTTATTTTGCTCCAAGGCAACCATAAAGTATATATCCTGCCATTTTCCCCTTATACTTACATAATTATCTTATATTTTTATTATAAATTTTTATTGTTAGACACTAATTGTACAAAGGACGATTAACTGTATTACTTTAAAAAAATCTGCTTTTCAAGGAGGAGGCTACAATGCTTGATAAGAAATGTACTCATTAAGCCGGGCGCTGGTGGCTCACGCCTGTAATCCTAGCTACTCGGGAGGCTGAGATCTGAGGATTGGGGTTCAAAGCCAGCCCGGGCAGGAGAGACCGTGAGACTCCTATCTCCAATAAACCACCAGAAAACCGGAAGTGGCGCTGTAGCTCAAGTGGTAGAGCGCTCACCTTGAGCTGAAGAGCTGAGGGACAGTGCCCAGGCCCAGAGTTCAAGCCCCACTACCGACCAAAAAAAAAAAAAAGAAATGTACTCATTATCTTGCCCATGTAATTGTAACCCCTCTGTACAGTATTTTCACAATTAAAAAAAATCTGCTTTTCAACATCCATTCTTCTAGGCATAAGTTATATAGTTGTGTAGTTTACAGTTGTATGAAATTGGATTATTGTATAAATTATTCTTTATCCTATTTTTCTCAAGTAGTGATAAATAGTAGATAAATGAAATAGCTCTGAGCCATTATTCAATGGTTATGTGATTATATATGGGATTAACCATAGTATGGCTTTACCTTTTTTTAACTGGTCTGTAATGGATTCACTTTGCTTCCCATTTTTTTCACCATGGTCATTGTTAAGTGCCTTGTACATATTTTTTTCTTATGGGTACATTTTGAAAATAAGATACATAGGAATGGGATTGCTGCATTTTATCAACAGATAAATGCATATTAATACTTAATTACTAGATTAGTTTCCAAACCCAACCTAACAGTCTTTCTAAGACTCTCTTCTGGTTCATGTAACATTAGAACATAAATTTATATAGCCTTTAAATAATTATAGATTTTCTTGATTTTTTAAAAAGAATCTTACCCAAAGAGTTCTGTTATAAAAAATTAACCATCTCTCTCTGTTTGAAGTGACAGTGTTATTTTGGCACAGAGTAAAACAAATTTCATTTGCTTTGGCTCTGGTTTACATACTTGGAACCAATGTGATATTCTAATGGCCTAGATGGTAAATGGAGTTGATAGAAATTTTGAAATCTGACTTTTGAGGATAGGGTTTGGGAAAATAAAGACCATTTTAGTAGTAGATTTTTATTTTTAAATTGGGTAGTCACTTGATTGCAAGAGGATTAATTATAAGAATCTCTTCTCTAGTGGTGTCGCAGATTGAACAGATAAATATAGAGTACCAATGTTCAGAGAGAGAGTGCTGTAGAAAATGTGTGGGTAGCTGTTGTAGTTTCATATAGCAGATAACATCTAGAATAAAGAACAGATGAAAATACTCATTGAGGATTAGTGTTCATGAAACATCATCAAATTCAACATTGCCCAAGCCTAGCACTCACGGCCATTCATAAGCTTGCTCATCTTGTCCTATGATATTTCCCACTGAGCTCAACCCACTTTTCTTTAGTCCCATCTGTGTGCTTTCACACTCATTCAGTGCCATTCTTTTGTTCTCATCCTTTGGAAGGCATATCTTTCTCTTTCTACACCTGATTGTTGTCCGTCCATTTACTGTTCTGTATGTGTTTTCTCTTCATAAGACTTCTGGCTTTACTAGTCCATGTTGATCTTTTTAGTTCTTGACTCCTGTAGCACTGATACCTTGAATTTTCTCCAGCTGGTTCCTGAATGTATATTTGCACAGCAGTAAAAAGCTGCCCCTCTCCCTTGAATGTGCTTGTGAAATATTATTTTAAATACTGAATTTCCAAAGTAATAAAGATATGGTTAATAAATAAAATAAGACAGTCAATAAATAAAATAATTAGCAAGGAAATACTGCATACTAAGGATCTTATGAAAAAACAATGGAGAACGGATCAGAGCTAGTTGCTTTTAGAGGGGCGGACCAACTCTACTAGTTAGTGTAAGCAGAAAAAGAATTGAAAGATGTTAAGTAGCTCATGAATCTTCAAGGAAGGCAGAGAATCAGTCTTGATGTCTGCTTAGCCAGAAACAAGGCCCAGATTGTACCATGGGACAAAAATAAATGGAAGCTCTATGGCTTTTGCCACAGGCACAGGAATTAGAACTTGCCCTGTTTTGCTGATAGATGCATCGGTGAAGATCACTTCTATCACTTTGAAATGTTAGAATGGATCCACTTTGTGTCTCCATTATATACTTCTAACTGAAATAGTGTGTGGATGTGTTTGATTGGCAGAATCTAGGCCATACACCTACCTCTTGTTTGCAAAAGAGGCTGGGATGTTTTGGTTTCTATCTTGGGAGACAGGTTTTATAAGACGAGAAATTCTCTTAAGCAAGAAAAGCACTACATTTGAGAAACCATGAGAAATTTGATATGGTTGAAAGATATTAGAAGATAATTTAGAGTTGAATAGTCAGAGATGGCCTCACTTGGAGCATCATAGGTTGACACATGACAAAGAAATCCATGGAAGGAGAGTTTGTCAATAGACAAAAATAAGTGAAAAGCCCCTGGTTTGGGGTTGGTGAGGCAAGAATGTTATTTGAGTCTGGCCTTTTGGTGGAACAGCAGATTGGTTAATGTGCGTCCAGGGTATATGAGGAAGAGTAACAGAAGTAACACAGGGAATGATGGTTTTAACACAAGTTTGAGGACTCTCAACTTCCTTCCACTTTCCTTCTCTGAGGTGCTCTGTGGAGAATAAGAATGCAGTTAGAGTTGTGGAGACAAAAAAGCAAAAAAGACATTTTGGTGTTATTAAACCCCATGAACTGTTGGAGATCATGGAGTGACTAAAATTATTTATATATTGTTCAGAAAGAACACCATGAGGGATTTAGCAAAGATTAGAAATGCTAGAAAGACTATGTACCCAATGAATAGAGGGATGAGCCTTTCTGGTTTTATTCTAGGTCTTATCCTGGTAGTCTTTGCTTCTTGTTTATTCTTACCCTGATGGGCAGGAACAGTATATTGTGGTTACAATTACTTGTACTGTGATAACCTCTCCAGACTGCTGCAGAATAAAAAAAGCTAGCCACAAATGTACACTGATAGTTCTTTCCCATTGAAGAATTGCCTTATAAGCTGAGTGCTGTGGTTTAAACCTGTAATCTCAGCACTTAGGAATTGGAGGCATGGAAGTGGCACTGTGGCTCAAGCGGTAGAGCACTTGCCTTAAGCTGAAGAGCGCAGGGACAGCACCAAAGCCCAGAGTTCAAGCCCCACAACTGACCAAAAAAAAAAAAAAAGGAATTGGAGGCAAGATTGTTTTAGGCCAGCCTGGGCTACGTAAGTGAGATGCTATCTCAGAAAAAAAAATAATTAAAAAATGTAGCTCAGTGGTAGCATACTTAGCTAACATGCTAACATATATAAGGCCTTGTGTTCAATCCTCAACACCACCACCACAAAAAAGTGATACACAACTGCTTTTTATATTCTCTTTACAAAAGAAATCAATCCCAAAACAAGTGAGGTAAATGTGCCATTGAACTGCAGAACAGTTACCACTCTGAGTAAAGTGGACTCTACTTCTTGTTCAGTCTCTTCCATTTGTGAAACTCAACTCCTGAAATTAGAACACAGTTCAAATTTATCTAGTCCTCTTATACTGCAGAGTGGTATTTGGATGTTAGATAAACTAACAAGAGTTACAGGTGGTAATACACAGTAACTTCTGCCCTGCTAGTATCTTTTGGATAGGAACCTTTTCTATGCATTGTAACATGCTTTTAGCAGCATCCCTGATCTCTACCCTGTAGATTCAGGTAGCACATGCTTCCCTTGCTGTGATAACCAAAAAATGTCTTTAGACATTTAGACATTTAGATGCATCTGACAGTGTTTGCGAACCATTGCTCTAACTGAATCTCTTCAGCTCTCTTTAAAAACTTTTATTTTCCTATTTGTCTTTCTAATATTTGATGACCATACACTGAGAAAGGACCTTCCTTCCTTGCTTCCTCCCTCTCTCCTTCCCTCCTCCCCTCCCTCCCTCCTTCCCTCTTTCTCTTTCTTTCTTTCCCTTCTTTCCTTTCTCTCTCTCTCTCTCTCTTTGTTGTTCTTTTGTTTGTACGACAAGAACTCAGGCTGGCCTTGAAATCTTGAGGCTCAAGTGATCCTTTAGCCTTGGCCTTCTGAGTGACTGAGTCTACAGATACACATCATCATACTTGGCTCCAGAAAGTTTTAACATAGTCTTGAAGTGAAGAGTCAAAACTTCATTTTTGTTGTGTTTATATCATTTAAGTTGTTCCAACACTACTACTGTAAAATCAAGTAAGATAATACAGGCCTGAAACTGGGCCTCTGTGACTCAGGCCTGTAACCCTAGCTACTCAGAAGGCTGAAATGGAGAGATTATGGTTTGATGCCAGCTGGATAGAAAAGTCTTTGAGATATTCATTTTTATTTCTCTCAAGTATTGTTTTACCTAAGAGGAGAGTTGCTGAGTCACAAAGTAGTTTTTTTTTTTTTAGCTTGTAAGGAATGTCTGAACTGTTTCCCCAAGTGTTTGTACCATTTTTTGAATCCCAACAATGCGTCAGGGTTCCAGTTTTCCCATATCTTCACCAACACTTATTCTTGCCTTTCTGGTTTTGCATTCTTGTAGATATGAGGTGCTAGCTCACTGTTTTTTTTTTGTTTGTTTGTTTGTTTTGTTTTTTTTCTGTTTTGTAGGAACTGAACCGGTTTCCCCTAAGGCTAGTCACCATATTCTTTACCATTTAGCTACACTCCTAGATCCTCGCTGTGGTTTGATATTTTAAACATTCCCTAATGTGTAGTGAGGTTGAGAATGCTTTTTAGCATGTACTTATTAGTTATTTGCAGCTATTAAAAATACCTACTTAAAACATTAGCCCATTTGTAAATTGAGTTGTTTCCCTATTGTTATGAGAGGAAGGATGTCTTTTTAAAACTTTTTTTTACTTCCTTATGATTCCAACATCTATTCATTTATTTAAACTGACAACTCAAAATCATTTTTTCAAAGAAGGTAGTTGTGTGTTCTTTTCATGTTATTCAGAGCTTTTGAATGTCATCACTAAAAACTGGTCAATATTTTAAAAAATGAAATGAAGATTATTGATGTGCAAAGACAGATGAGAAAAAGAATGAAAAAAACATTGCTTATGTAAATCAATAATGGTAAAATCTTTTGGACTGAATTAAATCCCTGGAATTCCTCAGGATTACATGACTGCTGAATTAAACAACTATTGTTGCGTTTGACTTAGTTCTTGAGCATATGCTTTCACCAGGAATATAAGAAAAAACGGAGTGATTTGTATATAACACTTAGATTATTTGACTTACCTCTTCTCATCAGGGTTGTGGATATTTAAGGAATTTATAACTGGTTTAACTAGATTTTGAAAATAGCTCATATGCTCCTATTTTTTTAATTTTTTATTGTGAAAATACCATACAGAGGGGTTACAATTACATGAGCAAAGTAATGAGTACATTTCTTATCAAGCATTGTTGCTTCCCCCTTTGTTTTTCCCCTACCATCCCTGCCCTCCCATCTCCATGCCAATGCCGGCCTTCCCCTCCCAAAGTTGCAAAGTTTGTTTTTCGACATATCATTGTTGCAATGGGTCCACCTGTATTCCTATTTAAACAATTTTTTTTCCCCTTCCCCTCCCCAAATTATGCCAACATCAAATACAGTGAAAACAGGGGTTCTCCCGTGGGGGAGGGACATACAAAGCAACAAAAATCACTTTATAAATATGTTAGAAGCAATAGCAAGAAAGAAAAAAAATGCTTGTGTCCTTACTTTGGGTTCATTTTGCCTAACATCATCTTATCTGACCTTTCAGCTTGTCATCTCAGACATATACTAGTTATTGCAAATAAGGGAAACCATGGACCTATGTTTCTTTGGGTCTGGCTTACTTCACTTAATTTTTTCCAAGTCTTTCCATTTCCTAACAAATGGGGCAATGTCATTCTTTCTGATGGATGCATAGAATTCCATTGTGTCTATATACCACATTTTCTTGGTCCATTCATCTACTGAGGGGCATCTGGGCTAGCAAGATCAATAGAAAGCCCACGGGTTGGGAGGAGATCTTCACTAGCCATACAATGGACAAGGGTCTCATATCTAAAATATACCTGGAAAAAAATTAAATTCCCCAACAAATCCTCAAAGAAACAATTGCCCAATAAATAAGTGGGCTAAAGACTTAAAGAGAAACTTCTCTGAAGAGGAAAGAAGGGTGGCCAATAGATAAATGAAGAAATGCTCAACCTCTCTAGCCATAAAAGAAATTCAAATCAAAACAACACTGAGATACCACCTCACCACAGTTAGAATGGCTATAATCAAGAACTCTAATAACAACAGATGCTGGAGAGGATGTAGACAGAAGGGAACCTTATTGCATTGTTGGTGGAAGTGTAAACTTGTTCAACCACTTTGGAAAGTAGTATGGAGGTTCTTCAAAAGACTCCACATAGAGCTCCCCTATGACCCAGCAATCCCACTTTTGGGCATTTATCTGAATGATCACAAACAAGACCATACTAAAGCTACCAGCACAACTATGTTTATTGCAACATTATTTACCATAGCTAAGATATGGAACCATTTTTTTTTTGTAGACACAAATCCAGGCTGTTGATTAACTTGATTAAATTATATGAGAAAGCATCCCTGAAACCAAAATGACCCTCTCCAGAATTGCTTTTTCTTCATCTAATGGCATTAATATGAGTATAATATTTCAGTAAGAGCATTTATGCCTGATTAGTATTAAATTGAAAAATATAACAAATAGAATATCTGAATGAAGTGCTGGAGGGAGGTTTGGGACGATTGGAAAGAGCCCAGGCTTTGGTGCTGGGCTGGATTTCAAATCCTACCTTTGGGCACCTTGGACAACCATATCATCTCTTTAAGATCCAGACTTCTCTTCTGTGAAATGGGGTTTTGTGAAATGATGAGGATAAAGCAAGATGTTGTGAGAACAGTATTCAGGCTAGCACTTGGCACATAGCACTCATTCACTTGATGATATGTCAGATACTTCAATGTATATGTTTTGGGGAAAAGTAACATTAAAAAAAATTAGATGAAGCATCTACTCAATCTTGATAAGCCTTCTTGGTATTTCCATTTCACAAAGGTGTATAAAGCAGAGCTGGACCTTCTTTTTTATTAAAGAGTTTTTGAAAATTTCCTTTATTGTTACTATAAAGATCATGTATGGAAGGAGTATAATTACATGTCAGATAATGAATATATTTTCATATAGTGAAAATTTTTTTATTATAATAATAGAATGTGCTTATTTAAGAAAATTTGGAAAGTTTCTTTAAAAGTCACATTTTATAAAATCCAGAAAAAGTTTATGAATGGAAGCTGTAAATGGGAATATGGTCCAAGAAGAGAAATAAAGAATCCCTAAAATGAATAATACCATACATCTGTGGCTCCTACCGGTAATTCCACTCAGAAGGCTGACTTATGGCCTACCTGCACAGAAAAGCCCTTAAAAATCATTCTCCAAAATAGCAAGAAGCAGAATAGGAGATATACTCAAATGATTAGAGTTGCCAGCCTAGTAAGTAATGTTAAGCAAGCCTGAGGTCATGAGTTCAAATCCCAGTACTGCTAACAAAGAAAACACAATAGCATTAATTGGAAATGCTAAGTAAGAGTTAATAAAGAACAGCATTTGGCTAACTTGAATGATACCCTAGGTTTAGTTCCTAGTAAGGAGGCGGGGATAGTGGTGGGATGAGACAGAGGAAAACTACAAAAGAGATTTCTTGCTTTACTCAGTTCTAAAATAGACTTTTGCAAAAGATTAATTAGGAGAATATACAATCAAGAGTCAGTTTACAGTATTAGAAAAAGCACAAAATGAGACGAGGTTCCTGAAGAATATTCTGACACAAAAACATTTTTGAAAGCTAGAATATAGGAATAGGTAAGAATAAACTTTTATTGATAGTCAATGATATTAACACAGCAATGAAAATATGTTTCCTTCTGTTCTCATTTCTGATGAAGATCTTTTTCTCTATTTGAAGGTAAGGTGATGTGTGTTTTTAGTCCCAGCTACATGGGAGGTATAGGTAGGAAAGATCATGGCCCTGGGCAGAAGCACAAAACCCAGAGTTCAAACTTCAGTACACTTCCACCTCAAAAACTAATTAAGAAAAAAGGTATCGGATTGGAGTTGTGGCTTGATGGTAGAACTCTTGCCTAGCATGCTTGAGCTTTTATAGGCTCAATCACTAACACAATAAATAAATAAATGGTAAGGGTATTTTTGAGGAAGTGATAGTTGCAGAATACCCTTCCTTTCTGAATACAATTGTGAATAGTAGTAAGGTCAAAAACTAGTAAGTAGTAAGTGTTATAACCATTCTATCAATATAGCAGCACCTAGCTATGTGCCTGGTTAGAATTGAGATGCAAGTATAAAATGAGCATTGAATTGTTTACATGATAACCTTATTTTATTAAATAAAATATGCTATTTTATCTTTTTTTGTAATAGGACTACTAGATTATATATGTGCTTCATATATTTCTATTAGATAGTGTTATACTTTAGACATAGTAATATTTATTAAGTTACTTTAAAAATTAGAAAAAAGTTACAGGTACTTAATCAAGATGTTAGTGTTTCCCCTATAAACAAGTACTATGTATTCTTATACCTAAATGGTTAAAAACACATAAAGAATTCTGGTAGAAATGTTGAAGGTGTCTAATGGCGGAATGTGGTTCGTGAGTGGCCCTGATCACTCACTATATTTTGCCATCTGTTCACTGTTTTTAAAAATACTTATTTAGGGCTGGGAAGGTGGCTCAGTGGTAGAGTGCTTGCCTAGCATGCATGAAGTCCTGGGTTCGATTCCTCAGTACCACATAAACAGAAAAAGCCAGAAGTGGTGCTGTGGCTCAAGTGGTAGAGTGCTAGCCTTGAGCAAAAGAAGCTCAGGGACAGTGCCCAGGATCTGAGTTCAAGCCCCAGGACTGGCAAAAAAAAAATACATATTTAAAAATTAAACTTTTGAGAGCTTTATAGATTCATACACAATTGTAAGAAATACTCTAGAGAAACTTCTATCACACATGAAATGAGAGGTATGACCTCAGTGAAGAGATATTTTATTAAGTGTCTAGTGCAGAGAAAAGTTTTAACAGTGCTCAGAGAATGCTATGAAATAATCCGAAATAAGCTCTGCTGTGTATTTTAATCAACGTACCTTCGTTCTACATGAGAATGGCTCTATTCTACTAGCCAAGCTCTGCCTCCTTACTAAGCCTAGAAAAGACTGCCAAGACAAGAAGAACTCATTATACCCACTGCCTCAAGAACAGATTTAATATCCTTGTTTCACCCTGGATTTTAATTCCAATTATTACAATGATGTACTCATTTTGTTAATTTATTACCTTTGTAAATAGAAAATAAATCAGTATTTTCACACTGAAAAAAAAATAAAGAAATACTCTAGAGACATCCAATGTGCCCTTAACAATTTTTATAGTGGCAACATTTTACCAAATTGTGGTATAATATTACAACTAAATTAGTGACACTAGTATTATCCACAGGTCTTTTGAATATTTGCAGTTTTATCTGTATTTATTTGGATATGTGGGTGTGTATTTAGATCGAGGTGCATCTTATCATGTGTAGGTTTCTGTATCCAGGTCCCAGCTATCATTATCAGCACTAAAAGAAAAAACCAACAACCCCTCCCTACTTCTCCTCCTCCTCCACAACCAGTTTTTCACCAGAAGGATCTAACTTCATGTCCTTTTATAACCATACTGAATTTTTGTCCCCCATTTCTAACCCTGCTATTCTAGTCTCCATTTTTATTGGTTTGTCATTTCAGGAATGTCATATAAATAGAATTATGTACAATATAACTTTGTATAATTAGTTTTTTTTCACTCAGCATGGTAGCACTGTGATTCATCCAAGTTGCTATGTGTATCAATAGTTGATTCCTTTAAAAATTATTGTGTTTGTGTGTATATAATTATATTTAACTCTTCATAAGTGTACAATTCAATGATATTAAATACATTGTTGAGTAACCATGACCACTATCTGTACTTAACATTTTTTATACTTCCCAACAAAAACTTAAGCAATAACTCCTTTTTCCCACACCTCCTGAAAAGCTCTACTTTGTGTTTCTGTGGATTTGCCTATTTTATATGTCTGATAAAAAAAGCATGTAATATTTGTCTTTCTGTATCTGACTTATTTCACTAAACATTTTCTTTTTAAAAAACTATTTTCAAGGTCCATAACATGTTGTAGTACACACACACACACACACACACACACACACACACACACACACACACACACACACACACACAAATATAATTGATTACTTAGTTAGGTCTCTTCATACCTATTATCCTATTATCCTAACTACTCAGGAGGCATTGTCCCTATAAGGCTGTCCAAGACTAAGGAATGTGACTCTTTATGATGGCCAGAAAGAGGATACCCCTTTTCTGTGCCAACATACATTTTGAGGTATATGACTACATGGAGGTTGGATATCTGGTATTTTCTTTTTGCTTTTAGAAGACTGTTCTGCTTAATGTTTGCCTTTATTCCTTTTTGTGGTTCTTTGGATGGTAATAGTGAAAGTTGGTTGGGCTTTGGCAGGGGTTTTGTTTGCTCAGATTTACCTTCAGCCTTTGGATTACTAGGTAACTAAATAGAAAGGTCCTGTGATTCATTTCCTCCCCCTTACTGCTGCTGTTTAGAATACTGTATGGTGTAAAGGCTATTAGTTTGGAAAGAGAGAGTGGAAAAAATGATTCTATTCTCTTAGGAAAGTATTTCCTTCTTACCCAGGCATCTTTTGTTTTCCTTCAGATAGTTCTCTTATGTCCCCCAGAGACCAGGGGTTGGGCCTTTTTGCATATTAAGAAAGCAGGACTTCTAGCCACACTTGCCTCTTGGAGATGTTTTCTGGAAAAATGTTGCTAAGCTGCTTTAGTAAAATAGGTCATAAACAGAAACTGCAAGCCACACCACCTCCTTTCATTATTATCTTTGTAGATATTAGTTTAGGGTTTTGACTATTTAGTGGTGCAGTTCTCCTACATACTTTTTTTGGAAGTACATATTTGACTCAGGATATATAAATGGAACTGATAAGGATAACAACAATTGATTGGAGTGAACATCCCCAGAATTCTATAGTCTGACTAAGAGACTTGCTTCTTTAAGTTATTATGAAATCTCCATCTTTACTAGATTCAGTGGTTAAGATTTTAATGTAACTACACAAAATGGATAAATAGGCTGATGGAACTAGTAAATAAAGATAATTTAAAAAATATAAGCCGGGCGCTGGTGGCTCACGCCTGTAATCCTAGCTACTCAAGAGGCTGAGATCCGAGGATCGAGGTTCAAAGCCAGCCCAGGCAGGAAAGTCCATAAGACTCTTTTTTCCAGTAAACCATTCAAAAGCTGGAAGTGGCATAGTGGCTCAAGTGGTAGAGTGCTAGCCTTGAGCTGAAGAGCTGAGGGACAGCATTCAGGCCCAAAGTTCAAGTCCCATGACCAACAAAAAACAAACAAACAAAAAAACCCAACAACAACCAAAAAAACCTTTTCACTTGTTTTCTGTTAACTTCAGAAATTTCTCAGTTGATACTATAGTCGTTGTTGCATCATAGCAGTTGTATGGTCCAGACTATTCCAATCATCACTTTGTGTTCTCAGATAAGTAGGTTTTGTTTAGTTTTGTGGGTTTTATTTTTATGTGCTCAGAATTGAACCCAGAGATGTGTGCATTCTAAGTAACACTATGTTCTACCACTGAAGTATATCTCCAGCTGTTTTTATTGAAATCAGCTATTTTTTAGCTTTATGTATCATACCATTCACTCATTTAAATACTCTTTGACCAAATATTAACAGAACAATTTCTCAGAACAACTTTATTTCATTAAATAACAGTGTCAAAGATTGTCTACTACATGCAGATCACTCAGCTGTGTTTTTAGTGTGATCATATAGTTGTGATCACCACAATCAGTATAAAAAAGTATAAAAAACATAAGGAAGAAACTTTATAATAATTAGTAGTTATTACATATTACCTTCTGACACCTGCCCCCTACTTTCTGTCTCTGTGCTTGTTCTGAACACATTAGAACGATATTCCTCCAGTAATTAAATAATTATATGCTCCTAGTCTCATTGTTTGTACCAACCTCTCAAGCTTCTGGTAACCACTATTCAACTTTCTACTATTTAGATCCTATTTGTGAACAATATTTGTCTTTCTATGTTTGGGTTATTCACTTACATATTGTCTAGATTCACCCATGTTAAAAGAAATGACAGAATTTCATTCTGATGACTGAATAGTATTCCATTGTATACAAAACACATTTTTTTTAACCATTCATCTGTTGATAGGCATCTAGGTTCATTATTTTAGCTCTCATGAATAATGCTGTAATAAATATGAGAATACAGACGTCTCAGGAATATACTGACTTCATTTCCTTTGGATGTAGCAGATATGTTAGTAGGTATCTGAGGTAAGAAAACAAAGTAGGATAATCACTATTGTAATAGAAACTGTTAGTACAGTATAGGAACTAAAGTGGTAATATAGATGAGCAGGAGCCTTAAGTCAAGAATTACTTACTCTTAAAAGTTAATTTCAGATTATTATTCTGTATCTTCTGGGTAAAAGGCCTATTGTTCACTCTTGGTCTCAGATTTCAAACAACAGAAAGCATAGTTATTAAGGATTTATAATTTAAAAGTTAAGGGAAAGAGAATACCCATACAACATCCATTTAAGTTTCTTGGGAAGAAAGTTGATGGTATTTCTGCTTCTTATCCTTTCACTTGAATGTCAACAGTAGGCTAACCCTAACAATGGGGCACCAAGCTATTTATGACATTTATAACTACTCTGTGCGATACTTTTCCTCTAACAAAGGAGCAGGGGTTAGGATGGGTATAGATTGGATTTTTCTATATGTTCTGCTGCTGTGTTTCAAGCTCCTGTGTGGCTAGAGAAACATTTTGAAAGAATGAGGAAACCTAGACTAGAACTGGGGACAGTTACAGAGCGTTATAAATAAAAACTAGAAAAGCTCGTTAATGGAATAAAGCTTATAAAGACAGTAGTGAAAAGATTTTTTTCTTTTTTATTATATTTTTTATTGTAAAGATACTGTACAGAGGGGTTACAGTTCTTGCTTTCACTGTATTTGATTCTGGTACCCTGCATCTTGTATATACATTTTTCTAATTTGGGGAGGGGAAAGGAAGTAACAAAATGCTGAAACAGGTTGACCCGTTGTAACAATGAGATGTACAAGACACTATGTGAAAAGAATTTATTTGAGGAAAGTGGAGGGGGAATTGGAATAAAGTTACATGAGTGAGTGCCCAAGGGGCACTTCTTTTTTTTTTTTTTTTATAGTTTGTGATCAATAATTTTATTTGTTTTTTTTTTTAATTTAATTTTATTTTTTTGTGAACATACTGTACAGAGGGGTTACAATTACATGGGCAGGATAATGCGTACATTTCTTATCAAGCATTGCAGCCTCCTCCTTTGTTTACCCTTCACATCCCTTCCCTACCTCCCCCCTAACCCCCTCCCTAGCCCCCCCCCCCCCCCCCCCCCCCCCCCCCCCGCACCAACATTGTAAAGCTCGTTTTCAACATGACCTTGTACTTCTCATTGTTGCATGTACTTCTCATTGTTGCAACAGGTCCACCTGTATCCTTAAACGACTTGTTTTTCCCCATCTCCTCCACAAGTTATACTGACATCAAATATAGTGAAAGCAGGGGTTATACTGTGGGGGAGGGACATACAAAGCAACAAAGAGATAATCTTATAAATGCATTAGAAACAAATGCATGAAATAAAAAAGCATTAAAATACATATCTAAGGGTTCATTTTCCTAACATCACATTATCTGACCTTTTCCACTTGACTCATACATATACTAGATATTGCAAATAAGGGAAACCATGGGACCTATGTTTCTTTGGGCCTGGCTTACTTCACTTAATATAATTTTTTCCAAGTCTTTCCATTTCCTAACAAATGGGGCAGTGTCATTCTTTCTGATGGAGGCATAGAATTCCATTGTGTATATATACCACATTTTCTTGATCCAAGGGGCACTTCTATACATATCCAACATATAAAAAGTATCCTCTAGGGGGGAAAAAGCCTCTGGGAGCTGAACGGTATAGCTTAGTGGCAGAGGGCTTGCCTGGCATACTTGATGTACTGGATTCAGTCCCTAGCATTGGGGAAGAAACAAAGACAGACTGAATGAAGAGTAGAGACAGTCATGTACAGGAGTGCCTACTTGCTGGACTTAGCATGTAGACTAAATAAATGTTTATACTACTTGTTTTAAGTAAAACGAACCAGAAAAACAACCTTTTTGGAATGTTTATGGTAAGCAAAGAAATGTGAGTACTTGTTTGTTTTGTGAAAGGAAATATGTGCTAATAGCCATCGTGTTGACTTTTTATTTCAGCAGCTAAGGAATACAAATACCAAAACATAAGGAACATAAGGAAAGTATATGAAATTTCTCCTCATTTCTTATCTGTAAAAATTCTGTTTGCCGCAATTTATAATGGCCATCCCTCTCCTTAAAAATCCTCTGCTGCCTAGAGAATAAGCTTAAAATCTGCACTTTGGTATTGTAAGCCCTGGAGAGTTGAATCCAGTTTAGCCTTTTCTCCATTTTCTTTAGGTGAAAATGCTATCCAGCAAGTCTCCAATGCTTTCATATTGAACCACTGTTAGGACTCTCTTCCCATTACTATATTGTTTGGTTATATACTGGAAGGCAAATACTAAGGGTAAATATTATTGCGTAAATGTCATGCCACAGGGATGTGTATGGAGTAGATGCACAGTGAGTTATAACTCAATTACTGAAGGAGAAATTGTAGATTGGGGAAATCTATGTGTACTTTATCTTAATTTTTTTTTTTAACTACTAGTGTCTAGTTAATTGGTTCCAAAATACAAAAGTTTGAATGACTAGTATATATTGTCATGAAGTACATAGAAAGTTTAAAGTAGATCATTTCTTTTTACATACTCTAAAATTAACATTTAGAATTATACTTAGTATAATTTGCATATTGTTAAACTATATTGTATAAAATAGGAATTTTGAAACTCCTTTGCTTGGAATTGTAAAGGCAATCAAGTCAGACTGTATATCCGTAGACACTTCAGTTCTTTTGAATTATAGCTTGAAAGTATTTTTGTTCTGTGAATTTAGCATTTAAATAGCCTCCTTTGGAGCTTCCTCTCTATTTATGAAACAGAAAAACATTTTCCATCTTAAAGAGTGTTATCTTTTACTCTCTCACTATCTGACCCTTTGTAAGAATCAGGTTTTGGCAGGGTCTGTGGTCAATCATTCTCTCTCCTCTGAAAATAGGCTTGTATATGAAGTTGGCTGGGAAAGAAAATGTAGCTTTATTCTGATTCTCTATTTTGATCCCAACAGATACTGAATCTTCCCCTTGTGGAAGTAACTAATAGCTTTCTTATTTGTTGTTTTGGCCAGCCGGAAGAGTGTTGTCTTCCTTTTCGCCTTTTGTGACGGGCGTTCTCTTCCCTTATCTCAAAATAGGATGCATCATGTTTTTGTGTGCAAGCAGAGCAGCAAAATGATACAATACCTTGTGAGAATGGGTTTCCCAAAACCCATTTATTTGCCAGTTTTGTTGGGATGTCTTCAGCAATAGCTTGAAATTTGTAATTTCCAATTCTGGATTTCTTTCTATCCCCCTGTGTCATTTGCATGATGTGTGTTTTCTAGATTTCTAACTTCCATTCCAGTGAGGTCATAAAAAGCTAAACGAACTTTACAACTTTGGTGGGGGGGGGAGGATTTGGGGGGAGGAGCAGGAGGGGGGGGAGGCTGGGAAGGGATGTGAAGGGTAAACAAAGGAGGAGGCTGCAATGCTTGATAAGAAATGTACTCATTATCTTGCCCATGTAATTGTAACCCCTCTGTACAGTATGTTCACAATAAAAAAAAAAAAGCTAATGTGTAGTACAAGGGTAGGTTCAACCACAAAGTACTATGAGTCATTTGCTCCTCTGCTGGGACAGCCAATGTGCTGCTGTGAGGTGTGGTTGTATCTCTTAATGAACTCTGTCAGGACAGATCCTTTCCATCCAGTTAGTGGGGAAATGAGAGCATGTTTCTGAGATAAAAGGTTTCAAGTTCTAATTGGTAATATTTTTAGATGTGTAAAACCATTCTAGCTGTATTTGATACCATGTAGGCTGTTCATTGTATCAGTAGTTATTATAAAAATGCATATATTCATATATTTATTTATAAACACAATTAACAACATTTAATGACTTTAGTAACTAAGCTCTTGAGAGGGCAGAATTTAAATGCCTATGACTTAATACAGGTTTCAGTTGACATAAGCAAATTATATTTTAAAATGTTCCTGTGTTTTTTTTTTGTTTTTTGTTTTTTTTTTTTTGTCGGTCGTGGGGCTTGAACTCTGGTCCTGGGCGCTGTCCCTCAGCTCTTCAGCTCCAGATGAGCGCTCTACCACTTGAGCTACAGCGCCACTTCCGGTTTTCTGGTGGTTTATTGGAGATAAGAGTCTCACGGTCTCTCCTGCCCGAGCTGGCTTTGAACCGCGATCCTCAGATCTCAGCCTCCTGAGTAGCTAGGATTACAGGCGTGAGCCATCAGCGCCCGGCTTGTTCCTGTGTTTTATAGGTGTGTGTCCAAAAGAACAAACATATAGAAAGTTTCCTTTGAGAGTAGAAGGTATTTCCATGCCAGGTGGGACAAGAGGCATCTGTACTATGAGAAGGGCCCCTGTTCTCTGTGGTCAATGGTCACCAATGTAGACATTTCCTGTTTGTTTTGCTTCCAATATGACCATGGCTTATGAATTATTTGTATCCAAAACTTACATTTCATTGCTCCTACCCCAGCCCCCTGAGAAGATGTGTGCCACCATACCTATCATAGGCTTTTTATTTTTACTTATAATACCATTCAACTGTTTTTCTTATTCTTTTTGGACTTCTAGGCCATTATTTAAGTAAAGAATATTCACATGAATACTTTTTTTTCCTTGGTGCTGGTTCTGGGGCTTGACCTCAGAACCTGCTCAATCCCTGAATTTTTTTTTTCTTTCAAATTTTATGTTTTTATTTTTTGAGACTTTACCCAGATAGTCTTAAACTCATGACCCTCCTATCTCAGCCATTGTAGTGCTGGGACTACAAGCATGTTGCTACCATACCCAGTTAGGAAAAAAGTTTTAAACAATACATTATTTAATCTATGGTATTCTATTATAGAAACAGAACACAGACTATGTGAAGCCCATGCTTCACTAGGGAAGGGATCACACAAGTCAGAAAAGAATCATATTCAGATGAGCAGAAATTGCCCAAGACTTGCAATGAAAGCTCTAGCCACAATCCACAGAAACATTAGGTGTTAAGTACAGGTATTCAGCTAAAAAGCCCAAATTATCCCCTGGAGTGCAAAGGCTATACTATTATAAAGGCAAAAGATCTGGTCCTCTTTGTGAGAAAAAAAAAATTAGCTGCTGTGCTATAAAATTAAATAGTAAAATATCGAGGATACATTAAACATCCCACAAATGAAAGCTCTACACATATTTCCATTTAATTAAATAAAGCCAACCCAAACCATCCCTGTTGCCTCCTTTCTCTCTGCATTTATTTACACACTGAACATTTTCTAGAACTATGTATCAAATGGTTAATGCTGACTACCACTGGAAAGTGAGAGGGAGTCTTTAACCTTTTTTTTTTTTTTTTGTCCGTCATGGGGCTTGAACTCTGAGCCTGGGTGATGTCCCTTAGCTCTTCAGCTCAAGGCTAGCATTCTACCACTTGAGCCACAGCACCACTCTGGTTTTTGTAGTTTATTGGAAATAAGAGTTTCATGGACTTTCTTGCCTGGGCTGGTTTTGAACGGTGATCCTCAGATCTCAGCCTTCTGAGTAGCTAGAATTACAGATGTGAGCCACCAGCACCTGGCACCCTGAATTTCTTTTAAGTCTAGAGCTCTTACCACTAGAGCCACATCTCTCCACTTCCAGCTTTTTGTTGTTAATTGGAGATAAGAGTTTCACAGATTTTTTTTTTTTGGCCCAGGATGGTTTTGAACCATGATTCTCAGATCTCAGCCTCTTGAATAGCTAGGAATATAGGCATGAGCCACTGATGACCAGCTTGAATACAGTTGTTTTTCTCTTTTCTTTTTTTGTCAGTCATGGGACTTGAACTCAGGGCCTAGGCACTGTCCCTGAGTTCTTTTGCTCAAGGGTAGTGCTCTACCACTTTGAGCCATAGCTCCACTTCTGGTTTTCTGGTGGTTAGTTGGAGATATGAGTCTCACAGACTTTCCTGCCAGGGCTGGCTTTGAACTTCGATCCTCATAGCTTAGCCTCCTGAATAGCTAGGATTACAGGCATGAAGCACCTGTCTTGAGTACAATTCTTATAGCTACAACCTCTGGTCACAACTGCTCAATCTGTTCATTAATAAATTAATATAGTGTGCATATGTTCATATAAAATGATGCTTATTGAAATGAACACCAAGAAATGGAAATAAGAGGTTTTTGTAATCTTACTTTTTGTGTTTTTTTCCCTGTTTTACCTCTTTTGTTTCTGTTTTTTATTTCTATATTTTTTGTCTTATATGTAAGTTTGTCAGATTTGGGGACACTAAAAAGAAGCACAGAAATGATGGCACAAAGGGTGAATTATTTCAGCAGTGGTACTCACAAGACACTATGTTGAAAATGAACTATACAACTTGTAGGGGAGGGGGCTCAGGAGGGGAAAAAAACTAGGAGAAAACAAGGGAAGAGAGGTGACACTGTTAAAAAAGAAATATCCTCATTACCTGCTTATGTAACCTGTAATCTCTGTATATAACTTTACAATAAAAATAAACTAAAAAATTTAATAGCTGTAGATTACTTGTGTTCATTGAGTACTTGCTTGTTCACTGGCCAGAGTGCTTGTATGAAATTCATAGTTGGATTCAGTGAAGGATAAGTCAGATTGGATGTCTAGTCTCCAAAATGTCTCATGTTTTTTATTCTTAATAATGGAATAATTGATTTTGCTTATTTGCCTCCCAAACAGATGATGGGGCTACAGGTAACAGCCACCATTCCTTGCTGAAAAATCACTAATTTTAACAGAATCTTTTGTCCACGGACAGGCCCAGGACTATAATTACAAGGTTTGAATTTAACCAATGGAGGAGAAAAAAAGCTCAACGAACCCAAGTTAGGAAAGGTTTGTAATCAGAAGGGCAGCTTGCTCTTCATACAACTCTTGTTTTTTTTTTAAGGGTATACGAAGCTGTAAACTTGATTGGACATTTTAGTCAAGGCAGTCAGGAAAAAGGGGGAAACAAGTGCTCTATTAGATTTTGGTATCCAATAAGCACATGTGAGTAAGGGTGTATATACATGTGGGTGACATTTGATCATCAGATTGTCCTTATGACATTGTCCAGTGATGACTGCTTAGGTGAAGATTTTTAGAGGTCCAGTAGTGTAGGCATCTATAGAGGAGTAGATAATACTCTTTATGATAATTATTTTCTTTATTCATTCAGCAAATGTTTACTAAGTATCTACTATGTCAGACATTGTTCTAATTATTGGAAGTATTTTCCCCCTACATTTAAAGTTATATGATAAGCTTATGGCATAAGCTTTATTATGTAAATATTGTAGGCTTATAGAAAATGAATAAACTACAACTACAAATTCATTTTCCATTATCATGTAGATGGATATGTGCTTTCAGTGGCAGAGTGGTTATGAAAACTTGAAAGATTTGATGTGCAAGGTGGAATTTGAGACTGACTAGCTAGACTTGAAAATACCCTTAGTTCTTTCTGTGTTGTACCGTTATTTCTACTTGAAATTACTGCTGTGATAGCTGATTCTAAAGCTGAGGAAAGTCCATTTTGTAGTATAGTTAAATTCTACAGCTCTTTCCAGAAATCCACACATTTGTTAGTGTTTGGTTTTTTGGTAGGTTTTGCTGTTGTTCACCATATTCATTTCCCCCCATTGACGCTCTGTGTGTGTGTGTGTGTGTGTGTGTGTGTGTGTGTGTGTGTGTGTGTGTGTGTGTGTGTGTGATTAAAATAATTTTCACACATTTTTTAAATTGCATTTTTCAATGCATTCTTTTTTTTTTTTTTAACCAATGTCACACTGGGTAGCCCAGGCTGGTCTTGATCTTGAGATCCTCTTGCTTCAACCTCCCAAGTACTGGGATTACAGGTGTGCACTACCAGGAAGTATTCACCATATGCTTTATAATTTTTTCTCTATTAAGATAATTTTATGATTTGGGTGACTAATTTGGGGGGAATTTTAGCAGTAATAGGGTATTTCTACTTTAGGACAGATGTAATATGTCTTCATCAATGGACTGATTTCATTGCTCTAACTAACTCTTTAAATGTACAAGAGTTTAGAGGAGAGGAGAAAATGGTGACATATTTTGGCTGACTGGTCATTTTTGGAACAGAATAGCAAAGACTTTATTTTGCCAACTAGTTCTGTAAATTCAAAAGAGGTTTGTGGGAGGACAAAATACTAGAGTATCTGAGTAACTGGTTACAGCTTTGGGATAGAACATAGAACAACTCTGATGGTTATTTAGAGATAAGCCCACCCTCCTTTCTTAAAACCAGTTGTTCTACCAGCTTCATTTGAGCTACCATGCAGACTTCTTACTACAAGACCTGTTTCTGAGTTATGTTGGAAACAATTAGCTAGACCTCTCAGTGAACAATCTCTAGAGCTTTCTTTTCTTAAAGTAATCTGATATTCATCTTCTCTTTTGACTGTATAATAAGATCTGTAGGTTAGTATTTTGTTTAACTTTATAAAATTGAAAGGCTTCTGAACAGCTTAGATAAAAGCCACAGTGCCACTTTCTGGCTTTTTTCTTTTTGCTTATGTGGTGCTGAGGAATCGAACCCAGGGCCACATGCATGCAAGGCAAGTGCTCTACCACTGAGCCACCTTCCCAGCCCCAAAAACTGTAGATTTTTTTAAGCAAGCAATTTCATTTCTAGAAACTTAAATTGTATGCACCTTTAGAAATAAAGTTAGTCACAAACCCAGGATTAGTTTCTTCAGATGGAAAGCTTTATGCATAAGCGGCTACTGTAGCATGGTACTTTCCTTCCATAGATACAACAAATATTTTGTTAAACATAGTATTGTCACAGCACAGCTTCTTCAGGGGAATCTTTGTTTACTACTAAAGTTTTTCCTTTATCATGTGTCATGTTTCATGGCTAGACCTTCTCTAGTCACAGTTGACTGAGTAGCTCTTTTTAAAAAACTATTTCATTATGGTATAACATGTAACAAAATTTATCATTTTATTTATTTATTTATTTATTTATTTTTTGGGTCCGGTCATGGGGCCTGAACTCTGGGCCTGGGCGCTGTCCCTCAGCTCTTCAGCTCAAGGCTAGCACTCTACCACTTGAGCCACAGCACCACTTCTGGCTGTTTTTCTTTTTGCTTATGTGGTGCTAAGGAATCGAATCCAGGGCCTCAGGCATGCAAGGCAAGCGCTCTACCACTGAGCCAACGTCCCAGCCCCTCATTTTATCATCTTAAAGTTTATAGTTCAGTGATGTTAAGTATACTCATGCAGAATGTAAACCATTACTGTTTAACTATTTTCAGAATGACTTCATTGCCCCATCTTGATAGCTATTTTAATGTTTCTTGGTGTCAGGGCATCCCACCTGGTTCCACCTATTTTTGCTTCCTTGCATCCAGTTTTTTTTCATATTCTAATCTGTTTAATCAATAAATTAGGGTATAGAACTTAAAGTGACAAAACTACTTATAGTCTTGAGATATAGGATTATCTGCTACTAGCTATACTGGCCTTAATATAGTATTTCAAAAACCCAAAAGGAAAAAGCCTTAATAAAATATTTGAAATATAGTCAAGATTATTTCTTCTTCTGCTGTCTTTTAAACCTTGGGTTAGATTTCCTGACCAATTTTTTGCACATTTAAGATGGGCTCATTTAAAGGAGGTAATCATCTTCCTTCAAGGTTGAAGCCCCAGAACAAGATTAACAGATGTTTCCAAGATTTGTTGGGATATGATAATCAACAGGATGTCAGCTGTCTTGTTCCAGATCACGAGAATGGCATCTAGAAGTCTCCAGTTACTGCCTTTAAGGCAGTAAGACCTGACTCTCATCTTTTCTCTGAGTCATACTCTTCTGCAGTTGCCTTGGATTCAGAGAACAACTGTTCTAATCAGTAAAGATCTCCTAACAGTAGTCAGAACTACACCCAGGCTGCATAAAGCTAGGCCTTACCTCCATAACCAATGCCAGAAGGGGCTGGAAGTTTGCCTAATACGAAAGAAGCCCTGAGTTCTATCTACAGATGGCCAAAAATTAAAAAATAATATTAATTTAAAAAACACTTTTAAGTTTTTGCTTCAGGTTTTTTTTTTTTTTAATCTGTTAAGGAGGTTGAGGCTGTGGCTGCTTAGTAATAGAGCACTTGCCTAGTGTTCATGTGGCCCCAGCGCTAGGGGAAAAAAAGGAAAGAAAAACAATTTGTTGAGGAGTGTAAGGTGATTGTTATTACAAATACCAAAAATTGTTCTTGTTATAGATAATTTTGTTGTGGCATTTTTGAAGAGTCTATAAGTAATTCATTATACCTGCTGTCCTCACAGAAATGATTATAGCAACACATCAAAACATAATCTAAACTAAGGAGTTAAAAAAAATATTGAATGTGACCACAAACATAATTAAAACATTTTTAAGTCTGGGTTGTAGCTCATGGGTGGAGCTTCCTGCCTAGCATGCTGGGGGCCGTGGGTTCTTCCCTAGCACTGCCCAAGAGAAAAAAAAGTAAGAGAGCACTTAAAAGAAATAGGTAAAATTAAGTAATTGAGTAATTTATTTAACAATATTAAAATTGTCATGTATTCAGTATAAAATTACTAATTATTTTTTGTGCTAAATCTTCAAAAACATACCACATATCTCAATTAGGACAAAACATGTTTCAAGTGCTCCAACAAGTGGCTGACTCTAACATGGTGGACAGTGTAGACCTATTATGTTATTTATTTTATTTTTTCCTCATCAAATCCATCATCTACGTTAAGCAAGAACAAGTATTAACTTTTCCTTTTCAGAGGAACTATTCGAAGGATAAATAATAAGAAAACTGTTCCACTGGCTTAAAATAAATAAACTATATGGGAAAGATCCTGGTCCTTGTTTGTTACAGTCTCAAGAAAGAATTGTAATTAGAATTTGTTCTTTATTTGACAATGATAGCATATTAAGGAAACAGGGGTGAGCCTCCCATCTGGAGAGCTAACTTTTTAGGATCATTTAGCTTCCTTAGAATTTGTTAAACAGTATCTTAAATTGGGACAGAATACACAGAATATTTCCCACCATTAAATAGATTTGAAACTTGAGAATACAGGTATGTTTTTTGGGTGATTTATTTTTCTTCAACATAATTGATAGGAACTTTCTCCTGATGTTTTTGAATGGATTTCACAGAATATGAGTTTATTTATATGCAGTTTCAACATTCAAAGAAGAGAGTTTTTTTGGGGGGGTGGGGTCTGGTTGTGGGGCCTGAACTCTGAGCCTGAGCGCTGTCCCTCAGCTCTTCAGCTCAAGGCTAGCACTCTACCACTTGAGCCACAGCGCCACTTCCGGCTTGTTTTTTTTTCTTCTGCTTAGGTGGTGCTGAGGAATCGAACCCAGGGCCTCATGCATGCAAGCAAGCGCTCTCCCACTGAGCCACCTTCCCAGCCCCTCAACGAAGAGAGTTTTATACTTATAATTTATAGAATTAATACACTAGGTTAAAGCCTAATGTATTAAGACCTGTAGGACTTTCTTTTCTTTTTTTTTTTTTTCTTTTTTTAATTTTATTTTATTTTATTTGAGAACATACTGTACAGAGGGGTTACAATTACATGGGCAGGATAATGCATACATTTCTTACCAAGCATTGCAGCCTCCTCCTTTGTTTACCCTTCACCTCCCTTCCCAGCCTCCCCCCTCCCCCCCACCCAATCCTCCCCCCCCCCCCACACCGACATTGTAAAGCTCGTTTTTGACATGACATTTTGTACTTCTCATTGTTGCAACAGGTCCACCTGAATCCTTAAAACGACTTGTTTTTCCCCATCTCCTCCACAAGTTATACTGACAGAAAGTGGGGGTTACACTTTGGGGGAAGGACATACAAAGCAACAAAGAAATAATCTTATAAATGAGTTAGAAACACATGCATGAAAGAAAAAAAACATTAAAATACATATTTAAGGGTTCATTTTCCTAACAGGGCTTTCTTTTCTACTTTGGGTATTTTGATGATAGCTAAAGATTGCGAGTTCATTTCTTTTTTTTTCCCTCCCCTTCATTAGGGGACTTGAACTCTGGGCCTGGGCACTGCCCCTGAGCTCTTCAGCTCAAGGGGAGCACTCTATCACTTGAGCCACAGTGCCACTTCTGGTTGTCTGGTGGTTAATTGGAGATAAGAGTCTCACGGATGTTCCTGCCTAGGCTGGCTTTGAACTACCATCCTCAGATCTCAGCCTCCTGAGTAGCTGGGATTACAAATGTGAATCACTGACACCCGGTTGTGAGTTCGTTTCTAAAGGATGGTAACTGTAGAATTCATCATCCAAACTGCAGCACCTTTTAAATCATAGCATGCTGATAATTACTAATTGTTTCAGTAGCAGGTGTTAAACCTGCCTATTCTAGTCAGATTGAGACACATGGTTATCCAGTTACAGGACATTGTTGTATCACTGCTACCTTTTCTTTTGGAAATTCCAGTTGTGAAAAATCCAGGCATGGAAAACCTCACTGTTCATTTCCTGATCTGTCAGTGGAGTCCTCTTCATTTCAGAGCTTAGATCACATGTTATTCAGGGACCACAGAACTTTCACTCACGGTTGACTAAGCAGGAAAAGGTTAAAAGTAATTAATTTAATGCACAGAATATCTCCCTGGAAGAACATTTTGGCCGCATAAAAACAGTTTGACAAAAGATTGCTTGTTCAATTGTTCAAAATTATTGACTTAAAATTCTAAGTTTAAATTTATAATAGCTACAAAAAACTGGAGTACTTTTTTTCTGAGAAAACCATATTATAAGACAGTGATTACATATTTGAATTTTTAATAATTATCTTGCTGAGTGCCAATGGCTCATACCTCTAACCCTAGGTACACTCAGGAAACTGAGCTTGAGGATTGAGGTTCGAAGCCAGCAAACCCAGGCAATTCTGTGAGACTCATATCTCCAATTAAGAATCCAAAAAGCCGGAAGTAGAGCTATGGCTTAAGTGGTAGAACGCTAGCCTTGAGCTAAAAAGCTGAGGGACAGCGCCCAGGCCCTGAGTTCAAGCCCCAGGACAGGGATGCCTGTGTGAGTGTCCCCCACCTCTCCTCCTCCTCCTGTGTGCACATGCATGTGTGTGTGTGGGCACACACACACACACACATGCAAAGTTATTTTTTAAATTTTGTTTGTGGGAGGTAGGAGTTGTAGAGAAAGAGCAGCTGGTTTTTGTTTTTGTTTTTGTCAGTTATGGGGCCTCAACAAGGCCTGGGTGCTGTCCCTCAGCTTTTTAGCTCAAGGCTAGCGCTCTACCACTTGAGCCACAGTGCCATTTGAGGCTTTTTCTGCTTATGTGGTGCTGAGGAATCAAACCCAAGGTCTCATACATGCAAGGCAAGTACTCTTCCACTGAGCCACCTTCCCAGCCCCAGTTGTTTTTAAAAGTATTAATTAGTTTTTACTTGTTGTTAAAAATATTTATTTTTAAAAGTATTACTCATCCAATTTTAGACCTTTTGTTATCCATTTGAGAGAAATGTCATAGCATTTATGGATGGTCATCTGACTGCATGATCTGGTAGGGTTTTATATTTTTAATATCACAGGTAGGTAAGTGATATATATAATGTCATATATCCTGAATAGACATCACTTTGAAGGAGATACTGTTTTTTTTTTTAAGGCCTTAAGACATTTAAGCTGGGTGCTGGTGGCTCACACCTGTAATCCTTGCTACTTAGGAGGCTGAGATCTGAGGATTGTGGTTGGCAGCCAGTCCAGGCAGGAAAGTCTGTAAGATGCTTCAGTTAATCACAGAGAAAAAGCCAGAAATGGTGCTGTGGCTCAGGTGGTAGTAGAGTGGTAGCCTTGAGCAAAAGGAATTCAAGGATAGCGCCTAAGCCTAGGAAGCCCCAGAAAAAAATAAAAATAAAATAAAAAAATTTGAGTAGGGCTAGGGTAGAGTGCCTGCCTAGCAAGTGTGAGATCCTGAAGTCAAACCTCAGGATAGAAAACAAAATAAAACAAAATTTAAAAAAAACTATATATAAATATTCTGCCAAAGAACATTTATATGGGGCTGGGAAGGTGGCTCAGTGATAGAGCACTTGCCTCAGATGCATGAGGCCCTGGGTTCAATTCCTCAGCACCACATAAACAGAAAAATCCGGAAGTGGTGCTGTGGTTCAAGTGGTAGAGTGCTAGCCCTTGAGCTGAAGAGCTAAGGGACAGTGCCCAGGCCCAGAGTTCAAGCCCTACGACCAACACAAACAAAAACAAAAAATAAAAAAAAAGATTATGTGAATTTTAACCTGTGTATAGATATCTGTAATTAGCTGCACAATAGAACATAGAACAGTTCTATCACTCTAAAGTTCTCTACTGCCAAATTATCATTTTTCCTTTTTTATTTGATGTTATTGCTCAATATTGAAATCTTTGGATCTGCTCTCTGTTACCAGAGTCCTAAGCCAGGCTGAGGCCTGAGGTTAGGGAATTTCAACAAACTAGGTCCAGCCACTTGTCCAAAAATCAAACAGAAAACTGAGAAAAGGCTGGTAAGAATTTACTTAATATGGCCCTACTGAGCAGATCAGGAGAACCACATGTCCATAGACCTGTCTTTAGGGATATTTACAAGGGCTATATAGGTGAAGACTTGGGATGGGGTTAGGAGATATGAATAGTTAAACAGTCATAATCACATTGTGCTCTAGTGTTTGGCCTTGAGAAGCCTCTTCAGAGAAAAGAAGTTCTTGCTGCTGCTTTGGGGCTTGGGTCTAATTTTGACACTTGTTACAGGATCTTTATTGATTAGAACTATTGCTATTAGAATCTAAGTCAATTGCTGTTGAAGAATAACCGAGAGAAAGGGCCCTCAGAAAAGCAAGACAAGTCAGTAAGGCCTCAGGTCTTCAGTGACTTGTATCTACTAGGTGCCTTTCAGATGATCAAGAATAAGACTTTGTTAAAGCTGACAGTTGACATCCTGTTGACTATCGCAACTAAGCAGATCTTCTTCAGTTACCCTTTTCTTGGTGCTGTCAAGCTTTAATGGAGGATAACCAGCTTTAGATGAGCCCCTTCAATGATTAACATGTCTATGAGCAGGAATTTGACTCAACATACAAAAAAAAGCAAAAGACATACAAAATGAAGACAGAGGTATGAAGCCTTTACCCTTTGTTCAGCCGGGTCTGCAGCCCCACGTGAAGAGTCTGCTTTTCAGCAAAATCTACCTGCTTCTGTAGATTGTCATATAAATAAAATCAAGTGGAAGTTGGCTTCTTTCACTCAGCACAATACCTTTGAGATTTGTCAATGTTCTTACCTGTAGTAATCTTTTGTCCCTTTTAGTGCTGCATTGTATTCCATCATGTGTGTAATATGGTTTTTCAACGAATTTATTATTTTCAGCCACTATTTTGTCAACTTTCTCCTCTTTCCTTGTAACATACACTTTCTCTCTGATGATATGCTGTACATTTTGGTATTGTGGCACAGGTTCTTGAGGTCCTGGTCATCTTCAAGATATTGTTATCAATCCTTCAGTGTCAGTCCTTAAGCAAACTCTTTTGAACAGTTATCTTGTCATGCAGCTCATTTCTGTAATAAAACATGCTGCTGTGAGCAGTCTTGTACAGATCTCCATGTGCCAGACTTTCTTGATGGCATCTGCCTATTGAAGTTCCCAACTTCCCGGGGCCGGTGGGACTCAAACCCACAATCAGCAAAAGGAGTCTCCAGCACTCAATAGGGCTATGAATGGTTTAATAGCTATGGCAGCTGCCCCTCACAAAAGCAAGACAGTGAAGAACAGTAGCCAAGCTCTCTTGCAGCTGGGTTTTAAAGCGACACATAGGTGGGCAGGTATCGGTGTATGAGATAGCAAGCAGGTTTACAGAAGCAGAACCAGCAGTTAGTAAAATAGTAATTACAGTCTCAATAAGCAAAGCTAAACCACCTTTGTTTCATTCTCGATAAGGGTTTAGCTGACATTTACCAGAACATATTCCAAGCTTCTTACTATCACACCCAAAATCAAACCACCTTTCAGGTTTTCTGGCTCTTTCTGAGTTTCATTGTCACTTAACTTGTTCAACTCCCTAATTTACTGAGTCTCTACCTCTGAGAATTTCCTTTAATAATTAACCTGAACTTTCTTTCTACAAGAAGGTCCTGCCTTTAATGCTTACCTTATTACTGTTAACCACATTGAATTTCCCCCCTTTTCTTATTTTTCTTGAGTCTAACACCTATGAATAGGATTGTTATTACTGTACTGAGATTTGAACTCAAGGTCCCCAAGCCTTCTAGGATGGTATAAGACCACTGAGCCACACCTCTAGCCCTTACACTGGGTTATAAGAGATTACCCTGCTCTATATCCTTCCCAATAGTTGGTGCACTCAGACTTTTTTTCTGTCTATGAGTACAGAATAGAATCTTAGAATCTCTTGCATCATTTATCCAATTTTGAGGGAGATTGAACATTTATTAGCTGTTCATATTTCTCCACTGACATCCTTAGCTCCTAAAATTTAAAATCAGATTTTATGGACAGTTTTTTTTTCTTTAATTGGACTGTTCTAACGTTTGAACTCAGGACCTTGAACCTGTTAGGCAAGTGCTCTAACCCTTGACCCACATACTGCTTTTGTTATTTATTTATTTATTTGGTCAGTTGTGAGGCTTGAACTCTGGGCCTGGATGGGCACTCAAGCTCTACCGCTTGAGTCATAGTGCCACTTCTGGTTTTCTAGTGGTTTATTGGAGATAAGAGTCTCATGGCCTTTCTTGTCCTGGCTGGCTGTGAACTGAGTAGCTAGGATTACAAGTGTGAGCCTCTGGAACCCAGCTGCTTTGTTATTTTTAAGACAGAGTTTTAAATTTGCCTGACACTGGTAACTTAATGGTAACTATGGTCACTAAATGCCTTATGATAACTTAATGGTAACTATGCCTCAGGAGTAATTAGGGACACATGCTACCATACCTGGCTTGTTAGTTGAGCTGAGGGTCTCACTTTCTGCTCAGGATTGCTTTAAACCATTATCCTCCTGATCTCTGTTTTAGATGTGAGCCATTGTGCCCTGCTTTATTTAAGAGATGGGGTTCTCTCTATGATGCCATGCTGGATTCAACTTTATAGGCTCAGTCTTGCCTCAGCCTATCTAGTAACTGATATTTTATGAACTGAATGGGTTTTCTGTGTAAATTCAAGTTTGTGGTAAATTCAGTAATGGAAACATTTAGAATTTTTAAACGAAAAATGTTTCAGCAGCAAATAAACCTGTAATTCATCTGTAGGTCTCATCTATAGATGAGAAGTCAGTTTTTTATTTCCAATACTGAGATTTGAACAGAGTGCTTCACACTTTCTTAACTGGTACCTTACCACTTGAGATTTGCCTCCAGACTTTTTTGTTGATTACTTGGGAATAGAGCCTCACAGACTTTTCTGCCTGAGCTGGTTTTGAACCTCAGTCTTCTGTATCTCACCCACTGATTAGCTAGGATTGCAGGTGTGAGCCACCAGTGCCTGGCTGCATACCCAGTTTTAACTTGGGTATGCCATGTCAGTGTACCCATGTCAACATGTTTGTCACTGGATGGTGTACAGTTTAACTTAGGGATTATGATTCTTGAACTACACTATGTTTCTGTGCTTCTTCCTAAGACTTATTTTAAAACCAGCTGGAGTTTTCTTTGTGGCATGCCTTATCCATGAAATGTGCTCTGGTGAATAAGACATCATATACATTAGTAATAATGCATGTTAAGCAAAATAATTTGTCTGCAGATGTGGTAAGTGTACATTAACGGTAGACACCCAGTGTTGAACTAGGTGGCAACCTGCTCATCCTCCTGATTATGTGATAGGGAGCCTGTCTGATACATTGTTTTGTTAGATGCCCAGTGCTTTCTTCCCAAAAGGAGAAGCTTGAGTTGCACATGTGTGGCCTTGAGATCATCTAGGTCTGTTTTTATGTAGTATGCAACTGTCAAATAGAAACCAAAAATTTCATGTAGATAATTTCTTCTGGACAAACCTTTGCTTCTTGTGCTCTGTTGTGCATGTTCTCAGCCAGCTGAGAAACTCAGGAGGAAGTTGGAAAGTTTGTTTCAGTTGGGGGTTTGTCCCATCCCCAAAAGACAATGTATTCTAGGAGGAAGAGCAGTGAACTTAGCCAATAATTGGCTCCAGTTCTTACTTCATTTTTAAATTCTGTATTTTTAGACAATTGTCCAGGCTTTCCTCATTTATGAAATGCAGATACTACTATCTCTTACACTTGGGAGATTTTAGAATAGATAGACTTGAGGCTCCACATTTACAGCCCTGATAGCAGTAGCATTTGCTGTATAAAATGCTACTCAACAAACCAAAGGAGAGCATTAAGTATTGCCAAACAGATAGTATTATTGATTAAAAGGATTATCCCACTATCAATACTCAGACTTACAGAAGTTTCAAATGAAGATTACCTTTTGACTAAGCCATTTGTGTTTATTGATTTTATAATGTTATAATAATAGTGCTTTAGTAAGATTTTAAAGATTTAAAAGGTGATGCAATTTATAGGCCTTGCATTTCTAAAATTTCTATTCTTGAAATTTCTATTCTCACAACTTTTGAAAAAAAGTACATTAAGATAAAGTAGATGCCGGGCACTGGTGGCTCACACTTGTAATCCTAGCTACTCAGGAGGTTGAGATCTGAGGATCGCAGTTCAAAGCCAGCCTGGGCAGGAAAGACCGTGAGACTTCTATCGTCAATAAACCACCAGAAAACTGGAAGTGGCGCTGTAGCTCAAGTGGTAGCACGCTCACCTTGAATTGAAGAGCTGAGGGACAGCGCCCAGGCCCAGAGTTCAAGCCCCACGACCGACAAAAAAAAAAAGAAAAAAAAAAGATAAAGCCAGATGTAGTGGTATATGCCTGTAATTCAGCTATTTGGGAGACTGAGACAGGAGGCTGGAGAATTCAAGGGTAGCTTGAGTAATACAGGCTCTTGTTTCAAAAACTAAATAAAAATAACGTAAATAACATTTAGGTAACTGAAACAGTAATTTGTATTTTCACTTGTATGCCATAATTTTGGTAGGAATAAGTGTATATTCTCATACTTAAATCACTTTTAATCAAAATTTATATCCATTACTTCATAATTAAAATTTTTCTTTTTGTTCAACATCCTAGAGAAGACCCACCAAGGGTTTTATGCTGAGGACATATTCAGAACTTATTGATCCTTTCAAAATGATCCTTTATCTTTATTTTTTATTGTTATTGTCAAGGTGATATACAGAGGGGTTACAGTTTCATACGTCAGGTAATGAGGATATTTCTTTTTGGATAGTATCTCCCCCCTCCTTCACTCTCATCTAGTTTTCCCTTCTTGTCCTTAAAATGATTCTTGACTGGACAACATAATCCACAGTAATTATAAGAATGTACCTACACCTACATGCTAAGAAGATACAGGCATTGATAAAATTGAGAGAACTATCCTCCCTTAGCAACAGAACTTGAGAGTACATTTGGAAGGCAGACATGAGGGAAATACAGTTCTGATGCTGGTAACAGGGAACATAGTTCTTTCACTGAATCTGAGATGTGTTAAATCTAGCGTGCAGGTCTGTAAAAAATGTGTGTTCTTTGTAACTGAATTATGGCTGCTATAAGACCATAAGCTTGGAATTTGTAGTAACAGAAATTTTAAATATCCCAAACCTTGCAGTATTTGTGAACAGAGGGAGTTAGATCAAATATCTGTTTTGATGAATCAACAAATAGTTTCTGAAGAATGTTATTATAAGTAGTTCAGAAAAAGTGGACTAAGGTCAGTAGGTGTGAATCCAGTGATTTGTACATGCTGAAATGGAGAAGCTGGGTCTAGCTGGTGCCATCTGGGCCACATGGTGGATAGGGAATTAAATTTAACTGGCACCATCTTGTCTTCATGGCGGAGGACAGTGAAGTCCCACCTCCCATGTGATGGGCATGCCTGAATTCCAAGAGGCAGTAGTGGGGACTTGGATGATAAGTTAACTGGACCTGTCAGTCGTGTGCCTTGAACTTGAAAGACTCTTGAGTTTCCTGTGACCCTGCCCCCTGCCCCTGACACTGTTTTTGCCCAGACCAGCTCAGGCACCATTACTCCATGTTTTGTGTCTCCTGTGTCTTCTGTCTCCTGGCCCTCCTCTGGTTACCATGGTGTCCCATTTCAGGTCCCTATTAGAGTTGATCTGGTTTGTTGGTATTGTTTTTCTGCTGTTTCTGTCCTCTCCTGCTCTCATGACTCAGTTTTATAACAGTGTTAAGAATATTCGAGGGGCTGCTGGTCTTTGTGACAAGAGTCAATAAAGACTACAAATTCAATCTCTCAAAATGTGGCTTTTTTGTATCTCGTGATCAAGTTACCTTACAACAATACCATGTGTGTATACTGCATAGCCTTTTCTATTGAAAGGCTCTGATTTTTAGCAAGAAGATTCAATATCTGAATAACTTTATTTTTTTTTAAAGTTAGTCCAAACCTAACAAATTCGCACTTTTACACTCAGATGGAGCCTAGTTATAGACCCCTTTGATTTATATTGTTTTCAGATCTCTCCAATGAGATTGTTTTTCTCTCACTGTTTAAATTTAACCAGGCAAAGGCTGGAGGTATGTAGCTGAGCAATGAAGCACTTGTTTAGTACATATGACTCTAGGCTCTATCCTTAGCATTGCAAAGGCACATTGAAATGATCACAAATATGATTGTCTTCTTTAAAATGTTTACCCCAAATAAGATTGTACTAAAGTTTTTTAAATGAGTCAAATCTAATGACAGCACTATTTGTTTCCATTCACTATACACTTATTAAGTGTTAAGTACTAAGAATTATACACTTACTGTGTGCCTAGTACTATAGTAAACCCTGAAGTTGCATCATTTTGTATTAACTCTCAAAGATACACTGTGAGGCAAGTAATACTTTTAACTATATTTTTCAGATGAGGAAACTGAGGCTTAGAGTGGTTTAGTTACTTGCTTTAGATTACAAAGCAAGTAGCAAGTAGTAGAGTAAGCAGGCTACCATGAGCTATGACTCTTTTGTTGAAGTGGTAAAAGGTGGCTACTATGGTAAGTAAACCAATTAGGAAGCTGAACTTCCTCTGGCCTGGCATACCACCCTCGGCAGTGACTTGTGGTTAGCTGCCACTTCTTCCAGCATGTATCATCCCTGTTCCAAGGGTGGCCATCTCAGTGAGTTGATTATGAGGTAAATTCTAGCCTCATTTTGCTTCATGGTGCCTTTTAAACATGTGCAAACCAACCCACCCTACCCAGTGGTGTTCAAAGCAGGATTGCAGTTCAGGTCTGACTCTAGAGCTTGTACTCTTATTTAATAGTCACACAATCAACAAGTCAAGGAATATACAATAGTGCTTAAGAAAATAGATTCCACTAGCTGGGACCAAACTGTACCTGTTATTAGCTGTATGAATGTGGCTAATTTAGTGTCTTTAAAGCATAGTTAGCAGTATTAAGGGGCCTAAGTACTAAATGAGTCATCTATATCAACAGTTGAGAGAAAGTGCTGAAGATCTTGGTTTGACCTTAGAATAGTGTCTGCCACATAAATGCAATAAATATTTCAGTGCTAGTTGCTATTGTTATTAATATTGCATCATGACCTCGAGCCTATAGCCTATAATCTAATACATTTAAATTGGTGACATAGAAATAATCATCAAAACAGGCTGGGAAGGTGGCTCAGTGGTAGAGCGCTTGCCTTGCATGCATGAGGCTCTGGGTTCGATTCCTCAGCACCACATAAACAAAAAGAAAAAAGCCGGAAGTGGTGCTGTGGCTCAAGTGGTAGAGCGCTAGCCTTCAGCTGAAGAGCTGAGGAACAGAGCCCAGGTCCAGAGTTCAGGCCCCACAACCGGACCCCCCCCCCCAAAAAAAAGAAAAATTTAAAAAAAAGAAATAATCATCAAAACTTAAATATGATACTTCTTGAGACATACATGTATGAATGCATGCACCAGATAAGAGTTTTCACAATTTTAGGTAAAGTATTTGGTTTAGGAAAAATAATGTAAACAAATTCTTTTTATTATTTTAATTTTTTTGGAAGTGCTGGGGCAGAAACTCTGACTAGGCAACATTGTGTTACTGAACCACACCTCAATCCCCTTTTGGTTATTTTGCTTTTGTTATTTTTTTACATAGGGTCTCATGGCTTTGCCTAAGACCACTGTTGTACCTTTGTCTCCTAGGTAGCTGAGAGATGTGCCACCATGCCCATCATGGTTTTTGGTTTGTTTGTTTTTTGTTTGTTTTAATTGTGAAAATACCATACAGAGGGGTTACAATTACATGGGCAAGGTAATGAGCACATTTCTTATCAAGCATTGTTGCCTCCTCCTTTGTTTTCCCTTCCCAACCCTTCCCATCTCCCCTCCTTCCCCATGTTGCCCCCCACCCTGCGCCAAAGTTGTAAAATTCGTTTTTCGACATAACATCTTATACATCTCATTGTTGCGATAGGTCACCTGTAACCCTATTTAAACAATTTGTTTTTTACCTTTCCCTCCACAAATTATACCAACGTCAAATACAGTGAAAACAGGGGTTATACTGTGGGGAAGGGACATATAAAGCAACAAAGAAATATCTTATAAATATGTTAGAAACAATAGTAAGAAATAAAAAAACATTTGAGTTCTTTGAGATACGGTCTTGCCAACTTCTTGCAATGGATGGCTTCAAACTGCAATTCTCCTATCTCTGTCTCTCAAGTATCTGGAATTATAGAAGAAAACCACCATGCCCAACTCTCCATTAAAAAATAATTTTAAAATTAATGTCTATACAGTAGAGCCTTGGTGTGTGGTTTCAAGAAGACCATTGCTGAGATAAAACCAAGAGTGCTCAGGGTGCTTAGTTCAGTACTATGCAGCAGATGCTTGACTCATTTCCCCCCAATATTGCTGTACAACTTGTGTTAAAGGAATGCTGCCTTCCAATAAATCCAAAACTTTCACTTTATCACTGAAATTAAGCACATTAACTTCCACCTGGTTTGTGGGGGGGGGGCACATTTTGCTTTGGGGGAGGCATAGTTCCCTAAAAGTAAGGACAGAGAAATGTTTAGCAGATCACACAATGATTTAAACACAACTGGCAATAGTGTGGGACTGACTATAAGTTCTCTATATCAACCAAGCTGCATAGTAACATGTGTGAATTAAAATTTTTGTTTTGGAAATTTCTTTTGACTTTTAAGAATTTACTCTTTGACCATACATGATCCAAGCCACAAGTAATAAATCTTCAAGTAAGATGAACTTATTGTAAGCTGGTATCAATATATATTTGGATTGTCAGCTCTTAAGAACTTCATTTTCAGCAGGTTGCTCTATGTTATGGCCACCAACAATTATTGACACACATTTTCTTTTGGGTCATTCACCATTTCATAAGTCTCTAAAGAGAAACTGATTTGCTTGGCTTTTAGAGAATATAATGTTGTTGCTCTTGTATTAATAATACACCTTCTGACTATTTGTGATAGGACTTTTTGCTGTATTCAAAGAGAAACTTCCCTCCCTATCTATCTGGTCCTCATTTTAGCATATGTCCTCAGAAGTCAGAGTTTGACCTCAGTCTATGACCTCAAGCTTTTGCTTTTTTACTTATAAAAGAACCATATAAAAGTAGGTATGCATATGAAAAATAACATTTCAGAAAACAGTAAATTGTTCATTTACAAGTAAGTGATTAATATTAGAGTCTCACTAGAAAAATAGAATCCACTGGGCATCAGTGGCTCATACCTATAGTCCTCACTCCTTCCTTGGGAGTCTGAGATTGGAAAGATTGCAGTTCCAGGCCAGTCAGAATAGAAATGTCTCTTCTTAACTGAGAGCTAAGCCCAATGGTACATGACTGTTATCCTAGCTACCATGGAAAGCATAATGTAGGTGGATAGGACCTTACTAGCAGGCAATAAATAGAACCTATTTAAAAAATAATCCGCAGCACAGAGCTGGAGATGTGGCCTAGTGGTAAGAGAGTTTGTGTAGCAAATTCAAGGCCCTACGTTCAAACCCTACTGCAGCCTCCCCATCCTTAAAAAATGAAAAAGGGGGAAAATCAGACTTTATTTCAGGGATTTATAATGGAAGGACTTTGCTGCAGGAAAATTATAACAGGTAGTGAAGGACTGAGAGCCAGATAGGAGATGATAAGTAATCTCGAGATGAGAAACAAGAAGTCACTACCAACTCTCTCCCACCTGAGGAAACAGGGAAACAACCAGATTGTTTCAGGGGGAAAATGTAATTTGGTTAAGGGCAAGTGCAAAAATGCTTCATCTTCCTTACCCTCCAAAAAAAAAGAAATACAGAAAGTTGCTATTTTTGAATATAAGCTTTTTGGTTTTTCACAGAGGTGCCAGCCTGCATGTCAGTGCCAAAGGATAAAAATAGTCCCTCAAAAGCCATTAAAAATTAGAATAACATCAGGTAGTTTTTTATATTTTCAGTCGCTGAAAAGAGGAAAAGAATTTATGCCCTGTTAACAAAAAGTTGTCTGAGTTATCATTTGAAGAGGCTTTTGGTAATGCCTACCAAACATAAGCCTTTGTTCTTCTCAGTCAGGAACTCTGCCCCTTCTCTTTGAAACACCACAAATAAGATTGTTTACTTACATAAAGAGAGAGCATATGAAGTTCCTGTCACACAGAGGAAGTAAAATATAATTATTGAAGCAATCTATTCCTGTCTTCTGAAAGCATGAATAGGCAAATTTCAATTACACACACACACACACACACACACACACACACACGCACACACACACACACGTACGTACGTACGTATCAATGAAAAGAGAACTGCAATGTCTTCAATCAGGACCTTGTGCTTGCTAGATAGATGCTCTGTCACTTGAGCCATACAATGCTTTTAAATTTTTTGTGTTTTTGCAGTAAGCATTGTTTTAGATATGTTTTTAATTTATTTATTTGTAGATGCATCTTCAATTTAATTGCTTGGTTTTTTTGTGGCCTTACTTGTGGTAGGTACATGGTCTACCACTGACCTATATGCCTTGCCCAGATTTAAAAATGCATTTTATAATTTAGTCATCAAAAGCATTCTACATCATAGATGTTTTTGTTTCTATTTCATTGACAAGGCAGTAGTGCTTATGCTAGGTCTTAAAGTTAATCAGCAGTAGGGCTGAGATTAAATAGTTCCTTAGAAACTTTTAGATTATGTCCCAATTCCATCTATGTATTTATTATTTGTATAGGGCTCAAGAGATGCCAGGCAGGGTTCAAAGATTAATGCCATTTGAGTATGTTTGAATTAGGAAAAGATTTTAGACTTCATTTAATCCAGCTTTCTTGTTTTATGGATGAGAAAGCCGAGGACCAGAGAGTTAATGAGCTGACCAAAGATTACAGAGCTAATTAGTGAAGTGTGAAGATCAATACTGCTAATGTTTTGCAGTTCAAATTTAAGTCTGTTTAAATGTTACTTATTAATAACGGAAACATTAGAAGACGTTGAACAAAAGGATTGAGTTGGAGGAGTGAGGGGAATGACTCCTCCATTCATTGAAGGTTTGCAAACAAGTTAATAGAAAAAAAACACACATTTCTTAAAATATCTGGGGTTTATCACAAGACAGCATTGCCCAATTCAATAAGACTTAGAAATTTTTGTAGACTTTGCATAAAGAAGAAGGAGATGACCACAGAAACAACCAAGATACAGAACATTTTAAGGGAATATTTCTCAAATCTTTATGCTAATAAGTTTGAGAATCTGGATGAAATGGAACAATTTCTAGCAAATATTAATATGTCCAAACTAAACCAAGATGAGTCAAACCAACTTAACAGACCCATATCAAGCATAGAAATAGAAACAGCAATGACCTCCCATCCAAGAAAAGCCCAGGACAACATGGGCTCACTGCTGAATTCTACAAGGCCTTCAAAATAGAATTCACACCAATACACCTCCAACTCTTCAATGAAATTGAAATTGAAAGTTCACTACCAAACTCCTTCTATGAAGCTGTCATAACCCTCATCCCAAAACCAGACAGGGACTCGTCACAGAAAGGAAATTATAGACCCACTACTACTGCTTCTGCTTCTGCTGCTGCTGCTGCTGCTGCTTCTTCTTTTTCTTCTTCTTTTTCTTCTTCTCCTCCTCCTCCTCCTCTTCCTCCTCTTCTTCTTCTTCTTCTTTGTTGGTGGTGGGGCTTGAACTCTGGACTTGGGCGCTATCCCTCAGCTCTTCAGCTCAAGGCAGGTGCTTTACCACTTGAGCCACAGTGCTACTTCCGGTTTTCTAGTGGTTTTATTGGAGATAAGAGTCTCACGGACTTTCCTGCCTGGGCTGGCTTTGAACAGTGATCCTCAGATCTCAGCCTCCTGAGAGCTAGGATTACAGGCCTGAGCCACGGTGCCCAGCTATAGACCCATTTCTTTGATGATCATCCATGCAAAACTTCTCAACAAAATTTTGGCCAATTGATTTCACCAAGTCATCAAAAAAAATCATATACCATGATCAAACGGGATTCATTCCAGGGATGCAAAGCTGGTTCAATATACTAATATCAATTAATGTAATACACCATATCAACAAGAGCAAGGATAAGAACCACATGATTATCTTAATAGATACAGAAAAAGCATTTGACAAGATCCAACACCCCTCTACGATGAAAGCTCTGGAGAAGCTAGGAATCCAGGGAACATTTCTCAATACAATAAAGGCTGTGTATGACAAACCTACAGCCAGCATTATACTTAATGGCTAAAATCTAAAGCCATTTCCTCTAAACTCAGGAACAAGACAAGGATGTCCACTCTCTCTGCTCCTCTTCAACTTAGTATTAGAATGCCTCGCCAGAGCAATAAGACAAATGCAAACATAAAGGGGATCCAAATAGGGAAAGATGAAGTAAAACTCTCCCTCTTTGCAGATGACATGATCTTGTATTTAAAGAACCCCATGGACTCCACTCCCAAGCTACTCAAGCTGATTCAAAACTTTGGCAAAGTAGCAAGGTATAAAATTAACCCTCAAAAATCAGTAGCTTTCCTGTATGCCAATAATGAGAAGAGTGCAGCTGAAATCAGGAAAGCAACTCCTTTTGTAATAGCCCCACAAAAAATAAAATACCTAGGAATTAACTAAAGAAGTGAAGGACCTCTATGATGAAAACTTTAATAACCTGAAAAAGGAAATTAAAGCAGAACTAAGGAAGTGGAAAAACCTCCCATACTTCTGGATTGGGAGGATTAACATCATGAAAATGACAATTCTGCCAAAGGCTACCTACAATTTCAATGCAATACTCATCGATATCCCAACCTCATCCTTCAATGAAATAGAAGAAGCAATCCAAAAATTCATATGGAACAATAAAAGACCCCGAATAGCAAAAATAATCCTCAGCAGAAAGAATAGTGCTGGAGGAATAAAATACCAGACTTCAAACTCTACTACAAAGCCATAGTAATCAAAACAGGTTGGCACTGGCACAAGACCAATGGAATAGAACTGAAGACCCCGAAATGAACCCATAAACCTATAGCCACCTAATCTTCAATAAGGGAGCTAAAAAAATAGAATGGAAGAAAGTCTCTTTAGTAACTGGTGCTGTCAAAATTGATTAAACACCTCAGAAAACTAAAAATAGATCCTTATATATTACCCTGCACCAGAATCAATTCCAAATGGATCAAAGACCTCAAAGTCAAAGCAGACACCTAAAAATATTACAGGAAGGAATAGGGAATCTCTAGCGCTCCTTGGCACAGGCAGAAATTTTCTTAATAAAGATCCAGAAATACAACAAATCAAAGAAAGGGACAAATGGAATTGTGTGAAACTACAGAGCTTCTGCATGGCAAAGGACATAGCTAGTAAGGACATCACTTTCTATTAAGAAAGCCCACAGACTGGGAGAAGATCTTCACTAGCCATACAACAGACAAGGGCCTCATATCTAAAATATACTTAAAACTCAAAAAATTAAGTCACCCAAAAACAAATCTTCAAAGAAACAACTGCCCTGTTAATAAGTGGGCTAAAGACTTTTTAAAGAGAGATCTCTCTGAAGAGGAAATAAGAATGGCCAGTAGACACATGAAGAAATGCTCAACTTCTCTAGCCATAAAAAAAAAATGCAGGACTGGGAAGGTGGCTCAGTGGTAGAGTGCTTGCCTTGCATGTGTGAGGCCCTGGGTTTGATTCCTCAGCACCACATAAGCAAAAAAAAAAAAAAAAAAGCCAGAAGTGGTGCTGTGGCTCAAGTGGTAGAGTGCTAGCCTTGAGCTGAAGAACTGAGGGACAGCGCCCAGGCTCAGAGTTCAGGTCCCATGACCGGACCCCCCCCCCCTTTCAAAAAAATGCAAATCAAAACAACACTGAGATTCCACCTCACCCCAGTTAGAGTGGCTATAATTAAAAAAAAAAAATCTAATAATGACAGATGCTGGAGGGGATGTGGCCAAAAAGGAACCCTACTGCATTGTTAGTAGGAGTGTAAACTTGTTCAACTACTTTGGAAAGCAGTATGGAGGTTCCTCAAAAGACCCCACATAGAGCTCCCCTATGACCCAGCAATCCACTTTTGGGCATTTACCCAAATGATCACAAACAAGGCCATACTAAAGCTACCAGCACACCTATGTTTATCGCAGCATTATTCACCATATCTAAGATATGGAACTAACCCAGATGCCCCTTAGTAGATGAGTGGATCAAGAAAATGTGGTACATATATACAATGTATTCTATGCTTCCATCAGAAAGAATGATACCACCCCATTTGTTAGGAAATGGAAAGACTTGGAAAAAAATCAAATTAAGTAAAGTTACCCAGTCCCAAAGAAATTTAGGTCCCATGGTTTCCCTTATTTTCAATAATTAGTATACATATAGGATAATATCAGGTATCAGATGAGCTGAAAAGCTCAAAAACGATGTAGAAATGACCATATAAGATGATGCTAAGTGAAATGAACCCCAAGATATGAACACAAGAGGTCTGTCTTTATTGTTATTGTTTTAAATGTACCATGTGATTTTGTTGTTGTTGTTGTTTCCTTTTGTATATTCTTTCCCCTATGGCATATCCTCTGTTGTCACTGTACTTGATTTTGGTACCCTGCATCTTGTATATACATATGTCTAATCTGGGGAGGGAAGAGGAATAACCAAACACTGAAACAAGGACACAAGAAGACCCATTGCAACAAGGATACCCAAGGACAGAATATTGGAAGTGAACTTTACAACTTTGGTGGGGGGGAGAGAAGGGGAAGTGACGGGGGAGAGGGAAGGGATAGTGGGACAACAAGAAGGAAGGTAGGTAAGGGGTAACAATGATCGACAAGTAATGTGCTCATTGCCTTACTCATGTAACTGTAACCCCTCTGTACAGCATCTTAACAATAAAATAAAATTAAAGAAAGAATTAAAAAAAAGAAGGAGATGGAAGAATGTAGGTTATCTGAAGAGTAAGTGAATTTCAGGTGACTTGAATGGGCTGAAGGAGGAGAGAGTTGGTAAATGATTCTCTATGGAAACTGAATGAATTGAAGAAGAGACAGTGGTTTGTATCAAAGCCTGCCTTGGTATGGTGACATTCCTTAATCTTCTTTCTATGATCTGAGTTTAATCTTCCTTGGTTAATAGCCTTTTAGGAAGGGAGTTGAAGGCAGTTTTATTCCTTCTTGGTGAATTCAGTCATTAGGTAGATATGAGAATTTCAGAGAAATGTCTCTTTCATCATCTCCTAATCTCCGTCTTCTTTTAATTTGGAAGAGTAAGCATACTAGGGTATTATATCTGAAGGTGACATTTCTTAGCCATTCCTTGAATGTAGAACCAATCTTTTCTGTCTCCTAAAGAATGGAAATAATAATTGATGAGAAAGGCACCCTTGGTCTAGAATATTACTTTTAGACCTATCTTCTTAGAAAATAGATTTTAAGATTTAAAATTAAGTTGTTTTTTTTTTTTTATAGCTAAAATACCTTTTTTCCCCTGTAACGTATTATTATTTTTATGCTTGCTTTTGTTTTCTTCAGTGTTGTGGATTGAACCCAGGGCCTCATGTGCTAGACAAGGGCTCTATTACTAAGCTCATCCTCAAATCCTTCTCCCCCGCTTTTTTTTTTTTTTTTTTGGCATTTTATGATAACTGCTGCCTGTATTCATGGGAGCCTGCCATTCCTAAAGTTCTATACCTATTGTGAGGCTGACTATTCCCCAGTTCCACTTTTGACTAATAGAATAAGCTGTATAACTGTTGCCCTGAGAGAGTTACTTTTTCTTACCAGTTAATTTTTTTGGCTTTGAATTCCCAACACCATTATTTTTAAGCTGTTTGAATTAATCTTGAACAAGGTAATACCTCTAAGGTTCCCCTCTCTCCAGTGGGAATAGTATACGGAATCAACTTCATAGGGTCATTATAAAGATTAAAGTGTTGTCAAGCACTGAATTAACACAGAGATGAATATATATTACACCTTCCCAAAAATCCTTGTAGCTGAAATAATTGGGAACACAATAGACAGTATTTACTCTGTCTCTAAAGAGAGCAAAACCGTCAATTTTTAGGTTATAAACTGGCACATTGGTACCATATGAACATTCTAAGTCCTTGAGTTAAGAAATGAACTTTCAATACAATTAAATTTTAAAAAATGAACTTTCAGTATGATTTATTTTGTCAGGTATATAGAAGAAGGAAGATCAAAGGCTGTGTACAAATAGTTCCTGATAGAACTGAATTATATTCCTAGTGACAAATATTTATGAAGCAAGAACATAGATTCAAAAAAATCATATACAGACAAGTTCCATGGAAAGACTGCACCAGAGTAGCATCTGTCTGAACATCTGTCTTGATAATAGAGGCAAATTTGAATAAATAAACTAATATTAATAGGTCTGTGCTTGGAATGATGGTAAATAAAAGAAATTAATATTATCAGTTAAGATTTGGGATTGATGAAAAATATTTTTAATCATGGTAATAAGATCTCTGGAAATAGCAATAAGATTTTTAGAATGAAACTATGACCTCAACACTAAAATACTACAGACCATCTCAGTAGGTAGGAACTGAGCTAGATACAGACAAAGAGAACGTAAGTTAATCTAAAATAGAGTTCTTATTGTCACCTGTTTGCTATGTTTTAATCAGAGAGCAGACATAATGATAGAACAGTATTACAAAGCTCTTCTCAAGTTTAAAGGTTGTTTCAAAGTCTCCCCTCCTGCCCCATGGTAACAGATATTACCAACTGAGTAGCTTAATAATAACATGTTTATTATTTTGCAGTTCTGTATATTAGACATATTACAGGCCAAAGGGAAGGTGTCTTTGAGCTGTGTCCTTTGGGCTGTGTTCTCTGAATCCTTCAGGAGAGAGTATTTTATTTGACTTTTCTGGTTTTAGAGGCCACCCATATTCTCATGATCTCTTCTGCATCCTTCACACTAGGAACGATGGGTCCAGTTCCTCTCTGATTGCTGTCTCTAGCTCTCTGTATCTGGGAAAGATTTTTCTGATGTAAAATGTTTAGACTGAGGTCACCTAGATAGTTCTGGGTGAGGATTTTAAATCTTTGTCTCAAGGTCTTCAACCTTCAACTTTACATTTGTTTTTGTTTTTTTTTTGGTCCTGTCGTGGGGCCTGAACTCTGGGCCTGGGCACTGTCCCTCAGCTCTTCAGCTCAAGGCTAGTGCTCTACCACTTGAGCCACAGCGCCACTTCCGGCTTTTTTTCTTTTGGCTTATGTGGTGCTGAGGAATCGAACCCAGGGCCTTGAGCAGGCAAGGCAAGCGCTCTACCACTGAGCCACCTTCCCAGCCCTCAACTTTACATTTGTAAAGTCCCTGTTGCCATGTGAGATAATACATTCACAGATTTTGAAAATTAAGGTGTGGATGTATTTTGAGGCCATTAGTTTGCTTACCACACCAAGAAAATGAGAGAAATTCTGGCATCTAACTTAATTTAGATCTTTAAGAGAACTTCTAGGAAGGTATCAAGTAAGTGTGGAATTGGGTAAAGTAGCATAGAGTGGTGGCTGCTGGTTGTGTATCACATGTGGAAATGCATTTGAATTATAAAGAATCAAATGGGTAGAGAGATGTGAAATTGAATGACTTTTTAACCCTCCCACCTTTCCTTCTCTCCCTCCTTTCCTTTCCTTCCTCTCTATCATTCTGTTTTCCTATTTAATTTTCCTAAATTGGGGGAGTACAAACAAGCACCGCTGTGCCTGGCTGTAAAGAAAAAAAATAGCTGTTTGTTGTTGTCATTTTGGTCTTTTCTTTTTTGGTACCGAGGATTGAACCCAGGATATTGCACTTGCTAGTCATGAGCTTTGCCACTGTGTTGTATCCCAGTTCTACAAAAAAAAGTTTTGTTTTTGTTTTTAAAGAACTAGGAATGAGCTAAAAATGTAATATGAGATTATGGAATGGGGAGAAACAGAAGCAGAGAAAGGTTTGGTTACAGTGGGACTTCACATACTGTGCTTTACTAGTTGTATGACATTTGAAGGAGTTGAAGTTGGAGAGTAACATGATCAAGTTTTACTTTAGACAAAAATAATGTTCAGCTGTTGGGTGGGAGAATAAGACTGGAGGCTAAGAGACAGTGAAAACGCTTTTCTTATAGCTGAGATTCTTTATGCATAATTCACTTGATCAGATTTTTGGCTTAAATTTTTGGGTCATAACATCTGAAAGAATACAGAAAGAAAAGTTGAAGAGATATAAAGTAATAATATAATACTCTCTCACACATATTCTTCCTTCCAAAAGAAGGAACAGAACCTCAGAGTTATTTATTAACTTAAATTCCCTAATTTTCCTCTTAAAAGGTAGCTGTTTACAATCAACAAGTAACCAGAAGAGTTTAGGCTGAACTGTTAAGATTTTCTGTTCTGAAGAGCAAGCTCTTCTTCTTGGCACACATTCCACATTTACATACTGTTGGCGGGCCACATATTTTGCCTTTCCCTGCCTGTGGCTTTCACTTCTACTCAATGATTTAAGACATCAGGGCCTTATAGAGAACTCTATTTCTGTTTACTTTCTCTTCCTTTGTTGTGCTGAAGTGATTGAGCCAGTTTCTGGCTTGCCAAATAGCTCATTATTCCATTTAATGGTTGGCTGTAGAAGGAACTTGTTACTTAAAGATATATATATAAAAAAAAGTAAAAATAATATGCAGGTAAAATGGTTGCTGATTGAAAGTAGAATTTACATGTAGACTTGGCTTTTTTTTTCATTGTGGTTTTGCAGCATTTTAATATATTTCCTAGTTAGGAATGTCAGCTACTTTGAAAGGTAAGTCTGGGTTAGTCCCATAGCTGAAAGGTAGCACAGTCTTCTGCAGTTAATGTACCCAAATATATTTGACTTACAAGGTAGACTAAGGGTCCTTACATTCCCTTCTTAAACTATAAAAATATTTAAATGATTATGCTTTTTCATTAGGAATATTATATGGCAGTAAAAAGTTTTCATTATAGTTATATTCCCCTAAACAGATTTGAAGGTTATGTTTTTAATATTTCTAACTGGTATATAGGCCACAATTTACTCACAATAACTATTAAACATAATTGCCGTGAATTTCTAAGTAGATTTATATGACTGTATAAAGACAATGACATTAGGAATGGTTTGAGTTTCTGTAGCACAAAATCATTGTTCATATATAAATTTCTTAATGTGATATATAGATGTAATTTTTTGCCTTTAGAAAGAATGAGATATAAGGGTATGAAGAACAAAGATCTTAAATAAAACATATTTTGCTCTGTAATCTCTAGTATGTAAGAACTAAATTTTGTTTGGGGTTGGAGGGAGAGTTGGTTATTGGAGCTTGAACTCAAGGCCTGAGTGCTGCCTCTGAGCTTTTTTGCTCAGGGTTAGCATTCTACCACTTGGAGTCACAGCTCTGCTTCCCGTTTTTTGGTGGTTAGTTGGAGATAAGGAGTCTCATGGACTTTTCTGCCCCAGCTGCCTTCGAATTGTGATCCTCAGATCTCAGCTTCCTGAGGAGCTAGGATTACAAATATGGAGCCACCAGTGCCTGACTGCTAAATTGATTTGGTTTTTATTTTTTAGTGGTACTATAGTTTAAATTAAGGGCCCTGAGCTTGTCAAGCAAATGCTCTTATTACTTAAGCCATGCCCCCTCAGCCCTTTTTGCTTTCATCATTTTTCACATAGGGTCTGTGTTTTTGCTGTTCTCCCTTGGACAGTGATTCACCTCTTTACATTTCCCTAATAGCTGAGATAACAGATATGTGCCACCATACCCAGTTTATTGGTTGAGATAGGGTCGTGGTAATATTTGCTGAAGCTGGATTCAAACTATAAACTTCCTAATCATCACCTCTAGAATAGCTGGGATTGGGCATGGGCATGCACTACACATTCAACAATAAAAATTCAGTTGAGAGCATACTATAGCTAACTTAGGATTGATTGTTTAGAAATGTATGTGTTAAAACAAATTTGTCAATGAAATGTTGTAAAATCTGTTTAATTAGAGGTACTATAAAAGATAAGAGATGATGGAAGAGGCTAATAAGTTGTAGGGAAAGGTTCATTAGTTTTTTGTTCTGGTAAACTTTATTTCTGGGAAATGTCTTATATTTCAAATGTTATTATTTTAATAACCTGTAGGGTTTTCTATTGCAGATATTATTATGGCCAGTGCCTCCAATCCTTTCTTTACTTACATGTTACAGTAGCTCTACACTTTCCAGAATAAAAACAATTCAAGCTATTATTTTTATCTCTTTCAGTTTATATGCAGTGCAATAGCATTAAGAGTTTAGAAATTTGAAGTGCCTTTCCTATAATTGTTTTGCTTTATCTTTCCATTTATATTTAATAGGAAAAGCATGACAAGACTAACTTTCCTTGAATCTCAGATAGATTAAATCCAGCCCCAGCCATTTAATTTTCCTAAGTAATTTATAGTGAAGTCAAAGCTTGCAATATCCTCTGCAGCTCAAATATGAACTTTTTTTGATAGCCTCTTATAAGTTGCTAAGTACAGAATGTGCAAAACTCATTCATTATGTTTAGGTCACTAAAGTTAAAAATTACCAATCTGTATTACAGGATGGCTTGGACTTTAGTTAATGAAGGAATATTTGGATATTTTTCTATTGTTTTCTTAACTTTGTGGGTAGTGGTGGTGTGTGGTACCTGTCCTGCTGCTGCCCAGGCACTGAACTGAATTTTCTTGCTCAAGGCTAGCTTTTTGGTAGTTAATTGGAGATAAGAATCTTATGGACTTTCTTTCTTGGGCTGGTTTCAAATCATAATCTTCAGATCTCAGCCTCCTAAGTAACTAGGATTACGGTGTGAACCACCAGCATTTGACTCAATTATTTTAAAATGATTCTTTTACTTCTAGAAGATTGTTGAACCTTGAAGATATTAAGATATTTAAACTGAACATTAAAGATTTTAGTCTGTTTTCTTAAATTTTTATTTCTTTATAAAACTGGTCCTTCACAGCTGCTGTCACCACGGCAGCCTCTTCCTCTTCCTCTTCCTTCTTCTCTTCCTTCTTTGGAAGCAGGGGCCAGTACTGGGACGAGAGTTGTATAGATCTGGCCTTAACTTCATTGAGGTACAATTTTCAATATAATGATACAACGATATAATGTTTGACATGTACAGATTTGATAAGTTCATGTACTGTGATATCAGCCATAGAATCAGATAAGCATTCCCATCTCCTCGGAGGTTCCCTTGTGCCCCTTTGCAGTTAAACTACCATTAACACATTTCTACCATTACAGATTCTCTTAGGTTCTATATATAAAAAGATTTATTTCATAGAGGATTCTTTTATAGATTTTTTTATTATTTTAATGAACTATGCTTGTAAGACTTGACAGGTTTCCAGACTAAAATGATTTTCCTTGGCTGTCTGTAAGGATCTTCTTATCTGTGAGGTTGCTTCAGAGAGGCACTACTTGGAATTGACAGAAGACTGAGACGTATGTATTATGATGATCAGAAATTACACAGGACCATGAGAATCCTTGCTTTTGGAAAAAAGAATTTTTGGAAAAGGAGATTTTGGAAAGGAGCTCAGAAAATCTCATGAAGAGAATTTTTTTTTTAAGTTTTTTATTTGATTCTGTGAGTCAAATTGGTTCACTTTAGCTCTGTCTCTGGTATATTGGGCTCTGATTAATCTTTTTTAGGGGGTGATGGTACTGGGGTATGAACTCAAGGTCTCATGCTTGCTAGGTAGGTACACTACTGTTGAGCCATATCAATAGCCTGATACAGTTTTCATTTTTAAAAATTTTATCTTCAGCCATGCTCCCATGGCTGACACCTGTAATCCTAGCTACTTAGGAGGCTGAGATCTGAGGATCAAGGTCCAAAGCCAGCCCATGCTGGAAAGCCTGTGAGAGTCTCCAGTCAACTACCAAAAAAAACCCCACCAAAACAACAAAACACACAAACAAACAAAAAACGGCAAGTGGAGCTCTGGCTCAAGTGTTAGAGCATTAGACTTGAGCAGAAAAAGTTCTGGGACAGTACTTTGTAACTTTCTAACTTCTAACTTCCTAACTCAGCTGGATCTTGTTGTTTACTTGTTTATTTGAGTGTCTCTGCTGGGCCATTTCCATGAGCTCTTTTTCCCCTACAGTATGTAACCTCTGATGTTCCTTATTGGTTACAACTTTTGGCATGTCAAGACTCCCCTTGGGAAGACAGTTTGGGCAGGGCTTTCTTTAGCCATCTTTTTCCTTCTTTCTCTTAAGCTGTTGGCCTCTGTGAGTATTCATAGTGATCTGTTTGTCTCTATGAATTGCCAACTGAATGCTCTGTTGTTATTAGTAATACCAGTGGCATTAATTTTTCCACACTCTGATAACCATGCAATCTGAACCTCCTTGCAGTAGTTTTCAGGCTAGCCTTTGCAGTTTGTTCTGAGTTCAGAAGTACTCTTGTTAGTTTTCTCTTTCCTATTTTCCATCTACTCAAATACCATCACTTTTGTTGTTTACCTCATTTTGATAATACCAGTCTCCTCTTAATTGCTTTCCACCAAAACTTCCAGAATAAAGCTTGTATCACCCTAAATTTAAGACACGGGAAGGAGAGAGAACAGGTGGGGCTCAAATGCCATATGTTTTTACTGTTCTTAGATTTATTAGTTCTCTTGAATAAGTGATTCTTTGTTACATATTTTTAGGACAATTTCCAGACTTTTTTGTATGTATATGTGACAGGGTGGTAGTAAGGTTTGAACTCAGGGCCCTGTGCCTGCTAATTAAGTGTTGTATTATTTGAGCCACAACCTCAGCCCAGATTTCTTTCCTTGTAAAGGCTGAATATAACTGAATGTGTGTGTACAATGTTTTGTTTATCTACTCATCTGTAATGGACATTTGGGCAGTTGTAGCATAATGATGCAATCTGAGTCCCTGTTTTAAAACTAAAGCTCAAAGATTACTTAGACTATGGAAGTTACCCCTCTAGGTTATCATATTCCATTTTCAACTTACTCATAGGCGCATGAGGGTTTTTCAAGAATATTTGTTATATTTTTATTTAGCTTCTTTCTTTCTTTCTTTCTCTTTCTCTCCTTCCTTCCTTTTCTCTTTCTTTCTTTCTTCCTTTCCTTCTTTCTTTCTTTCTCTCTCTTTCTCTCTATTTCTTTCTTTCTTTTCCTTCCTTCCTTCCTTCCTTCCTTCTTTCCTTCTTTCCTTCCTTCCTTCCTTCCTTCCTTCCTTCCTTCCTTCCTTCCTTCCTTCTTTCCTTCCTTCCTTCCTTCTTTTTCTTTTTGTCGGTTGTAGGGCTTGAACTCAGGGCCTGTTGCTGTCCTGAGCCTCTTTGTGCTCAAGGTACAGCTCTACTGCTGAGCCACAACATCACTTCCAGTTTTTGAGTGGTTAATTAGAAATAAGAGTCTCTTGAATACTTTTCTGCCTGGCTTGGCTTCAAACCACAATCCTCAGATCTCAGACTCCTGAGTAGCTAGGTCACAGTCATGAGCCACTGATGCCCAGCTAGCATTTCTTTATGTTTTCTGACAAAAAGAGACTTTAGTTTGTCTGTTCTCAAATATTGATGAGAATAGAAGTACTTCCTGATCTGATTTTGGTATTTTGAATATTTGAAATTGAGCTAATTTATGTCAAAGATGTAGTGGTTTTTACATTCTAGGATCAAATAAATCTCAATTCATACCATTCCCTTTAAATAGCATGTAGTTACCACACGGCCAGAAAGAGAGTTTAAATTCATTAAAACCATGTAATTAATACTACTTTGGCCCGAGGGAAATTCGAGTGATGGTATATGTAGTCTCTTATAACTTACTTACAAATTTAGGTCACACAGTCCATTTGTAAGCTGTATAGTGATGTTCCGTTATTTTCTTTTTCTCCTTTGCAAAAGTGTAGTGATAACAGGATAGTGCAAGATGAGAAAAATCTCAATTTATTTAAGGATTGTTTTTTCTTAATAGTATAGAGAGAGGTATAGTGGTCATGGTTTCCCAATTTGTCTTTATAGCTGAAAATATTGGAAGTATATAACCATTTATCCTTGAATCTTATTGAGTATGGAATGATGTAGTTTTTGGATTCTGGTTATCCGTGATTAGTTCATGAGACACTCATTTATCACTATTCATTTTTATTAAATAGAAAAAAAAACCTTTTGGGATGAGAAGGTGAAATACTTAGCTTCATTACTTCCAGAGAGAGAATTGATAGCATCCATCTGTACATGTCATTGCTGAGTCATAAATCTTTGCTACCCTTGAACTCTCTTTAGCCAGTTCTTCCAGAGGCATTGGCCAACCAAGTCCAGGAAGATGTGGTACTTTCTTTACCAATAGATTATTTTCTTTCTTTGGATATAGTTATTTCTATTGAAGAAAATGAAAGACAAAACTTTGTAATTGAATATTTAACACCTCTTGAGTAATGATTACTAAAACTGCTCTGTTAACTGCAACAGGCTGAATAGTGGTCCCCCAAGAAAGTCATTCTGTAAACCCAATGATTTCTGAGTGTTACTTAGTATGACACAGGGCTTTACATCTCTTTGGCAATCAGCCCCCATCCTGAAGCTTTCTAGGTATTACCAGCTATGCTCATCTCATTAGCACAAAAAAGACACTTCGCTAGCCTAGAGGTTTCTGGAGATTCCAGGTGCTTTAGGAGCCATGTGCCAAGAGCCAAACATGTATTTCGTATTGTATCATTAAAAAAAAAATACAGGTGGTGGAGCAAGTATGTGAGAAAAAATTCTTCTATGTAATTCCCCAATTTACAGGGGGTATAAGGAAAAACGTGCTCTGTTAATATGATGTTGTAGTGAAACAGTTGTTTTACTTCAAAAAGAACTGGGATTTCACTCATACTTTTAACATGCTTTACAAGAAGTAAATCAGTTAGGCCTGTCTATGTATTCTCTCAGTTAATGGCATGAAAGTTTCATGTAGTCCTAGTCTAGAATAGAGTTTGTTATTGGACAAACTCTAAGGGCAGAAAGATGTTTCGAGAAATAGCAACCAAAGTATAAGGGAGTTCTCTAGTCTCCCAGTAATTCTTTACATAGTTATCCTCTATTGCCTTGAAGATTTTTTAATGTTTGACTTGTTTTTGTGGTGGAAGCCCAAGATGGAAGAAAAATAGCTTTGTGTTTTCCTTGCTTTATGTACCTCTGAGTTTGCCTAATTTGGAAAGAATACTGTTCCACTGTATACATGTACATGCATGTGAGAAGTTAAGAAACTTTTTAAAGTGATATAATTAAGGTTTCATTTATCCACTAATTAAATTAGCTTTCCTTTTCCTTCTGTGCTGTGAATTAAATTTATACTTCACAAATGCTAGGTAAGGATTCTATTACTGAGTTACATTCTCAGCCCCTGTATTTTCTTTATATAAGCTGTAAGAAAATGATTGAGTGGAGGTGATTTGCTTTTCTCAGCATCTTTTTCTGTTTTTCCTCTATTACACCTATTAAACAACAACAGCATCAATAAGAAACCAGGTCCAGTGGCTCACACCTGTAATTCTACTTACTCAGAAGGCTGAGACTTAGAGAACACAGTTCAAAGCCAGCCCAGACAAAAAGTTCTCAAGACTCCAATTAACTAGGCAAACTTAAGCTGGAAGCATGGTCAACTGATAGTGCACCTGTGTGTTTTCGTAAAGCAAGCCAAGTGATAAGGCCCTGAATATAAGCAAATATAAAACACAGCACAAAAACAAAACAAAAACCTTGAAGTTCATCTTCCCATCTGCTGTTGGCCATCAGCCCTAATGACTCTTAGAATTCTACATCTTTTCCCTCAATAATCTTCAGAGGCAAAAAGGGAAATGGATTCATCTAAAACTGTGTAGGACACATTGACAAGGGTCATTCAGCAAAGAAGAGATCTTAGAAATTTAAAATATGATAATAAAATACTTTGTAGAAAATGTGAAGTGAACAGGAACATACAACTAAAGAGATAAAATTTAGGAGAGACAAATAGGAAAATTAGAAGATCAGTTAAGAGATTTAATAAAAGAAGTTTAAAAGACAAAAATGGAGAAGAAATTATGGTGGAAACTATTTAACCAAAATTTCTGTAACTGATAGACAGGTTTCGGTAATCTACCAATTGCCAAGCACAGTGAGACCTAGATGAATAACAGCTTTGTGACATTTCATAATAGTGATGACAAAAAGAAAATCATAAAATTGATAAAACAAACAAGTTTTATACAAAGAAACACAAAATGGAACTTCCTTTTCTTTTTTTTTTAAATAGAAACCAGTTGCGCATATTTTTTAAAGTAAATCATGTTTAAGCTGAATCATAGGTTTTTTTTTTCCTATTTCTTCATGTGTTTTTTAAATTGTTATTGTAAAGGTTATGTACAGAGGGGTAATTGGAACTTCTTAATAGGGAAAGTTACCAGGTAGTAGAGAACTAAACTCTTAATTTTGAAGAAAAACTCATTTTTTTAATCCAGAGCCTTGTACTTACTTATTAGGCCTAGTTGGTAGAACACTGAACTTTATCTCCTGTCCCCAAACTGTTTTTAATCTAGGATTCTATGCTTAGTCTTTGAGGTAAGAATGAGGAGGGTTGAGAACATTTTTCCACTTGTAAGGTCTTCAGTTTTTCCTCTCAAACACTTTTTCTTTCTTTTTTTAAAATGTTTTTTATTGTATAAATACTGTACAGAGAGGTTACAGTTACATGAGTAAGATAATGAGTACATTTCCTATTGAGCATTGTTGCCTCCTTCTTTGTTTTTCCCCTACCATCCCTTCTTTCCCCATCTACCACCTCCCCAACAACTACCCCTCCCCACTGAAGTTGTAAAGTTCATTTTCAACATAGTGCCTTGTACATTTCATTGTTACAATGGGTCAACCTGTATTCCTATTTAAGCATTTTGTTTTTTCCCTTCCCCTCCCCAAATCAGAAAAGTGAAGTGTATATACAAGATGCAGGGCACTGGAATCAAACACAGTGAAAACAAGTTATACTGTGGGGGAGGAACATACAGAAGAAATAAAAAAAAATCACATAGTACATTGTAAGTACATTAAGAAGAACAGTGACAAAGAGAAAACCTCTTGTGTCCCTGACTTGGGATTCATTTCGCTTAACATCATCTTATATGTACATAGCTTTTGACCTTTTCATTCTAGACATATACTAGTTATTGCAAACAAGAGAAACCATGGGACCTATGTTTCTTTGGACCTGGCTTACTTCACTTAGTATAATTTTTCCCAAGTCTTTCCATTTCCGAACTAATGGGGTGATGTCATTCTTTCTGATGGAGGTTTAGAATTCCATTATATATATGTTCAACGTGATTGTTAAGAAAATTTCTGCTTTTTTGCATAACCTGATTAGCTGATATTAAAAATTATATGAGAATTCAAGGAATCCCAAATAGCTGAAAGAGCTCAGATGCCCCTCAGTAGATGAATGGATCAAGAAAATGTGGTATATATACACAATGGAATTCTGTGCCTCCATCAGAAAGAATGACACTGCCCCATTTGTTAGGAAATGGAAAAACTTGGAAAAAATTATATTAAGTGAAGTGAGCCAGGCCCAAAGAAACATAGGTCCCATGGTTTCCCTTATTTGCAATATCTAGTATATGTATGAGGCAAGTGGAAAAGGTCAGATAATGTGATGTTAGGAAAATGAAGCCTTAGATATGCATTTTAATGCTTTTTTATTTCATGCATTTGTTTCTAACGCATTTATAAGATTATCTCTTTGTTGCTTTGTATGTCCCTCCCCCACAGTATAACCCCTGCTTTCACTATATTTGATGTCAGTATAACTTGTGGAGGAGATGGGGAAAAACAAGTCGTTTAAGGATACAGGTGGACCTGTTGCAACAATGAGAAGTACAAGGTCATGTCCAAAGCGAGCTTTACAATGTTGGTGGGGGTGGGGGGAGAGGGGGGAGGATTGGGTGGTGGTGGGGTAGGGGGAAGGTAGGGAAGGGATGGGAAGGGTAAACAAAGGAGGAGGCTGCAATGCTTGGTAAGAAATGTACGCATTATCCTGCCCATGTAATTGTAACCCCTCTGTACAGTATGTTCACAAAAAAAAATTAAATTAAATTAAAAAAAAAAAAGATTCCAAAGTTGATCTGGGGAGGTGGCTCAGTGGTAGAGTGCTTGCCTTGCATGCATGAGGCCTTGGGTTCGATTCCTCAGCACCACATAAACAGAAAAATTCAGAAGTGGTGCTGTAGATCAAGTGGTAGAGTGCTCGCCTTACGTTGAAGAGCTGAGGGATAACACCTACACCCAGAGTTCAAACCCCACGATGACAAAAAAAAAAGTCCAGAGTTGCAGTGCTCATATTCAGTTTCAAAATTTATTACAAAGCAAAAGTAATGGAAACAAAGTGGAACCAGTATAAAGACAGACAACTCAATAGAATTGGAAATCCAGGAATCTCCCTTTTTGGTGTTAAGAATTGAACCCATGCTTTGTACATGTTAACCATACACTCTTATCAGTGAGCTCCAGTGATTATGATTAATAGATTTTTAATAAGTGTGCCAAGACAATTCAGTTATAGAAGGAATAGTCTTCTACAAATGATAGTAGGGTAATAGGATATATTCCATAAAATACTAAAGTTGGATTTCCTATTCAGACTATTGAGAAAAATTTTCTTCAAATGGTTCAAAAACCTTACTGTAAGGCAATTAAACTCTTTAAAAAAAACTCAAGTCATCATGGTCTTTTTTCTTTTATCTTCTTTTCATTGTCTTGAATTAGTCAAATGACTTATTACGTATACTACCAAAGGTATAAGTAACAGTGGAGAAAATAGGAAATTGGGCTTCATCATAGTGTAAAGTCCTCTGCTATAAATTGAGGATTTTTTTAAAGACCAACAAAATGTGAGAAAATATTTGCAAATCTTATATTTAATAAAAGACTAGAATTTAAAATATTTTTAAAACCTCTTAAAATTCAATAAGAAAATCACAAAAGCTCTATTAAAATGAGGAAAGAGCCAGGTGCTGGTAGCTCAGGCCTGTAATCCTAGCTACTCAGGACTCTGAGATCTGAGGATCACGGTTCAAAGACAGTCCAGGCAAGAAAGTCTGTATTAACCACCAGAAAACCGGAAGTGGCACTGTGGCTCAAGTGGTAGAGTACTCACCTTGAACTGAAGAGCTCAAGGACAGTGCTCAGGCCCAGAGTTCAAGCCCTATGACTGACAGGAAAAAAAAAAAAATGAGGAAAGAGTTGAAATGACCTTTCTACAATGAATATATACAAATGGTTGGTAAGCACATAAAAAGATGCTCCACATGATTTGGGGAATTCAGATCGAAATCACAATAAGCTAACTGAAACTTACATAAGAATGGCTTTAATAATTATAAAAGAAAGGAAATAGCAAGTGTTGATAAGGATATGAGGAAATTAGAGCTCTTCTACATTGTTCTTGGGATTGTAAAATGATCAATTGTAGAATGTTGAGCAGTTCCTTGAGATGTTTAGTCTATGTTTTCCATATGACTTGGCAGTGTTACTGCTAGATCTGTATCCAAAAGAAATAAAAGAAGTGCATATACAAAATGTGTACATATATTGACAGCAGCATTCTTAACAGTCCCCAAACAAAAATGGCTATCAACTCATGAATGGATAATATAGATATAGAAGTTAGTATTGGGGGTGGATGGAAGATGGGAAGGGATGGGAAGGGGAAACAAAGGAGGAGGCAACAATGCTTGATAAGAAATGTACTCATTATCTTGCCCATGTAATTGTAACCCCCCTGTACGATATTTTCACAATAAAAAAAATAAAACCCTGTAAAATAGAAACAAAACAAAACAAGCAAATGAAAAGAATAAAAATTATACAGAATTCTACCAGTTATAAGCTTTATCATAGGAACCATTATATTTTAAATTAAAACTCATATATTCTACAAAAAAAAAGAAGTTAGTATTATTTACCCATAGAAAGAAATAAAGTAATAACACTTAGTATAATATAGATGGACCTTGAAGGTATATTAAATGAAAGAAGCCAGTCAGAAAAGATCATACATTGTGTGATTGCATTTGTATGACATGCCCAGAATAAGCAAACTCATAGAGGAAAACAAAGTAGATTAGTGGTTTTAGGCCTTCAGAAAAAGGAATTGCCAGTATCTAGTAATTAGTATGGGATTTCTTTTCTTTTTTTGGGGGGGAGGGGTCCGGTTGTGGGGCCTGAACTCTGGGACTGGGCACTGTCCCTCAGCTCTTCAGCTCAAGGCTAGCGCTCTACCACTTGAGCCACAGCGCCACTTCCGGCTTTTTTCTTTTTGCTTATGTGGTGCTGAGGAATCGAACCCAGGTCCTCGAGCATGCAAGGCAAGCGCTCTACCACTGAGCCACCTTCCCAGCCCATGGGATTTCTTTTTGTAATAAGGGAAGTGTTCTGAAATAGACTAGCAGTGATAGTTATGTAATCTTATCAATGTAATGAAACCACTGAACTCTACACATTAGAAGTATAGATTTTATGATAAGAAAATTATATATATAGTATATATATAAACTTTTAAAAATAACTGTTGAGCACTCATGACTGTAATCTAAGTACTCAGGAGGCTGATCTCTAAGGATAGCAGTTCAAAGTCATCCCAGGCAGGAAAGTCCTGAGACTCTTATTCCAAGTGGCTCAAGCGGCAGAGCACTAGCGTTGAGGAAAAAAAATCTAAGGGCTGGTGCCCGGGTGCTGAGTTCAAGCCAAAACTAACAAACAAGAAAACTGTGGCCAAAGGAAATGAAAATTTCAGTCTGGCCAGTTTTTAAAAAATAATATTCTAAAATATTATTTGGCTAATTGTGTGTATGTCTGTTTGTGTGTCTGTGTTTTAGATGAGTTAGGAAGAGAGAAAAAAAAAGATGTTTTTTGTCATCACTTAAAACACATTTATTACGGTCTCTTCACTGTATCAGTACAACAGGGCTACTTGATTTAGATGAAATGACAAAGAGCTGCTCTCCTGCTCTTGCCTACTAGGCCTTCTAAAAGGTGAAGAGAAGCCAAAGTAGCTACTAGCCATTAAATCATCTGGAACAGTCTAGAAAAGATTTGAAAACTGCAGTGTCTAGATTTTTCCATGTCATCTGCATCACTGGTTTTCTCCAGTATTAATATCTTCCTCACACTGGCTTATTGTGAGAGTCAAGTGAAGTTTTAGATGAGAAAGAACAATTAAGAACAATCTATAGATGTAACACAAATGTAATGAAACACAGAATTGTATTTTAATTTGGTGACATTGCGATGCCGCTCTGACATCTAGTCTGATTGATGTAGAGAGAACAATTCAGTTATTAATTTAGGACGATTTTTCTATCTTTATATAATTTATGAATTGAAATGCTAGAGTGGGGAAAGTGGGAATGGTACTTTGGAGAAGTTTCCATAAGGAAATTTTTGCTGTGAGATCTGGTCTTTTGTTACTGGTAATCAAGAGAAATTAGACTTGAATTTGTTAGTTTTTGAGGCAGAGTCTGCTTGGGGCTACTAGGGAACTCTTTGTTCAGCTGTACAAACTAATCATATTCTTAGTCTGGGCAGCAAGCTTCATAATTTCCCCCATGGTTTATTTTATCTCTCACAGTTCCTTTTCATACAGCTTCCTTTACTCCTTAGATTTATTAATTTCAAATGAATTGTGGAGTTATGGGTAGTGAGGATTTCCCAAGACAAAAATGCATGAAATATATTGTGTGAGACATCATTCATTTATCCCATTTTTGGTTAAAACAGCCACTTGGGACTTGGTGGTTCTTGGTGTGTTCAGAAAAAGATGGTCATGTGGTTATACATAGGCAAAGGATTTTTTTTAAATTAGGAATCAGTTGAGACTCAGGCAGACAAACTTAACATGAAATAATTTTCTAGGTAAAAAAAATTAGAATGACAAGCTGCATTGCAAAATATTTTTCAGAAAACTAGAATCTACTTTTATGTCCCCACCACGTCCATGTGCCATAAGTTGCTGGGATACATTAAGTTCTTTCCAACTTGGCCAAAGGGATAATGATCCTGGAATCTGTTTTAGTGACAGAATCTTTTAGAAGATCCAAATAGTCAATTTCAACAGAACAAGGATGCTGTGGTTTGTGGTGATACATAGGCTCCAAAAGAGGAAACTCCTGTCATCCTTGTCAGACATCTGGGATCACTTCCATGCGAGAAACCATAAGTGCTGCCAGGACTCTGCTGCAGATGCCTCTCTCCAGTTCCTGGACTGTGATTCTCTGTATTCTCTCCTAGATTTCTAGTATCATTGCTGATTCCACAAAAATAGCGGGACCTCACATTCAGGAGGGAGGAACAAAGAAATGGCACTATATAAGTATGCTATATCCCTTCTCAGTCCATGTAAAAACTCCCTTTTTGGAGCATTTATTGAGATACAGAGGTACTTCAGCTTGGTCATTTCTACTTGTAAAGTACTACTACAGTCTTACCTTCACACCATGTATATTCCCTCACTTAGGCTAGCACTTGGGAGGCTGAGCAAGGAGGATGGTGAACTCTAGGCCAGCCTGGGCTACTAGTGAGATAGGTCTCAACAAACACCACCGTCTCTATTTTAAAAAGTCAGCCTGTTTTTCTGTCGCTTCTATGGAACTCATTTTAACCCTTATTTATTTTTACAAGGATATATGTCTAGTTTCCCAGACTAGTTTGTAAGTTCTGTGCGTTTAGGTCCCATGTATTAATTGCATGCTGGTTCATAGTTATAGGTCAAGAGCAGCAGAGTATTGTGATTAGTGCAGTGTCTATCCATGAACCAGTATTCTTTAGAACTATCCAAGGAATTTAGGAATGTATGTGATTGGTGGTGTCCTTCACAGAGACTATAGCAAATCTGAGCAGTTTGTAACCTACAGTTTTACAGAAAAGTGTAGAGGGAGCTCCCAGACATTAAAAAGGAAACAGTAATTCAATTGATTTGAAGTTTGTGCAAAATGCACTTTAAGCATAATCAATATCTACGATAAGTACTTCATTAAATAGTTTGATTGAAGCCACTCTATTGCACGTGCTTAATATTGGCCCAAAATGTCATTGTGTAGACTGTTATAAAATCAGATCTAATTACTTGGTATAGGTGCAGATCTACTTAGTGAGACAGTTAGGATTTCTATCCCATTTTTTTCTGGAAGAAAAACATGTCAAGTTAAACCTTACAGGAAAAGAGAGATGGCCGGGGAGTTGTATTGAAATTGTTAATATAGAATTTATTTTCTAAAAAGAAAGAAAGTAGAGATATGCCAAATGAAGTATATTTAATGGGGAGACAAATCTCTAAAAGGACATGTGTGTAGGAAGGATCTTTCCTGTGATTAGCTGCAATCATGGGGGAAGGAGTGTGTGTGTGTGTGTGTGTGTGTGTGTGTGTGTGTGTGTGTGTGTGTGTGTGTGTGTGTGTGTGTGTGTAATTTGGTCTTCCCTTTCTTGCTTCCTTCTCCTTTTCTTCTTGAATTTTATTTTTAAACTTTGTCCGCAACTTTTCAATTTTGAAAGGCAGTTAAGGGAAAGCTTATTAGAAAGTCAGGAGCCACAGGCATTACAGAAATTACCAGCCCCCAAAAGTCAATATCCAATTACTGTACCTCTTTTGGCTGTTCCACATAATTAACCCTGCTGCTTGCTTCTGGGGAAGCCAGAGGGAAGACTAGGTACTGTTGGATGGTGTCACTTCTTTAACCCTTCGTGTTGTCTTGCAAGGTTGAGTAGACTGTTTACCTGGATCTGTGAGGGCTGGCATTTTCAAAAAGATTTCCCGAAGAACCAATGCAATCAATATCACTTAGGGTGTGGGGAGTACTTTTAATTAGATTAAAAGGCAATTACAGAGACTCTTGTTTCCTTAATTAATACTCACATTTAGAAAATGTTGCCTAATTTTCTAATAGATCTTTGACACATGTCTCTTATGCAGATAGTAATTTTAGTTTTTAAAGCCTATTAATATAAATGTGTTTATTCCTTTAAAATTAAACCATCTTGTAGCTATGCATGGTTTTCCAAGTATTTTATTGAAGGCAAATGAAATTTTTAATCAGTTAGTTTTAGGACAGATGAAAAATTGAAGCTTGCTTGCTGGAAAGTCCCACAAAAAACTGTGGGCAGGGATTAAATCACTGGATGTCCTTGTCTGTCAGGAAAAGCCCTTTGTGTTCCCTGTAGTTCCTGTTAATGTAGGGAAGGCTTGCAGGGCGAGGAGGGAGCAATTTTGTTTCCCTGCAAGATGCTGGGGAAGCCTGCTCCTGGGTATGCGTGGGCGAGTGTGAGGGTGGCTGTGCACTGTGCCTCTTTGGCTGAAATGTACTGCAGAGCAGCTTTGCCTTTTCCGGGGATCCCTCCTACCCAGATCAATTTGGGTAATTCCTAAATACCAATGCCTTTTCACCTCTAAAATGATCATGTCTTTGTCAGGTTAAGGAGCACAAGGCACACGTCAGTTCTTGCTTATGTGTGTTTTCCTTGCTTGCTAGAACTGTTTAAGCAGAACCTTACTATTGTCACATGACTTGGGATTCCATATGGTGCAGAGGCTTCACCTGGAGCTCCTCCTATCTCCATATGTTTGGCATGCAGATGAAGATCCAGCAATGGAATCTCCCCAATTTCTATGTCTATCACTCAGTCAGCTAAGAAAATGGTAGAGGTGGCTGCTCCAGACAAGCCTAGCAGTGCTACTGCCAGCACTTTTCTAATAACCTTGGCGCCTCTGCAGCAAGGTTACTGGTGGTGTTTATTGAAGCTACAACTCCCTTTTCCTTTTTCTCCCCTGTCTTCATCTATTCCCCCTCTCCCTTGCAGCTGCCTACCACTTAGTAGTAAACTTGCCAGTAGTATGCAGAGACAGTTCATAACATTCTAAAAATACATTTTAGTTTTTAAAATGTTCATAATAGATTATATCTTAATGTCCACAGATTTTCTGATTGTCACAGTTAGTGGAATATTTAGTAAACAGAATATAAAATACGAAGATGTATTCTAGGAAGTCATGCTTGTTGAGTAAGAATTTATCTGTGATTGAAATGCGTTTCTTTTGTACATGTAGTACAAAATTGAGATTTTACTCAGTTTTAGTAAAGCCTGTAAAAATCTACTGGTTCATTTCATGAAAATAATTTTATCTAACTTTATCTAACCTTATCTCTGGCCATCTCTGACTATATCTCTTGTAAGACTCCCCAAGGGCAGCATTTTTCAGTTTGGTTTAACTAATAAGAAAAAACTTGATAGTATATGTGTAGCCACTTAATTCAGTATCAGTTGTCAAGTAATAATAGAAATGAATGAAGAATCTTTGGAAAAGATTTTTATAGAAATCAGAAGAATGTTGCTCAGCCACTCTTCATGGTGTTTACTGAGCATATACTATGAGAATATATAGGGCAGTTTAGAGATTCTAAAGAATAACAGCATCCTTATCTCCAAACTGGCTTTTTTTTTTACTTGTTTGAATGAACATTATTGTAAAACAGCAAGTGGACAAGATAGTATTAAATAAAATATTATGCTGTGCAATAAAAGTTCAAGAAGGTATATGTAATAGAGTGGTTTGCCAAAGAGATCATTTCATTCAATATGAGACTAATGTTTTGAGATGTCACCCTGCTATTGTGTTCTCACTAGCAATTCATAGAATTCTATGTGTGTGTGTGTGTGTGTGTGTTATATGAACCCATTAACAGACTGAGTACTCAGTTTTTGCTATCTGAAAGTGAACCACATCATAGAAAGAGATGTGCTTAGAATGAGACATATCTGGTTTCTAATTCTAGCTGGGGTGATTTTAGCTCTTACCCTTCTCTGAGCCTCAGTTTTCTCATTGGAAGAATGAGGATGATAGTTGCTAATTCCAAATTTGTTGGGATTAAATTATTTTGAGGCTCAAAAAATGTTTTCCTACATTACTCACCCATTCAGTCCTCCTGAAAACATGCCACCACTGATAGAATATGAAGTTTGAGTGCAAATCTTTAAACTTATATTTTCCTACGTTTTTTAATATCCCGGCATTTAGATAACCAAAAGTAAAGAAAATTCATATAGATGGACAGTGAGGGATTTTGCAAACACTCCGTTTAGTCTCAAGCTTAAAACAAACTTTCTGTAAGCTTAATAATATAAAATTGTCTTTATATTAAGCTGAAAGAGACAATTTGGAAGACAGGCCTGCTGTGGGAGAGAGCTGCAGCTTAGGCATTCGGTAGATACCCATCCTTTACCCAAATCATTGTCAACGTTGAGTGTCTACCTCCAGTTGGCTGAACAATTCAGTGGCTGCTTTCCAGTGTGGCACTGATATGATGGGGTTGCAGTGGAAACACATAGGTTGTAAATAGGCTAGTGTAAGTGATTGTACAACTAACTAATGATGAACAAACTTCATCTACTACATTCTGTTTAGTAAATTTGCACCATGCTTTTTTGCTAAAATACGGACACAACAATATCTTTTTTTTTTTTTGGTTGGTCGTGGGCCTAAACTCTGGGCCTGGGCACTGTCCCTCAGCTCTTCGCCTCAAGGCTAGCACTCTACCACTTGAGCCACAGCACCACTTGCGGTTTTTTCTGCTTATGTGGTGCTGAGGAATCGAACCCAGAGCCTCATGCATGCAAGGAAAGCACTCTACCACTGAGACACCTTTCTAACCCCAAGAATATCTTTAAAAATTTTTTTTTTATTTTGCTGCCAGACAAATCTGTAATCCCAGTACAGGGGAGGCTGAGGCAGGATGATCACAAGTTCAAAGCCAACCTTGGACAATACAGTAAGATCCTGTAATCAATCAGTCAATAAATAAATCAGTTTATATTTTGCTTTGACACAAATAATATATTAGAAGTAGTTGCCTTATGATAGAGGGCTTGCTAGTTTATAACATCTCCTATTTCTAGAAGATACTACAGTAGACCAGATGGTTTATTAGAATAGACCTCACATTGTCTAAGTAAAGACAAAACAAGCTGGATGCCGGTGGCTCAGGCCTGTAATCCTAGCTACTCAGGAGGCTGAGATCTGAGGATCACGGTTCAAAGCCAGCCCAGGCAAGAAAGACCATGAGACTCTTTTTTTTTTTTAATTTTTATTTTCTGTGAACACACTGTACAGAGGGGTTACAATTACATGGGCAGGTTAATGCGTACATTTCTTATCAAGCATTGCAGCCTCCTCCTTTGTTTACCCTTCACATCCCTTCCCAGCCTCCCCATGAGACTCTTATCTCCAATAAACTACTAGAAAACCGGAAGTGGTGCTGTGGCTCAAGTGGTAGAGCGCTTGCCTTGAGCTGAAGAGCTGAGGGATAGTGCCCAAGCCCTGAGTTCAAGCCCCATGACCTATCAAAAAAAAAAAAGACTAAAAACATATATTACAGAGGAGAATATCTGAATCTCATTCTATAAAAAAACAGTCTGGTATGGGTTATGATGTCTTGGTGTCAATTATCCTGTTTTCAAGAAATTCTTGTGTGTGTGTGTGTTTTTTTTAATTTCAAGTGTAAAGGTAAACTTTAGAGTCATAGGTAGTGTTGCTCATTTGTGCTTTCCAGAATAATTGCTGTATCAACTCCTGGAGATTTGTAAGTAGTTAGAAAACAGGTTTGTAAATTCTCACTCATTTTCGTGAGTGACTTGACCAGATTTAAAAAGAGATTAGATGACTGGAAACTTTGGAGACAGCTAAGATTCTTTAAGAATGGAATTTTAACACAAAGGTCGCCAAGTTGTTTTATATCTAAGTATTATATAATTCAAATTTTCTTGTTGATAGTATGCTAACAGCTAACAAAATAAAATGCCTGGAATTTGAGTGGCTGCTGTTACATATTAACTATAATGTAGCATTCTTATGTATATGTAGCTTCCCATCTTCCCTAGTATGAATTGTATTATGTTTAGCTTTAAGTCAAGTAAGTACAAGATTTTATAAGCATTTATGCACTAGATTCCCATTTTATAGTCTAACCATCTTGTTCTGAACTCTAAAATTTTCTTTTATGGAAAACTATTCCATTTGCTTATTATATCCACATAAAATAAGATTAAACCATATCTGACACAGAGTATCAACTCTCCTTTTTCACCCTTTTCCCTGAAACGTAAGTTTGGTGAGCTTTATTGGCAGAGCTCCTAGCTTTCCCTTTTTATTCCATTAATCTCTATTAAGCCTTGTTCCCTCTTTATTCTTCATTGAATTTGCACCCAAGTAAAAAATTATCAATACATTAACATCTGTATGACTGACTTCTGGGCTTCTGACATTAGATTTGTATTTTTTGGTGCAGGCATGAACATAGTCATCCTCTTTTAAAGTCATTTCTAGGGGCTGGGAAGGTGGCTCAGTGGTAGAGCACTTGCCTTGCATTCCTGAGGCCCTGGGTTCGATTCCTCAGCACCACATAAACAAAAAGAAAAAAACCAGAAGTGGCACTGTGGCTCAAGTGGTAGAGTGCCAGCCTTGAGCTGAAGAGCTGAGGGACAGCGCCCAAGCCCAGAGTTCAGGCCCCACTCCTGGAACCAAAAAAAAAAAAAAAAAAAAGGTCATTTCTATTTGTCCAACCTGGGTACATCACAATCTGTATGTAAAAATAATTTGTAAAACACCTCATATGAGCAGAAATGTTGAAAGGATGCACCTTTCTCTTCGCACTCATGACCCAGCAGCTATTTCTGCTTACATACTTCTAATATGTTTGCTGGCTTTGGGTCTGATTTGAAGTGTAGTTCCATTCAGCAAACTTTATGGAACCTGGTTTCGGACGTGCACATTATTGAGCATTTCAAATGTAAGCTGTTGTTCATAATTCTGAAGTCTGGATCTTTCTTCAGCCTTGACACTAACATTTTGGTCTACGGTTCGTCTTTCTTATTGCGTAGTTCAGCAACAAAGACACAGGAAAAGATATCCCTTGGTGTGTAGCCACTAAATGTAAGCCTTTCCATAGAAAGGGATAAGCAATACTTCAGGGTAACTGTTCTCCTTCCATGTTCTGTTGAGAGTGGGGAAAACTCTAAATGGGAAGTTATGTGTCTTATTTTCCTACCCAAAGTCTAATCAGATATATAAAGATGGTTAACTGAAGGATGTCCTATGTGAATTATGTATCCTCTTCTTAGAAACTGTGTTGTTAAGGAAAGACTGCAAGATAATTCTGATATGACATACTTTTGAATTTTGTTATTTTACACATGAGGGAAGATGGAAGTATAAAAGTAAAATATACATCCCCTATTAAATTGGATCTCTATTTGATGAAATAACTAAGTATTCCTGGGATTCCCTGGTGCTTATTTATTTTTATGTCTGAATCTGGGGAAGGCTACAGCAATATAAGAAAAGCTATGAGGTTGTATGCTACTGTGCTCCAAATACTTGGATTGGAGAAGTACTTTGTGAATAATACAGCTGAAATGTAATCTCCTAGGATCTCAAAGCCAATGTATATTTTAGATCATAATAGTGCTTTTCATTTTGATTACAAAGAAATAAGAAACAAGGAAATATATTGTGGTTTGACAAAGCTAGACAGGCCAGATATTTTGGAGGCTTTTCAGAATCTTGAAAGCCTTGCTCAATATAGTGGATGCACTTCAGAGTAATTGATCCTCCCAGAAGGTATAGACTTCTTTTGATTCATTCTTGATAATCTTAGTAGGTGGGGGAAGAGATGACAAGCCCATTATACAATTTAGATTATTTTACTTCTTCTAGAGTGTTAACCTTTTGTAAGCATTCCTATCTATGCCTTTAGTTCAGGAAAATGGAATCAGGTTTTGTGTGTTTTTTTAATGTATGTTAGCCCTTAATGAATGTTCTATTGTTGATGTTTCTTTCTTTAAAAATAATACTGCAGGAAGTAGTGCTGTGACTCAAGTGGTAGAGTACTCGCCTTGAGCTAAAGAACTCAAGGACAGCACCCAGGCCCAGAGAAGCCCCATGACTGAAAAACAAAACAAAACAAAACTGCAAACACAACACTTTTTTTTCTTTCTTTGATGTTTCTTCTTTATTATATTACCTGTTTAAACATAAATTATATTTTTATTTTTTAATTATTATAAATGTTTCAACAGTTATTGAAATGCCATGAATCACCAATTGCAATTAATCTGAACAATTACTATTTGACTGCTTGCACATTGGTTGTGAAGTTATCTCTGCACATTTATGCAAGATATGAAATTACATAAATTTTTCATTTTTTTCCTTTCCGAACATGCTTACACTTATGTAGGAATTTTTTTAATGCCAAAGAAAATGCTAGAGATTTTTAAATGACTGCCTAGAAGAGATTGTCACCTCAGTTCCCTTTATCAAAAGGAGCCATATATGTAGTAATTATACATCAGGGCTTTTGAAATAAACTTGGAAGCTTGGTTTTACTACTTCCCAGCTATTTGACCCTGAGAAAAGTCACTGTTTCCCTGTGTGAATCAGAAAATAATGATAATACCTCCTCAGAAGTTGGTTTCATAGATTAAATGACGTAATTGCATGTCAATGTGCTTCCCATGTCAAGTGTTCAGTAGATGTTGGTGGCAGGAACGATTATGCTGCTTTTCAAGGCTTACTGTAATAATATACTTGGATAAAAATAAGCATTGTCACAAAGGTAAGGCAAAGTGTGCCCCAAAACCTCACTTAAGCAAATTAAAGCAACAGATAGGAAGCCAGGTGTTGAAATCACTTAAAAAGAAGAGATTAGGGAACTATTAAGTTGTTTAGGACCACTTAGTATTCTATCTACTTTTATGGACACGAGAATAAATGTTGTTAAACAGGATTTATTGAGATCTGGTTTCTATAGCTTTGTAACATATAAAAATGAACCATTTACAACAATTGCTTGTTACAATTCTCTTGATATTTTTTGATACTTTGGGCTCATCAAGGTGGGCCTTTTTTTCCTGTTTGCTTGATTTTTGGGGGGTGGGTAGTGGGTGGGGGTGGTGCTGGACCTAGGGCTTAGATTCAGGCCCTGGGTGCTATCCCTGAGCTTATATGTGAACAGAGAGTTAGATAATCTTTTTTTTAATTTAATTTAATTTTTTTTTGTGAGCGTACTGGAGAGTTAGATAATCTTGCTTTTAAATTTTTAGGTCTAATAATGTAATCGAGACTACCTGTCCACACTTGTTTTTGACAGATATGCTCTGAAGCATGAAATTTATGTCCCTGTTTGACCTTAAAATAACTTACCTCTCACTTTAAAAAAATTCTCAGCAACTGAACTGATTGCCAGATTATATTCCACAAAGGACAAAGGAAAAGACTGCTCTAATGTATATGCTATAATAGTAAATAAAAGGGCTGTATTGCAGCTACCAAAAAAAAAAAAAAAGACTCTCATGAACTTTTCCTGCTTAGGCTGGCTTCTATCCATGATTCTCAGATCTCAGCCTCCCAAGTAGGTAGGATTTACAGGAGTAAGCCACCAATGCCCAACTTTTTCTTTCTCTTTTTTTCCAGACAAGGTTTTACTTATATAAGCACAGTATAGCCTCAGTTTCCTGAGTGGTATGTTATGGATGTGCACTGTTATTGCCCAGCTCACCAAGATGTTTTTTGTTGTTGTTGTTTTTGGGTCCGGTCGTGGGGCCTGAATTCTGGGCCTGGGCGCTGTCCCTCAGCTCTTCAGCTCAAGGCTAGTGCTCTACCACTGGGCCACAGTGCCACTTCCGGCTTTTTTCTTTTTACTTATGTGGTGCTGAGGAATCGAACCCAGGGCCTCAGGCATGCAAGGCAAGCGCTCTACCACTGAGCCACCTTCCCAGCCCACCAAGATGTTTTTTTTGAAGGGAGGGTTGGAGTATCTTGATGGCTTGGACGCCTTACTTTATCCTGTAGGAGCTCTGCATGTGCTATGAACTAAAATATCTGTGGTCTTTATGACTTGGACTTCTGAATCCTAACTGCACAGTAGTTTTCAAGAATGAACATCCCAAAAGAATCAGTAGAACTGGTGTTAACCTTTTATGACATAATCTTAGTATTTAAGAACCACTTGTTGGCAAGAAGAATATCAGTTTCATCAAACTGTGAGAAGAGCTTAATGGAATGGTATATATTGTGGAGACCAACTGTCACAGTTTACTTTCTAGAACATATTCATCTTAACCCATATTCCATTACAGTATTATTTCCAAGTCCAGGATCTTGTCATTTACATCAAGTCTGTGGGTAAATAAGACCCTTCAGGTCAATTTCTAACTAAACAGCTAAGTCATCTGCCACACATACACACAATGTACAATGGCAAGACAAGCATAAGATAACCACTGTAGATCCTCCTGTTCATCAAGAAGGAAAATAAGAAATGATAGTGGTTACTGAATGAAAGCAGTTTTGGAATCCAGTGGAACTTGTATTGACAATTCTTTGGGGCTTAAGTCTTTCTGCCTTGGGGTTGTTTGCTCAGGTTCTTAACTCTACCCTTTTGGTCTCTTTTTTATGCTGCATCATCCTTGTTTTCACATGAGTTACTTTGCATTCTTGTTTTTGTTTTTGCAGCTGGATAATTTTCTTGACCTATTTCTTTTTCTTTCCTATAGAACTTTGGGAGGTCCAAAGGCCTCCCTTCATTTTACTCTTTTCTATCATTTTTACTCCAAGCAGATATTTCTTTTCAACTTTTGTGGGTTTCTTATGAATCAGTTTTTGGATTAAAAAAAAATCCAGTAGACAAACTACACCAAAGACAAACAAACAAACAAAACTCTCAATGCTTGAGCTTCCCAGGAGATAAGGTTGGATAGTACCTAAGTTTCTTAGAAATCCTTTTGTTTAATGGAGAATTTCTCTTAGACTTGCAAACACTGTTTAGATAGGCTTTTTCTTCTGTTTGAAAGATCTATATAGCATCATTACAGATCTCTCTGAGATCTTAATAAAAGACCATAAAAGGTCCATTTTGGATCTGGTATTTGCCTAAAATCTATTTATTCATTTGAGAATGGTTCATACGCAGACTGGGAATAAGAAAAAGGTTGTCTTAAGTTGTTTGGTTTTCTATTTTCTCCAACCCAGCACACCCTAGGTCCTTTATATCTCCTGTAAAGAATCCTTACTAAAGAAAAAATGGAGTATTTGGCAGCTTATGTCTTCTACTTGGTTTTTACTATAGATAGAAGAAAGCAGCACCTTCAAAACTCTACCCAAAATCTCCTCATATATAGGTTGTTGATTTCATATATAGACTGTTGACTTCATTAGATCCATTTCTGTTTTCTACATTATCATAGGTGGATTTTTTGTTGTTGTTGTTGTTGTTTTTGGGGGGTCCAGTTGTGGATCCTGAACTCTGGGCCTGGGCGCTGTCCCTCAGCTCTTCAGCTCAAGGCTAGCGCTCTACCACTTGAGCCACGGTGCCACTTCCGGCTTTTTTCTTTTTGCTTATGTGGTGCTGAGGAATCGAACCCAGGGCCTCAGGCATGCAAGGCAAGCACTCTACCACTGAGCCACCTTCCCAGCCCTATCATAGGTGGTTATACCACCAAATTTTCTACCATGCTAGCTTTCAATAAAATTGCCCTCATTTTGCTATATGCTCTTACTGGGACCTACCCCAGGCCTGCCCTATTTCAACCAGTTACCCCTTCCCAGCATCAGTGCCACATGTTAAGCTTTCCAGGCTTGCAGGAATACTGACTCTGGACTACCAAATAAAAGTTGTTTCATACTCAATATTCTTTTAGGAAAAATGAGGAAATTGTAGAAAATTTCACAAAATGAATACCAGGAAATGAAAACAAGTTTTGTCAGGAGATTGGGGGTGGCTTAAGAGGAAGGGAGGGCAGACGAATGGAGAGAAAAATGATTAGTGAATTCAGTTAAAATTACTCACTGTACATTCGTGAAAATAGAACCAGGCAACTTGAGAGAATGAGTAATGTTGGGATAGATGAGTGGAAGAGAGATGCATTGTACTCATAACCTGACAAGTTGAATTGAAACCCTTTTGTGCAACTACATAAAGATAATTTGAAAACAGATAAAAGTGGGCTGGGAAGGTGGCTCAATGGGATAGAGTATTTGCCTTGCATGCATGAGGTCCTAGGTTCAATTCCTTGTACCACATAAGCAGAAAAAGCCAGAAGTGGTGCTGTGGCTCAAGTGGTAGAGTGCTCGCTTTGAGCTGAAGAGCTCAGGACAGTGCCCAGGCCCAGAGTTCAGGCCCTATGACTGACCAAAAACAACAACAACAACAACAACAAAAAAGCAGCTGAAAGTTGAATATTTATGTCCAATATTGAGATTGTTTTTGAAAGTCATATTTTAGATATATTAAACTATCAGTGTATAACATGATATAATTTCTAATTGAGTTGTCCTTCACATGAAAAAAATCAACTACTAATTGGTAAATGTTGAATTTATGTGATAGGTATATCTAACTGGAGAAGAAAATTAAAGTTTAGAAAGATCTAATACTAATGATAACAGGCTTTATTTTCATGGAAATTTAGCTATGTGGAATGCTCAGCTTTGTGACAGTGTGCACAATAAAACATCCTGCCATACTTTTAGTCACATGTAGGTATGCACTGAAATGTCTTTTGACTTTATAACTACTTGTGTCCACAAGAACTATCTCATAGTCTACTGAGTTTTACTTGGTATTACAGAAAAGATCACTCTAGTAATTGATTTTCAAGTATTCTCCTAAAGCAACCCTGAGAGTAGGAAATGTACCTCAAGATCCTAGGGTCATAATTGCCAAAAGAGTGAAAAAATTTTTTTTTGAAATCCTTTGTTTTACATTTAAACCTAGCAGAAAATTTAATTTCCCCTATATTGTATGTCTATTTGTTTATTGTAGTATTAAAATATTTTCTACCACAACTCCATGAAAAATATACTCCAGGAATTTGTTAGAATACCAAGTAAATAGAATACAATTTATTCCCCAATTTGATCACAGTGCCTAATGACTGGAAATGCCGACTTCTGATGAGGCCGCCACCTATGTTGTGTTCTTGCCTTGACACAAATGGTCAGTTGTGTAACGGTCATTCTGTTAATGCTTGTTGATCCATCATGAGTTTCTCATAAAACACCAGAAAACTGTCTGTGCTCTTAGAACCATTGTCTTAATTGCATACATACTAATAGAAGGCAAAGCTTTAAGGAGAAAGTTTAAATAATCTTGTTTCCTCCTTGACACAAAATGTCCAAGTAGAATGACAGTTTAGGCTGACCTAACTTGTCATGTATCCCATACAGGCCTCTAACTCAATCCTCTTGCCTTTAGCCTCCTTAGTACACAGATTATAGAAGTGTGCCACCATGCTGAGTGTAGACTTAGTTATTTACTTTCTGGATTTGTCACAAATTCCTATTTTTGTTGCACTGAGATGAAAAGAGATGTTTTCCTTTAAAATATATTGAGATTTTGTGATTTAATATGGTCAATTTTCTTAATGGTTCCATATAATAAAGGTTTTTTGTCTTTGAATTTTCAGGGTATAGAATATACTTTCATAGTCTCTAATATAGCTTATATTATTATATTACATTATTGCATGGTATTTATAATTTAGCCCACCAACTAGATTTTTTAAGTGGTCTCTTCCCCATTATTTTTGTTTACTTGAACTGTAACAGTCCAAGAAGTGAAAGTTCCCTGTTGTTTCAATATATTTCTCTTTCTATTTCCTGCTGTTTCTACTTTATGCTAACTAGCAATTTGGCTATTTCTGCACAGATATGCTTCATTGGTACCTCTGAGGGGGCTATTTAGGTATCTCCTGAATAATTATATGAACGTGCATGCTATCTAACCTTTATGAGTTTCAGTTTGATAATAAAACAGTACTGTTACATACTTCAATATAGTGAGCTTTTTAGATTTTTATTATTGTTATCTAATTATAAAATAATAATGCTGTATTAATTTGGAGGACACAAATGCATAAAAGGAAAACATATACCTAATGTGCATAAAAATGAGAAGAAAACTACTCAGCCTGTTTTTTTTCAATAAATTTATGCACAAAGAGAGGAAACAACTATTCATAATCAACACTGAGAGGTAACCACTGTGTTTTTATGCATTCTCCCAGAACATTTTTTCTATCTGTGTTTGTTTTTAATTTTTAGAAATCTTTTCTTCTTATTATAATATGATACTTTAGGTCAGATAATATGGCAGTATTACAGAATACAAGGAAAAGACTTCTCTCCTTAGAGATAATGCCACTTACAGTTTTATGCAGATTCTGCCAGACCTTTCTTTTATGTGTAAACAATATGTAGATTTAGTTAAGCACATCTATAAACTCATAACTATATTTTAACATAAGTACCAAACCAAACCACATTCTATAACTTATAAAATTGTAACTATTTTCATTTTTTAATTTTAGCACTCAGGAGCTTCATAAACTTTCATAGATGCATGCTTAGCTCCAACTTAGTCTTTTTAGCAGTTAATATTTCATTATGGTGATGTATAATCATCTATTTAGATGACTTACAAATATTCAATATAATAAGCAGTGTTTTGGTAAACATTTATTCAACAAATATTTAGTGAGCACTCACTATGCCAAGTATTGTTTTGATGTTGCAATCACTAAAATAAACAAAATTTAAGTTTCAGTCTTCATGAAGCTGAATTTTAGTAAGTACTCAGATCTTTGCAAAATTAGAACATTTTTCCAACATTGTTCAGTGAAGAGGTCTCATTAGATATTAGGTCTCTTTAAAGAGTTCTAATCAGATAGAAACCTAACTCAATTATCATAAACATCGAAAATTTTCAGGCTATTTCTTCTTCTTCTCCTTCTCCGACTCCTTCTTCTCCTCTTCCTCCTCCTCCTTCTTGTTGTCTTCTTCTTTTTTTTTGTCAGTCATGGGGCTTGAACTCTCTGCCTGAACGCTGTCCCTCAGCAATTTTGCTCAAGGCTGGCACTCTGACCATTTGTGCCACTGCGCCACTTCCAGTTTTCTGAGTGGTTTATTGGTGATAAGAGTCTCATGGACTTTCCTGCGCTGGCTGGCTTTGAACTGTGATCCTCAGATCTGAACCTCCTAAGTAGCTAGGATTACAGACGTGAGCCACTGGCACCCAGCTAGTTCTTCTTTTTAAAATTACATGTTTACATCAACAGCATTACAAATGATTGGTAAGAGTGCCATGTGCTGTTTTTGAGACATTGGGCATCTAACATGTCTGAGTGATTAAAATTTGTATTATTATTAATGATTTTAAATAATCAGTTTGACTGTTAATGCAAGAAAAGATAGAAGGTCCTCTTGTTCATGTATAAATTAAGATTTATTTACTGAATGACTTAATAAGTCCATATAAAAGATTATATTATCACTCATTTAGGGGTATGGAGTTAGATACTCAAGAGTACCATATTCATAGTATTTTGAGTAGTTTCTCTAGAAAATGTTTTACCTTCAAATGCTATGATATAATACTATGTATTAAGGTAACTATTATTGTGCAGTAAAAATTCAGATGCTTTAGAAATAAAGGTGTTGAGGGATTCTAATTGATTAAACCATTTTAGATCATTATTAATTCATAATACTTTCAGTCCTTTTTGTTGAAACCTTCCAAGAGATAATAATCAATTCTGTTTATTTTTATACAAACAATGTCATAAAGACTTATTTTTCTTAAATGATATTATCAGCTGCTTTAGAGACATTAACTTTGACTTATAGAATAGTATAATTATATTACCCTAGTATAATATTGGTGTAAGAATAGTATAATAATGCTTTAATTAGTAATTAGTATTTACCAAAATAATAGTATAGTAGTAGTATAACTATATTCTATAATTGCAACTTCTATAATTTGTAATTATTGAGTAGAAACTATAGGATCAAAATGCTTGTTAGAGCTTTCTTTTCAGGACCTTGAAGATCATACAATCCAGTCACCAAGGGAGAAGCTCACCTAGAGAGAGATGAGAGGCTTCAGGGAGGTCAGAGTCTCTGCCAGTAAAGGATCTAATGTTAGCCAGTTCTAGCTTTGTGACCCTAGTTCATGTTCTTTCCATAAACCTACTTCATGTTCATATGCTGGACAGACTGACCCACAGACCTTTTATATGATCTTTGATCATATTTGTTGTTAGTTTGTGGGGTAACAAGTTTGACAAGAGATGTACTTATTACCTTACTTATGTAACTGTACCTCCTCTGTACACCTTGACAATAAAAATTTTTTAATTGCTACTTTATTCTAAAAGTAGAAAATAGAGAACTTTCTGTTTCATGAAGGTTCTGGATAATTGTGGATAACTTAAATATGCTTCCATGTTGATGTGAGATTTCCTTTTTGACCTTTGAGATATTGTGATAGCAAATGTGCACATCAAAAATGAAAAATGAAGCCGGGCGCTGGTGGCTCACGCCTGTAATCCTAGCTACTCAGGAGGCTGAGATCTGAGGATCGCGGTTCAAAGCCAGCCCGGGCAGGAGAGACCGTGAGACTCCTATCTCCAATAAGCCACCAGAAAACCGGAAGTGGCACTGTAGCTCAAGTGGTAGAGCGCTCGCCTTGAGCTGAAGAGCTGAGGGACAGCGTCCAGGCCCAGAGTTCAAGTCCCACAACCGACAAAAAAAAAAAAAAAATGAAAAATGAGGGCTGGGAAGGTGGCTCAGTGATAGAGTGCTTGCCTTGCATGCATGAGGCCCTGGGTTCGATTCTTCAGTATCACATAAGCAGAAAAAGCTAGAAGTGGCGCTGTGGCTCAGTGGTAGAGTGCTAGCCTTGAGCTGAAGAGCTGAGGGACAGCGCCCAGGACCAGAGTTCAAACCCCACGACCGGTACAAAAAAAGAAAAGAAAAATGCTACTGGATGGGAAGGAATGAAACAACCAGAGGCTAGGCTTTGTTCAACCTCTGCTCAACCAGAGGCTAGGCTTTGTTCTCAGGTACAGAGAAACCATCAAAAATGCTGGGCCTTCCATGCAGAAGACTAAAAGTGGACCCCAGACTATCACCATGCACCAACATCAACTCAAAATGGATTAAAGACCTTAGCATTAAACCTGAATCTCTGAAACTATTGCAGGACAGAGTAGGAGAGACACTTGAACTTATAGGGACAGACAGGAACTTCCTGAACAGAGTCCCAGGGTCACAACAAATTGGAGAGAGACTTAACAAATGGGACCACCAGGGCTGGGAAGATGGCTCAGTGGTAGAGCGCTTGCCTTGCATGCCTGAGGCCCTGGGTTCGATTCCTCAGCACCACATAAGCAAAAATAAAAAAAAAAAAAGCCGGAAGTGGGGCTGTGGCTCAAGTGGTAGAGCATTAACCTTGAGCTGAAGAGCTGAGGGACAGTGCCCAGGCCCACAGTTCAGGCCCTACGACCAGACCAAAAAAACAAAAAACAAATGGGACTACCTTAAAATAAAAAGCTTCTGCACAGCTAAATCTATTGCACCCAAGTTAGAAAGACAGCCAACTAATTGGGAAAAAATATTTACCAGCAATATATCAGATAAGGGGTTAATATCCAGTATATACAGGGAACTCAAGAAACTAATCCCTCCCAAACCTAACAAATCAATTACTAAATGGGCAAGGGAACTAAAGAGATAAAAATGGCAAAGAAACACATGAGGAAATGTTCACCATCCCTGCTTGTGAAGGAAATGCAAATAAAGACAACCCTGAGATACCACCTTACCCCAGTCAGAATGTTCCACATCCACAATTCAGCCAATGACAAATGCTGGAGGGGATGTGGAGAAAGAGGAACCCTATTACACTGCTGGTGGGAATGTACACTTATACAACCACTTTGGAAAGCTGTCTGGAGGGTCCTCAGAAAGCTAAATATTAGCCTCCCTTATGACCCAGTCATACCACTTCTAGGCATCTAGCCTGAACAACAGGAACCAGTATACAAGGACACATGTACCTCCATGTTTATTGCAGCATTGTTCACAATAGCTAGGATATGGAAACAACCCAGATGTCCCACCACAGATGAATGGATTCTAAAATTGTGGTATCTCTTCACAATGGAATATTATACAGCCATTAGAAATGACAAAATAATGACATTTTCAGGGAAATGGATGGAGCTAGAAGAAATCATGTTGAGCGAGGTAAGCCAAGAGCAAAGAGACAAACGGCACATGGTCTCCCTGATAAGTGGATGTTAAACCCAAAATGTAAGGTGATATGACAAAATTAATAGGACTTAAGAAACAAAGAACTTCCACTCATGCTGCTGATCACATGTATGGTATATATGTGGACACCGGAGGGGAACCAGTAAGATGACACAGAACTAGAGAGAATCAGGGAAAAAAATACAACAGCGGGACCCATCAGCTGCAATGGACATTGACCAAAATGAACTAAGCAACTTAATGGCAGCGATGGGAGGGAGGGAACAAATGGGAAAGAGGGAACAGCTGATGATATGCAAAACAAAAGAAATGTACATATCACCCAATGTGGAAGGAATAACTGTATTGCAAAGCTCTTAGAACTCATAAATGTTATAGACTGTGATAGACAATTTGCTCCAGGAAAGTTATAATGTGTTTGTGACTTAAACTGAGCATCACTATCCCTACTATTCACTACTGTGAAATTTGGGAAATTATGTAATCACTTAATCACAATTAAAAAAATGCTGGGCCTTTAAAACACAGGTGGTTTTGAATTGTTCTTGCAGTCAAGGTCATAAAGCTTCATTACAAGATTCAACTGGGAATTCTTTTTTCCTGGTGGTACTAAATTGGGATGCTCAAATAAGAGACGTAAAAATTGGAGGAGCAGTCCCATAGAGACCCACTGATTATGGCCAGATCATAAACAATGCCCAAACTTTCCAGGAAGCCCTTAGCATGAAGCAGCAGAATATGTGTATGTGGTGGTTGGGGGGGGGGGGGGAGTTCTTTAAATTTTCTGTGGTTTGTAGCTTTATGTTTGTTTGTTTTACAAATCACATTAGTTTCTGCCACCACATGTCCAGGGGCCACTGCCTGGCATTATCACAGGCTGGGATCATTGCGGGAGAGTAGTATGAAACTCACCACTGTCCTTGTCCATTGCTTTGGAGATTCTTACTTTTGCATAAATAACCCATCCTATACAGATAGCTAATTAACTTTGTATTTCCTTGCCCCTATGGCTGCTGGTGTAAATAAAATGCATCTCCCAATTGCTAACCAGTAATAATTAACTTTAAAAAATTGGTTTTTTAAGAAAGTGCCTAATGCCCCTGCAGTGGCTCTAGAGGCAGGCTCTCAATATATCCTTCTCCCCTGTTTTGAGTCCTGGAGTTCCCCCCTCACTGCATGATCTCACATACTTAGGGCACACTATAAAAGCTATAACCCTGCTTCCCTGCGCACCTCCTTTGCCATGATCATCTGTCATTGCTTCAGCAGCCTCAACAGCCTCAGCATTCTCATTACTACAATACATAGACAAGGAATAAAGAATATGTAGACAACTTGTTGGTCTCATATTTTAGTCTCCTAAAATAATTTTGTACTTATTTGAAATATAACTCAACCCTGTTTGAATTTCTTTTAAAGAAACATAAATGTTTATGAGTGACTCAAAGCTAACAGCTTTGGGCTAGGCTTCTTCATTGTGTGTTAAAAGTTCTTCCATGAAGCCTAGTGCAGAATGGCTCACACTTGTAATTCTCAGGAGGCTGAGATATGAGGATTGAGATTCTAAGCCAGCCACGGCAGGAAATCTTGTGAAATTCTTATCTTTAACTAAACACTGAAAAGCTGAAAGTGGAGCTGTGGCTTAAGTGAAAGAGCAGTAGCTTTGAGCACAAAAACTCAGGGATAGCACCCAGGCCCCAAAAGACCTTTAGTGTGCATACACACATACATGTGCACGTGCACATGTACACACACACACACACACACACACACACACACACACACACACACACTTTCAGTGAAACTGGTGAGAGCCCGAAAGAGATCTAATTATTTGTGTTTAAATTGAAATAGAGTAAAAGGGAAGTAAGGGTGAGGCAAATGCATAACCACCCTAGGTAATTAGATCACCACAGCTCTGAGTCTGCCCTGTTCAGATACAAAGTATCTTCAAAATGTTTAGCTTTTGCTTTAAGTAGCAAATAGAACATTGATTTTATTGTAAAATTCTTTTTTGTTTTTGTTTTAAAATTTTATTGTAAAGATACTGTACAAGGGGTTACAGTTACATGAGTAAGGTAATGAGTACATTTCCTGTCAAGCATTGTTACCCCTTTTACTTAAAGCTTTACTTTCTACTTTGTTTTATGCTTGTATTTGAACATTAAAACCTTTGCTCACCTATTTCCCCTTATTTTATATAAACAACTATGAAAATTGATCTGGAAAGTGTGTTAAATGCTTTACAAAAACATCACTACTCAAATTTACTTTGTGAAATTTTAAAACTCTTTGTTGTTGTCACTTTTTAGCCTAGCTTAACTAACAGTGGTTTCAGTCCTGGCACAACCTTCCGATTATAGTCCAAGAGAATTGTATCTGTTCCATCTGTTTTATTAATGATTCATTATTTCTGTTATTTCTCTTAAAATAATACGCTTTTTCTCCATCTCCTTTGTGGGTTTTATTGTAAGAGAAAAAATAGGTTAAAACAATAATTTTCAGGACCAGAATTAAGTGAGGTTTCCATCTGAATAATCCATCTTGGTTTATACTGTTGCTAAAGAGAATTTAGCACATACAGTAGTTTAGTGTTTTCCTAGTTTGCATGTTTGTTTTACAAACCATTTTTTCACAATTCTCTGATATTTTCCATTTTTTCTTTATCTAGTTTACTTTTATTCCCCCACCTTCTGCTTGACTATCATAATACAATTCAGTGGGCCTATGCAAGCTGTAGAACTTTCAGTTAATGCAATTGTGAAAAGAACTGACAGATTCTTGCCACAAAGAAAAAAAAACTCTAAACTTATAAATCCTGTTTAATTTATTCTTCAGTAACATACTTTGTTTTGAATTTATCTGTATAGTCTGAAAAATTGCAAGGGAAAAGAGGCTACCAATAAGGATTCTTCAGTTCCTATCCTTTTAACAAAGGAGAGGATAACAATGCTGGATAGGAAATGTACTCATTACCTTACTCATGTAACTGTAACCCCTTTGTACAGTATCTTTACAATAAATAAATATATATAAAGAATATCTTCCTTTGTTCTCACTGTGTGAATGTTTAGAGTGCTATTTAATCATGTTCAAGTGTAATTATTTGTCTTTTATTATCCATTGGATTTACTTGTAGATTTATAGGCACATTCTAATTATTACAAATGAGGGAAACCAAGCAGCCTATGTTTCTCTGAGTCTAGCTTACTTTGCTTAAAATAATTTTTTCCAAGTCTTTCTATTTCCTTATGGATGGAACCATGGCATTCTTTCTGATGGAAGCATAGTTCTATTGTGTATGTATACCACATTTTCTTAATCCATTTGTCCACTGAGATAGATTTTCTTTTTAGACTGAAGTTTTGACTTGCTGTTGGATGACCAACAAAAGATAAGACACTGAGAATTTTTCTTTTTTCTTACTCAGAAAGATGTATTTTTCATAAAAGAACATTGCTAACATGTATTTGCACATTATTAGCATTATAAAGAAATAGAAAAAGTATAGAAGGAAACTCTGCTCTCTATCCAGATTCTGTTTACTTGCTTAAACATTTACTTTTCCAAATAGAATATCATTTAAATGCAGTCTAGTCCATGAGGAATAGGAAAGTTAACAATCTAATGACAAGCTCATTTTAGTCAGTGGGAAATAGATAATTTCCTTAAGGAATACTTAGGAGAAGAATAACCTGAATTTAAAAAATAGTGATATTCCAGTGCTATTATCACTGGATGGATTGTTGGTTTCTTTGGTCACAGTATCCAGCACTTGGCTCACCTTTTCTTCCACCTGCTATCTTTGGTACTCGGCCAGGTCCTCTTATCTTTGTCTTCTGATGCAGACCTCATTACTAGCAAAATGGGGAGGATTTAAATAAATGTTTACTCTGAAATTGGATAAGTCTTCTATTAGATGGTCATTTGAATCACCCACCTCAAAGACTTGGAGAGTCCTAAGAAATATTTTACAATTTTGAATAAAGTTCACCCCAAAAAGGTCATTGAATTTTTAGGTTAATTCTATATATTCACAAGGCAGCTATTAAATGGAAAAGTAAGTCTCTTATAATACATTTTTTTGTGTATGCTGGTCCTGGGGCTTGCACTTAGCCTGGAAGCTCCCTGAGCTTTTTCATCAAGTCTTGCACTCTATCACTTGAGCCACACCTCCATTTCCAGCTTTTTGCTGGTTAATTGGAGGTCAGAGTCAGACAGACTTTCCTACCCAGGCTGGCTTTAGACTGTGATCCTCAGATCTCCTCAGATCTCAGCTAACCCGATTGCCTGTGAACCACCAATGCCTGACTAGTAATGCATTTTTAAGGAGTTTCAAAAGGAAATATCTTTCAAGTACCTTGAAGAAGAGTTGAGATGGGCTCAAATGAAAATTCTAAAAAAACTTGGAAATTCTAGAAAATTCTAGAAAGCCTTGGAAGTCCTAAGAAATTTTGGTTTTATACTTAAAACAACCAGGAGCCAATGAAAGAATTTTAAAGAAAGAAAACGTTCATGCAATCTTAATGGAAAGAGACTGGTACACCCTAATAGATACATCAAAAATTCAAAGATAAGGCTAGAGGCAGAGGCTAAGCCCAAACCTGAGGCCCTGAGGTTTTTGTTTGTTTGTTTTTAATTTTTTATTGTGAAAATACCATACAGAGGGGTTACAATTACATGGGCAAGGTAATGAGTACATTTCTTATCAAGCATTGTTGCCTCCTCCTTTGTTTCCTCTTCCCAACCCTTCCCATCTCCCCCCTCCACCCCAAGTCCCTGAGTTTAATCTCAGTATCTTGAAAAGAAAGACAAAGACTATTACTATAGTAATAGTGGTAATAGGATTTTTTATTTTATTTTGTTTCATGCTACCTATTCCACTCAGTGTTTTAACATCTGGATTTAGAGATTTAAACACTAAAGCTTGAACTATTTAAAACGAACTCAATCATGAAGCTAAAAATGAGAGAACTGGGATTCAATATCCACTTGGATTGTGTGTATGTATGTGTTCCTTTTCATGGATACATAGAGTATTTTAGTACCTTATTTCCATTAATTGTGGCTATTCTTGTCTGATATGACACTAAAAATTGGTATAATATATTCTTGAGCTGGGGAGAGGCACTTAAATAATAGTTAATTTTCTCATGCTTCTTGGTGGCTGAATTCCCAAGCAAGAATCAAGCTGCCAGCACTGCTGTTTTCTGATGAAATCTCTCTGCTTTTTGAATGTTATCTTTCCTCTGTGCAAGCCAGATAGTAAAAGAGGGACACCTGATATATCCCCAAAAGTTAGTTTTGTTTTTTGGATGTGCAACCAAATTATTTATCTTTACATATTTGTTACTGTGGTAACCAATTTTCCATTACTGTAACAAAATACCTGAGACAATCAGTGTTAGACGTTTACTTTGGCTTCCAGATAGGAGGTTTGAGTCCATGCTCAGGTGCATGGCAAAGCAGTCTAGCAGGAGTACATGGTGAAGGAAGCTGCTCACCATGTGGCAGTCTGGATTACAGGTGTTGATGGAGGAGAATAAGGAATACAAAGAAGCTTAGAAGTGTGATGATATATTGGGTAAGATATGGAATTGCTGAGAAAACTCCAAGATGTCTATAAGGCTTAAATCTGAGGGACTGAAAAAAAAAGGATGTAGTTATAAATAACCAAAATACAAAATACAGGAATGTAGCATGTTTGAGAACATACAGTTCAAAGAACTGGGTAAATGTTAGATAGGGATAACTAACAAGCAGTTAGAATTTGGATCTGAAAACCAGTAAGAAATAACATGATACTATTTTCATTGAGATAGCAATTAGAAAGGTTGACTTCTCCACACTGAATAAAGTACGAAAGACAAAAGCAAAGAATAAACCTGGTGAGGGTTATTTTAAAAAGACATAGAAAATCAAGAGTTAATAAAAGGAGACATACAAGAAGGACACAGTAGAACAAGAAGTAAATTTAGGAATTTATGAAATAGAGCAATGTAGCAAGTGGAAAACCCTGAGATCAATCCTCAGTAAAGTGATTAAACTGGCAAAGGTGCAATTGATGCTTCTCCTGGCATAGAATAAAAGGTAAAAAAGAGAAAGACTGGGATGAGGTAAAGTTATAGGAATGATTTCCAAGGAATTCTTTTCTTTTACTACCTTCAAAATAAGAGGTGAGAATAGACAATTTATGGAAATAGCCAGGATGCTCTACAATAGATGAGTGGATCAAAAAAAATGTAGTACTTCGGAAGTGGCGCTGTAGCTCAAGTGGTAGAGCGCTCGCCTTGAGCTGAAGAGCTGAGGGACAGCGCCCAGGCCCAGAGTTCAAGTCCCACGACCGACAAAAAAAAAAACAAAACAAAAAATGTAGTACTTATACACAATGAAATTTGACACAGCCATTAGAAAGAATATTATATTATTTGCAGGAAAATTGGTGGACCTAGAACAAATCACTTTAAGTGGCATAAGCCACTTTGTACATGTTTTCTCTCATATGCAGAAGCTAGATCTAAAATACACCAGGACATGATAAATTATACAGGACTCTAGGCATTCATACACAGTGAGACCAAAGGAAGATACTCTTAGGGGAGAAACCCAAAGGTGCATTGCCTTTGTTCCTCTGTTCATGTAAAATAATATTTATTGAATTGAATCTAGGAAACAAAAACAAGAGTTTTTCTTTATGTCTTGTTTATTCATTTGTCTGTCTTTGGGAAGGCAATGAGGACACAGAAATGGAGGGACAAAGGGTGAACAAATGTGGCAGTAGTACTCAGACATTATGTTGAAAATGAACTATATAACTTGTGGGGCAGGGACGGGAGGGAAAAAGTGGGGAGTGAAGGAAGGGGTAACATTGTCCAAAAAGAAATGTACTCATTACCTGACTTATGAAATGGTAACCCCTCTGTATATCACCTTTATAATAACAAATTTTTAAGAAAAAGAGGTGAGAGACAGGGAGCAGTTCTGAGTGGCTTCTGTGGAGATGTCTGAGAATATCTACAAATGTATACAAGCAAACTATTTCTAGTCGAGATTAGATGACAAGACTGTACTGACAGCAGTTACAACTATTACATCACCTTTTTTCATAGCCATTGCTTCATCTCATGGCTGGAGTTGATGAAATGGAGGTTTGCCAGGAACAAAGTGTTGGCAATGGGACTTAGAAGCTGAGATGCCAGAAAACATAGGCATATACTGTGTAGAGAGTAATCAGGCAGGTGGAGAGGCTTGGATATGTTGAAGAATATTGACAAGACTTAGTAACTTCTTTGGGTTACATCCAGTAATCCAAATCCAGAGCTTTTAGAAATAGCTGTTTAGTATGGACTTTAGAACTTTATGACTTGAGGTCACATTTTGATCCAAGATAATTAAAATGCAAATCTTTTTACTGCTAATTTCTTAGAGTAAAAATGCATAATTTATAAATGTAAGATAGGCTATCAAAATTGTCAATTAGATTTCAATCGAGATTAACTTTGCAGTTTTATGTGGTTATTACTTTTAGAAAATGCTTATTGATGTTAAAGGATACTCATATTCTAGGCTTAATGATCCAAAATAAAATTGATTAGGATCTTATTTATATATGTATATGTGTGCATGTGTTCTGATGCTTTTATGAAAGTTGATGCTTTTATGAAAAAAGCATTTTCTTGTAGTGATTATTTAGGTTGAAAAGATGTGATGCAACCAATAGATGTGCTTCTCAAGATTTGTAAGATTGGTGGGACTCTTTCAGGGTTTTCTTACTATAGGAATATCTTTTCTTAACCACTTTAGTCACTCAATTCTTCTTTGCTTTTTTTTTTTTTTTAACACATTGTAATTCTAGAACAAGAGGAAAAAAGTCTTTGACTCAGCTTAGTTTGATAGAAAGGGCCCACAGTTTAATAGTTGTCACTGAGTCTAACTTAATGATTAATGATTTCTTTCTTTCTGTGTCTAAATACTTAGAGAATAAGTCATGATGATGCTTTGAATTTCTGAAAAACAAATTTTCAAGTTTTTTCTTTATTTTTTTTTCTTTTTTCTTTTTGTCGGTCATGGGGCCTGACCTCTGGACCTGGGCGCTGTCCTTCAGCTCTTCAGCTGTAGACTAACGCTCTACCACTTGAGCCTCAGCCCCACTTCCAGCTTTTTCTGCTTATGTGGTGCTGAGGAATTGAACCCAGGGCCTCATGCATGCAAGGCAAGCACTCTACCACTGAGCCACTTTCCCAGCCCCAAATTTTCAAGTTTTTGAAAATAAGTGACAATCTCTCAAGATAACATAATTGTTGTTTAAAAGAATTTTACCAGGTGCGGGGGGAGGAATAGGTGGGGAGGTGGGGGGAGGCTGGGAAGGGATGGGAAGTGGAAACAAAGGAGGAGGCTACAATGCTTGATAAGAAATGTACTTATTATCTTGCCCATGTAATTATAACCCCTCTGTACAATTAAAAAAAAAAAGAATTTTACCAAGAAAAGTGCTTCTGGTCTTTTCAATCTTATTGTGTTACCTGTAGAATTCTAAATGGAGTCAATTCTAAATGGAATCTTTTCTTTCATCATAAATGCAACCCAAACCATTCCTCAGTAACATCCTTCTTTTTCAGGAGAAAAATTTCACTAAGTGAAGCCAATTTTTTTTGTCATTTATAAACTTGATACACTTGAAAGTCATTTCCTACATAGGACTTATTTTAGAAAGCATTTTATTCACTTTGGATGTTTATAAGTACTTTTGTTGTTGTTGTTGTTGTTGTTGTTGTTGTTGTTGTTGGGTTGTGGGGCTAGCTCTCTACCACTTGAGCTACAACGCCACTTCCCATTTTCTGGTGGTTTATTGGAGATAAGAGTTCATGGACTTTCCTGCCGGGCTGGCTTTGAACCGTGATTCTCAGATCTCAGCCTCCTGAGTAGCTAGGATTACAGGCGTGAGCCACCAGCTCCTGGCCTGTAAGTGGTTTTGTCAAACAAATTGTTTTAATTGTAATTTCAGGCTGTGTGTGTGTGTGTGTATTCTATAGTCAGAAAGAATGACATTGTCCCATTTGTTAGGAAATGGAAAGACTTGGAAAAAATTGTATTAAGTGAAGTAAGCCAGGCCCAAAGAAACATAGGTCCCATGGTTTCCCTTATTTGCAATAACTAGTACATGGGTAGGACAAGCAGAAAAGGTCAAAAGCTATGTACATATGACCATATAAGATGATGTTAAGCGAAATGAACCCCAAGATAGGGATACAAATATCTTTTTTCTTCCTTGCTATCGTTTCTAACGTATTTATAATGTACCATGTGATTTTTTTTTGTTTCTTTGTATGTTCACACACACACACATATATTACATTTTCTTGATCCATTCATCTACTGAGTAGGGAATCTGGGTTGGTTTCATATCTTAGCTATGGTAAATAATGCTGTGATAAACATAGTTGTGCTCGTAGCCTTGGTATGGCCTTGTTTGTGATCATTTGGGTAAGTGCCCAAAAGTGGGATTGCTAGGTGATAGGGGAGCTCTATGTGGAGTCTTTTGAGGAAACTCCATACTGCTTTCCAAAGTGGTTGAACAAGTTTACACTCCTACCAACAATGCAGTAGAGTTCCTTTTTGGCCACATCCCTTCAATCAAAGAAAGGTTGGACAAATGGGATTGCATGAAACTGCAGAGCTTCTGTCTGGCAAAGGACATAGCTAGCAAGATCAATAGAAAACCCACGGATTGGGAGATGTTCACTAGCCATACAACAGACAAGGGTCTCATATCTAAAATATACCTGGAACTCAAAAAAATTAAATCCCCCAACAACAAATCCTCAAAGGAACAACTGCCCAATAAATAAGTGGGCTAAAGACTTAAAGAGAACCTTCTCTGAAGAGGAAATAAGAATGGCCAATGCTCTATACACTGTTTTATCAAGTGCCTAGGTTTTGTGTTGTCTGTTGTTTGTGTCCCATGGACAGCTGGTGGAGAGGGTCATCCAATCCTTGAGAGACCTCAAAACATGCAGTTTGACACATTAGTCATCTCCATGGTATAGAGATTCAGGATATACTTTAACTGTAAGATGTGAGTCCTAGATCACTTCATTCCTGTCATTTCTATTCTATACTAAACATTAAATAGTGTGATGGCTCACTACTGCCACATTTGGAACAATGTAGTTCCTATGGCAGTGTCTTTGCCCAGCATTCTGGATGTTTTTATACATTGAATGCAACTCATGGCAGGAGTCCATGTAGATTCCCCATATAGGAAGCTGAAATAAGACAGCTGAAATAAGACAGCTTCTAGTAAGGTGGGCAGAATCCACAAGAACACAAATTCAGATGATATAACCAGCTGTGGTCTGCTAGTGAATGGCAACTGACCAACTTGGAAAGAGAACATTTATGAATAAAGTGCCTTTTTATGAGCAAAGGCATCATTTAGCAATGTGATATCAAATCCAGAAGTGTAAACTCCAAAGACTACAGAAACCTAAACCTTTAATGATGATGAACAATCATGCAAAACTTGGAAAGTAGTACAAGAGCATCTGTGAACTTGATGCGACTTTTCTTCACAACTGTACTATGAGAAGCATCTTTCTGATTGTGAAACAATACATGATTACTATAAACAAATTGGAACTATGAAAATAATCTACATATATGTTCTTTATGGAATGTGTATTACAACAGCATGATACTTTAAACCTACACCCAAAGATTTTAAGGCTTAAAAAATGACCTAATTTAATCTCCTGAAATTAACTGGAAATGTTTGAGCCCAGATGGCAGGAGATGAAGAGGAATGGTCATGTCAAGAAAGGAAGGCCACATCAGATGGAAGAGTACCAGCAAGGCACTTAAGTAAACTGATAAGACCTAACTGCAAACTTAGGTTTCAGTACAGCACTCTGCAACTACTTTTAACCCAAGTGGTACAAATGATCTGGCATGGCTGATTGAACAGATCTTCAAACAAATGTTGTTCCTGGCATAGCATTCCTCTAAACAGTTCTTACATGCTGCTGATGTTGGTTTTTAATCTATTATTTCCTGATGCATTAAAACTTATCGAGTCTGTAATTTATTTCTTTAAAGATGAGCTCATCTTAAAAATGTAGTGTGGTGCCGAGCACTAGTGGCTCACACTTGTAATCCTAGTTACTCAGAGGCTGAGATCTGAGGATCATGGTTCAAAGCCAGCTGGGGCAAAAAAGTCCCTGTGAGACTATTATCTCCAATTAACCACTCAAAAACAGGAAGTGGAACTGTAGCTCTAAGTGGTAGAGTATTAGCCTTGAGCAGAAGAGCTCAGGGACTGTGCCCAGGCCCCAAGACTGACTGAAAAGAAAAAGAAAAAAAACAAACAAACAAAAAAAAGGAAGTAATGTGTGAAGAGGGGATTTCAACTAAAGGTAGCAAATTAAAGAATTTTTACTTTTCTCCTAACATTTTAAGCTCACTAAAACCAAGAAAATAGGAAAATAGAAGTCTATCACTAGTGAAACTAAGCACAAGAGCAAGCCCTTATATCAAATAGTGAAATGTAACTTGCTAAATTCTGTGAAATCTAAACCATATTCAGAAGCAGGTTGAACCTACTCTGGGAATCCCAAACAATGCTACTTTTAAAAGTCCAACTAGTGAGCCTTTATTGGAGCACTAAGAATTAATTTTTCATAAGCTCAAAGAAATATTTAAGTACAATGGTGCAAATAGCACTAGGTAGACAATGATGGCTCACACCTGAAATCCTATCTAATAAGAGGTTGAGATTTAGAGGACTGCATTTTGATGCTAGTCTGGACAGAAAAGTTACTAGCATTCCATCTCCAAAATAACCAGCAAAAATCCATCTAGAGATGTGGTTTAAGTGACAGAGCATCAGCTGAACAAGTGTGAGGCCTTGAGTTCAAACTTCACCCAGTAACAGCAAAAAAATAAAAATATAAACAGACAGGCGTATATTTGCTGTTTTTATTTACTTACTTTGTAGAGTTTTGTTTATGAGACAGGTTCTTGCTATGTACCTCAAGCTGGTCTAGAACTCAAGATCATCCTGTCTTGCCATCCCTTGAGTGCTGGGATTAAAGGCATTCTAGCATGCCTGACTTATGACAAAAGTGAGTGTGCTGCTCCTGCGGCTTAAAGTCAGAGCCTTGGCACTGTCTCAGCTTTTTTGGTCAAGGCTAGTGCTCTTTCACTTAAGCCACAGCTCTACTTTCAGCCTGTTAGTAGTTAATTGGAAATAAGAGTTGGACAGACTTTTCTGCGTAGGCTGGCTTCAAACCTGAATCCTCAGATCTCAGCATTTGAGTAGTTAGGATTATAAGAATGAGCCCCCAGTGACCAGCTTATAATGATATTTTTAAAGAACTTGTTCAACACAAGATTTATGAACAGATAACAGGACAATAGAAAAAGATAGAAATCCATTGGTTAAAATAAAAAATGAAGTAAAAAAGACACTGGCATGGTGATTCACACCTCTAATTCTAGCTCTTATGAGGCTGAAACAGGAGGATTGTGATTCAGAGGCCAGTCTGTGCTACATAGTGAGATCTTGATTCCAAAATAAAAGCATAAAAATCTGTAAAAATTTTAAATAGCAAAAATTAAAGCCTAGCATGTCAGCTGTACCTATAATTGTAGCTACTTGGGAGACAGAGAACCCAGTGTAAGGCAAGCAGGAAAAAATCAGCATTATCCTATCTTGAAAACATTTTTTTTTAAGTACCGGATGTGTGTCTTTAGTGCTTGTCTAGTTTCTGGTTTATTCACCAGAACCATAAAACAAAACAAACAATAGTAAATGTAATCAGGGAGAACAAAGGATATCTATCATGTGCATGGGTTCAGCTAACTTTTTCTATCAGAGGCTAGTAAATATTTTAGAGTTTACAGCCATACAGTTGCAGCTATTAATTCTACCTCTTGTAGTGTAGAACCAGCTACATATACTTTGTATTGTTATTTACTAGAGATTTGGGGTTTTCAGTTCAAGTTTCAGTGTGAGCATTAAAGTTATGACTGCATCAACCGTGACTGTTATCCCAGGGTGGGAGACACAGTGGCTGGTTGTGGTGGCAACCTCAGTGACATGCGAAAGCATGAATAGGAGGATCACAGCTCAGTCTAGTAAAATACAGTCCATGCAAAAAGGGGCTGAAGGTCTGGCTTAAATGATAGCATGCTTGCCTAGCAAGCACAAGGCCCCAGTACACCAAAAATTAAAATAAAATAAAACTTTATTTACAAAAACAAGTGATGGGATAGAATTTGTGTGCTCTTAGTTACCAGCTTTAGTCACTTAAACTGAAATATTTAAGACTATAATAATAATATTTAAGACTATAATAGGAAAAGAATTGTTTTCTAAAGTAATTAAATCCTTAACCCAGGAACAATACTATAAAACAATGATATCAAGGAATCTCTCAATGAAGTTACAGAAAGATGAAGGATAAAAGATGAGAAAGAATTCTGTGAACATCTAGGTGGATAAGGGGTAGAACTTGGCTTACCTTAGCTTTCTCTTCAATAAAAACGAGGGGCAGGAGTTAGATAGAAACAATTCTATCATAGCTAGAGGTTAACCCAAGATTTGTTTTAACCAATGAGACACTTTAAACATAAATACAACACCTGAATGTCCAATAGTATGGGAAATCTCAACAAATACATCATCCATAAGATCTTAGCAAATTATATCATGATAAAAATCCACCATTGTCAAAACAGAAAATTAAAAAATAAACCATGTAAAAAATAGTGTGATAAGATATAAAATTGTTCCACTGCAGAGCTAATATGCCTCAGTGAAATTTTTCAGAAATAGGAATTTTTAGAATATATTGTACATTTATAAACTTGATATTATAAAAGAAGATAAAAGGGAATGTAAATGTGTTTCATTCTTCATTCTTCATAAAAAGAGATCAAACCAGGTACTGGTGGCTCAGAGTAATCCTAGCTGGTCAGGAAGCTGAGATCTGAAGAACACAGCTCAAAGCCAGCTTGGGCAGAAAAGTCCATGAGACTCATCTCTAGTTAAGCAGGAATAATCCAGAAGTTGAGATATGATGAAAGTGGTAGACTTCCAGCCTGAGTGAAAAAGCCAAGTGAGAACCCAAGGCCTTGAGTTTAAGTCCCAATTCAGGCATTAAAAAATGAGGAGGATCAAAAATTCACTTAGATCTGGGCATCAGTGGCTCATGCCTATAATCCTAGCTACTCAGGAGGCTGAGATCTGAGGACTGTAGTTCAAAGCCAGCCCAGGCAGGAAAGGCCATGAGACTTTTGTTGTTGTTGTAGAAATACTGTATAGAGAAGTTACTATTACATGAGTAAGGTAATGAGTACATTTCCTATTGACCATTGTTACCCCCTCCTTTGTTTTTCCCCTAGCATCCCTTCCCCCTAAGTCCCCCCACCTTATCTCCAATAAACCACCAGAAAGCCAGAAGTGGCACTGCAGCTCAAGTTGTAGAGCACTTGCCTTGAGCTGAAGAGCTGAGGGACAGTACTCAGGCCCAGAGTTCAAGCCCCATGACCAACCAAAAAAAAAAAAAAAAATCACTTAGATTTCAATATAGCTAAAAGTTGTGCCCACCTCTTAATATTTATATATTATATTTATAATAACCTTTTACTTTTTCAGGAAAACATGAGTTTTAGGAATTGTTATACCATGATTCAATACTCATTAGCACATCTTTCATTTTGCATTATACTTTTCTTCTGATAATTTAATGAAAACTTTAAAATACATTAAAAATGACATGTAGGAATAGACAAAAAGTTAAATAGAGCATTAGTAATAACTTAAGCAAAATGGAATTTTTTCTGGCTTCCTAAACTTTAGTAACTGAAAGTTATTTCCTTCCAGCCAGTTGGTATGTTTTAAGTAGGAGTCCAGTATGATGGGAAGAAAGCATAGCCCAGTGAGGTTACTGAGTTTGACTGCAAAAGAACCTTTGGGGCGGCTAGGAAAACAAAGTAAATTGATAGAAACATGATGAGTGGCATGTCATTATTTCGTTGCATTTAGCAATTTAATTGACCAATAAAAATTGAATTGTGGCCAACTCACTGTGAATATGGCTTCCTACTTTTTAAATTGCCAATGAATTCATAATTACTTACTGGGATCAATTTCTTAGATTCTTCCTCTGACACCTTAAAAATAAAATCCAGGAGGATTCAGGGGTGTATCTTTGGTTACTTTTTTCTCTTCAACTTTGTTGCTCATTACTACATAGAGCAATATATATCCATTTGAGGCAAAATACAAAATACAAGTAAAGTGACCAAACTTCCACCATGAAGGACAGACTTTCCTCAGTTATATTGTTTCTTAACTCTTGTATCTGGCACCATTGGCATGATATAGTAATAGGACCCATTAGTTCTATGTAATTCCACTTCAATGCAGTGTACCAGCTTGGCATTATTGACCTTACTCCTCTTGTTAGAATATGCAGAATGCTGGCTTGCCATACAATGTAAGGAAACCTAAAGTTTCACCTGCTTTGGATAAACCTGGGAATCTGTTCTTTAAACTTTGCTTATCATAACCATGTCCTTAAGTATTAAATTACTGTTGTTTTTAGTGGGACAGTTATTATTATTGTAAATGATAATGAAAAGAAGTATATGATGCTCTTCCTATTTTCACAGGTCTTCTCTAGTTAGTACTTTACACATCAGTAAAGTTGGAAGTCTCTTAGTTTTGTAAAGAGATGAGGAAGCAGTAGTAGCCTCTTTAATGGGACTTCAGTGACCCATAGGGCTCTGAGATTTTGTTTCTAAGAAAGTTAATGTTATTGAGTTCTCTTGCATGTTCTAAGTCCCTTAGCAAAATCTAATCAACTACTAACTCTAACCTCTAAATAATAGTAATATTTTGACTTGCATTATCCTCTTAGAATTTGTAAGGCAGAAAGTAGCTGTTTGAAAAATAGGAAAAATCCACAGTGGTATTCCTTTTTGGAGAGGAATTAGATGAAAGGAGAATAATAGAGATCTCAAAAGGCATAAATCGCTTTGTAATTAAGCAACTGTTTGGGCTCACTGGTTTTTGTTTTGTTTTGTTTTGGTTGGTCTTGGGGCTTGAACTCAGGGCCTGGGTGTTGTCCCTTAGCTCTCCAGCTTAAGGTGAACGCTCTACCACTTGAGCCATAGCAGGGCTTCTGGTTTTCTGGTGGTTAATTGGAAATAAGAGTCTCACGGACTTTCCTGCCTGGGCTAGCTTCAAACCAGGCTTCAGATCTCAGCCTCCTGAGTAGCTAGGATTATAGGCATGTGCCACCAGCGCCCAACTACAATGGCTTTTTAAAATATAACTTAGAATGAAAAGTTCCTTTAAGTTATTATTCTCTTCTGGCTTTTCAGATTCTCATGGGCCTTAAAGGTAAGATTAGCTGGAGTGGATAGGCAAGTGTGAGCAGGCCCATTGTTCTGGTCTAATAAGGACATTCACAATGTTTTGCTAACTCATGTTATGAAAATACAGAGTACTGTTCTGAGAAGCCACTGAAGTTCTCTGGTCTTTCTGATTTCTATGATTCTCATTTTAGAATCTTGACCTCTCTTAACACAACCTGATTGTAAGCTTGACCAGCTTCTACTTATTGCAATTGTTACCAAAAGTCTTTTTTTTTTTTTTTAACCAGTCGTGGAGCTTGAACTCTGGGCCTGAGCACTGTCCCTCAGTTCTTCAGCTCAAGGCTAGCACTCTACCATTTGAGCTACAGCACCACTTCCAGTTTTCTAGTGGTTTATTGGAGATAAGAATCTCATGGATGTTCCTGCCCAGGCTGGCTTTGAACCCCGATTCTCAGATCTCAGCCTCCTGAGTAGCTAGGACTACAGGCATGAGCCACCGGTGCCCAGCTAAAAATCAATTATTGAATTATTTAGTAGTGTTGAATCTAAAGAGGAAGAAGATGATATTCTAGCTATCTTCAAAGACCTTGTATTGTCAAGACATTAAAAAAAGATACCCCAGTACTATCTCAGAGTGTTCTTCCTCCTGGCCTTGGATATTTTTTTATTTTTATTTTTGAGGTAGGTCTTGCTAACTTGCAGATCTTGAACTATGGTCTTCTGATATTTACCTCCAAATAGGAGGTGATCTCAAAACCAGAGCTATCCTCAAACTCTTGATCTTCTGACCTTCACCTCTGAGTAGCTGGGCTTATGGGCTTGTACCTTGTGTCTGGCCCCAGAGTGTTGTCTTAATATTATTCAGTGACATTAAATATACTGATATTCTATGTTATACACTAAAAATTAAGTTACTTCTAACACCTAATACTTTTAATCTTCCTTTGTTAACAGATGTTGATTTTTTATTTTACCTATAATATTTTTTCTATTTTACCTATAATATTTTTTTCTCCTGGACAAGCAAAGAAAAGACTTGGAACGTTGAATTTTGAATAACATTTGAAAATGGTAAATGGTGCCTAGATTAGCTAGCATCTGTAAAACTCAATCAGAGAGTGGGTCACTTTTCATCTGACAAATTGAGGTAAACTAGAAAAGTCTTTTGTAGTTTAACTGAAGAATGACTTTGAGGAAGTAGCTTTTTGCCAAGTTGTACATTTTGATGAGAAAGGAAAGTAGAAATGGAGAAAGAACAGAGAGAAAACTTTTCATTATGAATACACATAAACCTCTATGTCTTTTATACATTTGAAACTCTGTTGTAGATTTGCATTTTTATTTATAAAAGATAGGCTTTAATGAAGTAGAGCTATGGCTCAAGTGATATAGCACCAGCCTTGAGCAAAAAAGCTCAGGGATAGCACCCAAGCCATGAGTTCAAGCCCCAGGACTGGCACAAAAAAAAAAAAAGAAAAGATAACCTTAAGGAATAACTGCTGTGTTTCATGTAAAAGCCTTAAAGGACATACTAGAAGTCCTGCTCCACCTTCAAGGGAGGTGGGAGCCTAAGTAAACCTCCTGAACCAAGGCCACTTAGGCCTGCACCTAGGTATTACAAAATATTTTTATTTAAAAGAAAACCCCACAGCAGCTCCTTACCTGACATACTTTTATTATAATTTAAAAAATGTATTCCTTTCCTCTCCTCTGTTTCGGGTACTTCCCTAAGGTACTGAAGATCTTATCATATCCCCAGACTAAGAACTCGAGCTCTTAGGCAATGGTTTTTTGTAAGAATGAAGTTCCACACCCCACCCACTCATGCACAACTAACACAAAACTTACTGGTCCTTCTATTAGTACTTCTTAGCATGTTGTTCCCTCTAGCCCATCATGCTAGGTACTCATCATTAAGTTCATATACCAGCATACTCTCAGTTACTGAAAAATGAGTCACAGGATTTTACCTTCAAGGAGTTTTCAATGTATAAGTATCTAGTACTTCAGTTACATAGTCTGTAGTCCACAGTAGTCCTGCTGGAGCCTTGTTTAACAGTAGATCACCTCCCCAGAGGTGGGAGGAAGGAAGGGATAAAGAGAGGGAAGGAAAGAGGGAGAAAAAGAGAGAGAAAAAGAAAAGCTTTGTTTCCCAAATTTTTATTTTGAAAAATTTTAAATCCACAGAAAAGTTGAAAATATAATACAGAAGCCTCCCAAATTTCATTTGCCTAGATACACAAAAGGTTAACATTTTCTGATGTGTTTTTTTTTTTTTTTTTTTTGGGTCCGGTCGTGGGGCCTGAACTCTGGGCCTGGGGCACTGTCCCTCAGCTCTTCAGCTCAAGGCTAGAGCTCTACCACTTGAGCTACAGCGCCACTTCCGGCTTTTTTCTTTTTGCTTATGTGGTGCTGAGGAATTGAACCCAGGGCCTCGAGCATGCAAGGCAAGCGCTCTACTGCTGAGCCACCTTCCCAGCCCCTTTCTGATGTGTTTGATTTGGGGTTTTGTTGGTTTGTTTTTTTTTTTTCTTGCACTAAGCCTATTGAGACATTGACATTTCATATATAAAAAGTTTATTATGTCCCTTAAGAACAAGGACTTTCTTCTTACAACCATGATACCATTATTATACTCAAGAAATTGAACACTGACACAGTATTATTAATGAATATATAGTCTATTAAAAATGCAGTAAAATAGTATTTTAAATGAAGGGCACAATTTCAAGGATATATCTGAGGGAAAATATATACTTTATACTTTGTGCAATGGAGTGGTATATGTCTGTTATAGGGAAGGAAGTAGTAATTGCTTGAAGTGGGCATCTTTCATCAACGGAAATATGTCGAAAAGATAGAACCCATTTACAATGTGTTTCAAATAATATTTCATCAGTGCTATGTATGAGTTTATAGAGAGTTAGCAGGAAATAAGATTTTATAAGTCATGTGCCATAGGAGCTATCAAATTTTATTCTTTTTTATTCTATTAGATATACTGTACCCATGGACTGCTTAATTAATGGAAGAAAATTAATTTTAGCTATTTCATACTTTTTTTTGGGGGGGGGGGGTCCAGTCATGGGGCCTGAACTCTGGGCCTGGGCACTGTCCCTCAGCTCTTCAGCTCAAGGCTAGCACTCTACCACTTAAGCCACAGCGCCACTTCCGGCTTTTTTCTTTTTTTGCTTATGTGGTGCTGAGGAATCGAACCCAGGGCCTCATGCATGCAAGGCAAGCACTCTACCACTGAGCCACCTTCCCAGCCCCCTATTTCATACTTTTTGTTTAGGATATCACTCTTATAGTAGCCAGAGAATAAATGTTTAAGTGATTATTTTTCACAATTGCTCCAACTTCACTTTGAGAGAGGCACAAAAAGAATTGCTAGTTTGGGAAGTGGAGTTGTGGCTTAAATGAAAAAGAACCAGCTTTGAGAAGCAAAAGCCAAACAAGAACATGAGTCCCAGAGTTCGCATCTCACCACCAGAACAAAAAAAATTAAATGAGCAAAAGAAAGAATTACTATTACTGGCATATGGCCAAATAAATATCCTTTGGGATTTCTTCATCCATTTAATTAGAATTTCTTAGTGGTACAAAAGCAGTAAGTTAACAACAGTTTTGGTTTCTCTACCATGTTCCTCCATAGGCATTCTCTCTGTTTTGTTTTCCTAATGGTAACGTGATACTAAGTTCCACACAATAAGTGAACTTGGACTTTGTATATCAGATGCTGTTCCTAGAGTCAGTACTGTTTCTGCCAACTGAAATTGAATTTTGCTTTATCCAAAGCATCTTCCCATGTTTGTTTACTTTCTTGCTCATGGTCATTACTCCTATCTATGAGAAACAGAGAGCTCAGGGGCTGGGAAGGTGGCTCAGTGGTAGAGTGCTTGCCTTGCACGCATGAGGCCCTGGGTTCAATTCCTCAGCACCACATAAGCAAAAAGAAAAAAAAAGCAGGAAGTGGCACTGTGGCTCAAGTGGTAGAGCACTAGCCTTGAGCTGAAGAGCTGAGGGACAGCGCCCAGGCCCAGAGTTCAGGCCCCATGACCGGACCCCCCCCAAAAAATAAAACAAACAGAGAGCTCCTATTCTGTAGGAAACAGACTGCAAAGACAGAATAAATATCTCTGATGAAAATCAAACTTTTTAGAATTTCATTTTTTTACACTAAAACATTTGGTTCCCAAAGCCTGTATGAAATTCGGAGATTGACACTTTCCTAATGAAATTGTTCCCTTTATGTGAAATGTAGTGAGTCAGCTAATTTTAAATTTCATCTGGTGTTTAAATATTGTGAGTTATATGAGCAACTTTTTGAAGAATATATACTCCTTCTAAAAAGCTGTTTAAGACAGGCACGGGTGGTGCATACCTGTAATTCTACCACTGGGGAGACAGAGGCAGGACATCCTGGAGGTTTGAGGCCAGCCTTGGCTATACATAGTGAGACCCTATTTCAAAACACACTGGTTTTAAGACCAAATAAGTTATATAAATACAAAGATTAAAACAACCCAAATCACATCTCTTTCTTTCTAGTCTTAATATGATAAATATATGTATCTGGATTGTTTGGTTTTGTTTTGTCGGAATCTCACTAGGTAGCACCGGCTGGCCTAGAACTTGTGATCCTCCTACCTCAGCCTCCAAAGTGCTGAGACATCTGTTACATGTTCAAGAAGATCTTGGCTTCTTCTCAGGGGTAGAATAGTTTTGCAGTCCATCAAGAAACAAAGATAAGTTCTTTAACTGTCATACACATACATACACATGTACACACACACAGTGTTAACTGTTACCCAGCTGATATTAAAAGCCCCTGGTACTATCCCATCTAACTGTAGAATACTTGCTCTTTTCAATTGCACATGGAACATTTTTTTTTTCAAAATTGACCACAAGTAAATTCTAACCTCAAAGGATTGAGATTCAGGATCTTCCTTAACCCCTGTAGAATTAAACTATAAATCATCAGTAACTGCAGTAGTGAATTACTTTTACTGAAAAATCTTCCAATATTTGAAATGTGTATTAAAGAAGAAATAGTGGGCCAGTGGCTCAGGCCTGTAATCCTACTCAGGAGGCTGAGAGTTGAGGATCTCAGTTCAAAGCCAGCCCGGGCAGGAAAGTCCATGAGACTCTTATCTCCAATAAACTAGTTAGAAAACCAGAAGTGGTGCTGTGGCATGAGTAATAGAGTACTAGCCTTGAGCTGAAGAGCTGAGGGATAGTGCCCAGGCCTAGAGTTCAAACCCCACAACCAACAGGAAGGAAGGAAGGAAGGAACGAAGGAACAAAGGAAAAAAAAGAAAAGAAATAGTAACCAACAGTAACAAATTAAGAGAAAAGGAGATCTAGCTTATCAATATTAAAAACAAAAAAGGGGACCATGACTATAAATTCTGGTAGAGCGCTTGCTCTAAGTAAGTCATTAAGTCTCTCATGGGGCCTGAACTCTGGACCTGGGTGCTGTCCCTCAGCTCTTCAGCTCAAGATTAGCACTCTACCACTTGAGCCACAGTTCCACTTGCAGCTTTTTCTGCTTATGTGTGGTGCTGAGGAATTGAACCCAGGGCCTCAGGCATGCAAGGTAAACACTCTACCACAGAGCTACCTTCCCAGCCCACATCATTTAAGTCTTAAAAGTCATTAAAGTGCCATGCAAAAGAGAAGATAAAATTAGAGAGTTAGGATGGTCTTTATACAATTTACAACTTGGTCCTTAATCTATTCTGCCTGACTACAGCTGATCTTTCCTCACTACTTAGAAATCACACCGGAAACAATCTCTTAGCAAGCAATTCAAGTCACAACTTCACATAATCTGAAAGACTCCCACATGTACATGTAATGATTCCCATTACTAACACCATTACTGTCCCCTTCATTTCATAGGCACACACATGTCCCAATTTCTTCAATTATGATTTTTTTTTCGTGGTTCTGGAGTTTGAACTCAAGGCTTTGCATTTTCCAGGCAGATGCACTACCATCAAGGCATGACTTCAGCCCCTTTGCTTTAGTTTATTTTTCAGATAGACTTCCCTGTTATATTTTAGTTTTTAGAGATACTAGGGTTTAAACTTAGGACTTTGTGGTTGCTAAGCAGATACTCTAATAACTCTTGGACCACACACTCAGCCGCTATCTTTTTGTCCAGACTGTCCTTGAACAATGACCCTCCCATATCTGCTTCCTACATAATTGGGATTACAGGTATGTACTTCCACATCCAGCTCTGTATGCATACTCTTTGATATACAGCTAATAAACCAATTACTGAGTCATAGAGTATGGATATATGCTGCTTACATAGATACTGTCAGTTTTGCAAAATGGTAGATGCCATTCACACATTTACTAACAGCACTGAAGAGTTCTAGATGCTCTATGTTTTTGTGAATACATAATATTTAATTTTGCAAAGTTTTGGGGCAGTATAGTAGATGTAATGGTGTCTAATGGTTTCTCTTTCTCTCTCTCTTTCTCTTTCTTTGCCAGTTCTGGGGCTTGAACTCAGGGTCTGGGCACTGCCCTTGGGCTTGTTTTGCTCAACGCTAAGTACTCTACCACTTAAACCACAGCACAACTTTGGCTATTTCTGCTTTGTGTGGTACTGAGGAATTGAACCCAGGGCTTCATGCATGCTAGGCAAGCACTCAACCAATAAGCCACATTCCCAGCCCTAGTTGTTATTGTTGTTGTTGTTTTAATTTTTTTATTGTAAAGATACTGTATAGAGGGGTTACAGTTACATGAGTAAGTCAATGAGTATATTTCCTATCGAGCATTGTTACCCCCTCATTTGTTTTTCCCCTACTATCCCTTCCCTCCCCACCTTGCCAACTTTCCTCCTCCACTCCCCGCCCCCCCGCAAGTTGTAAAGTTCATTTTCAATGTAGTGTCTTATACTTGTATGTCTCATTGTTACAATGGGTCAACCTGTATTCTTGTTTCAGCATTTTGTAATCTCTCTTCTCCTCCCCAAATTAGAAGAATGTGTATACAAGATGCAGGGCACCAGAATCAAATACAGTGACAACAGGGGTTATACCATAGAGGGAAAAACATACAAAAGAAACAAAAAAAATCACATAATACATTAAAAACAATAGCAACAAAGAAAAAAAAACCTTCTGTGTCCCTATCTTGGGGTTCATTTTGCTTAGCATTATCTTATATGGTCCTATGTACATAGCTTTTGACCTTTTCTACTTGTCTGGTAGGATTATCCTAGATGTATACTAGTTATTGCAAATAAGGGAAACCATGGAACCTATGTTTCTTTGGGTCTGGCTTACTTAAATTTTTCCAAGTCTTTCCATTTCCTAATAATTGGAGTGGTGTCATTCTTTCGGATGGAGGCATGGAATTCCACTGTATGTGTGTGATCTCAGGCTAATGGTTTAAAGCCACCCTGAGCAAGAAAATCCAAGAAACTCTTATCTCTAACCACCAAAAAGCTGAAAGTGAAGCTATGGCTCAAGTGGTTGAGTGCCAGCCCTGAGCAAAAAAGCTAAAGGATATTACTCAAGTCCTGAGTTCAAGCCTCAGTACCAACACACACACACACACACACACACATACAATGATCAAAATCTGTATTTCATAAGGCCAGAGTGTTAAAAAAACATTCTTAAATTTCCAGTTAATTGAAGGTAAATTTGCTTTTCTTATGGTACTCCTGTCAAGTAATCTATCTTAGGACTGAAGGAACATTATTAGTCATGATTCTGTTGCCAGTATTATACTGAAACATTATATAAAGTTATGCTGAAATTTATAGTAGTATTTCCTTTTGAGAATTCCAACTAAGCAAGACAGCTAGTTAGGGTAGAAGTACAGGCAGCATGCTCATTTTGTTTTTAATTCAGTAAGATAGGTTCCAATAAATAGGAAAGGAATTCTGACATGAAACCAACTACTTACCTATAACTCTTCTTTTCTTTTTCTTTTCATTATTATTATTATTATTAGCAGGTCCTGGGGCTTGAACTCAGGGTCTGGGTAGCACTGTCCCTGAGCCTGTTTGTACTCAAAGCTAGCACTCTACCACTTGAGCCACAGAGCTACTTCTGGCTTTTTCTGAGTAGTTTATTGGAGATAATAGTCTCACGGACTTTTCTGCCTGGCCTGGCTTCAAACCACTATCCTCAGATCTCAGCCTACTGAGTAGCTAGGATTATAGGCATGAGCCACTGACACCCAGCTTACCACTCTCTCTTTATGTTTGATCCTTGTGAGTCAATTGCATGTGCAGACAGGAGAGAGCAGAGATTTTATAGCAGCTGCTGTGTCCCTCTCATTGCAAAGGAATAAGAAAAGCCTGTCGTTATTTATATTTCTGAGTGGTAAGTGCATTCTTTTTCAGTATTAGCTAAAGCCAGAGTAAAAAGGGAAAACATTCAGAGCTTCTTAGCTTGAAATTGGTTGATGAATACACATGCAGAAAATGAGAAACAACCTGTCACCACCATTTCTTTCCCTTTTTATTGTAGCCTTACCTAAGAGCAAAGAAAGTCTAAGTAAAGGTCAAAATAAAGAAACAACATGGGATTGTAATTTGCCACAATCTCCCACTGAATGATTTTTTTTCTTTAGCTTTTCAGATGCTTTTTAAAGTTTAAAACTGAATTTTAACATTTTATTTCTTCTTGGAGGATTTTTTTTGTCTTTTCTAAATTTTTATATTATCTTTAAGTATTTGTACAAAGGGGTTTCAACTCAACATGTCCGTTTATAAGTGCAGTGCAACTTGATCAACATTACCCCTTTGGAGTTTGAATTCAGGGCCTCTCACTGTCTGGGCAAGTACTCTGCCACTTGAGCCACACCCCCCCCAAGGCTTTCTTTTGCTTGTTTGTTTTTCAGATAGGGTCCCCAGCTTTTTGCCCAAGGTTAGCTTCAGACTACCATCCTCCTACCTACAGCCATCTGCATAGCTGGGGTTTTAGGCATGCACCATCAAACCCAGTTTGCTAGCTCTTTACCTGGGCTAGCCATGAACTGTGATTCTCCAAATCTCTGTCACCTAGGTTAGCTGGGATTATAGGTATGTGCCACTATACTGTTACTGTGCTTTTTACAAATATATTTTTACCCTTAAGAAGGAAAAAATGTAAGACATAATGAGGTCAGTCAATATTTAATTTTTTTCTACTTTAGTTTTTTATTTTTAACATTTTTCAAACCTATAGGAAAATTGCAGAAATGTTACAATGTACAGTCTTCCACCCTGTGCCTAGAACCATCAGTTATTAATGTTTTGCTACATTTCCTTTCTTTTTCTCTTTATAAATACATGGCAGATATGCACACATGCATGTCATTGTAATTTTTCTTAATCCATTGAAAGTAATTGCTAAACATCATAATTATCTACCTCTAAATAGTTCAGCCATGTTTTCCCTGAGAACAATAACATTTTTTAACTCTTGTGCATAGTGCAAAATCTGTTATTAATATTCTAGAATCCTTTCTATTACCCATGTTTTTGTCAGTATTCAAGAACAAAGGAGCAATGGGGGGAATTATTAATAGCAGCCACCCACTTACTAAGTTATTCATCACTGTGTGAATGTAAAAAAGAAAAGAGTCTTGAGTTTCCAACCTGAATAAATAGAAAGAACTTGCCAGACAAGGCTGTATAACATTAAGTAGGCCTACTTTCCTGAGCCATTTCCCTCACCTACTTTGCTATGTGTGATATGTATCAGGAAAGAATGCATTGCTATTTATTTTCATATTTATAGGTTGACAGAGTTAGAAGGATCTTACAGTGTTTGTGAATAATTCATTCATTTTACAAATGTGAAGAACCATGCCACTAGAGATATGTGATTGGACCTAGCTTTCAAGCTCTCAATACAGCATCATTTCTGTATGTCACATTGCCTCTCCAATAGCCTTAGGTCTTCACACATGCATCTGAATAAGCGAGTGAAGCACAAGATCTGAGAGTCCAGCACATAGCGAACTACTATATGAATTTCATTTGGGGGAATTATAGAAGGGGTCCTCAGACTTTAATGTACATGTGAATTTCGTCCTGTTATTGTTAAAATGCTAGTGATGATTCAGGTGGTCTGAAGTGAGACCTGAGAATCTGCATTTCTGACAGGCTTCCGGGTGATGTTTAATCAATTACCTAGAAGAAGAACAGGACTCTCAGAGCTCCTAAGTAAGAAAAATACTTTTAAAAAGCTACAGAAATAGCCTGGTGCTGGTGGCTCATGCCTGTAATCCTAGCTACTCTGGAGCCTGAGATCTGAGAATTGAGATTAAAAGCCCACCTAGACAAGAAAGTCCATGAGACTCTTAACTCCAATTAACTGTCAAAAAGAGCTGAAAGTGGAGTTGTGGCTCTAGTGGTAGAGCACTAGCCTTGAGGGAGAAAAAAAAAGCCCA